>NW_027131391.1:10000000-10633737 GCF_026122565.2 Emydura macquarii macquarii | reverse complement strand
TTTGACCTAGTAGCCCAATCAAATCTAAACAATCTAATTTCAAATGGCAAACATGTTGAGAGAATTTCTCAGAGACAGGCTACAGACTGAGAGTCTGATTCTCCTCTCACTCATCCTGGTGTAAATCAGGAGTAACTCTACTGGAGTAAATGGAGCTGATTCTGACCATGAAGCAAATCAGAAGACCCACCCCTAAAGTCAGTATTTTCCATGCAGCCTTTTCTGCTATGTACATGGAAGAAGGAGACATGTTTTTAAAGTATAACTTGTTATTTTAAGTTATGGTTCTCTTTTGGATTTCTCTGGGGAAAAATAAGATCAACGTGTAATACATATTGCCTTGTTTGGAAATAGACACTCAGCAATGTTTAGTTGAACAGTGCTGAAGCTGCTGAGTTTCCAGATGATGTCTCTAAAATTGAGAGAACTCTGCCCACCAGCTTGAGCTTGATAACAAAGTCTGAATCTAGCCCTATTGGTTGAATGGTCTAGTAAATTGTAGGGGAAAGCTCTAATCTGATTTGGCCTCTGGCCTCTGGGGAATCACAGAAGGGAGGGGAAAAATAAAACCATGAAACTTTAAGAAGCTGTGTCAGAGATCCGTCATCAACTTATTTTATTGTATTTTTATCTCCAGAAGCCACAGGACTAGGTGAAGAGGCATTTCTCCATCATCTGTAGCTGTCCACCAGCAGGGTGAAGGAACCAATAACATCAGAAACTTCAGATAATTTCCACAGGCTGACAAAAGAGTTAGCGGAGCAGAGACAATCACCATCAACAGCCAACAATATTCAAGACGTGTCATAAAATTCACGAAGTTTGAAGGATTTTTAAGTATGTAACTTTTCTCCTTTTCAATGTCTGCCATCAGGGCTACATGCTAACGTGAACTATGCTAATATGCATATTTAACAGCGAAGTATTGGGTATAGGCAGTATGAGTGTGAATGAGTTTCACTGCGCCTGGTTGAATCCACATGACAATGGCTCCCAAATGAGTAGCTTGTAAGACATTTTAAAACTGCCTTAAATTAAATAATTTGCTGCCTTAGGGTGATAACATAGATTTGTAGATTAATAGATGATAATGCCAGAGGGGACCTTGAGATCATCTCACCTGACCTTATGCAAAATGCCAGCTATAGAATTTCACCCAGTTACCCTGTATTGAGCCCAACAATTTATGTTAGACTAAAGGATATCTTCCAGACAGTTATCCAGTCTTGATAAAAAGACATGAAGAGATAAAGAATCCAATCTCTCTTGGTAGTTTATTCAATGGTTACTCTCCCTCACTGTTAAAAATCTGCACCTTATTTTCTAAGGTGAAGTTGCTTGTTTTTATGTCCAGTCATTGGTTCTTGTTATACCTTTCTCTGCTAGATGAAAGAGCAAGAAGTAGCTGGTATTTTTGTCTTCTATACACCACAATGACTTAATGGCATCACAGAGACTTGGTGGAATAAATTTCCTGACTGGAATAATGATATAGAGGGGTATAGCTTGATCAGAAACGACAGGCAGGGGGAAAAAAGGAGGTTTTGCATTATATATCAAGAGCATATACACTTGTTCTGAGGTCCAGCAGGAGAGCAGAGGTTGATGGTCTCTGAGTAAAGCTAAAAGGTTATAAAAAACGCAAGGATGATGTCCTGGCCTACTAAACACCACCAAATCAGGAAGAGGAATTAGATGAGGCATTTCTAGAACAATTAACAAAAATGTCCAAACCACAAGACCTAATAGTAATGGGAGACTTTAATTACTCAGACTTCTTTGTAAAAGTAATATGACAAAATACAAAATATTTGGTATATTTTTGGAACATGCAGGGGAAAAGTGTTTTTTTTTTTCAGAAGGTGGAGGAAATAACCAGCGGGGAATCATTTTAGATTTGATCCAGGCTAAGAGGAAGGAATTGGTTGAGCATCTGAAGGCAATTTGAGTAAAAGTGATCATGAAATAATAAATGTAATGATTCTAAGGAAAGGAAGGAATGAAAACAGCAGAATAAGGACAATGAAATTTTTAAAAAAACAGACTAAGAAACCCAGAGAACTGACAAGTAAGGTCCCATGAGAAGAAAATCTAAGGGGAAAATGAGTTCATGAGAGCTGGCAGTTTCTCAAAGATACAATATTAAAGGCGCAACAGCAAACTATTCCTCTGTGAAGGAAAGATAGGAAGCATAGTAAGAGACCAATATGGTTCAAAGAGGAGAGCTTTAATGTCCTGAAAATAAAAAAGGAATCCCCAAAAGTGGAAACATAGACAGATTGCTAATGTACAAAGGGCACTAAGAAAAGGTTCTTTAATATGACGTTAGGAGCAAGAGAAGGATGAAGGAAAGAATAATGCATCTACTGAGTGGGAAAGGAAAGCCAATAAAGGGTAATATCAAGAAGGCTGAGGTATTTAATGCCAAATCAATCTAATTTCCTTGTTTGACAGGGTTGCTGACCTAGTGGATGGGGGAAGCTATAGATGTGATGTATTTTGAATGTTTCACATGATATTCTCATAAGCAAAATAGGGAAATGTGGTCTAGATGAAATTACTATAAGGTAGGTATAAAACTGAAAAACTTTACTCAAAGAGTCATTACCAATGGTTGCCATCAAGATGGGGGGATATATCTCGTGAGATCCTAAAGGGGTCTGCTCTCATCTAGTATTATTCAGTATTTTAATTAATGACTTGGTTAATAGAGTGGAGAGTATGCTTATAAAATTTGTGAATAACACCAAGCTGGGTGAGGTTTACAAGCACTTTGGAGGACAGGACTAGAATTCAAAGGGATGTTGAGAAGTTGAAGACTTGGTCTGAAATCAACAAGATGAAATTCGGTAAAGAAAAGTGAAAAGTAGTGCACTGAGGAATTTTAAAAAAGCACAACTATAAAATGGGAAACAACTGGCTATGTGGTGGAATTCCTGAAAAGAATCTGGGGCTTACAGTGGATCACAAATTGAATATGAATGAACAATGTGACACAATTGTGTAAAAGGCCAATGTTCTGGGATATCCTAGCAGGAGTATTATCTGTAAGATACGGGAGATGATTGTTCTGCTTTACTTGTCATTGTTGAGGCCTCAGCTGTAGTACGCTGTCAGTTTTGGGCACCACACTTTAAGAAAGATGTGGACAATGTGGGCAAAGATGAGTCCAGAAGAGAGCAACAAAAACAATATAAGGTTTAGAAAACTTGACCTATGAAGAAAATTTTTAAAACTGGGCATATTTAGTCTTGAGAAAAAAGACTGGAGGGTGGGGGACACCTGAAAACAGTCTTCAGATATGTTAAGAGGTGTTATAAAGAAGACAGAGATCAATTGTTCTCCATGTACAGTGAATATAGGACAGGAAGAAACTGGCTTAATTTGCAGACGAGGTGATATAGGTTAGATAGCAGGTGAAAGTTTCTATCTAGAGGGATAGTTAAGCACTGGAATATGATCTGAAGGGAGGCTCTGGAATTTCTGTCATTGGAGGTTTTATAAGAACAAGTTATACAAACATGTGTCAGGGATGATCTAGGTGTACTTGGTGCTCTCTCTGCTCAGGAGGATCGACTAACTAACCTTTCCATGTGTCTTCAAAGGTAATTAACCTCCTTATTCAAAGATATCCATTTGAAATGAATGTCTTAATAGCACTGAAAGAAAATAATTGTTTGCTTGACCACAGTTACTCCATTTTGTTGTTTTTTAGTGTTCTGCTTTCTGTTGAAATCACCCACCCCCTCCTCTCCAATATGTCTATGGTGCTTATCTCTGCCAAGGTCAGAGAGAAAGATTAACAGGAGAAATGAGGAGTCAGCTATAAGTAGTTTTTGCTTTCTCTTCAGTCTTGAGAAATAGACTAGACAATGTTGATAGATAAGTTGAAATCTTCTGCTCTTATCTTTTATGTTATGCATATGTTTATAGTTAGAAGAGGTAGAAAGTGTAACGTTAATAGCAATAATAATAATAATCTGAGTGTACCAATAAGCATTAAGAATTTATGCATATGTAATTTCTTTGTTTGTGTTTGTATAAATATGCAAGAGAGCATGCCTTCGGGGTCTCACACTGACCACTTGCTGGGAAGTGTCTGACCTCTGCAGAAATAAAACTTGGAGACTGCCCAACTACCTGCTTAGATCTCTTTTTTATCTGGTGCAGGGTAAACGAACCTCATTTGGAATCTTTTTCAAACAGCACTAACATCCTTCAAGAGTATAAGGACAGATTGGGCTGGCGGGAGGACTTGGAAAAGGGCTGAAATGGAGAAAAAAAGGAATGAAAGAAGACTTTCAAAGGTTTCCCTCCAAAAAAAGAATCTACGGTACACGGTAGAGACTGAAAATTGCTAGCTCAGTCAGTTCAATAGATGATGAACCCCACTGAAAATCCCAGCATCAATAATCTAGTGTGAGGCAGAATTAACACTTAACTGGAACCAGAGAAACAGAGACATCTCTGCATCTTCCTACGATTCTCTGAACATCTTCAGGTGTTGCCCTAGATGCCAGTGACAAGATCCCAGCTGCCATTCATCTGATGGAAGAGAAGCATGTCTATGGAGGCAATCTGAGAATACCCTTATAGTTTTAAGCCTAGTACAGTTGAAAAGAAATATCCACTTAACAAGGGAATTACTCTGTCAATAAGCTACTACACAATGTGAGCAATGGTGACAGAATCTGACGCTAAATGTCAGTATCCAACTTCTGTTGCAGTATCTTTCAGTTAAAATAAAATCCCATGTCCTCACATTCTTACTAAAACTTTACTCCTTCCTTCCTCAGAAAAACTCCCTTTGAGTTTACCTTTATAAGGACAGAGTATATTTTCTATAAAGGTAAAAGCTCACAAGTGGAACTCTTAAAATCTCACAGGAGAAGATATAATCATTGCAATAATAGAAATCTAGGGCTGGAAGAGACCTTGAGAAGTCATTTAGCTTATCCCCCAGCGTTGAGGCAGGACAAAATGAACCTAGAACATCCCTGACCGGTGCTTGTCCCATTGGTTTTTTAAAACCTTCTATGACAGGGATTCCGCAGCCTCCCTTGGAAGCCTGTCTCAGAGTTTAACAATCCACATAGTTAGAAAGATTTTCCTAATGTCTAGCCTCACTCTCCCTGGCTGCGGATTAAACCCTTTACTTCTTGTCCTGTCTTCAGTGGACATGGAGAACAATTAATCACACTTCTCTATAGAACAGCCCTTTACCTCACTGAAGGCTCCCAGGCTTCTTTTCTCAAGACTAAACATGCCCAGTTCTTTTAATTTTTCCTCATAGACCAGGTTTTCTAAACCTTTTATTTCTTTTCTTGCTGTCCTTGGGATTCTTTTCAATTTTTCCGCATTTTTTCTGAAGTACAGTGTGCCCTGGTTGCCAAGAAGGCTAATGGCATATTGGGCTGCATTAGTAGGAGCATTGCCAGCAGATAGAGGCAAGTGATCATTCCCCTCTATTCGTCACTGGTGAGGCCACATTTGGAGTATTGTGTCCAGTTTTGGGGCCCCATTACAGGAAGGATGTGGACAAATTGGAGAGAGTCTAGTGGAGGGCAACAAAAATGATTAGGAGTCTGGGGCACATGACTTATGAGGAGAGGCTAAGGGAACTGGGCTTGTTTAGTCTGCAAAAGAGAAGAGTGAGGGGCCCACTTGAGAGTGAACTTCAACTACCTGAAAGGGGGTTCCAGGGAAGATGGAGCTAGGTTGTTCTCAATGGTAGTAGATGACAGAACAAGGAGCAATGGTCTCAAGTTGCAGTAGGGGAGATCTAGGTTGGATATTAGGAAAACATTTTTCACTAGGAAGGTGGTGAAGCACTGGAATGGGTTACCTAGGGAGGTGGTGGAATCTCCATCCTTAGAGGTTTTTAAGGCACGGGTTGACAAAGCCCTGGCTGGGATGATTTAGTTGGGGTTGGTCCTGTTTGAGAAGGGGGTTGGATTAGATACTTCCTGAGGTCCCTTCCAACCCTCATCTTCTATGATTCTATGCCCCCATTCCACTCTATGGGATGGACTCTCTGAGCTGTTTAAATCTTCCACATTGTACTATGGCCACAAAGTCTTATGATATACACCCTTCCCCCCCACACAGAGAAGAAAATAGTGCATCAAGGGAGATGTAGTCCAGCCAGAGAGCACAGCCTACAGAAGAGAATGGGAGCAGAAGAAACCTGAACTGCAACCCCCTGAAACATTGCAGGTCCAGCCATAGCCACTTGACCCAAGGAGTATGCTGATAAAAATAATACTGAGAATAACATAACGACTGAGAATTTCAAAGGCCCCTAACGTCCCACTGAAAGTTAATTGGAGCTGAACATTTACTTTTATTATAGACCTTTCAGAATCTTAGCCAATGTCAAAAGTGTCCTTCTCTTGCATACAGCATTTCCACTGTAATCACCCGACCTCTGAAAAGATGTAGCTGAAATAGCAGAAGCCCATAGGTATGTGAAATCAACTAATAGAGCCAAGGAAAGATTTCCATGTGAGGAGAAATTGAAATGTGCAGGCCTGTTTAGTATAGAAAGGAGATTATTAAACGGGGGTATGACATAAAATAAACGTTACATAAAATAATGAATGATCTACACAAGGCAAACTGGATGCACTTTTTTACCATTTAATAGAATTCAGGGGAACAAGTAGTGAAATTGAAAGTAAACTGATATATAAAATAATAGAAAAGGAAATATTTCCTTACACAACTCATAATACACCTATTAAACCATTGCCCCAAAGTGGAATTGGCCAAGAACTCAGCTGGTTTCTAAAAAGCATGGTAGATTTATATGGCTGAGAAATTCCTCTGTTATGTTAAATAAGGTGCAAGTAAATACATAAGAGAGATAAACCCTCATGCTTCTAAGCATAAGGGGGGTTCTTCCAAAGCTGTCTGAGGGAGTTAGGTACCCAAATGTTGATGTTAAAGGGTTGTGAGTTCCTAACTCACTTAGGCTAAGCATCTCAACCTAAATGAATGAGGTGGAGATGATCATCTACCCCTTAGAGGCATATAATTGTTCACTTTGTATTCATCAATACAGGATTTCTTGCACTTTCCTCTGAGGCACCGTCTTGTGAGGCATCCTTTAGGATATTAAACTACGTGGACCGCTAGTCTGAAAGGTGTGACAATCATAGAATCATAGACTCATAGGGCTGTAAGGAACCTTGAGAGGTCATCTAGTCCAGTCCCCTGCATTCATGGCAGGACTAAGTAATATCTAGACCATCCCTGACAGGTGTTTGTCTAACCTGCTCTTAAAAATCTCCAATGATGGAGATTCCACAACCACCTTAGGAAATTTATTCCAGTGATTAACCATCCTGATAGTTAGGAAGTTTTTCCTAATGTCCAATCTAAACCTCCTTTGCTGCAGTTTAAGCCCATTGCTTCTTGTCCTGTCCTCAGAGGTTAAGAAGAACAATTTTTTCTCCCTCCTCCTTGTCACAACCTCTTACGTACTTGAAAGCTGTTCTCATGTCCCCTCTCTGTCTTCTCGTCTTCCGACTAAACAAACCCAGTTCTTTCAGTCTTGCCTCATAGGTCCTGTTTTCTAGACCTTCAATCACTTTTATTGCTCTTCTCTGGACTTTCTCCAATTTGTCCACATCTTTCCTGAAATGTGGTGCTCAGAACTGGACACAATACTCCAGTTGAGGCCTAAACAGCACTGAGTAGAGTGGAAGAATTACATCTTGTGTCTTACTTACAACACTCCTGCTAATACATCCCAGAATCATGTTTGCTTTTTTTTGCAACAGCATTACACTGTTGACATATATTTAACTTGTGGTCCACTATGACCCCCAGATCCCTTTTCGCAACACTCCTTCCTAGGCAGTCATTTCCCATTTTGTACATGTGCAACTGATTGCTCCTTTCTAAGTGGAGTACTTTGCATTTGTCCTTATTGAATTTCATCCTATTTACCTCAGACCAATTCTCCAGTGCGTCCCGATCATTCTGAATTATAATCCTATCTTCCAAGGCCCTTGCAACCTGTCCCAGCTTGGTATTGTCCGCAAACTTAATAAGTGTGCTCTCTATGCCATTATCTAAATAATTGGTGAAAATATTGAACAGAACAGGACCAAGAACTGATCCCTGCAGAACTCCACTCGTTATGCCCTGCCAGCATGACTGTGAACCATTGATAACTACTCTCTGGGAACAATTTTTCAACCAGTTTTGCACACACCTTATAGTAGCTCCATATAGGTTGTATTTCCCTAGTTTGTTTAAGAGAAGCTCATGTGGGACAATATCTAAAGCCTTACTAAAGTCAAGATATACCACATTACCGCCTCCCCCATCCACAAGGCTTGTTACCCTGTCAAAGAAAGCTATCAGGTTGGTTTGACGTGATTTGTTCTTGATAAATCCATGCTGACTGTTACTTATTACCTTAATTATCTTCTAGATGTTTGCAAATTGATTGCTTAATTATTTGCTCCATTATCTTTCCAGGTACAGAAATTAAGCTGATTGGTCTGTAATTCCCTGGGTTATCCTTATTTCCCTTTTTGTAGATGGGCAATATAGTTGCCCTTTTCCAGTTTTCTGGAATCTCTCCTGCCTTCCAAGACTTTTGAAAGATAATTGCTAGTGGCTCAGATATCTCCTCAGTCAGCTCCTTGAGTATTACAGCTACAAGCGATAAAATGTTTTCACAGATTTCCTGCCCTCAAACTAAAGAGGCAAAGATAAACGGGGCCCAAAATTAAGGGTTTGTAAAAATATGCTTTCAGAAACCAATAAAACCTTAAATTACGTTTTGTTCTAATGAAAATAGTTTAATAGATAAATCTTCACCTGCAGCATTTCCAAACTGAATATTACAGGAACATCTCCTGGTGGGGCTACTGCTGCTTTGGGGAGCCCCTTCTGTTGCTGCTCCCTTGGCTTTTGGGGACCCCACTAGCCTTCCTACCTCCCCTGGCCAGCCAGGGGGGAGTGGGTGTGTGGGGGACCTCCCTACCACCACCCCCACCGGCTACAGAAAGGCGCCTTTTCCTGGCTTGCTGTTTCCTCCTGCTATTGCTGCTGCCGTGAGCACCCCCCCTGCTGCCCCTCTACCCCCCTAATCCCTGTGCTTGGGGGTCCACCTGCCCTTCCCCTCTTTGCCTCCCCTTCCCTGTAGCTGCCTCTGCCATCCCCCCTTCCTTTCACTGCCCTTCCCCCCCATTGTTTGTTACCTGCTTTGTTTGCCTGTGTTGGTTTGTTTGCCCCACCTTCCTTGCTTTGGTCCCCTTCTGGTTTGTTTGTTTGTTCCCTGCCCTGCCCCTGAGTTGGTTTGTTCCCTGCCCCGTCTGGCTTCGGGGGTTGCCCCCGAGCCTCCCTAGCCCTGCTCCTGCCCCAATCGCCACCCGTTCCCTTGCCAGCAGCGGTTTCCCTATTGCCCCTTCTCCTCTGGCCCTTGTGCTCCTGCCCCCCCCAGTGCTCATGGCTTCCCTTTAATTGACCCCCCCGCCCCTTTGAGTTGGCCCCCCTGCACACTGCACTCCCCTCGGTTGATTTAGCCCCTGCCCTCCCGTGCAGCCAGAGGAGCCGGTTTCCATCTGCGGGCTGGTGAGTGCCTTGCCCCTGTACCCCTGCCTGGCTTAGGCCCCCTGTTCTCCCTTGTGCTGGTGCCTCCTCCCCTGCTTTCGGCCTAGCAGGGGAGAGCGGTTGTCGTGCCTTCCCTCTCCATCTCCCCCCCCCCCCCTCCCTTCCCTCTCTACCTCCTTCTTCCTTCTCCGCCCCTTCCCCCCCCACGGACCCGTCCCTACCCTCTCCCAAGAGGGCGGGTGTGCCTGGGGCAGGGACCCCCTCCCTGGATGCTCCCGCCCCTCCCCCTCGTCCCAACGCTTCGTCCCCATCCGTGGCGACCGGCCTCCCTGCCCCTACTGGGCCAACAGGCGTTGGTCCCGTGGCCCCGGCGGTTGCCACCTCTAGGGGGGACTCCAGGGACTCTGTCGTTGCCAGGGCTACCGCCCCCCCCGTCCGGGGGGCGCGCCCTCGGCCGGGAAGAAGGGCCAGGGGGAGAAGAAAGGAGCAAGAGCTCTGCCCAGACGGCACTGATGCTGCCCGTGTTGGGGCCCCATCCCTGCCCTGTTTTCCCCTCCCCCGCCGTCCCATCCACCAGCTCTGGAGGCGGTGCTGCTCCCAGGGCATATGCCCAGGTGGCCGCGGGCCCCCCGCTTGCTGCCTCATCACCTGCCCCGACCGCCGCCTCCAGCACCATCCCTGGCGGGCGGGGCCCCTTTCTCACCCTCACTAGAAAGCACGGGGTGCGGTGCCTCTTGGTGCCCACCTTGCCCCACAGGGAGACCTACGTGCAGGCGCCGGTGCAGGTGGTGGGGCCCGCAGCCGTGGTGGCGGCCTCGAAGATGTACGGGAAGGCGGTGTTCTTCCTGGCATCCAAGGCTGCCACCCAGGAGGCGGTGGAGATGGCCCCGTGGAGCCCCTGGAGGACCTGGGCGTATGGGTGGTCCTCTCGTCTGTCCCGCCCTTCCTCCCCAATGCCGCCCTTCTGCCTTTCCTTTCCGCCCTGGGGAATCCCCTCTCCATCATCAGCTGCTTCCCCTCGGCTGCAAGGACCCCGCCCTCTGCCACGTCCTCTCCTTCCACTGACAGATGCAGATGCAGGTGCAGCTGCCGCCTGCAGTGCGTGGCTGGGAGGTGCTCGAGGGGTCATTTCTGGTGCCCCATCAAGGGGCCCAGTACCGGGTCCATTACTCGACGGGGGAGGCCCGGTCTCCCTCCTGGAGTCCCTCCTCGAGGGGTCCCCGTCCGGCAGCCTTCCCATCCCCTTCCCCTCCAAACCCCCCGCGGGTGCCGAGGTCGCTGCTTCTTCGGCTCCCACGGGGGAGGACCTTGTGGTGGCAGGAGGCGACTTCTCCTCCCTTATGGAGGAGATTGAGGCCCTGGGCCTGACCCCGGCCTGCCTGGGGGGGCGGACGGCCCTCCCCACCCGGAGGACTCTGCTGAGGATGACCCTCAGACACCTCTCCCTCTCCCGTCCCAGGTTTCTGGCCCTGCTCCCATGCCCCGGGCCCCCCCACCGGGCCTCTGTCCAGCTGGCTGGCAACAGCACCCCTGTTGATGCCGCCGCAGCCCTTGAGGTGAAGGCTGGGGCCGCACGGCCAGGCCCCGGGCCTCCAGACGCCCCCTCCCCTGCTGAGGACCGACCACCCCTCCTCCCCGCTGAGGTTGCCAGCCCAGCTGCCCCTTGCTGAGGGCCCGGAGCCGCGGACGGTGCGGCTCCCGAGCCCAGCCCCATGGAAGTCACCCCCACCCCACCCGTTTTTCCAGCTCCCGGCCCCGATCAGGGGGCACCACACCCTGCTGGCCAGGTTGCCGTGGACCCCACACCCGAACTTGGCCCTAACCCCTCTCCCATTCCTTGCACTGACCCTTCCCTTGCCTCAGCCCCTCCCTCGCTCCCTGTTCCCCAATCCCTTCCAACTCCCACCCCCAAACACTCTTCTCCCCCCTCCACTACCTGTGTCTCTGCCGCCCCTGGAGTCGTCTCCTTTCCCCTTGAGGTCTCCCAGGGAGCGGCCTTTGTTTTCGCCTCTCCCAGTCCGCTCGGGGCTGCTGTCTTCCCTCTGCCACCGCCCCCAGCACCCGTCCCATCCGGCCACGGGGCAGCCGCAGGGGCCGGGCTGGAGGACGAGCCCCCCGAGGCGCTGCGTGAAGAGCTGCGCACCTTCCTCTGCGACACAGGTGGTGCCCGGAATCGGGTGCAGCTCACACTGCAGCACTGGGGGGACTTCCACCGCGTCCTCCGGGTTGTGAGGGCCACAATGAAGGAGGTGAAAGGGACCGGGTGGCAGGATGCCGCGGCCCAGCAGCGGGCCCGCAGCTTGCGTGACACCCTGATGGCCTTCGGGACTGGCCACGGGTTGCTGCAAAGCCCAGCAGGGCCCACCAGGGCTCCTGCCAGCGAGGATCCCCCCCAGCCTCCCTCCTCATATGTATCCAGTTTGCCACCTTAAACACCGGGGCTGCAGAACGGGTCTCCATAGGTGCCAGGTGCTCTCCTTCCTTCGGGAGGAGGGATACTCCGTGGCATTCCTGCAGGAGACCCATACAGACCCAGCTGCCAAGGCCAGCTGGTGGCTGGAATGGGGGGTCGAGATGCACCTGAGTCATCTCTCCGCCCGCGTGGGCGGAGTGGCCTCCATGTTCTCCCCCGACCTGCAGCCCGAGGTGCTGGGGGTCACCGAGGTTGTGCTGGGCCGCCTGCTGCACCTCCAGGTCCGCATGGAGGGGCTGGCGTTGAACCTGGTCAACGTCTATGCCCCGAATGCGGGCCCGAAGCGGATGCATTTCTTCCAGCAGGCGTCCGCCTTCCTCGGTACCCTGTATCCTCGCATGTGCCAGGCGCTGGGCGGGGAGTTTAACACCACCCTTGAGGAGCGGGACCGCACGGGGACCGAGCATTGCCAGGCCGCCGCAGACATCCTCCGGGAGATCGTAGACCATCACTCCCTGGTGGACGTCTGGCGCAACCACCACCTGGACGACGCAGTCACCTTCACCTTTGTCCGGGTGGGGGAAGACCCGTCGAGCCACTCCCGGTTGGACAGCATTTACATCTCCCGTCACCATCGCTTACGGGCCCACTCCTTCAGCGTATGGCCGGCCCCGTTCTCAGATCACCACCTGATGACCGTGACTGCCTCTCTCATGGCAGAGAGGCTGGGGACAGTCTACTGGCACTTTAACAGCCTGCTGGAGGATGTAGGCTTCCTGGCGTCCTTCCGGGAGTTCTGGCTGGCCTGGCGGGGGCAGAGGCGTGCCTTTCCTTCGGTGCAGCGCTGGTGGGACATAGGGAAGGTGCGCACCCGGCTCTTCCGCCACGACTACACTCGGGGGGCCAGCTGGCAGAGGGATGCGGGGATAGAGCAGCTGGATCGGGAGGTTTTAGCGCTGGAGAGGCGTCTGGCCGCCAGTCCCAAGGATCCGTCCCTCTGCGGAGTGTCCCGGGAGAAGCGGGAGGAGCTCCGGGCCCTCGAAGACCTTCAGGTTAGGGTTAGGGTTAGGGTTAGGGTTAGGGTTAGGGGGTTAGGGTTAGGGTTAGGGTTAGGGTTAGGGTTAGGGGGTTAGGGTTAGGGTTAGGGTTAGGGTTAGGGTTAGGGGGTTAGGGTTAGGGTTAGGGTTAGGGTTAGGGGGTTAGGGTTAGGGTTAGGGTTAGGGGGTTAGGGGGTTAGGGTTAGGCTTAGGGTTAGGGTTAGGGTTAGGGTTAGGGGTTAGGGTTAGGGTTAGGGTTAGGGTTAGGGTTAGGGGGTTAGGGGGTTAGGGTTAGGGTTAGGGGGTTAGGGTTAGGGTTAGGGTTAGGGGTTGGGGTTAGGGTTAGGGTTAGGGTTAGGGGTTAGGGTTAGGGGTTAGGGGTTAGGGTTAGGGTTAGGGTTAGGGTTGGGGTTAGGGGTTAGGGCTAAGGTTAGGGTTAGGGTTAGGGGTTAGGGTTAGGGTTAGGTCCCCCGGATTTGGAGGGTTAGGGTTTGGGTCTCGGTCCCCTGGGTTTGGAGGTTTAGGGTTTGGGCATCGTTCCACCGGGTTTTTGTTTGCAGGGTTACGGTTTGGGCCTCTGTGCCCCGGGTTTGTGTTTGCAGGGTTAGGGTTTGGGGCTCGGTGCCCCTGGTTTGCAGGGTTAGCGTTTGGGCCTCGGTTCCCCGGGTTTGGGTTTGCAGGGTTAGGGTTTGGGCCTCGGTCCCCCGGGTCTGGGTTTGCAGGGTTAGGGTTTTGGCCCCGGTCCCCAGGGTTTGGGTTTGCAGGGTTAGGGTTTGGGCCTCTATCCCCCGCTTTGGGTTTGCAGGGTTAGAGTTTGGGCCTCGGTCCCCCGGGTCTGGGTTTGCAGAGTTAGGGTTTGGTTTTCGGTCCCCCGGGTTTGCAGGGTTAGGGTTTGGGTCTCGGTCCCCTGGGTTTGGGTTTGCAGGGTTAGCATTTGGGCCTCGGACCCCCGGGTCTGGGTTTGCAGGGTTAGCATTTGGGCCTCGGACCCCCGGGTCTGGGTTTGCAGGGTTAGGGTTTGGTCCTCGGTACCCCGTTTTTGGGTTTGCAGGGTTAGGGTTTGGGCCTCGGTCCCCCGGGTTTGCAGGTTTAGCGTTTCGGCCTCGGTCCCCCGGGTTTGCAGGGTTAGCGTTTCGGCCTCGGTCCCCTGGGTTTGCAGGGTTAGCGTTTGGGTCTTGGTCCCCAGGGTTTGCAGTGTTAGGGTTTGGGTCTCGGTCCCCAGGGTTTGCAGGGTTAGGGTTTGGGTCTGGGTCCCCCTTTCTTTGGAGGGTTAGGGTTTGGGTCTCGTTCCCCTGGGTTTACAGAGTTTGGGTTTGGGGTTTGGTCCCCAAGGTTTGCAGGGTTAGGGTTTGGGCCTCGGTGCCTCAGCTTTCGGTTTCCTGGGTTA
Organism: Emydura macquarii macquarii; assembly: GCF_026122565.2. Taxonomy (NCBI): domain Eukaryota; kingdom Metazoa; phylum Chordata; order Testudines; family Chelidae; genus Emydura; species Emydura macquarii. Next base: position 10,619,330 of record NW_027131391.1, on the reverse strand, counting down.
GGGTTTGGGCCTCAGTCCCCAGGGTTTGCAGGGTTAGGGTTTGGGCCTCTGTCCCCCGATATGGGTTTTCAGGGTAAGTGTTTGGGTCTCGGTCCCCCGGGTTTGCAGCGTTAGGGTTTGGGCCTCGGTTCCCCGGGTTTGTGTTTGCAGGGTTAGGGTTTGGGTCTCAGTCCCCAGGGTTTGCATGGTTAGGGTTTGGGTCTCGGTCTCCAGGGTTTGCAGGGTTAGGGTTTGGGTCTCGGTCTCCAGGGTTTCCAGGTTTAGGGTTTGGGCCTCGGTCCCCGGGTCTGGGTTTGCAGGGTTAGGGTTTGGGCCTCGGTCCCCCGGGTTTGCAGGTTTAGCGTTTAGGTCTCGGTCCCCTGGGTTTGGGTTTGCAGGGTTAGGGTTCGGGCCTCGGTCCCCTGGGTTTGGGTTTGCAGGGTTAGCATTTGGGCCTCGGACCCCCGGGTCTGGGTTTGCAGGGTTAGGGTTTGGTCCTCGGTACCCCGTTTTTGGGTTTGCAGGGTTAGGGTTTGGGCCTCGGTCCCCCGGGTTTGCAGGGTTAGCGTTTCGGCCTCGGTCCCCCGGGTTTGCAGGGTTAGCGTTTGGGCCTCGGTCCCCTGGGTTTGCAGGGTTAGCGTTTGGGTCTTGGTCCCCAGGGTTTGCAGTGTTAGGGTTTGGGTCTCGGTCCCCAGGGTTTGCAGGGTTAGGGTTTGGGTCTGGGTCCCCCTTTCTTTGGAGGGTTAGGGTTTGGGTCTCGTTCCCCTGGGTTTACAGAGTTTGGGTTTGGGGTTTGGTCCCCAAGGTTTGCAGGGTTAGGGTTTGGGCCTCGGTGCCTCAGCTTTCGGTTTCCTGGGTTAGGGTTTGGGCCTCAGTCCCCAGGGTTTGCAGGGTTAGGGTTTGGGCCTCTGTCCCCCGATATGGGTTTTCAGGGTAAGTGTTTGGGTCTCGGTCCCCCGGGTTTGCAGCGTTAGGGTTTGGGCCTTGGTTCCCCGGGTTTGTGTTTGCAGGGTTAGGGTTTGGGTCTCAGTCCCCAGGGTTTGCATGGTTAGGGTTTGGGTCTCGGTCTCCAGGGTTTCCAGGTTTAGGGTTTGGGCCTCGGTCCCCGGGTCTGGGTTTGCAGGGTTAGGGTTTGGGCCTCGGTCCCCCGCGTTTGCAGGTTTAGCGTTTCGGCCTTGGTCCCCCGGGTTTGCAGGGTTAGTTTTTGGGCCTCGGTCCCCAGGGTTTGCAGGGTTAGCGTTTGGGTCTCGGTCCCCCGGATTTGGAGGGTTAGGGTTTGGGTTACGGTCCCCAGGGTTTGCAGGGTTAGTGTTTGGGTCTGGGTCCCCCTTTCTTTGGAGGGTTAGGGTTTGGGCCTCGGTGCCCCGGATTTGGGTTTGCTGGGTTAGGGTTTGGGCCTCGGGGCCCCTGGTTTGGGTTTCCAGGGTTAGGGTTTGGGCCTTGGTTCCCCGTGTCTGGGTTTGCAGGGTTAGGATTTGGGCCTCGGACCCCCGGGTCTGGGTTTGCAGGGTTAGGGTTTGGGTATCGGACCCCCGGGTTTGGGTTTGCAGGGTTATGGTGTGGGCCTCGGTCCCCTGTGTTTGGGTTTGCAGGGATAGCATTTGGGCCTCGGACCCCCGGGTCTGGGTTTGCAGGGTTAGGGTTGGGCCTTGGTATCCTGAGTTTGGATTTGCAGGATTAGGGTTTGGGTCTCGGTCCTCTGGGTTTGGTTTTGCAGGGTTAGGGTTTGGGCCTCGGTCCCCCGGGTCTGGGTTTGCAGAGTTAGGGTTTGGTTTTCGGTCCCCCGGGTTTGCAGGGTTAGGGTTTGGGCCTCGGTCCCCTGGGTTTGGGTTTGCAGGGTTAGCATTTGGGCCTCGGACCCCCGGGTCTGGGTTTGCAGGGTTAGGGTTTGGTCCTCGGTACCCCGTTTTTGGGTTTGCAGGGTTAGGGTTTGGGGCTCGGTCCCCCGGGTTTGCAGGGTTAGCGTTTGGGCCTCGGTCCCCTGGGTTTGCAGGGTTAGCATTTGGGTCTTGGTCCCCAGGGTTTGCAGGGTTAGGGTTTGGGTCTCGGTCCCCAGGGTTTGCAGGGTTAGGGTTTGGGTCTCGGTCCCCCGGATTTGGAGGGTTAGGGTTTGGGTCTCGTTCCCCTGGGTTTACAGAGTTTGGGTTTGGGGTTTGGTCCCCAAGGTTTGCAGGGTTAGGGTTTGGGCCTCGGTGCCTCAGCTTTCGGTTTGCTGGGTTAGGGTTTGGGCCTTGGTTCCCCGGGTTTGGGTTTGCAGGGTTAGGGTTTGGGGCTCGGTCCCCCGGGTTTGCAGGGTTAGCGTTTGGGCCTCGGTTCCCCGGGTTTGGGTTTACAGGGTTAGGGTTTGGGCCTCGGTCCCCGGGTCTGGGTTTGCAGGGTTAGGGTTTGGGCCTCCGTCCCCCGCTTTGGGTTTGCAGGGTTAGAGTTTGGGCCTCCGTCCCCCGGGTCTGGGTTTGCAGGGTTAGGGTTTGGTTTTCGGTCCCCCGGGTTTGCTGGGTTAGGGTTTGGGCCTCGGTCCCTCGGGTCTTGGTTTGCAGGGTTAGGGTTTGGCTTTCGGTCCCCCGGGTTTGCAGGGTTGGGGTTTGCGTCTCGGTCCCCCGGGTTTGCAGGGTTGGGGTTTGGGTCTCGGTCCCCCGGGTTTGCAGGGTTAGCGTTTGGGTCTCGGTTCCCCGTGGCTGGGTTTGCAGGGTTAGGATTTAGGCCTCGGACCTCCGGGTCTGGGTTTTCAGGGTTAGGATTTGGGCCTCGGTCCCCCGCGTTTGGGTTTGCAGGGTTAGGGTTTGGGCCTCGTTCCCCCGGTTTTGGGTTGGCAGGATTAGGGTTTGGGTTTCGGTCCCCAGGGTTTGCAGGGTTAGGGTTTATGTCTCGGTCCCCCGGGTTTGGAGGGTTAGGGTTTGGGCCTCGGTCCCCCGGGTTTGGGTTTGCAGGGTTAGGGTTTGGGCCTCGGTTCCCCGGGTTTGCAGGGTAGCGTTTGGGCCTCGGTCCCCAGGGTTTCCTCGGTTAGCGTTTGGGCCTCGGTCCCCAAGGTTTGTAGGGTTAGCGTTTGGGTCTCGGTCCCCAGGGTTTGCAGGGTTAGGGTTTGGGCCTCGGTCCCCCGGGTCTGGGTTTGCAGGGTTAGGGTTTGGGCCTCGTTCCCCCGGTTTTGGGTTGGCAGGATTAGGGTTTGGGTTTCGGTCCCCAGGGTTTGCAGGGTTAGGGTTTATGTCTCGGTCCCCCGGGTTTGGAGGGTTAGGGTTTGGGCCTCGGTCCCCCGGGTTTGGGTTTGCAGGGTTAGGGTTTGGGCCTCGGTTCCCCGGGTTTGCAGGGTAGCGTTTGGGCCTCGGTCCCCAGGGTTTCCTCGGTTAGCGTTTGGGCCTCGGTCCCCAAGGTTTGTAGGGTTAGCGTTTGGGTCTCGGTCCCCAGGGTTTGCAGGGTTAGGGTTTGGGCCTCGGTCCCCCGGGTCTGGGTTTGCAGGGTTAGGGTTTGGGCCTCGTTCCCCCGGTTTTGGGTTGGCAGGATTAGGGTTTGGGTTTCGGTCCCCAGGGTTTGCAGGGTTAGGGTTTATGTCTCGGTCCCCCGGGTTTGGAGGGTTAGGGTTTGGGCCTCGGTCCCCGGGTCTGGGTTTGCAGGGTTAGGGTTTGGGCCTCGGTCCCCCGGGTTTGCAGGTTTAGCGTTTGGGTCTCGGTCCCCTGGGTTTGGGTTTGCAGGGTTAGGGTTCGGGCCTCGGTCCCCTGGGTTTTGGTTTGCAGGGTTAGCATTTGGGCCTCGGACCCCCGGGTCTGGGTTTGCAGGGTTAGGGTTTGGTCCTCGGTACCCCGTTTTTGGGTTTGCAGGGTTAGGGTTTGGGGCTCGGTCCCCCGGGTTTGCAGGTTTAGCGTTTCGGCCTCGGTCCCCCGGGTTTGCAGGGTTAGCGTTTCGGCCTCGGTCCCCCGGGTTTGCAGGGTTAGCGTTTGGGCCTCGGTCCCCTGGGTTTGCAGGGTTAGCGTTTGGGTCTTGGTCCCCAGGGTTTGCAGTGTTAGGGTTTGGGTCTCGGTCCCCAGGGTTTGCAGGGTTAGGGTTTGGGTCTGGGTCCCCCTTTCTTTGGAGGGTTAGGGTTTGGGTCTCGTTCCCCTGGGTTTACAGAGTTTGGGTTTGGGGTTTGGTCCCCAAGGTTTGCAGGGTTAGGGTTTGGGCCTCGGTGCCTCAGCTTTCGGTTTTCAGGGTAAGTGTTTGGGTCTCGGTCCCCCGGGTTTGCAGCGTTAGGGTTTGGGCCTCGGTTCCCCGGGTTTGTGTTTGCAGGGTTAGGGTTTGGGTCTCAGTCCCCAGGGTTTGCATGGTTAGGGTTTGGGTCTCGGTCTCCAGGGTTTGCAGGGTTAGGGTTTGGGTCTCGGTCTCCAGGGTTTCCAGGTTTAGGGTTTGGGCCTCGGTCCCCGGGTCTGGGTTTGCAGGGTTAGGGTTTGGGCCTCGGTCCCCGCGTTTGCAGGTTTAGCGTTTCGGCCTTGGTCCCCCGGGTTTGCAGGGTTAGTTTTTGGGACTCGGTCCCCAGGGTTTGCAGGGTTAGCGTTTGGGTCTCGGTCCCCCGGATTTGGAGGGTTAGGGTTTGGGTTTCGGTCCCCAGGGTTTGCAGGGTTAGTGTTTGGGTCTGGGTCCCCCTTTCTTTGGAGGGTTAGGGTTTGGGCCTCGGTGCCCCGGATTTGGGTTTGCTGGGTTAGGGTTTGGGCCTCGGGGCCCCTGGTTTGGGTTTCCAGGGTTAGGGTTTGGGCCTTGGTTCCCCGTGTCTGGGTTTGCAGGGTTAGGGTTGGGCCTCGGTATCCTGAGTTTGGATTTGCAGGATTAGGGTTTGGGTCTCGGTCCTCTGGGTTTGGTTTTGCAGGGTTAGGTTTTGGGCCTCGGTCCCCCGGGTCTGGGTTTGCAGAGTTAGGGTTTGGTTTTCGGTCCCCCGGGTTTGCAGGGTTAGGGTTTGGGCCTCGGTCCCCTGGGTTTGGGTTTGCAGGGTTAGGGTTCGGACCTCGGTCCCCTGGGTTTGGGTTTGCAGGGTTAGCATTTGGGCCTCGGACCCCCGGGTCTGGGTTTGCAGGGTTAGGGTTTGGTCCTCGGTACCCCGGGTCTGGGTTTGCAGAGTTAGGGTTTGGTTTTCGGTCCCCCGGGTTTGCAGGGTTAGGGTTTGGGCCTCGGTCCCCTGGGTTTGGGTTTGCAGGGTTAGGGTTCGGGCCTCGGTCCCCTGGGTTTGGGTTTGCAGGGTTAGCATTTGGGCCTCGGACCCCCAGGTCTGGGTTTGCAGGGTTAGGGTTTGGTCCTCGGTACCCCGTTTTTGGGTTTGCAGGGTTAGGGTTTGGGCCTCGGTCCCCGGGTTTGCAGGTTTAGCGTTTCGGCCTCGGTCCCCCGGGTTTGCAGGGTTAGCGTTTCGGCCTCGGTCCCCTGGGTTTGCAGGGTTAGCGTTTGGGTCTTGGTCCCCAGGGTTTGCAGTGTTAGGGTTTGGGTCTCGGTCCCCAGGGTTTGCAGGGTTAGGGTTTGGGTCTGGGTCCCCCTTTCTTTGGAGGGTTAGGGTTTGGGTCTCGTTCCCCTGGGTTTACAGAGTTTGGGTTTGGGGTTTGGTCCCCAAGGTTTGCAGGGTTAGGGTTTGGGCCTCGGTGCCTCAGCTTTCGGTTTCCTGGGTTAGGGTTTGGGCCTCAGTCGCCAGGGTTTGCAGGGTTAGGGTTTGGGCCTCTGTCCCCCGATATGGGTTTTCAGGGTAAGTGTTTGGGTCTCGGTCCCCCGGGTTTGCAGCGTTAGGGTTTGGGCCTCGGTTCCCCGGGTTTGTGTTTGCAGGGTTAGGGTTTGGGTCTCAGTCCCCAGGGTTTGCATGGTTAGGGTTTGGGTCTCGGTCTCCAGAGTTTGCAGGGTTAGGGTTTGGGTCTCGGTCTCCAGGGTTTCCAGGTTTAGGGTTTGGGCCTCGGTCCCCGGGTCTGGGTTTGCAGGGTTAGGGTTTGGGCCTCGGTCCCCCGGGTTTGCAGGTTTAGCGTTTAGGTCTCGGTCCCCTGGGTTTGGGTTTGCAGGGTTAGGGTTCGGGCCTCGGTCCCCTGGGTTTGGGTTTGCAGGGTTAGCATTTGGGCCTCGGACCCCCGGGTCTGGGTTTGCAGGGTTAGGGTTTGGTCCTCGGTACCCCGTTTTTGGGTTTGCAGGGTTAGGGTTTGGGCCTCGGTCCCCCGGGTTTGCAGGGTTAGCGTTTCGGCCTCGGTCCCCCGGGTTTGCAGGGTTAGCGTTTGGGCCTCGGTCCCCTGGGTTTGCAGGGTTAGCGTTTGGGTCTTGGTCCCCAGGGTTTGCAGTGTTAGGGTTTGGGTCTCGGTCCCCAGGGTTTGCAGGGTTAGGGTTTGGGTCTGGGTCCCCCTTTCTTTGGAGGGTTAGGGTTTGGGTCTCGTTCCCCTGGGTTTACAGAGTTTGGGTTTGGGGTTTGGTCCCCAAGGTTTGCAGGGTTAGGGTTTGGGCCTCGGTGCCTCAGCTTTCGGTTTCCTGGGTTAGGGTTTGGGCCTCAGTCCCCAGGGTTTGCAGGGTTAGGGTTTGGGCCTCTGTCCCCCGATATGGGTTTTCAGGGTAAGTGTTTGGGTCTCGGTCCCCCGGGTTTGCAGCGTTAGGGTTTGGGCCTTGGTTCCCCGGGTTTGTGTTTGCAGGGTTAGGGTTTGGGTCTCAGTCCCCAGGGTTTGCATGGTTAGGGTTTGGGTCTCGGTCTCCAGGGTTTCCAGGTTTAGGGTTTGGGCCTCGGTCCCCGGGTCTGGGTTTGCAGGGTTAGGGTTTGGGCCTCGGTCCCCCGCGTTTGCAGGTTTAGCGTTTCGGCCTTGGTCCCCCGGGTTTGCAGGGTTAGTTTTTGGGCCTCGGTCCCCAGGGTTTGCAGGGTTAGCGTTTGGGTCTCGGTCCCCCGGATTTGGAGGGTTAGGGTTTGGGTTACGGTCCCCAGGGTTTGCAGGGTTAGTGTTTGGGTCTGGGTCCCCCTTTCTTTGGAGGGTTAGGGTTTGGGCCTCGGTGCCCCGGATTTGGGTTTGCTGGGTTAGGGTTTGGGCCTCGGGGCCCCTGGTTTGGGTTTCCAGGGTTAGGGTTTGGGCCTTGGTTCCCCGTGTCTGGGTTTGCAGGGTTAGGATTTGGGCCTCGGACCCCCGGGTCTGGGTTTGCAGGGTTAGGGTTTGGGTATCGGACCCCCGGGTTTGGGTTTGCAGGGTTATGGTGTGGGCCTCGGTCCCCTGTGTTTGGGTTTGCAGGGATAGCATTTGGGCCTCGGACCCCCGGGTCTGGGTTTGCAGGGTTAGGGTTGGGCCTTGGTATCCTGAGTTTGGATTTGCAGGATTAGGGTTTGGGTCTCGGTCCTCTGGGTTTGGTTTTGCAGGGTTAGGGTTTGGGCCTCGGTCCCCCGGGTCTGGGTTTGCAGAGTTAGGGTTTGGTTTTCGGTCCCCCGGGTTTGCAGGGTTAGGGTTTGGGCCTCGGTCCCCTGGGTTTGGGTTTGCAGGGTTAGCATTTGGGCCTCGGACCCCCGGGTCTGGGTTTGCAGGGTTAGGGTTTGGTCCTCGGTACCCCGTTTTTGGGTTTGCAGGGTTAGGGTTTGGGGCTCGGTCCCCCGGGTTTGCAGGGTTAGCGTTTGGGCCTCGGTCCCCTGGGTTTGCAGGGTTAGCATTTGGGTCTTGGTCCCCAGGGTTTGCAGGGTTAGGGTTTGGGTCTCGTCCCCAGGGTTTGCAGGGTTAGGGTTTGGGTCTCGGTCCCCCGGATTTGGAGGGTTAGGGTTTGGGTCTCGTTCCCTGGGTTTACAGAGTTTGGGTTTGGGGTTTGGTCCCCAAGGTTTGCAGGGTTAGGGTTTGGGCCTCGGTGCCTCAGCTTTCGGTTTGCTGGGTTAGGGTTTGGGCCTTGGTGCCCCGGGTTTGGGTTTGCAGGGTTAGGGTTTGGGGCTCGGTCCCCCGGGTTTGCAGGGTTAGCGTTTGGGCCTCGGTTCCCCGGGTTTGGGTTTACAGGGTTAGGGTTTGGGCCTCGGTCCCCCGGGTCTGGGTTTGCAGGGTTAGGGTTTGGGCCTCCGTCCCCCGCTTTGAGTTTGCAGGGTTAGAGTTTGGGCCTCCGTCCCCCGGGTCTGGGTTTGCAGGGTTAGGGTTTGGTTTTCGGTCCCCCGGGTTTGCTGGGTTAGGGTTTGGGCCTCGGTCCCTCGGGTCTTGGTTTGCAGGGTTAGGGTTTGGCTTTCGGTCCCCCGGGTTTGCAGGGTTGGGGTTTGCGTCTCGGTCCCCCGGGTTTGCAGGGTTGGGGTTTGGGTCTCGGTCCCCCGGGTTTGCAGGGTTAGCGTTTGGGTCTCGGTTCCCCGTGGCTGGGTTTGCAGGGTTAGGATTTAGGCCTCGGACCTCCGGGTCTGGGTTTTCAGGGTTAGGATTTGGGCCTCGGTCCCCCGCGTTTGGGTTTGCAGGGTTAGGGTTTGGGCCTCGTTCCCCCGGTTTTGGGTTGGCAGGATTAGGGTTTGGGTTTCGGTCCCCAGGGTTTGCAGGGTTAGGGTTTATGTCTCGGTCCCCCGGGTTTGGAGGGTTAGGGTTTGGGCCTCGGTCCCCCGGGTTTGGGTTTGCAGGGTTAGGGTTTGGGCCTCGGTTCCCCGGGTTTGCAGGGTAGCGTTTGGGCCTCGGTCCCCAGGGTTTCCTCGGTTAGCGTTTGGGCCTCGGTCCCCAAGGTTTGTAGGGTTAGCGTTTGGGTCTCGGTCCCCAGGGTTTGCAGGGTTAGGGTTTGGGCCTCGGTCCCCGGGTCTGGGTTTGCAGGGTTAGGGTTTGGGCCTCGTTCCCCCGGTTTTGGGTTGGCAGGATTAGGGTTTGGGTTTCGGTCCCCAGGGTTTGCAGGGTTAGGGTTTATGTCTCGGTCCCCCGGGTTTGGAGGGTTAGGGTTTGGGCCTCGGTCCCCCGGGTTTGGGTTTGCAGGGTTAGGGTTTGGGCCTCGGTTCCCCGGGTTTGCAGGGTAGCGTTTGGGCCTCGGTCCCCAGGGTTTCCTCGGTTAGCGTTTGGGCCTCGGTCCCCAAGGTTTGTAGGGTTAGCGTTTGGGTCTCGGTCCCCAGGGTTTGCAGGGTTAGGGTTTGGGCCTCGGTCCCCCGGGTCTGGGTTTGCAGGGTTAGGGTTTGGGCCTCGTTCCCCCGGTTTTGGGTTGGCAGGATTAGGGTTTGGGTTTCGGTCCCCAGGGTTTGCAGGGTTAGGGTTTATGTCTCGGTCCCCCGGGTTTGGAGGGTTAGGGTTTGGGCCTCGGTCCCCGGGTCTGGGTTTGCAGGGTTAGGGTTTGGGCCTCGGTCCCCCGGGTTTGCAGGTTTAGCGTTTGGGTCTCGGTCCCCTGGGTTTGGGTTTGCAGGGTTAGGGTTCGGGCCTCGGTCCCCTGGGTTTTGGTTTGCAGGGTTAGCATTTGGGCCTCGGACCCCCGGGTCTGGGTTTGCAGGGTTAGGGTTTGGTCCTCGGTACCCCGTTTTTGGGTTTGCAGGGTTAGGGTTTGGGGCTCGGTCCCCCGGGTTTGCAGGTTTAGCGTTTCGGCCTCGGTCCCCCGGGTTTGCAGGGTTAGCGTTTCGGCCTCGGTCCCCCGGGTTTGCAGGGTTAGCGTTTGGGCCTCGGTCCCCTGGGTTTGCAGGGTTAGCGTTTGGGTCTTGGTCCCCAGGGTTTGCAGTGTTAGGGTTTGGGTCTCGGTCCCCAGGGTTTGCAGGGTTAGGGTTTGGGTCTGGGTCCCCCTTTCTTTGGAGGGTTAGGGTTTGGGTCTCGTTCCCCTGGGTTTACAGAGTTTGGGTTTGGGGTTTGGTCCCCAAGGTTTGCAGGGTTAGGGTTTGGGCCTCGGTGCCTCAGCTTTCGGTTTTCAGGGTAAGTGTTTGGGTCTCGGTCCCCCGGGTTTGCAGCGTTAGGGTTTGGGCCTCGGTTCCCCGGGTTTGGGTTTGCAGGGTTAGGGTTTGGGTCTCAGTCCCCAGGGTTTGCATGGTTAGGGTTTGGGTCTCGGTCTCCAGGGTTTGCAGGGTTAGGGTTTGGGTCTCGGTCTCCAGGGTTTCCAGGTTTAGGGTTTGGGCCTCGGTCCCCGGGTCTGGGTTTGCAGGGTTAGGGTTTGGGCCTCGGTCCCCCGGGTTTGCAGGTTTAGCGTTTAGGTCTCGGTCCCCTGGGTTTGGGTTTGCAGGGTTAGGGTTCGGGCCTCGGTCCCTGGGTTTGGGTTTGCAGGGTTAGCATTTGGGCCTCGGACCCCCGGGTCAGGGTTTGCAGGGTTAGGGTTTGAACCTCGGTTCCCCTGTTTTGGGTTTGCAGGGTTAGTGTTTGGGCCTCGGTCCCCCGGGTTTGCAGGGTTAGCGTTTCGGCCTCGGTCCCCGGGTTGCAGGGTTAGCGTTTGGGCCTCGGTCCCCTGGGTTTGCAGGGTTAGCGTTTGGGTCTTGGTCCCCAGGGTTTGCAGTGTTAGGGTTTGGGTCTCGGTCCCCAGGGTTTGCAGGGTTAGGGTTTGGGTCTGGGTCCCCCTTTCTTTGGAGGTTAGGGTTTGGGTCTCGTTCCCCTGGGTTTACAGAGTTTGGGTTTGGGGTTTGGTCCCCAAGGTTTGCAGGGTTAGGGTTTGGGCCTCGGTGCCTCAGCTTTCGGTTTCCTGGGTTAGGGTTTGGGCCTCAGTCCCCAGGGTTTGCAGGGTTAGGGTTTGGGCCTCTGTCCCCCGATATGGGTTTTCAGGGTAAGTGTTTGGGTCTCGGTCCCCCGGGTTTGCAGCGTTAGGGTTTGGGCCTTGGTTCCCCGGGTTTGTGTTTGCAGGGTTAGGGTTTGGGTCTCAGTCCCCAGGGTTTGCATGGTTAGGGTTTGGGTCTCGGTCTCCAGGGTTTCCAGGTTTAGGGTTTGGGCCTCGGTCCCGGGTCTGGGTTTGCAGGGTTAGGGTTTGGGCCTCGGTCCCCCGCGTTTGCAGGTTTAGCGTTTCGGCCTTGGTCCCCCGGGTTTGCAGGGTTAGTTTTGGGCCTCGGTCCCCAGGGTTTGCAGGGTTAGCGTTTGGGTCTCGGTCCCCCGGATTTGGAGGGTTAGGGTTTGGGTTACGGTCCCCAGGGTTTGCAGGGTTAGTGTTTGGGTCTGGGTCCCCCTTTCTTTGGAGGGTTAGGGTTTGGGCCTCGGTGCCCCGGATTTGGGTTTGCTGGGTTAGGGTTTGGGCCTCGGGGCCCCTGGTTTGGGTTTCCAGGGTTAGGGTTTGGGCCTTGGTTCCCCGTGTCTGGGTTTGCAGGGTTAGGATTTGGGCCTCGGACCCCCGGGTCTGGGTTTGCAGGGTTAGGGTTTGGGTATCGGACCCCGGGTTTGTGTTTGGAGGTTTATGGTGTGGGCGTGGGTCCCGTTTTTTTGGGTTTGCAGGGATAGCTTTTGGGCCTCGGACCCCCGGGTCTGGTTTTGCAGGGTTAGGGTTGGGCCTTGGTATCCTGAGTTTGGATTTGCAGGATTAGGGTTTGGGTCTCGGTCCTCTGGGTTTGGTTTTGCAGGGTTAGGGTTTGGGCCTCGGTCCCCCGGGTCTGGGTTTGCAGAGTTAGGGTTTGGTTTTCGGTCCCCGGGTTTGCAGGGTTAGGGTTTGGGCCTCGGTCCCCTGGGTTTGGGTTTGCAGGGTTAGCATTTGGGCCTCGGACCCCCGGGTCTGGGTTTGCAGGGTTAGGGTTTGGTCCTCGGTACCCCGTTTTGGGTTTGCAGGGTTAGGGTTGGGGGCTCGGTCCCCCGGGTTGGCAGGGTTAGCGTTTGGGCCTCGGTCCCCTGGGTTTGCAGGGTTAGCATTTGGGTCTTGGTCCCCAGGGTTTGCAGGGTTAGGGTTTGGGTCTCGGTCCCCAGGGTTTGCAGGGTTAGGGTTTGGGTCTCGGTCCCCCGGATTTGGAGGGTTAGGGTTTGGGTCTCGTTCCCCTGGGTTTACAGAGTTTGGGTTTGGGGTTTGGTCCCAAGGTTTGCAGGGTTAGGGTTTGGGCCTGGTGCCTCAGCTTTCGGTTTGCTGGGTTAGGGTTTGGGCCTTGGTGCCCCGGGTTTGGGTTTGCAGGGTTAGGGTTTGGGGCTCGGTCCCCGGGTTTGGGGTTAGCGTTTGGGCCTCGGTTCCCCGGGTTTGGGTTTACAGGGTTAGGGTTTGGGCCTCGGTCCCCGGGTCTGGGTTTGCAGGGTTAGGGTTTGGGCCTCCGTCCCCCGCTTTGAGTTTGCAGGGTTAGAGTTTGGGCCTCCGTCCCCCGGGTCTGGGTTTGCAGGGTTAGGGTTTGGTTTTCGGTCCCCCGGGTTTGCTGGGTTAGGGTTTGGGCCTCGGTCCCTCGGGTCTTGGTTTGCAGGGTTAGGGTTTGGCTTTCGGTCCCCCGGGTTTGCAGGGTTGGGGTTTGCGTCTCGGACCCCCGGGTTTGCAGGGTTGGGGTTTGGGTCTCGGTCCCCCGGGTTGCAGGGTTAGCGTTTGGGTCTCGGTTCCCCGTGGCTGGGTTTGCAGGGTTAGGATTTAGGCCTCGGACCTCCGGGTCTGGGTTTTCAGGGTTAGGATTTGGGCCTCGGTCCCCGCGTTTGGGTTTGCAGGGTTAGGGTTTGGGCCTCGTTCCCCCGGTTTTGGGTTGGCAGGATTAGGGTTTGGGTTTCGGTCCCCAGGGTTTGCAGGGTTAGGGTTTATGTCTCGGTCCCCCGGGTTTGGAGGGTTAGGGTTTGGGCCTCGGTCCCCCGGGTTTGGGTTTGCAGGGTTAGGGTTTGGGCCTCGGTTCCCCGGGTTTGCAGGGTAGCGTTTGGGCCTCGGTCCCAGGGTTTCCTCGGTTAGCGTTTGGGCCTCGGTCCCCAAGGTTTGTAGGGTTAGCGTTTGGGTCTCGGTCCCCAGGGTTTGCAGGGTTAGGGTTTGGGCCTCGGTCCCCCGGGTCTGGGTTTGCAGGGTTAGGGTTTGGGCCTCGTTCCCCCGGTTTTGGGTTGGCAGGATTAGGGTTTGGGTTTCGGTCCCCAGGGTTTGCAGGGTTAGGGTTTATGTCTCGGTCCCCCGGGTTTGGAGGGTTAGGGTTTGGGCGTCGGTACCCCGGGTTTCGGTTTGCAGGGTTAGTGTTTGGGCCTCGGTTCCCCGGGTCTGGGTTTTCAGGGTTAGGGTTTGGGCCTCGGTCCCCCGGGTTTACAGACTTAGCGTTTGGGTCTCGGTCCCCAAAGATTGCAGGGTTAGCGTTTGGGTCTCGGTCCCCAGGGTTTCTAGGGTTATGGTTTGGGCCTTGGTCTCCCGGGTCTGTGTTTGCAGGATTAGGGTTTGGGCCTCGGTCCCCCGTGTTTGGGTTTCCACGGTTAGGGTTTGTGCCTCGGTCCGCCGGGTTTGCAGTGTTAGGGTTTGGGTCTCGGTCCCCCGGGTTGGAGGGTTAGGGTTTGGGCCTCGGTCCCCGGGTCTGGGTTTGCAGGGTTAGGGTTTGGGCCTCGGTCCCCCGGGTTTGCAGGTTTAGCGTTTGGGTCTCGGTCCCCTGGGTTTGGGTTTGCAGGGTTAGGGTTCGGGCCTCGGTCCCCTGGGTTTTGGTTTGCAGGGTTAGCATTTGGGCCTCGGACCCCCGGGTCTGGGTTTGCAGGGTTAGGGTTTGGTCCTCGGTACCCCGTTTTTGGGTTTGCAGGGTTAGGGTTTGGGGCTCGGTCCCCCGGGTTTGCAGGTTTAGCGTTTCGGCCTCGGTCCCCCGGGTTTGCAGGGTTAGCGTTTCGGCCTCGGTCCCCCGGGTTTGCAGGGTTAGCGTTTGGGCCTCGGTCCCCTGGGTTTGCAGGGTTAGCGTTTGGGTCTTGGTCCCCAGGGTTTGCAGTGTTAGGGTTTGGGTCTCGGTCCCCAGGGTTTGCAGGGTTAGGGTTTGGGTCTGGGTCCCCCTTTCTTTGGAGGGTTAGGGTTTGGGTCTCGTTCCCCTGGGTTTACAGAGTTTGGGTTTGGGGTTTGGTCCCCAAGGTTTGCAGGGTTAGGGTTTGGGCCTCGGTGCCTCAGCTTTCGGTTTTCAGGGTAAGTGTTTGGGTCTCGGTCCCCCGGGTTGCAGCGTTAGGGTTTGGGCCTCGGTTCCCCGGGTTTGTGTTTGCAGGGTTAGGGTTTGGGTCTCAGTCCCCAGGGTTTGCATGGTTAGGGTTTGGGTCTCGGTCTCCAGGGTTTGCAGGGTTAGGGTTTGGGTCTCGGTCTCCAGGGTTTCCAGGTTTAGGGTTTGGGCCTCGGTCCCCGGGTCTGGGTTTGCAGGGTTAGGGTTTGGGCCTCGGTCCCCCGCGTTTGCAGGTTTAGCGTTTCGGCCTTGGTCCCCCGGGTTTGCAGGGTTAGTTTTTGGGCCTCGGTCCCCAGGGTTTGCAGGGTTAGCGTTTGGGTCTCGGTCCCCCGGATTTGGAGGGTTAGGGTTTGGGTTTCGGTCCCCAGGGTTTGCAGGGTTAGTGTTTGGGTCTGGGTCCCCCTTTCTTTGGAGGGTTAGGGTTTGGGCCTCGGTGCCCCGGATTTGGGTTTGCTGGGTTAGGGTTTGGGCCTCGGGGCCCCTGGTTTGGGTTTCCAGGGTTAGGGTTTGGGCCTTGGTTCCCCGTGTCTGGGTTTGCAGGGTTAGGGTTTGGGCCTCGGTCCCCTGGGTTTGGGTTTGCAGGGTTAGCATTTGGGCCTCGGACCCCCGGGTCTGGGTTTGCAGGGTTAGGGTTTGGTCCTCGGTACCCCGTTTTTGGGTTTGCAGGGTTTGGGCTTTGGGCTCGGTCCCCCGGGTTTGCAGTTTTAGCGTTTGGGCCTCGGTCCCCTGGGTTTGCAGGGTTAGCATTTGGGTCTTGGTCCCCAGGGTTTGCAGGGTTAGGGTTTGGGTCTCGGTCCCCAGGGTTTGCAGGGTTAGAGTTTGGGCCTCCGTCCCCCGGGTCTGGGTTTGCAGGGTTAGGGTTTGGTTTTCGGTCCCCCGGGTTTGCTGGGTTAGGGTTTGGGCCTCGGTCCCTCGGGTCTTGGTTTGCAGGGTTAGGGTTTGGCTTTCGGTCCCCCGGGTTTGCAGGGTTGGGGTTTGCGTCTCGGACCCCCGGGTTGGCAGGGTTGGGGTTTGGGTCTCGGTCCCCCGGGTTTGCAGGGTTAGCGTTTGGGTCTCGGTTCCCCGTGGCTGGGTTTGCAGGGTTAGGATTTGGGCCTCGGACCTCCGGGTCGGGTTTTCAGGGTTAGGATTTGGGCCTCGGTCCCCCGGTTTTGGGTTTGCAGGGTTAGGGTTTGGGCCTCGGTCCCCCGGGTTTGGGTTTGCAGGGTTAGGGTTTGGGCCTCGGACCCCCGGGTCTGGGTTTGCAGGGTTAGGGTTTGGGCCTCGTTCCCCCGGTTTTGGGTTGGCAGGATTAGGGTTTGGGTTTCGGTCCCCAGGGTTTGCAGGGTTAGGGTTTATGTCTCGGTCCCCCGGGTTTGGAGGGTTAGGGTTTGGGCCTCGTCCCCCGGGTTTGGGTGGGTTTGTAGGGTTAGGGTTTGGGCCTCGGTTCCCGGGTTTGCAGGGTAGTGTTTGGGCCTCGGTCCCCAGGGTTTCCTCGGTTAGCGTTTGGGCCTCGGTCCCCAAGGTTTGTAGGGTTAGCGTTTGGGTCTCGGTCCCCCGGGTTTGCAGGGTTAGCGTTTGGGTCTCGGTTCCCCGTGGCTGGGTTTGCAGGGTTAGGGTTTGGGCCTCGTTCCCCCGGTTTTGGGTTGGCAGGATTAGGGTTTGGGTTTCGGTCCCCAGGGTTTGCAGGGTTAGGGTTTATGTCTCGGTCCCCCGGGTTTGGAGGGTTAGGGTTTGGGCCTCGGTCCCCCGGGTTTGGGTTTGCAGGGTTAGGGTTTGGGCCTCGGTTCCCCGGGTTTGCAGGGTAGCGTTTGGGCCTCGGTCCCCAGGGTTTCCTCGGTTAGCGTTTGGGCCTCGGTCCCCAAGGTTTGTAGGGTTAGCGTTTGGGTCTCGGTCCCCAGGGTTTGCAGGGTTAGGGTTTGGGCCTCGGTCCCCCGGGTTTGGGTTTGCAGGGTTAGGGTTTGGGCCTCGGACCTCCGGGTCTGGGTTTGCAGGGTTAGGGTTTGGGTCTCGGTCCCCAGGGTTTGCAGGGTTAGCGTTTGGGTCTCGGTCCCCAGGGTTTGCGCGGTTGGGGTTTGGGTCTCGGTACCCAGGGTTTGCAGGGTTAGGGTTTGGGTCTCGGTCCCCGGATTTGGAGGGTTAGGGTTTGGGTCTCATTCCCCGGGGTTTGCAGAGTTAGGGTTTGGGTTTCGGTCCCCAAGGTTTGCAGGGTTAGGGTTTGGGCCTCGGTGCCTCAGGTTTGGGTTTGCAGGGTTAGGGTTTGGGCCTTGGTCCCCCGGGTTTGGGTTTGCAGGGTTAGGGTTTGGGCCTCGGTCCCCCGGGTTTGGGTTTGCAGGGTTAGGGTTTGGGCCTCGGTCCCCCGGGTCTGGGTTTGCAGGGTTAGGGTTTGGGCCTCTATCCCCCGCTTTGGGTTTGCAGGGTTAGGGTTTGGGCCTCGGTCCCTCGGGTCTTGGTTTGCAGGGTTAGGGTTTGGGTTTCGGTCCCCCGGTCCCCCGGTCCCCCGGGTTTGTAGGGTTGGGGTTTGGGCCTCGGTCCCCCGGGTTTGCAGGGTTAGCGTTTGGGTCTCGGTTCCCCGTGTCTGTGTTTGCAGGGTTAGGATTTGGGCCTCGGACCCTCGGGTCTGGGTTTGCAGGGTTAGGGTTTGGGCCTCGGTCCCCCGGGTCTGGGTTTGCAGGGTTAGGGTTTGGGTCTCGGTCCCCAGGGTTTGCAGGGTATGCGTTTGGGTCTCGGTCCCCCGGGTTTGGAGGGTTAGGGTTAGGGTTTCGGTCCCCAGGGTTTGCAGGGTTAGGGTTTAGGTCTCGGTCCCCCGGGTTTGGAGGGTTAGGGTTTGGGCCTCGTTCCCCCGGTTTGGGTTTGCAGGGTTAGGGTTTGGGCCTCGGTCCCCCGGGTTTCCAGGGTTAGCGTTTGTGCCTCGGTCCCCAGGGTTTCCAGGGTTAGCGTTTGGGCTTCGGTCCCCAGGGTTTGCAGGGTTAGTGTTTGGGCCTCGGTCCCCAGGGTTTGCAGGGTTAGCGTTTGGGTGTCGGTCCCCAGGGTTTGCAGGATTAGGGTTTGGGCCTCAGTCCCCCGGGTCTGGGTTTGCAGGGTTATTGTTTGGGCCTCGGTCCCCCGGGTTTGGGTTTGCAGGGTTAGGGTTTTGGCCCCGGTCCCCAGGGTTTGGGTTTGCAGGGTTAGGATTTGGGCCTCGGTCCCCCGGGTCTATGTGCAGGGTTAGTGTTTGGGCCTCGGTCCCCCGGTTTTTCAAGGTTAGCTTTTGGGCCTCGGTCCCCAGGTTTTGCAGGTTAAAAGACGAAAAACAAGGTGAATAGACAAGTAAACATGAAAAGAAAGCTAATAGACTAAAAATAAAGCAAATAGACCAAAAAACCGAAAAACATATCTAATCCACCAGAAACAACGAAAATGGAGCTTAAAATGCAAAAAACAAGGCGAAGAGACTAAGAATAAAACAGAGACTAAATCGAGAGAAAAAGCATTATAGACGAAGAAAATAGCAAAACGAGCTGAAAAAATGCCAAAACTAGTGGAATAGATGATAAGCATGCTTAACAGACCCAACTCTAACACCACGTCCCCTACCCATTGGAACGAAAACGAAGAGCAGGGACCCCTACCCGTAGAAACCCTAACCGTAGAACAAAGTACGATACCCATAGGAACCCTAAATTTAGGGAATGGAAACCTGCGCAGAGGAACCCTAAACCTATCTCCAAGTCCCTTACATAAAAGAACACTAAACCTTCTTCCAATTTCCCTACCCATTGGAACCCTGATCCCAGCTCCAAGTCCGCTACCCATAAGAACCGTAACCCTAACTCCAAGTCCTCTACCCATAGGAACCCTCACCCTAGCTCTAAGCTCTCTACCAAGAGTAACCCAAACTCATTTGTCAAGTCCTCTAAAGATAGGAACCCTAATGCTAGCTTGAAGTCCCTTACCCGTAGGAACCCTAACCCTATCTCAGAGTACCCTACCCAAAAAATCGTAACCTTAGCAGCAAGTCCCCTTCCCATAGGAACCTTAACACTAGCTCCAAATCCTCTATATATAGGAACCCTATCCCTAGCTCCAAGTCCCCTCCTCACGAAAGTCTAACTCGTGCTGAATCCCCTACCCATAAGAACACTAACCCTACCACCAACTCCACTACCCCTCAGGGCTGACAGATAGAACACCTATGGATGCCCATGATGTGTCAGGCAGCACTGTGGATGCTTCTGTGGAGGCTGACCGTGTGTTCAGTGGAGAGAGGGCACAGAGACGCGTTCATAGAGGGTTTACTCAACCCACTTCTAGATGGTTCAGTTCCAGACCCAACCTCAGGGCTGACAGTTAGAACCCCCATACACTCCCATGATGTGTCAGTCAGCACTCTGGAAGCTTCTGTGGAAGGTGAAAGTGTGTTCAATGGAGAGAGGGCACAGAGACGAGTTCATAGAGGGGTTACTCAACCCACTTCTGAATGGATCATTTCCTGACCCCCCCCCCCTTCCCCAGGGATGACAATTGGAACCCCCCATAGACAATCCTCCTGGGACTTGTTCAACCTGGGGCTTAGATTTTAGGAACAGACCCCTGGGGGTTGTGGGTGGAAATTGCCCTGCTTATGGGACTGGAAACACCCCTTGGACAGGGCTGGGGAAATTACCAGACTGCCAGTGCTGCAGCCTGAACCTATTAGCCAGAGGCTGCTATGAGATATGAAGGGGGCACCCACCAGTGACACTTAGGGGAGATGCCCCCTCCCCTCACATGCAGTGGCTGGCAATGATGAGAGTGTTGGGATTCCCACCAGGGAGCTGTTCCTGGACACTGCTCAGAGCTCCGTGTCTTATATCAGCCTCTGGCTAGTAGGTGTCTGAGGAATGAGAATAGCCTTCCCCCTCTGTCTGCTGGGAGGGATGAGGGGCTCTCTTTCTCCCCTCATCCTGATACATCCTGGCTGCTCTGCAGTGGGGTGCGGATAGGATTCTGCTGACTGTGAGCCCCCTCGAGCATCCATTGGATTGGCCCTGCTCCCCTGTGAATAGTGGGTTGGACTGGGGCAGCAGGTGCTGAGTGTTGGTTTCTTGCTCTTTCAGGGGCCAGTGACCTTCGCGGAGGTGGCTGTGTATTTCACCCGGGAAGAGTGGGCTCTGCTGGACCCTGCCCAGAGAGACCTCTACTGGGACGTCATGCGGGAGACCTATGAGAATGTGATCTCGCAGGGTAAGGATTCCTGTCCCTTGGTTATGAGAAGGGGAAATGAAGAGCTAGCGTTGGGAACAGAGCACGGGAGCAGTTTAGCACAGAGTCTAACATCTTCTGTTTGCTAAGGCAATACTTAGGTTTAGTTCTGGCATAAAGAACAGAAGTTGCCTACACTTGGCCAGTACTCAAGTGCTGAGCCTACTCCACGCAAACCGTCTCAGACTTGAAAATATTTCCACCCCTTATTCTCCCCCACACTGCCCACTGAGGATTACTTCTGAATTATAGCCTTCACTTACCTATCACTGAGCCCTGGAGACAATTGTCATGTATCCCAGCACAGTGCTGATAATCCCCATGGCAGAGCACGTCCTTGTGCACGTTTACTGACCCAACTTACACCACGCAGCATTGAAATGAGGCACACTTGGTCATTCAAGCTTCATATGCACTTCTCGTCATATCATAGCTCTGCCAAGCTGTTCCACCTCATCCCTCCACCATCCAATTACAGGCACAGTGCACAGCTGGAGTGCATGCGGATCAGTGCTGGTATTCCAAGCTGTCGAACACAACACACACAAGGGCAAGTTCTTAGTTTTTCCTCATAGGTAAAATAGTCATAGATTTAAAGGCCAGGAGTGACTATTAGGTCATTTAGTCGAACCTCTTTTACGGGCCATTGGAGGTGGATCTAGGAAACCTCCTTTACCACCTTTGGAGGTGGATCTAGGGAATACAAACTTCTGTAGAAGCACTTTGGTTTTGTCTCACATGAATGAATTCCTTCTGGACAACAACCTTTGTTCTTAGCTACTAGGAGAAACCACCAGATGTGTCAAATAGTGTACTGCCAGTAGACATGATAAATAATCCTGAGGCACCAGGACCTGACAAAAGGCTTGACCATATTTCCAGTCAAATGATGCAGTGTATAGCTCTGGGACGGAACTGCTGACTACATGCAGCGAAGTACTGCCTCAGTCTCTTCAGTGGTGATAAGGTTACATGGTGTAGAAATGTTTACTTGTTAATCAGGGTTGGGACTAAATGGCCTGAGTCTTGAACTCACCTGGAAACGGTTCAGAAACCAGTGCCTCGAACACAGCTGTGTTAGCTTTACTTTGACATGAGTGGTAAGACTGGGAGTGGAAGAATCAATACTACAAAAGCAATTTGCCACAGCACACCTGTCTATGTCGTGTGGACAGTGGGCACCTCGTGAGGTGTCTGAATATGAAGGTGCACAGACATACTGCACACTAACTGACGTGTGTGGACCCTGCTGGTATATGCTAAAATGTCCCTAGTATTTGTTAATGAGTACTGTTTCAACAGCACTACATTCACACACTAGGGAACTTTTAGTATGCATTTTATCAGGGTCCACACAGGCCAGTTGATGCACATCAGATTCCACGTTTCTCTGGTGTGCATTATGGCATCCTGTAGACAAGCCCCTTGCTATCTATTCCTACTGTTCAGCCATGCCCCCTTGAACTGGAATAAACTTTAAACATGAATGGGTGTGATTCAATAGCATTGTTTCAATAAAAGGATATTGATGCTCTGGCTAGACTGTTAGTAGGCTAGCTTGGTTGGTTTGTTATACCACTTAAATTTTTTCCGTTACAGAATGTTAGCGTTTTCAGATAACTTACACTAGTTAATCTCTGCAGGAAAATCTGTTAAAAATGGCTATTTAACTTCTAATAGCACAGTTCTAGACAGTGTAGTATAAAATTGAAAGAGCCCCGCTAAAATTTGTTGAGAGAAGAAGTGAATGTTACACTTAATGGATAGAAGAAAATCTCTGTCTTTCAATACAAATGAGGGTGAAGTAACTTTCAAACTTCTGCCCTGTTTTCTCAGCTGGCGTATTTTTGTTTGTCTGCGTGAAAATAATTTTATATTGAAGCACTGCAATGAGGCTTGGGTATAAGAAGAAAAAAGCCACTTGGAAAATTGCCAGGCTTTTTAGTCACCTGGAAAGAGCTACTTTGTTCTTTTTTTGGTAATCATAACTGTTACTGTCCCCAGCACACTGTAGGTGCAGTAAGTGCAAACTCAAATTTCAGCTTGAAACTTGAACCTCTCAATAGTTACCCTGTCTTTTTTTTAAACAAAACCAAACCAAAGCTTTAGTGTTCACATGTTTAAAATCCAATATTTAAGACAAAATTGCATTACGGAGGCATCAGTTGCAGTTCAAAAGTTACAGTTGAGTTGACTCTGGTACTTGAAGCAGGAAGTCAGCTGCTTAGGTACCGAGTACAACATATTGTACCACCATATTACAGCGTTTTAAGGATAAACTCAGAATTTCCTGAGGTTTTAGAAATAGCAAAGCTTCAGTTTTCCTATAAGAAATAGAGCACGCTAACACACGCTTTTGTTTATCCCAAATAATTCTGAGGGCATTACAGACACAGCATACTTAGGCTGATATTCTAGCTCAGTCTCATGCTGGCTTCACTTGCAGATTTTAAGGATTAGTAGTCATGTTCTACAGTTCTTCATGACTGAAAGCTTATCCTTGAGCAGGGACTGACAAATATTACCCTTCAGTGAGCTTTGGCTTACAAAATGGCTGCCTTCATAGTCTTAAATACAGGATTCCCTTCTTTCCTACTTTAGTGCACTCTCCATCACAATGGTCCCAACACGAATTGAGATCATGGAGCATGGTCATAAAATAGAACATTACCAATAAGTTAATGAAAATACTTTCTTCCAAAAAGATGACCACTTCTCGTTGTTTGAACGGCAGGAGTGAAGCCAAACTGCATTTAAGGCATGTGAGGGCCTGGCATAACTCCCCTGTAAGGATAACATCAGGAAACTTTATTTTAAAAAACCAATGTAAACTCAGGTTTATAACCACCGTGAAGCACTAAAGGTACTTGATTGTTGGTGGCTGTCACCACAGGACAGAAAAGAGTCTGTTAAAAATGCCTTATCTGCTTGAAATTAAACCATAACTCTGGATTTCCTGAGTTTGTAACAACTGATTTGGGGGCTAATTAGACTCTGCTAATTAGTACCTTTTGAGTACTGATGTGTGTTCACAGTCCAAACTCCATTTCAGTGTCATTCGTTGTCTGACTTTAGCAGTATTAAGCATTGCTTTTATCAAAGTTGGGAGGCTGACGTTTTGAAATCTTGTACAGCAGGGCTGTCCCACACCTTGTGTAAAGGGCAAGATTAGTTTTTCAGTTAGGGACATGGAGCACAAACGTATGGCCACTGTCCCCTCCGTTCCCAATGAAAGTTGCCTTGATGTCAGTGACAGGCTTTTACATAACTATTTGGGGTACAATACAGTGCCGTGATGCATAGTAAGTGTGAAGTTCTCATTACCTTACTTTTGCATTCAGTGTCGCATATTACTCCTCAGAACAATTGGCTTTTTTTCTTGCCCTTTTTCCTTTTCCTCATTCTTTGTTTTCTTTCTTGCAGCAACTCTCAGTTCCTCCCCTTTGTATCCAGTTTGTTTGCTAACATGAGCAATTAAACAATTGGGACAGAAATGTAGTGATTGGGCTTCAGGGCAGCCACTCACTCTCCGTGGGATGAGTAAGGATAACAATAGTTGATGTTCTGAGTCCAGACTTTGTGTGAGCTACAGATTTGACACCACAAGAGCTTGAATTAACATTGCTAATGTTCAGTCATTTTGAATACTCGTGCATGTTAAACCTTCCTTGTGAAATAGTATCAGGAAAAAGTAAGAGTAAGTCTTTGTGTAGAAGAGACATAGCAGATTGCATAAAATACATTACCATATTTTTGTTAACAGCTAGCAGCACCCTTAAGAGCCTAGATCCATTAGGAGTGCTTGCTTATTTTGAAACGTCATAACCATTGCTGACGCAGATACAGAACTTGAAAGTTGGTGCTGCTGGTGTACTGGATCGCAGATCTGACTTGAAGCCTTACATATTTGTCCTCAGTTTGATTTGATAACTTTAATACAGCTGTGCTCTGCCATTAACTTATAGGATGCTCGATTACTTTAAATAGCTGAAGCTCAGCTATTGACTGTACTGAAGTGTACATACAAGTGCCGAACATTGGAAAAAATCAAACTGCTGATACTTCCACTGTAAATGCTGCACTTAAAACTACTTTCAGTATTCTAGGTACAGTGACACAAGAAATTTGGCATGGCCCTTGAGGATGAGCTCTGTCTTAATTTCTAAAATTCCTTGTGCTTGGTCTCGAACACTAGATGAAGTTGCAAGTGTTGTAGAATTGTATTAATAAAAGCAGTAACCACCCAAGAAGTTAATTTGCAAAAGGATGGATTGGGACTAAGTGCTGCAGAAGAAAGAGGATGAGGGGTGAAAGGAGAACAGACTCTAGCTGAGGTAAGACATTAACAGTTGTAATTGGCTATGGCAGTGATTCTCACCCGTGGGCTGCAAGCGGCCCAATCTGCGACTGTGTGCTGCCCATGTGACATCCTGCGGGCTATACAGGTAGTGTGTGTGTGTGTGTGTGTGTGTGTGTGTGTGTATATTGTGTGGATGCAGCCCACATAGCATATAGAGAGCTGCATATGTGGCCCACCATGGTAAAAAGATTGAGAACCACTGGGCCATTGCCTTATAGGAGCATCCCTGAACACTAAAACAAGATAGGAGGTAGAGGAAAGAGTGTCTTTGTGGTGGGTGACAAAGATTCAATACCTGACTTTGCCACAGACTTATTGTGTGATATTGGATGTTGTCTATCCATACCTTGATGATCATCTGTCTGTTCAAGGGCCACTTTTACAGCAAAGTTGGCTCTACAGTATAGTATAGTGCAGCTGTGTTCCTTTTCCACCCATAAGGAGTTCAGTTAAAACTAAAAAAAAAAAAAAAATTAACTTTGACCCCATTGTAACCCACTTCATAGGGCTTCTCTGGGTGCCATAACAGCCAAAGTTTACCATCCCAGGTATAGATTTGACCCTAACAAACCACGCTTAAAAATACAAATAAGTCCAAAGACGGTCAAAAAATGGTCTAGTAATGCTAAGACATGTGGCAGCTTGCTACTTGGCATGTTGCATCACTAAGGTGCATTATATCATCACTGCTTCCAGGGATGGCACAAAACAAATGCAGTCTAGACAAGATAGCATCTGTCCTTTATTGGGTATTTGGTTAACACGGTGGAAGGACCCGTCCAAAGTATGTGCAGGAGTTCTCTTCACCCAACCTCCTGCCATCATGATAACTTCAGATAATTCTTCATGGGGTGGGAGCACATATAAGGGGGGGAACACCACTCAGGGCAAATGGTGTGCCCAGGACTTGCTTCCACATCAACTTCCTGGAATTAAGAGCAATCAAGAATGCCTGCATACACCTTATTCCCTTCCTTAGAAACCATTCTGTCATGGTCATGATAGACCACATAATCTTGTTTTTACATACCTCATCAAGCTAGGAGCGAGATGCTGTGCTGAGCATTTCTCTTGGTTGAATTAGTGAAGTGACAGAACTGATGTACAATGAGTCACATGCTCATCTCAGCCTTTTACCTTCCAGGTATACAAAACACCAGAGCCAGCTACCTGAGCAGGCACTTCTCCTAGGGTTGCAGGTGGGAGTGCTGCACTCAGACTAGGGTATGTTTTCCTAATCTGATTCTTGGAAGTGGACCTCTTTGCAACCGCTATGAACGGTATGAGAAATTTCGCTTGGGGTGCAGTGGGTGGAGGAAGGAGGTCATCAGTCTCTAGGAGGCAAATTTCTCCCATGTTGGACAAAGGGCCTACTCTTTGCATATCCATTGACTGCTGACCCTGAATATGCTGAACAAGATCAAGCAGGCCAAAGCCAGGGTTGTCCTAATGGCACAGTAGGCCAGTGGCACGGTCCGGCCGAGGCGGCGCGACGCTTCCTCGGGCCCAGGCTCTGAGGAAGGCCCCAGCACCTCCCTTAAGGGGGAATAATCAGTGCCTGTTCACTAGTCTTTAGCACTGGCCTCCGGGGAGGTGGGATGACAAGCCGTCTATGGCCTCCGGCCCTCAGGCAGGGAAGTAGTTTAATTGACGCAGAGGATAGCACTCCTTCCTGGGGTGGGTATGGAAGAGGGGGATGCAGGCCCACCTGTCTCCACTGTGTCCCAGCCCAGGACCCTATCAGTGGCACAGCCGTTGCCACTGAATCAGCAGGTCACAAGATGAGCCATCCAGAAGTGGGTCGAGTGACCCCTCTACGAACTCGTCTCAATGCCCTCTCCCCATTGAACACAGGTGGTGAGCAGCCGCCCTGCTGCAGGAGCAAGTGGTATTGGGCAGGTGGGTGTGACCTGTCCGTGCCCAGGGTACCCAACTGATAATGCAAAAGTCAGGGCAGGCTATAACAGGAGAGCAGGTTCTCCCAGCGCTGGTGAGTGGCACTGAAGCCAGGCTTCCCAACCAGCCACAAACTGCGCTTCTGAATCCCGACAGAAGCCAGTACACAAATGCACACAGCCCTCTTTAGTCCATTTCAGCTCCAGGCTCCCAAATCAGCACTAGGTCCAGTAAAGAGACCAGTTGTTTAAACTCTCTGCTCTTTACTAAAAAGAGGTTCCCTCTGACCCCAAGGGGTCAGCCACAGTACCAGTTCAATGTAAGTTTGGATCTTACCTAAAATACCACGCTGGCAGCCAATTCTTCAGTAACTAGAACTAAAGGTTTATTGTAAAAGAGAGAAATAAACCATGAGAAATGTTAAGATTAGAGCAATCACAGATATACAAATGATTAAAAGTCCATATACATCAGGTTTCTGGAAGAAATGTGGAGTTGCAGGCTTGTGCAGTTCCTGTGGTTCACATCCAGTACCTGGATGGGTTTAAGTCCTTCGGTTCAGCTGCAAGATGAATTGATCCAGAGGTAGGTGTGTGTCTGCAGCTGGACAGGAATATAGGCAAAATGGATCCTGTGGTTTGATCTTATAAACCCCACCCCTGGCCATGAGGCCTGTGGACAGTCACAAGACCCAAACTGGAGTCCAGAGTCACATGGGCTGATCCTGATGACTCTTCAGGTGTGCTTGGGCCCCTCCCATCTGTGAGTGTCTTGACGGGCCATTAAGCAGGCTATTGTCTTGCTGCCTCTGTCTGGGGTGTGTCCCAGCCAGCCCAAATTGACATACAGAAATATCTATACATCCATAACTTTAATTTTACATACAATACATGAACGCAAGTATTAGTATCTTACTCAGCACAATATATCCTTTCTAATGGTACCTGACATGATGTGTATCACACGCATTTTCATGACTCTGACATACTAATGTCAAACAATATAAATGCCCCGTGTAGCCAGGCGCTGTGGCCTTCCTCAGAGCCTGGGCCTGTGGAAGGGTCACGTGGCCCCTGCAGGCCCAGCCACCCGGAAGCAGAGGGGTGGAGCCAGGCCTAGGGCTGACAGTATAAAAGACAGACCCAGCAGCTCAGTGGAGAGAGAGCTGCTACCGGAGGCAGATGTGCCCTCCCGCCAGCTGCAGCCAAGGCCTGAACCAGACTGGGCCTCCGCCCCAAGCGAACATCCCAGCAGCAGAGGCCCGGGGACAGCCCAAGCAGCCAACCCCTAATAATTGGATAGGGCCTCCGGGCCCCCTAGACTGGCCTAAGCCTACAGGCCCCAAGGACTGGGCCAGGCCCCTGGACCCCAGTGACTGGACCGAGTCTCTTGAGTGTTGGGAGATCTCTCTTCCTCTTCACCACTCCCCCCCCAAAGGCCAGACCCGACCTGGAAGAGCTGCCTGAGGCCAAGCCATCCCCCGAGCCCTGTGACCTGGAGGAGCTGCCCCTCGCAGAGGAGATCCCTACCTTGCCCCCTGTGGATGAAGGAGGGACTGGCTGGTCTACCCTGGGCCATGTACCCCAGCGACCGAGGACCCAGCGGAAATAGGTACCTGGGGATATGGGGAGGAAGTGGTCCAGGGGTAGCCGTAACCGTGGGGAGCTGCCAAGCTGCAGTAGCAGGTGGCGTTGAGGAGGAGGTAGGGAGCTGCCAAGCTGCGGTAGCAGTTTTACCCTCTCTTCACATACCCACAGAGTTTGATGAGTTGAAGAAACAGAATGGGGAAACATGGACAGGAATATGTAGGTCAATGGCTGAGAGCGTTGCCCTAAAAAAGAATAAGAGTAAGAAGTGTAGAGTACTCCAAATCATGGCCATGGCGCTGAGATGGTTAAGGCAGCATGCTATTAAAGTATCAGAGCTAGCAACAAATACAATGAAAGAGTTAAATCAGATGACAAACGGCTGAACATCGGAAAACTTAGGCTCTGCTAGCAGCGCATCAAGCCGTTCAGACACATGATATGCTCGAGCAATTAAAACAGGAAAACCAACACCTAGAAACAGCTGTAGAAAACTTACAAAAAAGAGAAGTGCCGTCCCCCATAATAAATTTGAGGACAACAGCAGAGTATGAGGGGACAGACATGGAAAAAAGTGGCTTTAGCAAAACTAAAATCAGGAACTTGGGACCATTGGGATGGAGATATATGGAATGACCCAGACCAATTGCCACTCAAAGAACCGTATGCAGGGGCCACTGCACCGAAACCACCACCTTATGTTGAGAACCAGGTTTTGGTGACACCTACACCAAAACCTAGAACCATTCCTGTTAGAGCTGGAGAGCTAGGTGACTATACTGGCGAAAATGGGGAGGGCTACCGTGAAGTAGAATGTCCAAGGCTGGAACCAACTCCGTTTAAAAGAGCGTATGGACAGCTGGATCAGCAGACTGCTGAATTAGAAGGGGCGATAGATGCAATGCATCGTCGTTTAACAGGAGATTTTGATAAAAGCAAGAAGAGTAGGTATAGGACCCCAAGATACAATAGCTTCTGGGGGCATAGATAGCAAAGAGGGTCGACCTAGACCAAGCGGGCTGCCACCTCGCACAGGGGCACTGAAAATAAGGAGTTAACCGCTCTGGTAGGAGCTGTGGGATCCCCGCCAACAGACAGCTTCAATCGTTTCATGAGGTGGTTAAGTAAATGCTCTCAGCTAGTGCAAACTGTGGGAATAATGTTAAAGGAAGAGCCGCTACTATTCAAAACTCTGCTAGGCTCTTTGAGTGCACTCACTGTTGGATTTGATGACGGAATTGAGCAACTGATTAAACATGTAGTACAAAAACATTTTAAGTTACCATCACAATTTGCAACGCTGAGAGCAATAGGCAGAATACCAGGAGAAGCCCCAGCACTGTTAGCCGAAAGAATTCAGGCATATTTTGAGTTAACCGAGGATACATTAGATCAGCCAAGCTTAAAAGCGATCATCTTACAGGCATTCCCAACAGGAGTAGCTGAATGGATGAAAGCTTGGTGCAAAGAGGAGGGGGCACACATACCCATGCCAGAATGGTTAGACAATGTGAGGGAACTCCGGTAAGTGAATTACGAACACAGTTAGGGCAGAGGAGAACGGAAGGACCAGGGTATTTTCCCTGTGGTCGAGGCCGTGGTTGGAGAGGCCAAGGAACAGAGAAAAATAGAGAAATAAGAAGAGAAGGGGAATGGAAATCCACAGGACAATTAGTGCAGGAAAACCGAGAGTTAAAAGATGAAATTGATAAATTATAGGCACAGTTACAAGTATGTAAAATCAGTAATGAAAGCAGACAGGGAGATGAGGAAAAACAGCAAGGAACATCTGTTGCGTTCGTCTCTGGATTAAATGAGCCAGTGGACATGGAATATAAAGTATAGGCCAGCCCACCCCAAGACTCGGAATATATTTTTCAGCAACTCACGACTTTAGACGTCTGGGGGCGCCCCCATTTAGACATCTGAGTCGGGGACGGGCTTGTTAACTTTTTATTGGATACGGGGGCAGGGATCACTACAGTAAAAGACATGTACCAATATTATCCCGTCTTAGAGACAACATGCATACAGGGAATATCAGGAAAATCTCAAAATTATAAAGTTAAAGAATTACTCCTTCAGTTTGGAACACACACTATTCAAAAAAAATGTGCAATGGATGGAAATGAAAATTTAATTGGAGCAACTACAATTGGGCAATTAGAAATAATTATAGATTTCTCAAACGTGCATTTGGCAAACCCGCAATGTAACCACAGGGAGAGAAAATATTACTCTTGTCCCTATGGGGTTAGCCACGCAGACTGTTAAATCAATAAAGTCCAAAGATCCACCCACGGCATCCGTGGGTTGGGAGACCTGGTGGCTGGAACTGAAAAATGTATGGGCTAAAGATTCCTTAGATGCTGGAAAAATAGAAACGGAAGTCAAACTGGAGGGAGAAATCCCCCTTTACATTAAGCAAAATTAAAAAAATGAACCAAGGACCACCACATTGCAACCATCACCATACGATAAAAGCCAAGTTTTGGTAAAACTTAAATCAAAACCTAGACTGGGAGAAGTAAGTGCACAGGAGGAAAGAGTAGCAAACAATACTTTCACTGGATTGGTAAATCAGATAAAGGAAAAAATGGAACGGTTCACAGAGCACATTAGAGGACAGAAAATGCAACTTGATTGCAGGGAATAGATAGAAAAGAATTTCAAAGTGAAAAACTAGAGTAGGGAATTTAACATCTAAAATGAATGCATTAACACATGGAGTTGCCCAGAAACAGTTAACTACTGCAGGCAAGGGCACTCCTGCAATCCATTTGGCAAGCACAGAAAAGCAACAGACGCTGGGGGAACAAATTCAAGTTTTACAAAAGCGGGTAACAACCCCCACTCTCCTCTCAGAGCCAGGATAAAAACCAGGGGTGCGAGTTCCCAGCTGCTTTAACCCATGCCTCATTTAGAGCTAAAACCTTCTTCTTAAATATTTTTACATACCAGTTAAATTTTCCTTTATATCGTCTCTGTTTGCTAACATCTCTGTTGCTGCCTGTACTTTTAGATACCTAGATAGAGTTACTCTCTCTCGGCTCAAGTCTTCCTCCCTTTGGAGACTGCTTTTCTCCCACTCTCCCACCTCTGCTCACTTGTGTTCGCTCTTTGTTTTGTAAAAGAATTAAAGGATGTGGTTGTTGCAGAGGCCACCATTCCTAAAAAGATGAAGCAACTGAAAACCGAACAGAACAGAACAAAAACAGGTAAAAAACTTTACTTTCAGAGAGTTAGGAATGTTTCCAGGGAATGCCCAGGAACTCTTGAAAATACGGTTACCAGGCAACAGAAATTCCTGCTGCATTTCCAGTCCTAGCCACTCAATATTTAAAACATGGGCATTCCTTATTCCATATCATAAAGTTTTAAAATAAAGTGAGTGGTGGAGAGGAAGTTCATATCATGTTATTTATCAATTAATACAACAAATTTGATGGCTGGCTTGATGTGAATTTTTTTAATCAATTCTTATAAAAAATTTTAAACAAAAAAGGTAATAACTTACTTAAGTGTTTAATTCTTTGGTTTACCTGTTTATTTTCTAATACCTATTGCCTTAATAATTTAGCTCTTAATATCTTGTAAATTAACTGGCGCCATTTGTTTTTAATTGTAAATTTGTCCTGTATGTCATGTATGTTGTCCTGTGTTCTCTGTGTGTCATGTAATTTTTTTTGTTGCAACAAGTTAATTTTATACTTCTTTTAATATAAGTGGTACCACATTTTAATGTTAGGATTGGGGTATAACCATCATAATATCAATTTTTTAGCAAACTTCAAAAAGGCCTTATTTATAAATATATGTACATATATATTTTTGCCTCAATAAATAATGCAATTGCAAACAAAAATTTGGGGTTTTTTTTAAATTAGTTATAATTTTTTGTTCAAAGAAAAAATGTAAGGGGGAAATCTCAGCAGTAATGTAAAGGTAATATTGGCAAATATTGGTTTTTTGTTTGGGTGTTTATAAACTTGTTTTCTCCTTTATTAAATATTGAAATATAATAAGAATGTTATAGCAAAAATGATAAAATGTATAACAATATATATTATGTCTGGTTCTATTATGGGGATGTTGGAGCTAACCAAACAAACTAAACATTATAAAAGTTTAATACCCTCAAAGTATTTGCATAGACCTGACGTAACATTTAATTTAACTTATCTAATTTTAATTTTAATTGAATTTAAATTTCAATTTAACTTTTCTTTTATGCTATGTTGAAGGGCAGTAATGGTTATGACAATCGGTGCCTCTAAACAGTTAACAAAAGAGGAATTGGTATTACAATCACAGTAACTCTAAAAACCTTGGGTAAATATTCTGTTACTAACTCTTTTGCTCAAATAGAGACTATAAGCAAGAAGAGGCATAAGGTGGAAAAAGACCCAGACAGGAGTGAAAGGGTGAACTGCTGGAAGCACTGCCCTTAGGAATCAGCAGCTTTAAAAAAACAAAACAAAACAAAAAAAAAACCTCATTTGTATTGTTTTACAGGTTACAAACCCAAGCTTGATATGAGGACTATTGCTTGCAGTAGTACTAACCCAAGAAGTAATCGAGTTGTCGGACACCAAGAATTCGAACCTGATACACCTTGTGGTAAGGAATCTCTGAACAGAGATTTCTAACAACCCCCCTGACTGCAAGAAGACAAAGTCAGCCATATAAAACTGTTGTAAAACTGGTATGCCAATCAGAAGGAAGGCAACGAACAGGACACACCATCACAGTTTCACCATTTCTCATAAAGATGGCATGGGGATGGACTATAGCAGGAATAAGCCAGACTGAACATGTCAGTGTGGAGAAAGTTGATAAGAACCGGCAACAAATTGAAAAGACATTAACATTAACCAAAGACACAGAGGGGGAATATGCTTGTTGTTGGAAAATGGAGAAGGTTATTAACTGTGATCAAGTTGTTGTTCTTGCTGTTTCTTCCAGCACTAATTCCAGTTACATACATCAGATTGAGACACCACCAGTCTATCTTAGTCTCCAAGTCCCCACATACATGCAACCTATGGCAGTACTGTCAGCAGATACTATATGGTAGAAAAATGTCGGTTGGATATACGTACCCCTGAAGTTAAATGTTACTGGTATGACCATGCCAAAACAATGCCCTCCACAGTATAAAGATTGGTTTAATTTAGAATTGGAAATGCAAATACAATTTTGGAAAGGGTCACAAAATGCCTTATGGGAACAGCAAAGGAAAGAAAAAAGAAGAATAATTGCAGAAACTATACTGGGAGGCTCAGGTCTTGGCATGTCCATATGGAATTCAGCAGATATTGAAAATCTTAATTAAAAAAAAAAAAAAAAGTATTGAGGGAGTTAAAACAGGAGGACGTATCAGTAGCCTACTGTTGGACCCACATGCAATCACTATTGATAATATGCATCTTATAGCCCAAGGGTTTCAACATCTTAATGCAACTATACTTACAATAATTAATAGCATAGAACAAAATGATGCATCCCTGGCCATGGCTTGTGTGGCTTATGGAAATTGTGTGCTAGAAATAATTCAGCAAAGTCCATTACAACTAAAATTGCAGGAATGGCCACGATTACTAAGCCCACAACCAATTCTAAAACAAATACAGAAGCAAGGAGTGGACCACATCAATCCAGTATTTTTACAGTTTGCTAAATTTGATAGAGTAACAACTCGGGATCACGAGGATAGGAAAACCCTGAGCATCATGATGGCCATCCCAAGATGGATGCAGGCCCCAGTCAAGGTATATTACGCCAACAGTGTGGGAACATTGATAAACAGTACATATATACAATATTACCCTACTGTAAGATTGGTAACCGACACAGGTATAGAAATTAAACCAGGCCTGTTGTACCAAACATAATGGCTGGTGGCTCTGTGAATGTTATGCCACAATTGACACCAGCAACACCAAAAAAGGCTGGATCCAATTGGTACAAAAGGAATTGGTTACTGAAGTAGTGCGAATACATGATGTGGTATGTGCTTTGGGGTACTCCAATTTCACTATACATGGGTACTCGTGCCCTGGAAAGGAGACAGGATTCTGTGTGCCAATAACCAGCACTATCCAAATTGGAACTCATGCTTTTTGGTGCACTAGCAGTGTGAACACTCTCACTGAAATTGTTCCTCCTCCTGGACATATCCAAAGCTTATTAATTGAAATGTTCCCTCCAATAGAACATTTGAAATTAGATATATATAATTTGATGGCAAGAAGTAAGGATCTCTAATACCAATAGCCAATCTCATTCAACAACCGATCGATGAGATAGATAGTGTACAGAACGCATTACAAACACCTTGGTGGGCAATCCCAGAAGACATTACCCTACACCCAATAGTCCGAACACTCAGTGTATTATTGATGGTAATACAGGGATTAACAGGGATTGCTTTGATGGGCATGTGTTGCTATATGCGACACCAAACAAGAGCCGCCATCCTCCAAAATCATGTGGAAAGAGGTATGGAACTCGCTATCAACACTGCCGTAACAACACTAGCATATCAAATGCAATAAGGTTTGTCATCATATATGTGAGGCCCGGCGCTGTGCGCCCGGCTCACATGCATCCAAATGGCTGCTTGTTGAGTAGAACAATAGAATGTGTTGCAGCTGAGTGTAACGGATGAGAGATGTGTGAACGTCACCCTCTTAGCGCGCGTCTTCAGGTAAGTTTTGTTTCCTTGCATAGAGTTTAGCATAAATGGGGGAAATTAAGCAAATATCTTATTTAGACTAGCAAAGTAAGCCAGATGAGCAGCCTATCACCAAACCAATATGCTAAGTGCACCAAGAGAAGCCAATTGTTGGTTCCAACCACCAAGTGCCAGTCTAATTAGACCAAAATTCTAACCAACCAGTAACACCAAGCATTGGCTCGACTAAGGTCCACATCAGATAAAAGACAGTGTCCAACAGGTCAGGAGTGTGGTGTGTTCAGATGCAATTAGCACAGCAGAGGCTGATAGCCAACATATCCCCCTTCTCGACCCCTTGACTTCTGGACTTCGCCCGGAAGAGAAACAGCTTGAAGCAGAGCAGAACAGAGCGAGAGAATCAAAAACTCATTAAGACAGAATCAAAGATTGAGTAAGTATATTGCAATTGAGTATGGTGATTAGGTATTAGGCCTAGTAGGAGTGGCCTTCCTGAACAAAGGGCTCTTGGCCGAGCAGCATAGCCATTCGTGGAAGTAGGGAACCTCTGATATTTTTAGACAAGTAACAGAAGATTAGGTTAAGATTGCTTCAAGGGGAAAAGTCTTTCGCTCAGAGACTAGGGGAGACTGAAACATCCTGAGGACATGGTTAAAGGTTACCGTGAGGCTGGGGTTATGCGCAGGAAGCAGGCATAGCAGGCCTAAGACACGAGAAGCATAGTTAGGGACTGTTACTGGTCGCTGTTGAACACGGCAAGTGAGGTAACAGAGGACCAGCTATTGTAGCGGTCTCGCTTGGAGCCACGATCGGGGTACTGAGGTACTATCGGGGGACTCGCAACAATCAGACATATCATTCATATATATTCAATATATTTACTAGAGGTATATTTTATAATACAAAGTATCAGCACTATAACAACGGCGTGAACTACCGAACCCCACTAAATAAAAATGGTCTCGGACCTAACATTCCCAGGCCCACCATAAGGGACCAAAAACAACTGGGAATAAAATCTGTCCATCAGTCGTACAAGGGAATGTGCAGACTAAGGGACAAATGGGACATGAATGTATGGATAGCAGCAAAAGTGACCACATAAATGTTTAGCCCACTGGATTATCTTTAAGTCCATGCGTTATGCTTTTCTGGGACGATGGGTAAATATCCTCCCTGTAGGAAGGCGCTGTGGACACCCCCCCCCCCCGGAGACAGAGCCCGAGGGAGGACCCCAGCAACCGGCTCAGAGAGGGCAGCCCGGTGACACGTGGTGGAGAATGCAGGCAACCTACCTTGACGCATAGGGACCCTGTGAGTACTGACCCTCCAGCGACTAGCGGACCTCTATAGACCCAACCATGGAGGCAGAGAAGCTGATTACATGGTGGGCTGAAGCCCAACAGCAACAACAAGCTGCCCAGCTGCAACAGCAGCAGCAACTGTTGCAGACTCTGGACACACAACAGCAACAGCTAATCCGGCACCTGGGGGCCCAGCAGTAGGAATTTCAGAGGCAATTTGTGCAGCAGCTGGGTGGCCGCTCAGGGCCAACAACCCCGGGCCCTGAGGAAGCCCCGGGCCGGACCCGGACGGCAGCTGGGCCCCAGCCGAGCCTGACGAAGTTAGGGCTGGCCACTGACCCCGAGGCTTATCTGGTGACCGTCGAGCGCGTCGCAGCCACTGCTGGCTGGGACCCGACCCTTTGGGAGTCACTCCTCACCCCCTACTTTATGGGGGCTCCCCAGGTGGCCTATCGGGCCTTGGGGGACGAGGAGGCCCGGGACTACTCAACCGTAAAGGCCGCCATCCTGGACTCACTAGACATTTGCCCTGTGATGTTCTGCCGGCGGTTTTGGGAAAAGACGTACCCTCCTGGGGCCTGCCCATGGGCTGTAGCCCAAGAGCTCCGGGACACCGGTTGGCGTTGGCTCCAGCTGGATCAAAACACTGGCGGCCGTGGCAAAACAAGTGATACTCGAACAATTCATCCAGATCCTGCCAGCCCATGGGAGGACATGGGCACTGCAGCACCACCCCACTACCTTGGCCGGGGCCATCCGCTTGATGGAGGACTTTCTGGCCGCCGAAAGGCCCATCAGGCCCGCACAGGCCATTGCTGGACAAGGCGGGTCGGCGGGACCCGCACCACGACCTCAGAATCACCCGACCCCAAGGGAGCTCAGGCCCGGGTAGTAATCGGACCCCGACAAGGGCCACCTACGGGCCCACCAGTGAGACGCGGCCCCGAGATCCTGCCGGACGAAGCAGCCCCCGCCCAGGACCCAGGGGCCCAGGCCCCTGCTTTGCTTGTGGCCAGCTGGGGCACCTCTGACGGCAGTGTCCGGCCCTGTTGTGCACATATGGCACCGTCTATGCTAGCAAGGGGCAGGCCTGGAGCTGCTCCGGCCCCGCCGTGACAATCACCGTTGGACTCGCTGGATGACAGCACAAGGCCTTACTAGACTCAGGGTGCGGGCAGACCTTGGTCCTGCGGGGTCTTGTCCCGGAGGACGGGAGGACCCTAGGAAAGGTGGGCCTCCGCTGTATCCACAGGGACCTCAAATTTTATCCAACCTTGGCAGTCCCCCTGACGGTTCGGTCAGAGACCCGAGTTCTGACAGTGGGCTTGGTCCCCCCAGCTACCATACCCAGTGATCCTCGGCTGGGACTGGCCAAACCTGGCTGGAATCCTCCAGCGGACTGACCAGACCTTGACCCCGGGGAGAGAGCCCCAGAGGACCAAGACCCACCGGGGGACCAGGACCCATGGGAAGCCCCCTCTGACCCAGCCCCGCAGATGGAGGATCCCGAGAGCCAGGCTCCGCCGACCGAGGGGGATGGCCCCAACCCTGATGGGGCCCTGGCCGATTTTTGCCGGGACCAACGAGAGGACCCCACCCTCAGCCGGGCCTATGAGCATCTAGCCGCTGTGGATGGGGTGGTGATCGACCCCCAACGGACTGCGCAGTGGCCCCGCTTTGAGCTCAAAAGGGACTGGCTCTACCACCTAGAATGGGACCCCCAGACTCAGGAGTCCCACACCCAACTCGTGGTTCCCCAGCTGCACCGGAGGGTGGTCATGAAACTGCCCCATGACATCGCAGCTGCCGGCCACCTTGGCACGGATAAGACCCTCACCAGAGTTCTCTCCCAGTTCTATTGGCCAGGAGTGCACCGAGAAAGCCGTGACTATTGCGCCTCCTGTCCAGAGTGCCAACGGATGGCCCCTGCCGGCATTCCACATGCGTCCCTGGTACTCCTCCTGGTGGTTGGGAACCCATTTGATCGACTGGCCATAGACTTGCTTGGACCACTAGAAAGAAATGTGGCCGGTTTCCAGTACCTTCTCGTCATGGTGGACTATGCAACCCATTTCCCTGAGGCCATACCCCTAAAGAACGCCACCGCCCGCACAGTGGCAGGCGAGCTAGTTAAGGTGTTCGCTCGGGTCAGCCTACCCCAGGAGTTACTGACGGACCAAGGCACCAACTTCACCTCGTGGCTAATGAGGAAAGTTTGTACTATCCTCAGGATTAAACAACTCCGGACCTCGGTGTACCACCCGCAAATGGATGGCCTCATTGAGCGCTTCAAATCGGACCCTGAAGCATATGTTACAGAAATTCCCTCCGGAGGAACTGCGGCAATGGGACCAGTTAATCCCGCCCTTGCTCCTGGCCATCCGGGACGTCCTGCAGGCCTCCACACAATTCTTGCCCTTCGAGTTGCTGTACTGACGGCAACCCCAGGGGATCCTAGACCTGATGAGGGAACAATGGGAGCAGGCTTCCTCTCCCTCAAAGGGGGTGCTCCAGTACGTCCTCAAGCTACAAGACCGCCTGTGGCGGGCAGGGACCCTGGCTCAGGACCATCTGCAGACTGCCCAAAAGACCCAGGCCTGGACCTACAACCAGGGCACCAGGGCCCGTTCCTTCGAACCCAGGGATCGGGTCTTGGTATTACTACCATCGAACGAATCCAAGCTCTGGGCTAAATGGCAGAGACCATATGAGGTCCTGTGTCCAGTGGGGCCTGTGAATTACGAAATGCGCCAGCCTGACTGAAGGAGGAAGAGCCAAATTTACCACGTGAACCTGCTGAAACCCTGGCAGGAGCGGGAGGGTTATCAATCAACCCCCACCCCACAGACCCCAAATTGGGCCCAGGGATCCCTGACCCAGAAGAAGGGGGGACACCCCAGGTCGGAGAGGGCTTGATGGACATCCAGCAGCGGCAAGCCTGGCACCTCATTGACTCTTTCACTGCCACTTTCACCACGGACCCCAAGGAAACCACCAAAGTCTATCATGTGATAGACACTCCACTGGAGGAGGTAGTGTGAACAGGTGCCCGCTCACCACTCCGCCACTTACAAGCGGCCGTAGAGGAGGAAGTCCACCAGGCCATGCTACAAGTGGGCGTAATCAAGCCCTCAACAAGCAAATGGGGAAGCCCAGTCGTGCTCGTTCCCAAGCCCGATGGATCACGTTGATTCTGTATCAACTTTCGAAGGGTTAACATCTCAACATTCGATGCCTACCCCATTACCCTGCTGTGGAAACGGAGAGAAAAACTCTGATAGGTTCGGTTTGGGATACAGGGGGTTAAGCGAGACAGTGATGATTCTAGGGGTTTGCTTAACCAATAAACCCTTTATTTTATAATAAACAATTCTATCCTTATAATAAACAGTTCTATTCCTACAATAAACAGTTTCACAGCAAGCAATTGCACAGCAAACAGTGATAGCAAAGGGCAGGAGAACTCCGTGCACGAAAGGACAAAATGTGCCACCCAAGACTTTAGCGTTTTGTGATCTCTCTTGGATCAACGCATGGCTGCCAGCATGGGACACTAGGGTGCCCGGTTTTGGAGTTCCCCAAAGAAGTTACAAGACAAACACAACAGAAAACAGTTAATCCATACTCACAAACATTATATACAGGTATACTATGCTGGCCAAATTCAGTTGCCGTTTGCTTTAGATACTGCAGACGGGAGAGAGCCACTGTGAGTGATCAGTTCACAGTGAAGCGGGCTAGTGAAGATGCGTCAGCCCGCCGAGCCGACAAGACCAAGAGATACAGGGGTGCCGGGTAGATTCAATTCCTCTCTGCCTTCTGCTACCTGGGTTTGAATTTTTATAGTTCTATCTTCGAGTGATTGCTCATATCCATTCCAATGTAGGTGTGTGCACGCCCAGTGCACAGATTCCCGGAACCTTTTTCCCTAGCAAGCCCCGCAGGGCCAGCTCAGGCGCCCCTGGAGTGCCGCGCTCATATCGCGGTATAAAGGGCGCTGCTGGCCCCACGGGTCCCCAGTTCCTTCTTTCCGCCTGTGACGGTTACTGGAACTATCGCCTCTTGCTGTGTGCAAGTAGCTCATACCCTAGCTGTTGTTACTGTTCCTTGGAGTTTAGTGTTGAGTAGTTGTGTTAGTGTTAGATAGTTAGTTAGAGATAAGTACCCCGGAGGGTTTTTTTTTCTTGGAGTCATGCTGGGCTCTTCAGGCTTTAAAAACTGTGACTTGTGTGCTAAAGCCTTCCCGGTCAGCGACCCACACGACCGTTGCCTCCGGTGCCTTGGTGAACAACACCGACGAGACAAGTGCCGAATTTGTAAGTCCTTTAAGCCTCAGACTCAAAAAGAAAGAGACGCGAGGCTGAAGGCGATTTTAATGGAGTCAGCGCTCCGACCAGCGTCCGAGCCTTCTCGGTCACCGTCGGCACCGAGTGTGTCGTCGGTGCGGAGCGCCCCCCCACCGGCACCGTCCTCGGCACCGGTGCAGGCTTCGAAGGGGCCGAAGAAGACGGCACGGCCCCTGGCCGCACCTAAAGACTCCTCCCGGCTACCGCAGAGCAGAGGGAGTAAGGAGACACCCCAGCCATGGGCCGTGGAGATCACTCCGGCCCCGGTGTCTCCACGTGGGTTGCCTCCCCCGACTCCTGGGGGTGGGGGAGTGCACCTGCAAGGGCCGTCGACGCCGGAGGCATTTACC
This sequence comes from Emydura macquarii macquarii, assembly GCF_026122565.2. Taxonomy (NCBI): domain Eukaryota; kingdom Metazoa; phylum Chordata; order Testudines; family Chelidae; genus Emydura; species Emydura macquarii. Next base: position 10,579,734 of record NW_027131391.1, on the reverse strand, counting down.
GCGGCACGAGCCCTCATGGCCATGCCTACGCCTCCGTCCCCCCCTCGGCCGAGGGACAAGGGACCTGCGTCTCGAGGCAAACCCGCGCTGGGTGGTCCCGGTGGTTGGAGACGTTCTCAATCCAGGTCTCCATCCAGACGGTCACGGAGGGTGGAGAGCGTTGGCTCCCCTCCGAGCTCCGACTCTATGTCGTCGAGCGACTCGGCACCGCGGCACCGTGGGCGGTCCCGAGTCCATCGCCGAAGCCGCCGTCGGTCCAGCTCCGACCCTGCCGCATTTCGGGCTCGCGGACTCCGGTACGGAGCCCGTCCCGGCACCGATCCAGGTCACTGTCCGTTACACCAAGGGACAGTAGCCCACGTCCAGCGGCACCGGTAGCCCGAGAGCCCCTGTCCGTGCTGGCCCCGGACATTACGTCGACGCCAATGGACCCGGCACCGATGGGCCCGGCACTGATGGCTGGGAGGACTGAGTCTCCTCAGCATCGCCGCCGTCGGCACCGCTCATGCTCCTGAGGGGGTAAGCGGCACCGCAAGTCATCTCGCCGCAGGGGCAGGTCCTCCACCTCGTCGTCTTCCCCGGTCTCCTCTTATCGCCAGTACTGCAGACGTCGGCACCGGTCTACATCATCCTCATCATCTGGCCGTTCTCCACGTCGACGGAGCAAGCGGCGCATGGGAAGCTCGGGAGACAAAAGAGCCGCGAGACAGCAGCCACCCCCCTTGCAAGCCCCTGGTTGGAACCAGGTGCCTTGGCAGTGGCCATATTGGGGACCCTGGAATGCTCCTATGCCCCAGGGTTCAATATCTACGCAGTCAGCAGCGGCCCCTCCACTGCCCCCACTCCCCAAGGCTCAAGGGCAGGTCTCGGAGGAGGATTCTGACCCAGGGGAGGGACCCTCCACAGGACCCTTACCCCCATCCTCCTCCTCATCACCTGATGATGCGGCGGCCAGAGATCACAGGGCTCCCCTGTTCGATTTCTGTGCCCACCAGGACCTTTTGAAAAGGGCAGCTGAGAACTTGGGCATGGAGTTCAAACTCATGTCCGAGGAGGAGGACCCTCTCTTTGGGTTCTGTTGGGCCATCACGGGCAACCCTGCCGGTTCATGACAGGGTCATGAAGATCGCCAGGAATCTCTGGCAGACCCCTTCCTCTCTACCTTCCACATCCAAGGGGGTGGAGAGGAAATACTACGTTCCCAAAGAACCTTTCGAGTTTCTCTATAACCACCCCGCGCCAAGCTCTTTGGTGGTCGATGCAGCCAATCAAAGAGACCGCCAGGGGAACCAGGGGAATACTCCCAAGGACAAGGAAGGCCGAAAGCTAGACTTGTTTGGGAGGAAGATCTACTCTACTGCAGCACTGCAGTTTAGAGTAGCAAACCACCAGGCCCTCTTGGGCAAGTACAACCTAAACTTATGGGCCTCTATGCAAAGGTTTGCAAATACATTACCTCCTGACCAAGCGGCGGATTTCGCCATGGTACTCCAGGAGGGGGATGCGGTAGCAACCGCTGCACTGCAGTCTGCTAGCGATGCGGCGGACACCGCTAGTAGGGCAATGGCCTCTACAGTCGTTATGCGCCGCTGCTCTTGGCTGCAGGCGTCTGGCCTATCCCAGGAGGTTCAACAGGCCATACAAGACCTGCCTTTCGATGGCTTAGGTCTCTTTTCAGAAAAGACAGACGACAAGTTGCATGCACTTAAGGACTCTCGGGCTACCCTGAAGTCTCTCGGGTTGTATACCCTCCAGGCCTCAAGACGGCAGTCCAGGCCACAAGCCCAGAGGCAACCGCCGCCCCCGCCTAGGCAGGCTCCTCGACCCGCCCAGCAGAGGAGAGGTCGCGAGCGCTACAGTGGTCCCAGCAGAGGAGGCCGGCAAGGGTCCTCTGAGGGGGGCCAACAAGGGCCTTCTAAAGGGGGTAATGTTAATAAACTTTTTTGACCCTGTGCAGGAGGGTAGTACTCTTCCTTCTCCCCGGGATCTCAATCGACCATTTGCAGACAGGCTCCGCCCCTTCCTTACGGAATGGGAAGCCATTACTACGGACCGGTGGGTCCTAGAGATGATTGCCAAGGGGTATACCCTCCAACTCACGGCCTTCCCCCCCGACGCTCCTCCTAGGATGTCCCCCATCGGGGACCCTGCCCACGTTCAACTCCTGATGCAGGAGATTGAGTCGCTCCTGACGTTGGGGGCGGTGGAGGAAGTCCCAGTGGCCGAGGAAGGTCGGGGCTTTTACTCTAGATATTTTTTAATCCCCAAGGCGAAAGGAGGCCTTAGGCCCATTCTGGACCTACGTCGTCTGAATAAGTATATCAGACGTATTAAGTTCCGTATGGTTTCCCTCGCCATGATTATTCCAGTCCTGGACTCGCGGGATTGGTATGCTGCCCTAGACTTGAAGGACGCATACTTCCACATCTCCATATTGCCTGCCCACAGGAGGTTCTTAAGGTTTATGGTAGCTGGGCGACACTACCAGTTTCGGGCCTTACCTTTTGGGCTTTCCTCAGTACCCAGAGTTTTTACTAAATGCATGGCTGTGGTGGTAGCCCACCTGCGCCGCAGCGGAGTTCAAATCTTCCCTTACTTAGATGATTGGCTAATCAGGGGAAAATCGAGAACTCATGTGAGAAATAGCTTGCTCCTCACCCGCGAGACATGCACCAGACTTGGGTTACTTATTAATGAGCAAAAGTCCACACTCACTCCAGTACAATGTATAGAGTTTATTGGAGCTACGTTGGATGCGATACAGGCCAGAGCCTTCCTCCCTCAGACGAGGTTTGAGGCAATGGGGGCTATTATATCCAGTCTCCACCGGTCTCCCACGACGACAGCCAGGCATTGCCTGCAGCTGTTGGGACATATGGCAGCTTCTACGTATGTAGTGAAGCTGGCCCGCCTGAGGCTTAGACCTCTCCAGGCGTGGTTAGCTTCGGTGTATGTACCGAACAGACATTCTCTAACTAGAGTGGTCATGGTTCCCCCACAGGTGCTGTCATCTCTCAATTGGTGGAGGGACCCGAGGGAAGTGATGATGGGCATTCCGTTCAGAGAGTTTACCCCATCTGTGACGCTCATCACAGATGCATCCGATATGGGATGGGGAGCCCACATCTGTCACAACCGGGGCACCCAGGGGCTTTGGTCACCGGAGGAGAGAGCTCTGCACATCAATGTACGCGAGCTCAGAGCGATCCAGTTGGCTTGCAAGGCCTTCCTTCAGTTCCTGAAGGGCAGGGTGGTCCAAGTCCTCACGGACAATACGGCAGCTATGTTCTATGTGAACAGGCGGGGGGGGGGCACGTTCCTCGGCTCTCTGCCAGGAAGCTATCCGGCTGTGGGATTTCGCGGTGAGGCACGATTTTCACTTATCTGCCTCTCACCTCCCTGGGGTCCGGAACAGCGAGGCGGACCACCTCAGCAGATCATTCTCACTCCGCCACGAATGGTCCTTACACCAGGACATAGTGACTTTAATCTTCCAAAGGTGGGGTGTTCCCCGTCTAGACCTGTTCGCTTCAGCCTGGAACAGGAAATGCCTGAGGTTTTGCTCACTCAGGGGTCGCGAGCCGGGCTCACTGTCCGATGCCTTCTTGATAGACTGGACAGGGGACCTGATGTACGCATTCCCCCCCATCCCGCTCCTGCCCCAAGTCCTTCTCAAGATCAAGAGGGACAGGGCAAACATCATCCTGATCGCCCCAGCGTGGCCGAGACAGCATTGGTACAGCATGCTGCTCGACCGCTCCATCACCGAGCCGATTCCGCTACCCAGACGATGCGACCTGATCTCCCAGGACCACGGGAGATTGTTGCACCCCGACCTGGACTCCCTCCACCTCACTGCCTGGAGACTCTGTGGCTGACGGAGGGAGAGAGGGCCTGTTCCATACAGGTTCAACAGGTCCTTCTGGGCAGCAGGAAACCATCCACGCAAGTAACGTATAGAGCTAAGTGGAGGAGGTTCTCGGGGTGGGCAGAATCAAGAGGGTTACATCCGAGCTTCTCACCCATACAGGCTATCTTAGAGTACCTGCTGCAGCTTAAGCTGCAGGGCCTGGCCCTGGCTTCCCTCAAGGTACACCTGGCAGCCATTTCGGCTTTCCACCAGCCAATGGAGGGGCAGTCCCTGTTCTCTCACCCCATGTCGGTTAGGTTCCTTAAGGGGGTGGAGAGGACTTTCCCTCAGGTACGGGACCCAGTGCCACCCTGGGACCTCAACTTGGTCCTTAACATGCTAATGGGTCACCCCTTTGAGCCCATGGCCACATGCTCCCTTCTCCTTTTATCGTGGAAGGTAGCCTTCCTGGTGGCCATCACCTCGGCCAGGAGGGTCTCCGACCTAAGGGCGTTGACCTCGGAGCCCCCCTACACAGTTTTTTACAAGGATAAGGTCCGGCTGAGACCTCACCCGGCTTTTATGCCTAAGGTGGTGTCTCAGTTCCACTGTAATCAGGACATTTTCCTTCCTGTGTTCTTTCCAAAACCCCACGGTTCGGAGGAGGAAAGGAGGGGACATTCGCTGGATGTCAGGCGAGCCTTGGCCTACTATATCGAGCAGACCAAGCCCGTTCGGAAGTCGACACAGCTGTGCGTGGCTGTGGCTGACAGGATGAAAGGCTCCCCTGTCTCCACCCAGCGAATCTCCAACTGGATTACTGCCTGTATCAGAGCATGTTACGAGCAGGCAGGGGTGCCCCTTCCAGGTGCGGTAAGAGCACACTCTACTAGGGCCCAGGCCTCTTCCGCAGCCTTCCTGGAGCGGGTTCCCCTGCAGGACATCTGCAGAGCAGCGACCTGGTCATCGGTCCATACGTTCACGTCGCACTACGCCACCGTGCAGCAGGCCAGGGAGGATGCGGGGTTCGGCAAAGCCATGCTGTCAAGAGCAGGTCACCCATAACTCCTACCCACCTCCAAGGTATGGCTAATTAATCACCTATATTGGAATGCACATGAGCAATCACTCGAAGATAGAAAACAAGGTTACTTACCAGTAACTGTTGTTCTTCGAGATGTGTTGCTCATATCCACTCCAAACCCACCCCCGTCCCCACTGTCGGAGTCGGCAGAAAGAAGGAACTGGGGACCCGCGGGGCCAGCAGCGCCCTTTATACCGCGATATGAGCGCGGCCCTCCAGGGGGCGCCTGAGCTGGCCCTGCGAGGCTTGCTAGGGAAAAAAGTTCCGGGAATCTGTGCACGGGCGCGCACACACCTATATTGGAATGGATATGAGCAACACATCTGGAAGAACAACAGTTACTGGTAAGTAACCTTGTTTTTCCCCTGGTCAGCAGAGGCTAAGCCCCATTGGTTGCTATTTGCTGCATGACCTTCTAAGGTCATGGCTCAGAGTTTAGCCAACCAGGTGCTCCTGATTTCCCGGGCAGGTATGAACCAGCCAACCAGGTGATTACAATTATCCTGGGCAGTTGCTGACCATGCACCAGCAGGTGGGGTCACTTCATTTCCTTAAAAGGAGACAGGTACATGCAGCTTGTGCTGCTGAGTCAACCCTCCCCAGGCTGCCTCTTTATCCACGTGGGGGGGGGCAGTGCATGTGGTGCTGCAGACGCCACTATGCAATTCAGTCTCCACACCTGCATTGAGGAGCTGCTGGATGGGCTTGGGGAGGCACGTTACTTTTCCACCCTGGATCTCACAAAGGGATATTGGCAGATCCCCCTGGATGCTCGCTCCCGGGAGAAAACGGCCTTCACCACCCCCAGCGGTCTTCATCAGTTCGTGTGTACGCCGTTTGGCCTGCACGGAGCCCCCGCAACCTTCCAACGCCTCATGGACCAGCTCCTGGCACCCCACTTACACTACGCCACTGCCTATCTTGTCATTTACAACCGGGAGTGAGATGACCATCTCGACCAGGTGGCGGTGGTGTTGCGGATGCTCCGAGATGCAGGGCTCACAGCCAACCCTCGAAAGTGCCCCATTGGCTGGCGAGAAACAAACTTATCTGGGGTACACTTTGGGCCACGGGACCCTTTGGCCCCTGATCGGCCAAGTACAGGCTCTGCAAGAGTACCCATGACCAGCCACCAAGAAGCAGGTACGGCAGTTTCTGGGGCTGGCAGGGTACTATCGCCGGTTTGTCCCGAGCTTCGCCACGCTTGCTGCCCTGCTGATGGACACCTTGCGAAAGGACCAGCCCCTCCACGGTCAGTGGACTCCAGAGCGAGCCCAGGCATTCCGGACTCTGCAGAAAGCCCTCTGCCAAGAGGGCCTGTCCTGTACAGCCCAGACTTCAGCCGGCCCTTCGTAGTCTAGAAGGATGCCTCGGCTATTTGACTAGGGGCTGTGTTGACCCAGGTCCTCGATGGAGAGAAACACCCGATTCTCTACCTCAGCCATAGGCTGTTTCCCCGTGAGGAATGATATGCAACGTTGGAGAAGGAAGCGCTGGCCGTAAAGTGGGCCCTGGAGGCATTACGGTACTACCTCCTAGGAAGTCCCTTTACTGTCATCACCGACCACGCACCCCCTCCGCTGGCTCCAGACTATGAAGGACACCAATGCCCGGATCATGTGGTGGTACCTTGCCCTACAGCCGTTTGCTTTTACCATCCAGCCCCATGCAGGGCGCAACCATGCAAATGCTGACACCCTGTCCCGGATTGAGGGAGAGCGGCCCGCCGGCCCCGGAGCCGGACTTAAGGGCGGGGGGGGGGGGGGGGGGGGGTAGGAAGGCACTGTGGCCTCCCCCGAAGACAGAGCCCAGGGGAGGGTGCGAGCAGCCAGAATGGACCCAATCAGGCCCAGCAGCTAGGTCTGCCTGGCAAAAAGGGAACCGGGTTGGGATAGGACCGCTCAGCCAGCCCAATTGGCAGCAGCAGGGTGGAGCCTCCACAGGAAGAGGCAGTATAAAAGTCCAGCCCCAGAGCTCAGTCAGGGAGAGACTGCCGCCAGAGACAGACGTGCTGCCCCGCCGGCAGAGGCCTAGGCCAGAGCAGAGCCGCCAACCAACCCCGGCCCCACCCAGGCCTGGGGATTGGATAGGGCCTTCCCAGAGCTGGACCAGGCAACCCAGCCAGAGAGCCTGGGCCGAGGTATCCAGACCACGGCAGTGGACCGAGTCACCGGAGCCCTGGGACTGGCCAGAGGCCCCACAGCAACCCAGGTGGAGGATACCCCCTGAGGTAGGACAGGAGCTGCCAGAAGCCAGGCCCCTCCCTGCGCCAAATGACCTAGAAGAGCTCCCCGCATTACCGCACGTAGATTAGGTACTACGGGCCAACCCCAGCCGGAATACCCCTGCAATCCCCATGAGACAGGTACTGGGGCCAGCAGGGAGGAAGTACCCCAGGGACAGCCATAGCTTGTGGCTGAGTCTGAGGCCTAGTTGGTGTGTTTTGGTAGGAGCCCTGCCGATACAGTAGCAACCGCTTTTGCCACTGCTAGGGCCCTGGGCTGGGATGCAGTTGAGATGGGTGGGCCTGAGTCTCCCTCCCTTCCCCCTTTTCCTAGCCCCCCCCTCCCCCCCCGAAGAAAGCCTCCTGCTCCAGAGAGAGCAAACCCACTGCTGACTTGCTCGTTCGCCCTGCCTGAGGGCCGGACCGCTAGACTGCTTGCTCGCTGAGAGCAAGTTATTTCCTCGGTGTAGGAAGCTGCTGTGGCCTCTCCCAGAGGCAGAGCCCGAGGGAGGACCCAGCAACCAGGCCAGAGGGCAGCCCGGTGACCCTCCCCCCTCAAAAAAAAAAAAAAAACCACCCACACACACCACGAACAAGCGGGGGAATGTAGTAAGTATAAAGATCTGTCAAAAGGCCTGTAAAAACAGGCTAAGGCCGAAGTGGAAAAAGCCAAGCTAAGTGAAATTGGCACAGGAAAATGCTGATACTGTAAGTATATAGACTGCCAAAATATTACTAAAATGCAAATTATGTAGCAGGTATCACTGAGATATCCAAGAGCTGGGACAGCATCTACACAGGGACACATGCACGCAGCCTACACGGCTAGACATCGGAGACCAGCACACCATACCAGCGCTTGATGGATGGACTCCTGGCACCCCACATACGCTACGCCATGGCCTACCTCGACCATGTGGTGGTCTATAGTCGACACTGGGAGGAGCACCTGAATGAAGTGGCTGCTGTCCTGACGCTACGGGAGGCCGGGTTAACAGTGAACCCCCCAAAATGTCATATGGGGTGGCAGGAGACCACATACCAGGGTACATGGTGGGTTGGGGGACCCTACGCCCCTTGATCAGGAAGGTACAGGCGCTCTGAGAATACCCCCTGCCTACAATCAAGAGACAATTCCTGGGGTTGACCGGTTACTATCGGCAGTTCATACCCTGCTATGCTACCCTCGCCGTGCCACTAACAGACCTGCTCCGGAAGGATGAGCCGGTCCACGTCTGGTGGACCCCGATATGTGACCGAGCCTTCAACATCCTGAAGGACATGCTGTGCCACAAGCCCGTCCTTTACAGCCCTGATTTTAACCGCATCTTCCTGGTGCAGTCCGATGCCTCGGCCGCAGGACTGGGGGCCCTGCTCGCCCAAGACATCGACAGGGAGGAACACCCCATACTGTATATTAGTTGCAAGCTCTTCCCCCGGGAGCAAAAGTACGCGACCATTGAGAAGGAGGCACTAGCAGTCAAATGGACCCTGGAGGCCCTCCGGTATTACCTCCTCAGCAGGCTGTTCCTGGTAATCACGGACCACGCCATCTGTGCTGGACCCACCAGATGAAGGAAATGAATGCGAGGATCATGTGCTGGTACTTTGCCCTGCAACCCTTCACCGTCCAACATTGGTCCAGTAAGGACTACGCAAATGCAGACACGTTGTCCTGCTTAGGGGAAGAGGCACAGGCGAGCCCCGGAGACCGGGAGCTGGACTTGAGGGGGGAGGTGTAGCCAAGTGTAGCCAGGTGCGGCGGTGGCGAGGAGGGGAAAGATCCGCCAAGCTGCAGTAGCAGCCGGCGGCAGCGAGGAGGAGGCCTGCCCAAGCAGTCCACCACCTGGGACCTGGAGGAAGGCCTGCCCTAGCCGCCTGGGGCCTAGAGGGAAGCCTGTCTGAGCAGTCCACCACCTGGGACCTGGAGAACCTGCCGGCGCTACCCACTGCCTGGGGGCCGGAGGACTTGGAGGAACTACCGTCCGCTGAAGAGCCCATGCAGTTTCTGGAGCTGCCGCCAGTTGATGGGGAAGGCCTCATAGGACTCCTGCACCCCTCCAAACCCAGCAACCCAGATGAAAGCGATATAGCTCAGGTATTTTAAGTATAAGACAGGAGGCTGGAGCCCTGCTGACCCAGTGATGGGTCACCCTGTCACTGACTGGGCCCTGGGCTGGGATGCAGTGGAGAGGGGTGGGCCTGCATCCCCCTCCCCTCACCCTGAGCTAGGGTGGATAGCAGCTACCGCTGGGATCTACCCCACCTTGCCTGCCCTGCTCTGCTTAAGGGTTGGCCCCAGACCACTGCTCACCCTGCTATGGGCTTGAGCTTTTTTGTGAGCTTCCCCCGGCCTTCCCAAGCCGACGACCCCTATACTATTCACTTCCCCGGTGTCGTGGAAAAGAATCACACTGCTACATTTTAGAGTTGGATCGGGTGCAGCTTTAATTGTGACACACACAATCACATAACCATAGCTATGGGGAACACTATAGCCAGGGGGAAAACCCAGGTGGCTATAGGGAAGTCAAGAAGCATGTCTGGATGCTGGGCAAATGTACTTCACCTGGCTACCAGATACAAAAGACTTATATAGGGGCTGCTTAGGTTCATTTACATGTTGATCGTATAGTGGAATTTGATTAACAGTTTATACTTAACAGGAAAGACAATCACAATGCACAGTGGGGCACCCCAGATGCCCTCCCAGGAACGCCCAATGAGTCACTTGATTATACAATCAGGTTTTCAGGGATCCTGGTTAACTCCCGAAGATGGGTGGTGACACAATACCTGTTCAAATGCTAATTTGTATGGAGTGAGTTTCTATGGGGCCAGTAAGACAAAGGGGGCAGGTACTGGTACTTATCAAAACAGGTGAAGTCTGTTCAGACTTCAATTAAGGCTCATAACAGAGACTTGCCTCTTGGGTGTGGTTCAAAGACCTCTTGTGGGATTTTAACATCTTTATCTTAATTTCAGTTGAGGCATTCTATTAATGGTTTAGCCTGGGGCTTCTATTTCAGTTTCAGGCTACAACTTCAGGCCAGGCCTTCTATGACCAGTTTCAGACCAGGCATTCTATTAATCAATTTTATGATTAATTCTTTGATTCCACACCGGCTAAAGACTAGAGTCGGCTGGCCCTCGGCCCTGCCAGAGGGCCAGGTCATAGCCTACCGCTCGCTCTAGCTACGGATCAAGCCCACGTGCAGTTCCCTACCTGGCCCGGCCAAAAGGCCAGGCCATAGACTGCTGCTCGTCCTACCGAGGGATTGAGCCTACCTTGAAGCGTGCATACCGACCACCCCCCCCGCCCCCACAAGGGCTAAGTGAGAGACTGCCTCCTCACCCCATCAGAGGCCTTGAGACTACTTCCCAGCGCAGGCCCGTCCCCGGCAGGGGGCCAGACTCCAGACAGATAGGCTGCCCTAACCATAGAGACTACTCCCCAGAGCTGTGGGTAGCCGGGATGGGTGGCCTCCCTCTGAGTGTGACCCACAGGGAGAGCCCCCGGCGCTGCCCCCTACAAGGGGGCACATTACACTTCCTTAACGCAGTCTGTTGCAGCTTCGCTTTGCTCCTCTGTTCACTGCTCTATCTTCAAGGCAACACTACCTCCAAAGTAGTGGCAGATCTTGACTGAGCCTTGTGAGGGTGGTAAGTGTTCCCATTTCATAGATCTGGACACTGCTGTACAGGAAAGTAAAAAACAGTTTACCAGTCTTGTTCTTTCATCACTAAATCCCTCTTTCAAAAAAGCCATGTCTTATCTGAACTGATAATGTGCATTGGAACTGCTCCTACAGGCAGGAATAAGATACCCAGGAACTCTAGGCTCTTCAGATCATTGTAAAACCTCTGAACATGTTAAATCAAATTAAAGCTATTAGGTATCTAGCTTTTATTTTAAAGTTGGAAATAACTGGTTTTGAGTCAGACAAACGTGTGTGAAAGAGATGACTGCTAAGAGCGAGGTACTGAACTAGTATGCCCTCATCCCTTTCCAGCCAACAGCACTCACTTTCAACTGTGCTGTCTTCCAATGTCCCAGGAAGAGAGAGATTCTCATTTCCACCACTACAGTTTTCCCTCCCTCAACACACTTAAGGGCTCATCTGCCAGGCTTTAACTGGGGTAAGCCACATGTGAATTTGGCCCCATTATTCTAAGGCTGTGTGTAGCGGTTAAAAAACAAAACCGCCACAGTGCTTGCATTACTGTAAATATTCCTCTGAAACATAGGTCTAGTGCTGCTTTCCACATTCCTGACTCATATGGTGTTATCTGATGAACAGGTCAGAGAAGATCCTGGAGGTAAACAGGATCTGTGATCCTCAAACTCAGGATAAATCTACATATTTCCACAACATAAAACGGAGGTGGGGGGGGGGGCCCCCAAACGGAGAGAGGAGAGATGCACATTAGAATATAAACTAAGAACAAGGTGGGAAACCAAGAGCTTAAGTGACAGCAGAAGTTTCTCCCATTATCCTCTTAAATCTTGAGAGATTTTCATCATCATGTGGCGTTTTTACTAGGTGAAACTGACAAATAAAAAGGAGAACTGGAAACCTTTGTCCAAATGGGGTGGGGTTGTGTGTTTCTTTTAATAGAATTCCCCTAACTCAGGTAAATGGGTTCTATTAGCCTCTTTTTTGTGCCTAGAGGTCCCAATCCCCATGCTTTCAGGCACAGTCTTTACCCAAAGCAGCTTACGATCGAAGTACAAGATTACAACAGGTGGATACAACAGACAGAGAAGCACAATGGAACAAGTGTAACCAACATGAGTCAGGGTGATCTGCTGTCTCACCGTCCCTCTCCACTGCCTTGTCAAAGAGCTCCCTCCACACCTGATCCTTTGTCACAGCCCCAGGTGGGAGAGGACAGCCTTTGTATTAGTTCCTATTCTAGAGGAACTGATGAGCCATTTCTGGGTTGGTGAAATTTAACGGGTAGGTGTTCTACCCCCTACAAAATAATTAGCCTGAAAATAAGTGCCCAAGTTTGCTTTGCATTTAGGAATCAGCTATTTCCCATCGCTCGACATCTCAGGGCTGGACGCTGTCAACACGAAGCCTAGGTATAAACACAATACAGGTGTATTTGTGAAATGTCACTGGACCGCTGCAGCAACTATTAAAGCACAAGTCACTTGTGTAGCTGATGTGGTAAAAAGGGACAAAAGACAGACAACTTCGATCACAGTTGTGGGGGCTATTAAAGCAGAGCTACTGGAGCTGATTAGAGCAGATTCTGATGTTCAACAGAAAACAGAACTAAAGATTAAGTCTGCTGTTCCCCATTCTTTGTTCTACCTCAAGCTACAGTACTATAAAGCAGCTTGATAATACGGTCTGGCTAGAGGAAAGCCTTTATTAACGAGTTACTATTCGGCTAAGGAAATAGAAAAGGTGGGGTTTTTTTACTATTCTCCTAAGTGGGTGAAGCTAGTAAAGAAGCTTATAAGTCATAGGAATGGCCATACTGGGTCAGACCAATGGTCTATCCTGTCTGACAAGTCATTTCTATTCCCCATCACAAGCCCTGTTTCATGGCGATACTCTCCATAATCCCTTTGGAAATCATAAGCAGTGCTCCTACTGATGACTAAAGATAATAGCCCTAAGGCGAGATCCTTCCCATCAGGACTAAGCACTACCAAGCGCCCGGATTTTGAGCCCAAAGGTTCTGACCTTTGTGCTGCGCAGCCACTATACCCTCCCCAATGGGGACAAAATGCAATCTATTTCTAGCACATCAACTGCATCTTACCTCAATGTTCCATACAAAGGAACTATCGAAGAGGTCTGACCGCACTTTGTTGGCTCTCTTGTGTGAGCAAAGACCACAGTATATACATCTGGGATGTTAAAGACACAAAGTTGGCAATTGCATTGGTTGAAGGCTAAGGCAATGGTGTCTGGGTAAACAAAATCCAGTCATCTTAAGAAAGAGAAAGAAGAATTATTATTTAGTTGCATTGAAAGACAACATAAAATGCAAGCTAAAAGCATGGTGTATACACACCACATCTGAAATTCACTAATCTTCCAGCCTACCAAACATCTGAAACCCAGATAGATTTTAAGAGCATGTGCCTCATCTCAAGTGTCCACAGTAGGTGCAATTCAAGATTTAATGGTGCATAATATTATTCTTGGGTTTTTACCCTTTTCCATCCAGAGATTTCACAGATACAGAAGTCTATAAGTCTACAAAAGTCCTGGATACAGCCCAATAGACTGTTTTGATAATGCACAGCTCTGAAAAGCCACTTAGCTGTGGAAAATAGTCATGCCAGTTAATTGCTCTGAAAGAAAATCAAGTTTAATGATACCTACCCCATCTGTAAAGTGCGTTTTGAGATCTTCAGATTAAAAGCTTGATACAAGAGCTAAGTTTTGGGGTTTTTTTTTTTTTTATTTTTTTTTTTATTAAAACAGGCAAAGAAGCTGTCAAAACCTTACAATGTTACATGCAAAGTATGAGGCTTTATGTTCTTCAAAGCTCTTTCAGAAATTCATTTTAATGGTATTAATATTGGATAACAGACCTCTGAAAGATGCCCGATTTCAGGTCAGTTTAATCGTACATATCCATTTTCTTCTGTTCTTAAATGCAAGATGGAAACACACAAGCTTTCAGGATCAAGTTTTCAGAAATGCTTATCTCCCATTCATAATAAGGGTCACTGGGCAATTCTGAAAATCTGGCCTTTGATATTTAGCCACTATCTTTAAAAGCTGCATCAAGTATTTAAGATCTACAAAGAAAGCCACTTTTTCCTTCAAGCCAAATCAAACTCTATTTCACGTCAAAGCTTTGTACCTTGGTTCAAACTCTTTGGCTACAACACCCCCCAAACAGTGAGGTTTTGGTAAATCAGTGAGAATGCACGTTGTGGGAATGAAAGATCCTCATGGCTCCATTTGCACAGCCACAAAAAATGAACTCTTCACTAACACAGATGCAATTTGCTAGCGATACCTGACGGAAAAAGTCCACATGCATAGTTATTTTTTTTATAATAGAGAAGGTATTTCTAGAGAATTATTACAGCAACATATGATGGGAGCATAGGTCTCTGAAACAAAAACAGAACTGTTCTACAGTAATTAGATAAAAAGGCCTTTTACTTTCAGATCAATCCATTTCTCCAGCATTCTCCTCGTTAAACTGACAGAAGTCCAGAATAAGGAACATGGAAAGTGTTGCCCAACATTTTCCCTTGCTCGCATGCTACACCACAAAAAAAAAAAAAAAGAGGTTATTGTGAAGTTCTCCCAGAAGTCCAGAGTGAGCAACCAATGGAACAGTCTCTTTAATCTGTAATTAACACAATAGTTACATTACTGAGGATCCAAAGAAGGACACACAATATCCCTATGAGATAAGCAAGTTCCTCCTTTTTACAGATGGGAAACAGGATTGTCACATATACTGATTCATGTTTTCTGGAATCCTGCAAGTATGCAATAGCTCTGTCAAAGAACTGAAACATCCTGGCAAATAGGTTTTAAACATTTAGCAATTTCTTGCCCCCTCATCCTTGTGCTCTGTTGTGAAGGTGATTTTTGAAGACTACTGCCAGAAAGCTAGATTCAAAACACACCCAGAACTGCCTGGCCGTAGGTCACTCCTGAATCAGGACAGGAAGTTAGGATATGACAGACTTTGAATGTAGGACATGAAAAGTCTTACTGCTCTTTGGCTCCACCCACCAAAAAGAATCTCAGTCTGCTGCAGTGACAGACATGGGACAAACATCTCTTCACTTGTCTGACTATCCTGAGCCCCTTTTTCAAAAGCTCATTTACTCCCACATCCAACTGGTACAGCATACAAGAAAGATTTACCTTAGCTTCCCTCAATACATCCAAGAACCAGAATTTAACATGGCGGTGGCCAACAGTAACAAAGTAGCTGTCCTCAGAGAAGGATATTGCCGTAACCTTTGATTTGATGCTACTAGCATATCTTTCTGTAAAGAGACCAAAATGAACACCCAATAATTTGTACATGACAGATACAGAGCACAAAAGACATGGAAGTTCAGACTAATTTCCAGTTCTACTACAAGGCCAATTTGGACATCTCCCAACATCATCCTCATTATCATAACTTAGTAATTCATATGAACATGGACATGAAATACAATTTAGCACAGTTCATCTGCCAGAAAAGATTGTTTTTCTAACTATTTGGACAAGGTGTTTTTGTGAAACGATGATTCTCCTGAGTGCAAGAGTGCTGGAAACTCCCTAGAAGTGGAGGGGGGGGAGGGGGCCCATCAAGGTCTTGTTCCTGCCCCCCACTGGCTCCTCTCCACCCCCCTCTCCTCATCACTGTTGGAAAAAGATTCCAAGTGAGGATCGTTACCCTGCACCGATAAGAGACCCACACAGGATTTCAGTCAGGACTGTCTTCAACAGACTGTGTTCTGCAGAAGGTCAATTCCCAAGCCCTGAACAAAGGATTACAGTTTTATACCTTATTGCTACTTAAACATTCATGACAAGTCCATACATATCCCCCTTACAAGGGCCTAAACCTATTCCCTCATTCACTATTGGTCTATATTATCTCTATTTCTACTTAGAAAGGTATACATTATTCATAAGGTGTTTTTGCTGATGCTTTACAGTTAGCTACCTCTTATCTATCAAGGCTACATAGCTTTCTTAATCTGGCCGAGGCTTATCCCCTTCTGCATTCCTCTCCTTCTGCATTCCAGCAAGCTTTCCATGATCCTTGCACAGAGTGGAATGGCCTGGCCTGTCTCTAAAAACAAAGGGGCTAGCTAAAATAGAGTAACTGTGGTCAAGCAACTAAAAAAAAAAAAAAAGTCAGCTTACATCACTCACCTTTCATGCAGATAAAAAGTGATGGGGCCATAGCCCTCTGCCTCCCCCCCATTCCCATCCCGCCAGGGGTGCTGGGAGAAGGAAAAAAGTGTTCTGACTTCTTGAAAAATTCTAATTCTTCCTTCACTCTCCACCCACATCTCCTCAAACTCAAAGGCAGCTTGACCGAGAAGCGCCATGTATATACGACTGAGCTGGTTTAATCCTTCACTGGATTCCTCTTTTGGGGGGCAAACATACTACAGAAGTCCTTTAGGATATGGATGTGATCCTGCAGGCATTATAATGTATTACTTTCCAAGCGCCACACAAATATGTGATCTACATCTGCTCAAGATGACAGCCCTAGGTACTCATATTATAATGAGTGTGACAGGTAATAGAGTGAGGAGGAGAGAAAAGAGTGTGATTAGAGTGTTAATCTGGAAGCTGGAGGCAGGATAGACAAGCAAGTGAAGAGGACAGATCAGATAACAGGCACAGACAAAGCCAGAAGGGACTATTGCGATAATCTAGTCTGACCTTCTGTCTAACACAGGCGATAGGAACCAACTCGGAGAAATTCTGTTTGAACTAGAGCACCTCTTTTAGGGGGGAAAGATCCATTCCTGATTCCAAAGTTTCCAGTGATGGAGAATCTACTACAACCCTTGGTAAGTTGTTTCTAATGGTTAATTATGCTCTCTGTTAAAGCGCACATTTTTAGTCATCAGTAAGAGGGAGGCAGGATATTCTCAGCAAAGTCTTCAGCTCTGAAACTTGCCCTTGATCCAAGAATGCTAGAGTTCCATAATCTTGTAGGTACATAGCAAAGTTCAACTATTCTCCCTGAGTGAGATTGGTGTTATGGTTTGAATGAGAGAGGGCACTTTGATTGCATTAGTTATCATACAGATTATATTTTATTGTAAATGCATCAGTAAATTCATTGCTTTTCAGTGAGAAATGATAGAGGCTATTTGTCTCTTACCTTCCAGTCCCACATATTGACAATCATGTCATGCTGATTGCCTGCTGATACAATATACTTCATGTTGGGAGAAAAAGCCACACAAGCTACTCCATGTTTATGGCCATGCAGTTCAAATACTTGTGTCTTCTCCTCAACGTCCCACACTCGTACAGCTGGTCTGTGTCCATTCTGCAAGAGTCGTTTGCCTACAGGTGGTCATTTGAATCTTCTACAAAAAACCCAGGAATTGCCATCCCAGATCAGACCAATGGTCCATCTAGTCTAGTATCCTAGTGCAGCCAATTCACAGTTCAGCCACTTGAAACAGTAAAGATGAGCATTTAGTCTGTAGTTCAATTCCAAATTAATACTATCTGATCAACTGGCCAGAACTGAACCAATTGTGGCAAGGTGAGCCTGTTTGGTCCTGCGCTCCCTACGGCTATGCTGATGGTGTGGCTGGGTGGGAGCAGGGGGCGGGGCCTGGTCCCACTCTCTACCCCAGGCCCCGACCCTGTGAGGAGTAGCCTCAAACAGCTTAGTCCAGGGGCTACCACCTTCCCTGGGTCACTCATCTGTAGCTCCCCCCCCGGCTTGTGGTCCCCCTTCAGGCTCTTTGGGGCCAGTGCTCTCTGGTCTTGCCTGGACAGGCTCCTTACCTCCCGTGGCTGGGTGCTCTCACCACACCCACACTAGCTCCTCCACCGGCTCCACACCTTGCAACAGCTCTGCTCCACTCTGCTCCTCCACTCAACTCCCTCAGCTGCACCCATCTGCCTGACAGGGAGGCTTTTAACTGCTGGGGCAAGCTCCTTGATTGGACTCAGCTGGCCTATAGCTTTATTTTGATTAAGTTTGTATTTTGCTATATTTGTATTTATTGCTAGAATTGACTTTGTTGTTTTTGTATTAATTAAACATTTATAATTTATATTTTTTATTGTTATGGTTATATATGGGTTTTTTTTTTTTTATAATATATAGGTATATTTAAATAATACAAATTATTATTACATGTATTTTTAGTATTTTGGAGCTTGAGGGTTTTTTTAAATGTTATTGTGAATAAAAGTATTTTTGGTTAGGCATAATTGGCTGCCCGCCAGAGGGAGGTGGTGGAGGAGGTGGGGGTACCCCTTGCTGGTATGATGAGCTGTATGGAGCTGGCATGGCAGTGTAGGCATTAGCTTTTGAAGCTGGGCGAGTTGGACAATTTTGCTTAAAATGTTTTGGCAGTTTGCACTAAAAACATACTGGCGTTTTTTTTGTATTTGCAGCTTGTTTTTTTCCCCTCTTCCTCTTGCTTTGCTTTTGTTTTTGTTTTTAAGGAAATTTTTTTTTTTGGGGGGGGGGGGGGGGGTCAACATTGCATTTTGCATGGTTACAGCTAACAGCGTGAGCTTATTTTGTTTTTGTTTTTTTTTTTTTTTTTTTTTTTATTTTTTGTTTTTTAAACACATGTGGCAATTTTTTTTATTTTTGTTATGCTTTTTTGTTTTATTTTAGACAAGATTTGTGAAAATAATTTTGTATATTATTAGCTGACTGATTTATAAATGCTGCAGCAATAGTTTTACAATCCTTTGCATCATTAGGGTTAAGCTGGGCATATTGAGTTGCTTTTTTATAAAGCCGCACATAAAAGGCATTTGGGTTTTTATTAGGGGCTTGAATAATTTTATGGAATTTTTTTTAATTTATGGGTTTTTGTTTTATTTTTTTTATAGTTTTAAATAATGTTTTATGAGTATGGACAAATAAATTCCAGTTGGCATTATTATTATAATTTTATTTAGGGTTTGTTTTTGGCTAATTGGCATTGTTTGTATTGTTGTTTTTTTTTAAGCTTAATAGTTTTATTTACAATAGTTGTTTGCTTGTTAGCGGTAAATAAGGCTTTTATTAATTGTTTTATGTTTGTTTAGGACGGATTATGTGTTAGGACAATAGTTTGGAATTTTTTGATAATTGTAACAGGGTCTTGCCGAAAGGAGGGGGTGGTTTTTTTGCTAAATAATTAGATTTTTAGGGGAAAAAGGGGTGTGTACTTTTAGAGAGCGCTGTGTGTGCCCATCGGGTATATATTGCAGGCGCAATGGGGCAACGGTGGCGGTGGTGGTGGTGGTGGTGTGCTTTTTAGATTTTTTAGCTTTGAATTTGTATTTTGTGCGGGTATAGCTGGGGCTTGGCAGTGGAGGGGAGTTATTTTTTTTATTATTATTTTTTTTTTTTTTTTTTTTTTTTTAATTTTTATTGATATTGCTGCAGCTGCTGTCGTTTTTATTTAAATCTCGCTTTTTTTTTTACGGCCGCTTTCCTTGCCTAAGTTTTTACACTTGTTTGTTTGAAGCAGAGCGGAGACAAAAAGGGAGGGGGTGGCTGTCCCTCCTGCGGCAGGTCTGCTATTTTGTGAGGCAGAGGTTGGTTGAACTATAGCTGGTAGGGAGGCATTAGGGGGTAAAAGGGGATACAAAGGCTTAGGTGGTTTTTCTTGTCGGCTTTTTAATAA
Organism: Emydura macquarii macquarii; assembly: GCF_026122565.2. Taxonomy (NCBI): domain Eukaryota; kingdom Metazoa; phylum Chordata; order Testudines; family Chelidae; genus Emydura; species Emydura macquarii. Next base: position 10,560,242 of record NW_027131391.1, on the reverse strand, counting down.
CAAAGAGCTTGGAATATAAGGGTGGAGTTTTTTTTTTTTACTGCAGGCATTGTTGTTACAGGGCAAGCTCCAGTAGAGAGATGTGTCCAGCAATACTAATAATTTATTTGCTTTGGGGCTTTTTTTTTTAGCTTATGTCTTAGTTGTTGTAGCTTGCAATAATTAAAGGTACCATAGGTGGGCCAAATTTGGGCATCCTTGTAGTAATATTTTTGCTATTTTATATTTAGTTTTAGGACTCGAGTTTTTTTTATTTTTTTTAGTATTGGTAAATTATTTGCAGCTCATGCTGCTAACATTGTTTTTAAGGGACTGTTTTTGGGGATTTTACTTTTTTTGAGCTTTATTTTTTGTTTACAACACTATTACTCTACACATACACACAAACTACACACACTTTGTGTCAACACAGCCTCGGCTTTTGTTTTTTTAAGGACAGGTCAGTGAACTTGATTTGAGCCCTTATCCTAGTACTTAAACTAGCACTTATTTTTTTTGTTTATATTTTGTGGATGACCTGTGCACAGAACAATTGGGGATGCGCTTATCTTTTTAAAAAAAAAAAAACACACACCTCCGGAGGATTTTGCAAAAACAAAGTGACAGAATAAAATAAGCTATGGTCTCTTTGCAGGAAAAGAAAACACCACATAGCGTTTCTGGCCTTAGAACTAGCTGGACTGCCTGCAGATAGGTCAGCCTGTGTGCCCAGTATCCAGAGAGACCAGAGAGGGACCCAATAATTGGTCCTAGACAAAACAGATAGAAAAACTGAGGAGATTCCATGCACAAAAAACCTTGTGCCACCCAAAACTTCCGCGCTTAATAGCCCTTAGGCCCAGCGCATGGCCACTGTCAAGGACAGTGCTAGGGTGCCCGTTTTGGAATTTCCTAAGAAAACCTGACAGACAACAAAAAACATACAGGTACCTGAATCCCTTGGAGACTGTGAGACTGCAAAGGGTCTCAACTGCTTTACAGCCTTTTTTTGAGTTCCAAACCCAGTCCAAAAGCCCTCTGGGTGAACTCACCCTATTGCCGGCTGAGGCGTTGGCTGGCACTGGACCTTAGGGTTGGTTTGCAAGGCTGTCCCATCTGGGTCGCCAGAATTGTTGGAAAAATATTTTAAATGAGGTTTATTTTGCACTAGATAAAAAAAAAAAAAAAAAAAAAAAAAAGATCTAAGCAGGTATTTGGGCAGTTTTTAAGTTTTATTTTTGTAGAGGTTGGACACTTTTTAACAAGTGGTCAGTGTGAGACTTCGAAGGCATGCTCTCTTGCATATTTATACAAATACAAATAAAAAAAAGCATGCCTTCAAAATCTCACACTAACCACTTATTAAAAAATATCCAACCTCTACAAAAATAAAACTTAAAAACTGCCCAAATACCTGCTTAAATCTCTTTTTTATCTAATACAAAATAAACAAACCTCATTTAAAATATTTTTCCAACACCTGACAGGGAGGCTTTTAACTGCTGGGGCAAGCTCCTTGATTGGACTCAGCTGGCCTAATTGGCCTAGAGTAGCCCCAGCTGGATCACCCAGGGAACAGGGATTTGCTAAGCCTGGGACTGATATATATGCCTTCCAGCACCCTCCTATAGCTGTCAGGGCTGGCCCCCTCACACAATGTACTAAGGCTGAAAAGCTGGCATCAAAACAGATGGCACTAAGTGGTCATTCCTTCTAGTCTTATTATGGCAGTTTTTTCAGGCATACAGGCATTTGCCTTGATTGAGAAATCAGATATCCTATTCCAAGTGTACACACCATAATACATCAGCTGAGCTCATCTCAACAGTAACAAATTTTCCATCAGGTGAGAGAAAGAGCACTCAACATTTTCCTGAAAGAAAGATATAGCTTTTGTTTTCCCTCAGATAAAGTTCAGACAGCGCTCATTACAATGAACATTATGTTAAGGAAAAAAGGTTTTAAAGTTATGCAGCATAGGGTTATTCAAAACTCCATGTACAGTAGCTTATCTACTTAGACCATAAGCTCTTTGGGGCAGGGACTGTCTTGTTCTGTGTTTGTAGAGCACCTGCCACAATGGGGTTCTGGTCCATCACAAGGGCAACTAGGTTCTCCTATAATATTATCTTCCCAATCCCATTTAGCCAAGCCAACAACAGCCGTGCACAGTACCAGCAGTTACACTTCGCTCAGCTCAGAGTCACGTTCTTTTCCCAGCAACCCAAATCCCCAAAAATCAAGTCTGGAATAAAGATTACTCTCCACCTAGATAGTGTTAGGTAAGGATTTACAATACCTGGAGGTATTCAAGATGTGTCTTTGTCTAGTCTTGCTGGGATTTAAAACTACAACCACACACCTGAAAAGAGAGCGAGAGATTTACATTAATAAAGGTTTCACCTGGTATGTGGGATGGTGGGATGTTAAGAGGATGGCAATCTTCAGAGTTTGGAAGACTTCCCAGAAAAGCAGAAGTGTTGCAGAGAAAAGCACATCCTTTTTATAATTTAAGAATTCTGGCTCATTACAACTGAAAATCGATAGTCTTTTTGTTCTGTGTTTATACAGCTCGCACAAGGGGGTTCTGGGCCATGACTGGGGAAGCTACATGCCACAGCAGTACAAATAAATAATTGGTAAAATAGATAAGAATGTTTCTTAAAAATTCTTAACATGACTGATTCTTTCCCTCTATTTCAGTTGGACCCCATAAAGCAAGCAAAATATTAAGAAGTTTGTGTTTAAAAAATTCAAATTTTGTTCTGAATAATCCCTCAAGCATTTTTTTTAAATTGGCTATAATCTATCAATTCTCTAACTGAACAAGCAAGTTTTTAACCGTGCTGTTATAACTTTCAGTGGGTTAGCTACTGATGAATCAGGTCCCTTAATTTGCTTACTGTTCTATGTTTACAGCACACAAAGTTACATAAAACAAATAGTCTTGGTGGAAGGTTGCAGGACAACACGACTTGTTGGAAGGTTGCAGGACAACACGACTGTTTCTCAAATCTGAAAGACAGAAGAACCCTCAACTCAAAAACCGAAAGAGAAATCAAGCTGCTCCCTAAGGCAGCAAGGCACATCTCACCCCATCTTGCTTTATGACGGCTCTTTTCAGAATGACAGACTGCATGGTTTGCTACAGACCCTCCTACTCTGCAACCCAAACCAAGAAACCACCTACATTCTTCACATGAAAACTTGCAATTCCAACATAGTCCTCAATACCCTACGCTTAACACCTTTCATAAAGCAAGCCAGCCCAACTGGTAACAATTATACCCAGTAGTGTCATGCAGGAATCAGAGGTCTCTTGTTCGGTCACCTTCTTGGCTCTCAGCACCAAGGACTGAGTCTGACCCTGAAAGTGGTAAGGTCAATAAGAGGAAAAAAAACTGTTTGCTGATTGGGCCGCACATTGGACAACCACTGCATTAGCCTCTGCTTATGTAAAGCCTACCTGAGTGACCACGGGCTGTAAGATGGGGCCTCAAAGTTATAGCGAAACAACATTACTGCATACACACAGTTGGCAAGACAACCAGGTCCTGTATCCATTTTTTCCTCTGTAAATTGCAGTGGTTTCTATAATCATGCAGGTAGACACAACAGAAACTTACACTTACTAAATGTGAAAAAGTGTGACGCAATAGCATATCCTACAGGGTATCTGCCCGGTGTTTGGGTCACAAACTAAGCCACTACTGATTTGGGTAGTTATTCCAAACACTTTCAAGCATAACCTGCCCCCAAAAGAGGGGAAACAACGTTAAAGTTTACTGCAATCAGAACTATGTAAGAGCTAAATTATAAACACCCAATTATTAGATTCTTGAAGCAGTTCCAGCAACGTGGAAGGCAATATTTCCCACATCAGGAAGAGGGAACCAATGAAAATTCAAGCAAACAATGAGGCACAATATATAGGCTTAACATTGAACTTTATTTACAAATGGAAACATTGTTTAATAGCCCAAATCATAAGAGACTATATGTCCAAGCTTTAAAACGGTGGCTGGAAATGATTTTTCCCTATACTTTGATCTCTGGTTTTGGAAGTAAGTATCAGACTGTCTATACTAGTCTATGCTGGCATATTTCCTTAAGGTAGATGCAGCCTACACTGACAGAAGGACTTTTTCTGCCCGTGTAGGAGCATCACCTTCCCTATAGACGTAGCACTCTTCAGTCAGCTTGGCCATGTCTACACAGAAGGTTTGTCAGCATACTTGTGTTGGTGGGTTTTTCCCCACACCCTTGACCAACATAGCTATGACGCTGTAAGTTTTATGTGCAGGGTCTATCAAGCCCCTCCCCCCCATTACCATAGTATCTGAACATCTCAATCTTTAAGCATTTATCCTCAACACCCCTGTGAGGTAGGTAGGGCAGCATTATATCCCCATTTTATAGATGAGGAACTGAGGCACAGGCTCATGTCTTCAAAAGGTATTTAAGTGCCCAACTCCCATTGAGAACCTTTGAGGATCTGAGCCAGAGCGTCAAAGGCCTGGTCTACACTTAAAAATTAGATTGACCTAGCCACGTCACTCAGAGCAGTGAAAAATCTCCTCTCCTGAGTGTTGAAGTTCGGGCGACCTAACCAGCAGTGTAGCTACAGCTAGCTCACTGGAAGAGCTCTAGAACCTAGCCACTACCTCTCGGAAAAATGGATTAACTAAACTGATGGAAAAGTATGTAGGAAGTATTTGCATGACACTGTTACAGCAGCACAGCTGTAGGCACACACCATAGCTGTGCCGCTGTAGCACAGACATGGCCTAAGTGACTTGCTCAAGGTCATACTGAAAATCTATGGCACCGCAGGAAGACCATAGGAATACAGCTCTCTGCAAAGGCTTAGAGGTCAGTGATACAAACTGCTTGAAGGGGAAACAGAATTGTGACTGCAGGTTTTGGTAGTTTAAATGTTTTATTCAAAGGTTCCAAACTGTTACTTTTGAAAGGATGCTGTCAGAATAAGTTTGGTTTTGTTTTTAAAATGTAGGCTTTGTAGCAATCAATCAGTTTCCATGATTTTCAAAATACTGTATAAGATGTTTAATAAAATTAACAGTTCCTGCAGTGCTTCTAACCCATACGCTGAAGCGGTTCACTGGGACATGAGACCCTGAATGAGCTATAACAAGAAAAACAGACCAATCCAAAAAAAAAGATTAGAATGTCACTGTAAAAAGACGTTTATGTCAAGACAACAAACTAGCTGCAAAATCCTAGTGGAGACAAGGCTCTGTGGTTTTTATTTCAGCATAGCTAGTTGAGATCATAGCTAGTTGAGGGAATAGTTTTAGCCTTATGATAACTAACACATGAGATATCCCAAGGCAAAAGCAGTGAAGATAAGTGTTTTAATTTTACCATGAGATCAGGCTGACCTCAGCAAATCGACCTCGCAGTAAAACTGAGGTCTCTTGTCTTCACTGTGCTTTTACATCTGAGTAACTCACACATTAGTTACTCCCAAGCAAAAGACACACCTGTTTCGGCAGTGAACATAGGGACTATAAAGCTGACCTCGTTGAGATAAAAAAACTCCCCATGGCATGTCTCCACTAGGATTTTACATCAAGGTAGCTACCTGGCTGCGGGAGTTGAAGACAGTGAAGAGAAATCCCCAAAGTGCAAGACGCAAACAAACAGTCCGACTGGCACGACAGACTGTACGAGCCCTGCTGCAGCAGCCAGGGAGTATTTGTAACTCGGATGTGCCTAACCCTCACCGAGCGCCCTGCTGTCACGGAGACCCACCCCCTCCTCAAACACACGGACAGCCGCACCCCCATTCCGCAAAGTAGTTCGACGCACCAGGACCCACAGTCCATGCTAGGAGCTAGGGGCTGCGTTCTCCAGCCAAGGGGGGCTGAGAGGGAAACCCACAGGAGGGTCTCAAGTCACTGTCCCCCTGACCCAAAAGACATTCCCCCGCCCCCACTTAGTCCAACCTCCCACCTTGCCCCACAAGTGTCCCAGGCCCAACTCCCCAAGCCCCGCCCCTCATGTCACCTCACCCCCCATGCTGTCCACACAAGCCCCGCCCCGCCCCGCCCCGCTTGTCCATCCCCGTGTTTCCCCTCAGCCCCGGGTCCCGCCCCTCTCGCGGATCGTTCGAGCCCCCAAGCCCTGCCCTCCACTGCCTCAGTCTCCCGCCCTGTCATCATCAGCCCAGCCCTGCCCTGCCCTGCCCTCACCGCATCCTCCGGCCGCTGCTGCCTCGAGCGACTCCTCCGGCTAAAGAGCGGAGGCGAGCTGGCGCCGGACCCCCGCTTTGGGTGTAAAAGCCGCCGCCGCCGCCAGACCCCGCCATAGCTGCAGGATCCACTGCCCGGGCCAGGTCTCTCAGGCGACGCCGCCTCAGCAACCGCGTCTCTGGCTGTAGCCGCATGAGCGGCCACTCCGAACTTCGCGCTAAAAAACGGCTCCACCGCCCCCATTGGCCGCCGTGCACGCCCATCATCTCCGCTCGTAGCCAATGGCGGCAGCTCTTCCATAAAATCCCGCCCCCATAGTGCCTCACTAGATGATGAGTACACCCATCACATCCATGCTCAGCCAATAGTTGCGGCGTTACCTTAAAATCCCGCCCCCATCTCCTCCACTAGGGACCGGCACCGGAAAGGCCTGTAGGATGAAGGTTCGAATCCCAGCCTGCCCCAATGCCTTAATTATTTTTAAAAAAATAGTAAATTAACACCAATATTAGAAGCCATTAAACAATTAGTCTGGGAGGAGAAAACTGGAGCACAATTGGCTAAGCCTTCTCCATACAGACACTGCCATTGAAACCAATGATTTTTCTGCACCATGAGGGGCCTCTTGGAACATGCCTAATATTTACACCCCAGGAGGCAAAGGATTAATATAAGGGGGGCAGGGGAGGGCATATGTTTCATAGTTTCTTTATGCTGCTGAGCTGATTGCACACGGTAGTGGTTCCTTGCAGCCCTCTATTTTTCCACACATGCAGAAATGGCACTGTGCATGCCCTTTCCCCACTCAACGGGGTCCTGCATTTTCTCCCCTATGGTAGGGGCTTTGTGCATGCCTCCTATTTCCCCCAGCCTCTTCCCTAGTTAGGCAATTTAAGAACAGCAATACCGGTTCACACCATTGGTAAATTTAGCCCAGTATCCTGTCTTCCAACATGGGCCAGTGCCAGGTGCTTTAGAGGGAACGAATGAAACAGGCCATCATCGAGTGATCCATCCCGTCATTCACTCCCAATTTCTGGCAGTCAGAGAGTAGGGACACCCGGAATGTGGTTTTGCATCCCTGATTATCTTGGCTATTAGCCATTGATGGCCCTATTCTCTCACTCATCTAGTTCTTTTTTTAACCCAATTATAGATTTGTCCTTCACAACTTCCCCTGGAAAGGAGTTCCACAGGTTGACTGTGCATTGTGTGAAGAAATACTTCCTTGTGTTTGTTTTAAACCTGTTGCCTATTAATTTAACTGAGTGACCCCTTGGTCTTGCGTTCTGTGAAGGGGTAAACAACACTTTCTTATTCACATTCTCCACACCAGTAACAAATTTATAGACCTCTATCATATCCCCTCTTAGTCATCTCTTTTCCCAGCTGAAAAAAGTCTATCCTTGTTGTCATGCTGGGTAGATGGGGAGGAGAGTGTTTGTTATATTGTTTGACATCAGTGTGTCAAAATCATAATAATTCATGTGAGATATACGATGTCAGGTACTATTAGAAAGGTTATAATGTGCTAAGTCAGATGATGATTCTTATGTTCATGTGTAATATGTGAAATGGAAGTTATAGATATATTTGAGATATCTGTATTTCAAATTGTGCTGCCTGGGCAACACCCCAGATAGGATGGCGGCAGAACAATAGCCTGCTTAATGGCCCATTAAGACACTCAGAGATGCAAGGGGCCCAGGAAGAAACTAAAGGCATATCTGAAGAGTTACCAGGATTGGCTCATGTGACTCTGGACTCCATTTTAGTTCTTGTAACATTCCACAAGGGCACATGGCCAGGGACAGAGGGTATATAAGATCAAACCACAGAAACCATTTTGTCTACTATCCTGAGCTTCAGCCACCTACTTACCTCTGGATCAAGTCATCTGCAACTGAAGCTGTGTAACAAAGGACTGAGACCCATCCAGGTACTGGATATATACCAGAGGGGACTATACAAGCTTGCAACTCCACATCTCTTCTAGAAACCTGATGTATATGGACTTTCAATCATTTGTATGTATCTGATTTGCTTTGACCCTTTAACATTTCTCTCATGGTTTATTTCTTTCTTTTTACAATAAACCTTTAGTTTTAGTTACTAAAGGGTTGGCTGGCAGCGTGGTATTTTAGGTAAGATTCAAACTCATATTGAACTGGTACTGTGGCTGACCCCTTGTGGTCAGAGGGAACTTTTTTAGTAAAGAGCATAGAGTTTAAATAACTGGTCTCTTTACTGGACCTAGTGCTGATTTGGGAGCCAGAAGCTGTAATGCAGTAAAGGTGGGCTGTGTGTATTTGTGTACTGGCTTCTGTGGGGATTCAGAAGCGCAGTTTGTGGCTGGTTGGGAAGTCTGGCTTCAGTGCCACCCACCGGTGCTGGGAGACTCTGCTCTCCTTTTACAGCCTGCCCTGACCTTGGCATTATCAGGTGGCTGCCCTGGGCACAGGACGTGTCACACTTGTATGGAATTTACCTCCCAGACATAAAGATGACATTTAGGGTGTTGTCAGCATGCTAAATTCTATTGAGAAGATGAGCAGAGATGAGGTAGGGTATTACCACTTGTCTGATCAATAGACAGTTGCAGTGGTGCTTAGTGGCACTTGAATAATTTTTATAAGGGGCGTGCTGAAAGCCCTTGAACTATCAACTATGATGGAAACCACTTCAAGCCAGGAAACCACTTCAAGCCAGGACCAGGAGGCGCTGCCACTCCCTGTACTCCTAGTTCTATCAGCCCTGTTGTTACCTGAAGCTGCGACTGTGCTAACCAGATGGTGGGAACATGATATGTCCACTACCCTCCTCCCCGATTATGCCCATCCTATGACAGCTCTGCACTGAATTATCTGCCTAGTGGATGGTGGATCAGGTGACCAGGCTGTGACATATCTGGGGGATGTATCTGTGTCAATTTATGAATTCCTTTTTGGTTGTGTGGATGCCACGTTATATTTCAGCCTCTCTTCTGAATGCAATGGACTTGGAGCTTTCACTGTTGTAGTAGGTGCTTTGTGGAGAAACTACATCTGGGAACCTGTGACAGAGCAATCAAGTACCATCAGCATTGAATGGTTCTACCTCAGTGGAACGACAGGTTTGCTGCCAGCATTGACTTTGAGCCGCTCTCAGCCCAGAACCCTACTGGAAGGGTTGGTGCCTGGTAATTCTGCAGAAGGGTGGGGGCAAAAAAGAAGCTGTTTTTAAAAAAGATGAATCCTGTCTAAGGGTATATCTACACTGCAAGCACAGGTGTGATTGCAGTACATGTAGACATACCCATAGATCTGTAACAGGGAAACCAGAGCTCCCACAGTCAGGACGACTCAGCAGGGTGGGGGGAAAACGGGGCGGGAAGAGGTAGAATCTATGAAGTACTTAGGTGCTGCCACACTCAGCCTAAGAGTGGAATTGCGAATGTTGTGCTTTCAGCCAGCCTGGCTGGCTACACTAGTATCAGTGTAGCTGTGGTCCCCATGGTACATTACAACTGTGGCTTTTTCTATAGAATCAGAGGTAACAGGACTGCAGTGGCCTGCACTGCCTGGAAATCTTGCTCAAAGACCAATGCAGAAATGCTGTATAAGGACCTGTTCCAGTCTCCTGAGGACATGATACAATGAATGGCCACAGCCCATCTTTCAAGATGTTACTGTGCCTTCACAAATGGTGCATTATTGTATATAGCACTTGCTGAAGGAAATGCTGGTGGTGAGGAGTGTTAAATTCTATGTAAAATAATGACAATTCAGCATAGACATTAAATAGAACTACTGCAAAATGCATCCATTTTTATGGATCCTACTGCAGCAACAATGCAAGTTTCTTTTAAGAATAATATAATCATTTGCAACAACAATGCAAGCTATGGCAAATTTTGAGCATGGAACTAGGCAATATAAACTGTGCCTCAACAATCCAAATGTATCAGACAATCATTCATTTGGAAAATGGAGCATTTTGGTGGCTTGTTTTTATAACCTTCCGAGTGGTAGCTGAGAGAGCATATTATAACGGGATGGTGATTTTATTTTAGTGGAGCATCTATGCTATATCTCAGAGTAACCGTTCCCATGTTAACAGGTTATGTTGTTTTCTAAATGGGTAATGGTGACAGAGTTTTCATGAATTTTCATTCATGAAAGAATCAAGGAGAAATGTTAGACAAACAGGCTGCCTCCAAGTTAAAAGTGATTTTTGTTAATAAAAGCTATCTTCCATTTTGACCATTGGGATTATTTAAAATCAAGGGCTTATCTGTGAATAAAGAATTTCTTATGTGAAGGTGAGGGTCACTATAATTTGAAATATTTTAAAATTCAGAGTGCTCGTTTTTCAAAATAAGGAGAGGAAACGAGGCTGTTACATCCAAGTTCCAAAAGGTTACATGTTGCACCAGAGAAACAAACATCACTGCTACAAAAATCACTGTTGCAACAGAGAAATAAAGTGCACATCTAAAATCAGCATAAAGGATTCATTTTGATAACATTCTCAAGATTTTAAACTTTCTTTGTATTTTAAAGAAGAATTTTGTTTGATCAATTTTGTAATTTCCTCTCTTAGTTATAAATAAAGGTCCGATCTGAGTTGGGGTCTCTAGGTCCTACTGTACTATAATTTCCCTTCTCTTTATTCTGTCCTATCCTTGTACATTCTGTTTCTTTTGGAATTTCCAGCAAATCCTTAAACATATTCTAGCGAAAGCTCAACCTGCTAACAGCGTATTCATTGAGAGAGTAAAGCAAGATGATAAAAGTGCAGCGTGTTCCCTGTGCTGCTTACAATCGGTGTGATGTCAAGTTTTATTCCTCCTCAACAGGTGGCTTCAAAATGTAGTCATGCAAGAGGGTAGTAAAGAATAAAAACAGCTCCATGCGGGCCGCCAGACCTTCTCCTGGGCAAGCTTGTTTCCCTATGGCAGAGAAAAGCATCAGGGTGGTCAGTAATATGTACACTCTATAGCTTGTCAGTTTTTTCCTGTTATTCACACAGGTCTTTAACAGAGACAGACCTTCTGCTGGTGTAAATCAGTGTGGATCCACTGACCTCAGTGGAGCTGTGCTGATTTATACCATATGAGCAGCTGACCCAATTCACTCCAATGGAGCTATGCAGATTTACACCAGCTGGCATTCTGGTCCATGGCTTCAAACACAAGAGAGACAAAACTCTATAAAAATAAGAAAAGTGTCTGTAAAACCACAAATTTTGGCCAACGGACTGAGAGAAAAAGATACGGGCCAGAGCCTGGGACAATTTTTAGCTCTCCCCCTCCTCCCCCCCCCCCCTTTTTTTTTTTTGGATTGACTAGGTTTCAAGTAGATGGCACCTCTTAAATTATGTTGTTTTTTAATTGCTGTAAAATTCCTGGGCCCTGATTCTCCGAGACTCCATGCCTGTGCTTGGTCTATGGACAAGTCTGGGTATAAGGGGGAACGTAAGGAAGCTTTAGGCCATCTGTACACTCCCCATTATCCAGAGACACATAGGGGTCTTCTCTGGGCCCTCCAATATCAATTACAAAAGACTCAGAGGCCCTGTGCATGGGGGAGATTCTTAAGGGGCTGTTTGCTCCTGCTGTAAGGCCCCTTTATGCTGCCAGAGCAGGGCAAAAGGGTTTTAGCTTATCTAAGCATCAGCTCTCTGAAGTGTTGGCCAGGTGCTGAAAGAGGGCAGGCTTCGCCAAAGCCTGAGTGACTAAGACCATAGCCACACTAAAAAATTAAGTCAACCTAACTTATGTCGGCATACAGCTACCACAGTAATTCCATCGCTTTCGTGTGTTTACATTTTGCTTCTGGTGTTGGCAGTGCACGTCCTCACCAGAAGCATTTATATTGATTGTACTGTCAGCGTCAAGACATTGTGGGAAGGCTCCTGAAAGCCACTAACAGTCGACATGAGCAACACATTGTCTTCACTGATGCTGTGGTGACCTAACTCTATTAAGGCCTGGTTCACACTGGGGACTTAGTTCGATTTAAAGTCCCTTAATTTGAATTAATTACTCCTGCATTTACACTGGCGCCACTGTTAATTCGAATTAAGGTGCCTGTAAAATCGAATTAATAAGACCATCTCTGCAAATGGCGTAGCACCAAATTCGAATTTGTTAATGCGAATTAGTGTCAGTGAGAACATAATGGAGCTTCATTCGAATTAATTGCCCTCCGGAATGTATCCCATTATGCCCCATTTTCACCTCTCTGGCCAATCGCTCTGTGGTCACAATAGCAGGTAAAGTCCCCTCCCCTCAAGCTCCGGGAAGATTTGAATTTTCATTTCCTGTGCTTGCTGCCAGCGTGGAGAGAGGTTTGCACTGTTCTCAGCATGGCTACTGTAAGGCCCAAACACACTCCAGCATGGACTCGACCAGAGATCTTAGACCTCATCGGGCTATGGAGCAAGGAGTCAGTTCTGGCTCAGGTCAGAGCCAGCAGAAGGATTCTGGACATTTATGGGAAGATATCCCAGAGCATGCTGGAGGAGGGACACAGGACAGCACTAATGATCCCGGGGAAGGCACATCTGGTGAATTTCTTTCTTTCTTTCTCCACGCCCCCCGCTTTTCCTATCTGTGAGGGTTTGGAATGCAAGCAGAGATTCTACCTCCCACCCACCCTCAGTTCATGTCTGTGTGGGTTTGTGATGCCTTCCGATAGCCCCTACCGCACCAGGCGGTCTGCAGTAGCTCGCTGTAAGGGTTTGGAATGCAACCACAGAGAGAAAGTCACTTGCTACATTTTATCAAGGAATAATTATGGAAACTGAAACATATGTTCTTCCTCAATACACAAATTGAGGCAACATTGTATCAAGCCATCATTGTTGACATTGATACATATGTATTTTCTTCCTAACTTTAAAAACTGTGGCTACATTTTATCAAGGCATCATTATTTGAAACTGTTACATATGTATCTTGTTCTTCACTAATCTAGCTGTTGCTATCTTGTTATTTTTCTTTCATTCTGTAGACACTTCGCCAGTGGCCTGACCATTAAGCAGTGCTGCTGACCGACTGTCTCAGATTAGGAAAAGGAAAAAACTAAACAAAGATGACGTTTTTGGAGCTCATGAGCGCCTTGGCAGCCGCAGAGACAGATCAAGGAGCGTGGAGGATGACCTTGTCCAAGAACATGGGCCAAATGCAGGAACATGATCGCAGCACCATGCAGGAGATGTTGAGACTACTGCGGGACCAAGCAAACTTGCTTCGGCTTATTGTGGACAGAATCCCAATGCTGCACTCCCCCTCCCACATCTCAAACAGGTCTTGGAGGAGACTGTCCAGTATGCGGCACCTGCTCTCCTCTACCCTGGTGGAGGGGAGGAGAAAGCTGCGGTGGCCACGCTGACAGTGGCCAGCAAGCTAACACCCTACCCCGGGAGCCAGTGGAGGAACCTCCCCACCCCTTCACTCAAGACATGACTGTTCAAAAATACATTTTTGCATCTTTCCAAAACGTTTCTTTATTAAATAAAATCTTGTTCATGAGGGAATTGTCCGGCACAGATCTCGAAGGGCAGTGGGGGGTGTGGGTATCAACAAAGGCAAACAACATACAGGAACTGAAATCAGTCCTGCATCAAAGGCAAGCAATATACTGGGGGGTAGGGGGATGAGAAAGGGCAAGCAACATACAGGGGGGTGGGTGGTTGGTGGGGGATAATCAAAGGGAAACAACATACAGGAACAGAAATCCCTCATGCATCGCTCATTGCCTGCAGCAATCGGGAATTGTTCTGCTGGATGTCATGAAGCAGGGCAGCCTCGGTGGCATAGATCTAGTATCTGCTTCACCTTCTTGCTCTATTTCTCAAGTACTCCATGATAAGTCGTGATGTATTTGTCACGATCACAATTACAGTGCAGAGTAGAGCTGGCTCCATGTCTCTGAAGCAATGGCAATCGCAGGGAGCAAAAAAACGGCATGAAAATCCTTTTCCTGTTTGGGTGGGGGGAAAGGGTGGGGGAAGCAGAGATGCATCATGGGATGATGACACTTGTCCCAACAGCCTCCATGGCTAGTTGCACTGTGGGATAGCTACCCACATTGCACTGCTTTCTAATTCAAATTAAGGCTGGCCATTGTGAACACAAGAGACCAGCGCAAACAGCATAGTGTGAACATGCTGCTGCTGCTGCAATTTCTTTAAATTGGCTGCTGAAAGTCGAATTAAGCTAATTCAAATTAGTGCTGCAGTGTGAACATGGCCTATATTGACCTTGATTCTATGCTGCTTGTGGAGGTGGAGTTATTACGTCGGTGGGAGTGAAATTTAACTGTAGACACTTCCATAGTTTGGTCAATGTAAGCATTGACCTACCTCTGTTCTGTAGACCAGGCCTTAGGAAAACACAAATCTAACTGAAAGTCACTTGGAGGCGGAGTGAAGTAGGAAAATCACTTGGGCAACAAAGGTGAGGTTATACTACAGGCTTCTGCCCGTCAGGGAACTGCACCTCTTCACATCCTGGACCAACAGAGCAGGGTCAACAGTCCTAGAAAAAGTGGAAACGAGGTCAAATTACAAAGGATGAATATAAACAAACCACACACACATGTAGCAACAAAGCTAGAAAAGCCAACACAGAAAATGAGATTCAATTAGCTAGAGGCATTCAGGGTAACAAGAAAACATTCTACAAAGACATTAGAAGCAAGAGGAAGACCAAGGACAGGGTAGGCCCTTATTCAATGGGGGCGGGGGAACAATAACGGTGAATGTGGAAATGGTGCTAAATGACTTTTTTGTTTCAGTTTTCAACAAAAAGGTTGGTAGCAATTGGATTTCTAACACAGTGAATGCCAGTGAAAAATGAGATAAGATATGAGGCCAAAATAGGGAAAGAACAAGCTATTTAGACAAGTTAGATGTCTTCAAGTCACCAGGGCCTGATCAAATACATCCTAAAATACTGAAGGAGCCAATTAGCTATCTGCGCTATTAGCGATTACCTCTGAAAAGTAATGGAAGATGGGAGAGATTCCAGAGGACTGGAAAAGAGCAAATATCATATCAATCTATAAAAAGGGAAAAAAGGACAACCCAGGGAATTACAGACCAGTTATTTGAACTTCAGTACCCAGAAAGATAATGGAGCAAATAATTAAGCAATCAATTTGCAAACACCTAGAAGAAAATAAGGTGGTAAGTAAGAGTCAGCATGGATTCGTGAAGAACAATTGTGTCAAACCAACCTGATATCTTTCTTTGACAGGGTAACAAGACTTACTGATAGGTGGAAAGTGGTATATCTTGACTTTAATAAAGCTTTTTTTAATCTCACCTGACCTCATAAACAAACTAGGAAAATTCATCCTAGATGGAGCTACATAAGGGGAGTGCATAACTGGTTGGAAAACCGTTCCCAGATATCAGTGATTTGCAGTCAAGTTGGAAAGGCATATTGAGTGGGGTCCCGCAGGGATCAATTTTGGGTCCAGTTCTGTTCAGTATCTTCACCAATGATTTCAATAATGGCATAGAGAGTGTACACTTATAAAGTCGGCGGATGATACCAAGCTGAGAGGGGTTGCAAGTGCTATGGAGGATAGAATTAAAATCCAAAATGATCAGGACAAACTGGAGAAATGGTCTGAAACAGGCTGAAATTCAAGAAGAACAAATGCAAAGTACTCCACCTGGAAGGAACAATCAGTTGCACAAATACAAAATGGGAAATGACTCCCTAGGAAAAAGTACCGGCACTACACAAAGAGATCTGGGCATCTTCAACAAAGAGTATGTCTGAATTCTAAGGCCCAGAACACTGGTCCTTGACCAATAAGTAACCCTATGCAAGAATTTTATCTATTATATTATATTTTAACCATGTTGGGTTCCTTCATGTCTATACCATAATGGATATTTATTGAAACCATCTCCTTAACATACATATTTATTACATCCTGACATAAGCATATATAGACTTGGGAAACTAACAAGGGATGATTGTTACAGTAGATGTTTCCTGTTGGATAATCAACAGGGAAGGATGATTGCGCGGTAAGAAGGAACCACTGAGAGATTTTATCGTGAAGAATTGTTAGTCCTTCCAGCTGTAACTAATCATGCCTTCACATATAAATCAGACAAACTGAGAATGTATGGAAATGACATCACAACATATGTTTCTGGGAGAATATTCTTGGTAACAAGGTTTCCTTTATCCAAAACCCTATGTAATGATACTGATCTGTGAATTAAGCTGAGGGAATGAAAACTGCATGTCCCTTCCAGATCCAAGAGAGGCATAGATCCAGCTCTTAGTCTGACAACAAAGTGTGGTAATGTATTTATTACTTTCTGTATTCTGTATAGTGCTATACTAATCTCTGATTGTCAAAAGAACAGGCTCAATTGGAATTATTTAAATTAAGATTTTCAATCTTGAGTCGTTAACTCAGACACGCAACAGCTGCCTCATGCCTTTCACCACATGCACAGTGCCTAAACAAACCTCTGACAAGCAGGAAATGAAGAGCTGAAGTCCACAACAGCTCTGCAACAAGTCCCTAAACCCAGAGATGGCAATAGCCACTGGGAACACTTCCAAAAGGGTGCTGCAAAGGTAAAGAGACTATCAAGGGAAGTGGAGGATTCTCCATCTCCTGAAGTCCTTCAGGCAAGACTGGGTGCCTTTCTGGAAGACGATTGAGTCAAAAACAAGGTATTCAGCTCAACCCAGCAGTAACTGGATGAAATTTTATGTCCCGTAAAGGAGGTTCGACTAGATGACCTAATAGTTACTCCTGGCCTTTAAATCTATGACTCTATTTTACCTATGAGAAAAAACTAAGAACTTGCCCTTGTGTGTGTTGTGTTCGACAGCTTGGAATACCAGCACTGATCCGCATGCACTCCAGCTGTGCACTGTGCCTGTAATTGGATGGTGGAGGGATGCGGTGGAACAGCTTGGCAGAGCTATGATA
Organism: Emydura macquarii macquarii; assembly: GCF_026122565.2. NCBI lineage: Eukaryota > Metazoa > Chordata > Testudines > Chelidae > Emydura > Emydura macquarii. The sequence goes on along the minus strand of NW_027131391.1, from coordinate 10,543,090 downwards.
TGACGAGAAGTGCATATGAAACTTGAATGACCAAGTGTGCCTCATTTCAATGCTGCGTGGTGTAAGTTGGGTCAGTAAACGTGCACAAGGACGTGCTCTGCCATGGGGATTAGCAGCACTGTGCTGGGATACATGACAATTGTCTCCAGGGCTCAGTGATAGGTAAGTGAAGGCTATAATTCAGAAGTAATCCTCAGTGGGCAGTGTGGGGGAGAATAAGGGGTGGAAATATTTTCAAGTCTGAGACGGTTTGTGTGGAGTAGGCTCAGCACTTGAGTACTGGCCAAGTGTAGGCAACTTCTGTTCCTTATGCCAGAACTAAACCTAAGTATTGCCTTAGCAAACAGAAGATGTTAGACTCTGTGCTAAACTGCTCCCGTGCTCTGTTCCCAACGCTAGCTCTTCATTTCCCCTTCTCATAACCAAGGGACAGGAATCCTTACCCTGCGAGATCACATTCTCATAGGTCTCCCGCATGACGTCCCAGTAGAGGTCTCTCTGGGCAGGGTCCAGCAGAGCCCACTCTTCCCGGGTGAAATACACAGCCACCTCCGCGAAGGTCACTGGCCCCTGAAAGAGCAAGAAACCAACGCTCAGCACCTGCTGCCCCAGTCCAACCCACTATTCACAGGGGAGCAGGGCCAATCCAATGGATGCTCGAGGGGGCTCACAGTCAGCAGAATCCCATCCGCACCCCACTGCAGAGCAGCCAGGATGTATCAGGATGAGGGGAGAAAGAGAGCCCCTCATCCCTCCCAGCAGACAGAGGGGGGAAGGCTATTCTCATTCCTCAGACACCTACTAGCCAGAGGCTGATATAAGACACGGAGCTCTGAGCAGTGTCCAGGAACAGCTCCCTGGTGGGAATCCCAACACTCTCATCATTGCCAGCCGCTGCATGTGAGGGGCGTGGGCATCTCCCCTAAGTGTCACTGGTGGGTGCCCCCTTCATATCTCATAGCAGCCTCTGGCTAATAGGTTCAGGCGGCAGCACTGGCAGTCTGGTAATTTCCCCAGCCCTGTCCAAGGGGTGTTTCCAGTCCCATAAGTAGGGCAATTTCCACCCACAACCCCCAGGGGTCTGTTCCTAGAATCTAAGCCCCAGGTTGAACAAGTCCCAGAAGGATTGTCACACCTTGTCCCCCTCCTTTTCCTGCCCCCTCCCACATCCAGACTCAACTCCCCAGAAGCTCCCACCTTCTATCTCTTTACTGCCCCTCTCAGTCCAGAGGGAACCCACTAGCAACTCTCTCATAATCCCTACCTGAGCCAGCTTCATTGCACCCATTTCCCTTCTCTGTCCCCTGGGAGCCTGGGACAATCTGGAGTGAAACATGGATGTTATTCTTCCACCTGTCAGGGTATGAAGGGTGATTGGAGAGGTTTCACAGCCAACTTTAGTTAATGTAACATCACCTTTCCCCCAGGCCCTTTCCCTGCAGAGAAATGCTCTAGGCTCTCATACTGGCAAAACATTAAGTCACTTTATTGCAGTGCAGACCTAACCCTTCCCACTGTGAGCCTTTAAAACCTGACACAGTCCCCAAGGGCAGCACGTTTCCCCAGCAGGCTGGGATCTAGCTAGAGGTAGGGATTGGACAAAATCTGCCCAGTCCTGAGACAGTAACTGGATCTGAGCAGGTCTGGGAGCTTGTGACCTCTCTCCCCACTTCTTTCTCCTCAGTTTCTCTCTCCCCTCCCTCTGGCTGAGGGACTTCCTTACTGTCCATTCATGGAGGCCTTCCCTAGCTACAAGTGCTAATGTCATTTTGGAGCCAATCTTTGTGCTTCACCCTCATCTCTACTCACCACTGACGGGGTTCAGGCTGTCTGCTTGCAATACACACATAGCAATGGAAGGGTCACTGTGCACAGCTGCAAGCTGGGATTCTGAGGGACAGAAAAGCTTTTTGAAATGTGGGTTTTATGGGAATGAATTGTTCCTTGACTCAGTCCAGATCTGGTCTAACTGCTAACTGCTCATTCCATATAGGTCCATATACAAAATAGTAGGTCCATATACAAAATAATGCCCTCTTCCCATTTCTAGCCAATAGGGATAGAAGAAAATGAATGCTCTAGTCGGCTGTTTCTCAAGCAGTGGTTTGCAACCCCAAGTGACTCATGACAGGCAATAAGATGGGTCTTGAGAGATCAGTTTTGTTATGATCTAAAGCAAAGGAAGTCACATTCTCTCCCTTCCTGACACTTTTATCCTTCAAGGTCACTATTCTCTGTCAGCCACTTGAAACACACACATCGGAGTCATAAAGGCTCATCCTTGATACACGTTTCGTTCCTTCTTTCACAGTAAATGTAAGGGGATCGCCCCCAAAAAGCTGACTTCAAATAAGGAGTCACCAATGTGAAAAGTGTGAGATACACTGACACGCTCGATATCAGCTCCCTTCTCGTTCACAATGATCCGAAATACACACTAGTGCTCTCTTCCCCTTCATAGCCAGCCTGTACACAGGATCCCAGCCCTGTTTCTCCTTCATGGTCAGTCTCTACTCAGGCTACCACTGGGATCCAACCCCATCCTCACTCCTGAGGCTCTGCTGTCCCCATGTGGCCATGTTCAGTCACTCATTAAAGCTGTCAGACTAATCAGTGTATGGATGTTTCATTCTTGTCTCACCCATTTCACACTATTTTGGATGTTGTTCCTTTTCCCAAAGGAAACATGCCCCTGAGAGCAGGATTCGCTCTGAATCCTCATCAGACGTCACAGCAGCAGTGAATCGGTCTGTCACAGGCCCACCCTGCTTCGCAGTGTTCCACCACTACCAGCCACACACGGGGGTTGGAGGCCGTGATCCCGTCGCTAACATGATTGTTGGTCTGAAATCCCCCCATGGCCCGTCAGAGACAGGCACGTGCCTGCGTCGCTCCCCAGCTCCAGGTACAAAGTCTCTAGGGAAGGAGAGGACAAGAGGTGAGAATTCAGGCCTTTGCACTCATGGGGTTGTTCCTACTGATTATGAATGTAGCTGCTGTTAACTCTGAGATGGTAACACAGACTGAGGCCGATGACGCAGTTGCTGCAGACAGAGCCAGCCTCACTGAGGTACTCCCATGGGGAAGGGCGACTCACTGAGCTGGGCTGTGAAATGGGGCTCAGGCTCTGTGACATCACTAGAGCTCCTGACTGTTCCCCAGGGTGAGGGTCGTTCTAGCTACAGGAGACACCAACCCGAGACGCCAATTCACCTTTGGATCCCAGCAGCGCCTCCTGCAGGATGGCACTTTTCAGAGAGAAATCACCGAGTCTCTTCTCCAGCTCCATAAACACCAGCTCTGGCTTCTCCAGTGTCCTGTCCTCCCTGCTAGGGAAAGGAGGAGGGGTGAGAAATGGGTCTGATCCCCAACCCCTAGCCTAAGGTGATCACGGTTATGATGAGTCACCTGCATTCAGCCCTGTGTGCTCCATGGGCCCAGACAGATGGGACATGAGGAAAGGAGACATGTCCAGGAGCTTTCTCTGGGCCACTGTGGTTCTCTGGGGTGCTGAGCCATCCCCGACGCTGGGTTACTCCAATAATAAGGGGCACTGGCACCGGGAACACGGGGAAGGCAAGGAGTCATGGACCAAAGAGTGGGCATCTCACATTCTCACTGTGGACCCAGACAGAGCTCAGATGTTCATCAAGGAATGACCTGGGCCCTTCAATGCCAAAAGCCCTGAGCCCTTCAGCTGAAGCCATAACCCTGGGGGGGCCCAATCCATTTGGTGGAAAGGGCCGTATTCCACTTTCTGTTACGCTCAGTGAGCCAGGGTGTCAATTTAGGGCTCCGTACAGTGCTATGCATAGCAGGACAGCCACTGCTCTCAGTGGGACACCCAGGCACAGATACCAAGGGGAGAGGCTGCCCTTCAAGGAAATAATAAATACAAGTAACTAAAAGTTTAAGTCCTTTATTGTCAGAATCAGTGTCACTCAGTGGGAAAACAGCCCACTCCTGGACCCGCCACCTCCTGCTATTTCTACTCTTTGTTTGCCTTTGTTCCACCCTCTCTCCATTCCTCTCCCTCTTCATTGTCTTTGTGTATCTCCTCTGCTCTTCCCTCCCTACAGAAACTCTCTATTCCCACCCCGCAAGGGCTACACTCCCCCTCTTCCCATTCCACCTGCTCAAGGGATCAGCCACGGAACGCTGAATGTTGACATTAAAGTCTCATCGTTTCAGCTGATGCACCAGTGGGCTGAGCAGAGGACAGGGGAGTTCACAGCTCTCGGAGCCATGGCTTCAGGCCATTGGCAGACTCGGAAAGACAACAATGTCTCCGTCCACGTTTGGGAGGGTTTCTTCGCAGCCCTGAGACCTAGAAACTTCTTCTAAAATTGAAAGCTGAGATTCTGCGCACTGTGAATATGTGATGTGGCCACACAAGTACCTGACAGGCCAGGACTGGCCCATCTGTCTGACAGCCCTAGTGTGACCTCACTAGCTGTCAAAGAGTAACAGACTCTTTCGCTTGCTGAGGCAGCTGCTAGGGGATACGTAATCACAGACACCAAGCCAGCGTGTCACACTCCTTTGGCCGGGACAAGTTCCATACGTAGTGCAGTTTCCAAGCATAAATGGGCATGAGGGGCAGTGAAATGGAGCCAGGAACTTACCTTCCCCCAGTGCTTCCAGCACCCTGGAGAGGGAGAGAAAGAAGAGGCAAGTCGGGGATGTCTCAGTCTGGGGAGGCCTCCTGCTCTGCAGGGCAGCTCCCTCAGAAGTCTTGGGAGTTTGGGGAATTTCAGACACTCAGATTCATATTCAGAGAGCTGCCAAACCCCCCTCACAAGGAATCCCTGCTTGGCTGGCACTATCGGGGAAAGTTTCTGCCCAGGCACTTTACAGGAAGAAAATATTTAGCTGCCTAGGGAGTGAAATTCCCACTAACGCTGAGAGACCCACAAGGTCCCGCTCTGTTAAACCATTAACCTGGGGTGATGTGGGGTCTCAGGCTTGGTTTGGGACCTCGGGATGGCAGGGAGGGGATGTCAAGCTCCAGCCATTTACAGGGCATTTCCTGTGTGACCTTGGCAGGGCTCTGCCCCTCCTTTGCTTTACTTTCCCCATTGGTAAAATAGGGATGTTGCCCTGACCCTAACCCTCGCCCCTCCTTTGTAAAGGGTTTAGGTTTTTGGAGGGTTAGGGCTGATATTCAGTATTTCTATAGGAGAGTATTAGCATTGCAATAACATGGTCTGACCTACAGGGATCGGCTCAGCAGCTGCTGCCCCTTCTGTCCTGCCATCTCACTGAGCAGGGAAATCTCCCGACACAGTTTGGAGAGGCCCTCATCCCTTCTCTTGACAATGGCTCTCTCCAGCTCTTCCAGCCAGGACAGAAGGAGCTGCTCCTGCTTCTCCAGAAAACCCCACAGTTCCTTCCACTCCCAGATGATCTTCTGTCTCTCGGCTTCTGTCTGTTTCTGTAATCACAGGGAGAGGGCAGATCGGTAATGGGGGAAAATCATAAATGTGCCTCCTGGCAGATGGGGGAACTGTTTACCAGGTCACAGGATCTCTGGCAGTCAGGGATGGGAAGTTAGTTTCGGCCAGGAAGGGTGGAGGGATCATGGCAGGGGTGAGCTGTACCTCACTAACAGGAGGGACTTTTCTCCCCAAAACTTCATCAAACTGCCCTGGGCCCAACTCCCCGGGCCACATTTTGTCTCCTTCCTCCCCATTGCCTCGGTGCTACAAAGGAAGGCTGGTCACTCTAATGTCCACACAGCCGGGCCGGGTCTCTGGCTAGCACACAGACTGACGCTCCGGCACAGCAGCCTTTTGCACCCTAAGGACATCATGTTACCTGTCCGTGTCTGACCCTGCGCTCTCCCGGGGCGCCAGTGGCGATGGTTTCCTGGCTGCACTAAATCTGTCACTCAGGGCACTCTGATCCCGGGCAAAGCGGAGGGGCAGCGGGCTCTGGGCACCTACCAGCAGCTCCTCGCTTTGCGGCTCCTCTTTGGCTTTGGCTGCTTCTCTCTCTTTCCGCAGAGGGGCCGGATGCTCTGGTGGAGCTCCTGGAAGAAGCAGGGCAGCGGGTTACAAACTGGTGCACAAGGCCTCCAGCGGACAGATGTCAGAGCGGCACATCGAACTCCGCCCGGCGCTGGAGAGGTAACGGTCTCCGGAGCAGACGTACCGCAGCCCGTCCGTCATCCGTACAGCCAGCGGCTCACACGGACATCCCCCAGCGCACGCGGGGCTCAGGCTGCGCACAGGGACAGCCCGGCTGGCAGAGCCCGGAGCGGGGCGCACAGTGGCGGGGTGTCAGAGCTCTCCCCAGCCGGCGGGCTCCACCTTCGCTGCGCTTCCAGCGCTGGACCCGCCCTTCAGAGCCGCGCGGCGGCATCTTCCTCCCTCCTTCCCGGCCCCGCCCCCGGAGGTGGCGCTGCGCGGCTCGGGCCGCCCGGTCCTGGGGTGGTGGGCGGAGCCACATGGCGCTCGGACACGTGACGGGCCAGTGACGTAGTGGGTCGCGTGGGACCGGGCAGGCCTGTGCCCGGCGCTGCCGCGTGCCCGACCCGGCCATGGCTCCACGGCGCCGCCGGCACCTGCCGGGCCGCGACCCGCAGCAGGGCGAGCTCTGCCTGGGGCTCGCGGAGGGGAGCGCGGAGCGGCCGGTGAGCTGAGCCGAGCTGAGCCGGGCCGGGCCGGGCCGGTGCCCGCATGATCGCGCCCGGCCTCTCGGCTGCGGCCGCCCTGGGAGGAGGCGCCGGGCTGGCGGCGGGAGGGTGTCCCCGGCCTGCGGTGCGAGCGCGGCCGGCCGGAGCGGGGCAGCGGCGGCTCCGGTTGAGGACGCGGCGCTGTGGCTCTGGCTCTGGCTGTGCTAGCCAGGCCGGCCGCGGCCTTCCCCGTGGAGTCAGCTCGCAGGGGCAGGCGTGTAACGGGCCGATCCGCAGTCCCTGGGCCATTGCATTCCCTCCCCTCCCCTCCCGGTCCGGCTCCCGGCAGCTCCTCCCCAGGGCGAGCCTGACTTGTGGGGGAAGGTGATAACGAAGATTACAAACCATCCGCTGCTTTGCTGAGCACTAAGGCTTGGATCCAAATCCCCCCGGCGGCTCTGGGTCAGGCCTTAAGGGCAGACAATGCCTGTCTCAAGATGACTCCGATTATAAATGCTTTGGGGCAGGGGGGCTTTTATCCCCTGAGCAGAGTGCCAGCCACAGTGGGGTGCTGCCAGGACTGGGTCACCTGCAGCACAAATAATAAGTTCACGTTCAAAGGCTAGAGATGGTGAGGACAAGGCATTTAGCATGCTATGCAGGGAACCAGCTGTCCTTGGCTGGGGGCTGGTCTCCCAAGGTAGGACTAGAAGCCTCCTTTCTAGAGAGTTCTCAAATCAGATTGGACAAAGAGTGGAAAATAGGCTGTAAGGACCAGTTCTGCTCTGATTGGGCTGGATGATCTAAGAGCTCTCTTCCATCTATCCCTGACCTGAAATGATGTTTTTTGCCTGTGTTCCTTTTCCCCCTCATCAGCAGACATCCAGTAAGATCCTACCAGCCTTTCCAGCACCTGATTACTCCTCTGACATGGAGCCAGACACTAGAGAGATGGTACGAGCACAGAACAAAAAGAAGATGAAATCTGGGGGCTTCCAGTCTATGGGTGAGTGAAATGAGTTGTCACAAATCTGAGGGCAGAAATTGTGTTTTGATTAATATGGGGTGCTCAAACTTTGCTCAGCTCATGGCCACAACAAAGCCTGAGTGCCAGGCAGTGGAGTACTTTGTAAGTGCACTCAGAAGAAATCACAGGTACTAGCATGCATTGAGACCTGTGCTTAGATCAAAATTGGGGTTCTTTTTATTTGCCTTCTGGAATTTGAACTTTTTAAGTCATGTTTTTTAGCTTTTTATCTGCAACTTTTAGGACAAGAAACTTTTTAAATGAAAGTTGAGGTTATTCTCTAATCACATGACTCCAGAAGCTGCGGTTTTAAGTAAAATAAACATTGTGAGGCTTGTAGTAAAAGAGTTGGCAACACTGAATCATCCAAGGGCCATTTAATATCTTGATTATATTTGTCTTCTCTTGTAGGCTTAAGTTATCCTGTATTCAAAGGGGTCATGAAGAAAGGCTACAAAGTGCCTACGCCCATCCAGCGAAGGGTAATGGATAGGCTCTTGTTGCATCCATTGTAACTTTTATGGGGTGTATGTTTGGGAGGGGAGGTCTCAGTAGCTAACCAGGGGTCAGTCCTGGGGCCGGTTTTGTTCAACATCTTTATTAATGATCTGGAGGATGGGGTAGATTGCACCCTCAGCAAGTTTGCGGACGACACTAAGCTGGGGGGAGTGGTAGATACCCTGGAGGGTAGGGATAGGATACAGAGTGACCTAAACAAACTGGAGGATTGGGCCAAAAGAAATCTAATGAGGTTCAACAAGGACAAGTGTAGAGTCCTCCACTTAGGAAGGAAGAATCCCATGCACAGCTATAGACTGGGGACCGACGAGCTGGGCAGCAGCTCTGCAGAAAAGGACCTGGGGGTAACGGTGGATAAAAAGCTGGATATGAGTCAGCAGTGTGCCCTGGTTGTCAAGAAGGCTAATGGCATATTGGGCTGCATTAGGAGGGGCATTGCCAGCAGGTCACGGGAAGTGATTATTCCCCTCTATTCGGCATTGGTGAGGCCGCATTTAGAATATTGTGTCCAGTTTTGGGCTCCCCACTACAAAAAGGATGTGGACAAGTTGGAGAGAGTGCAGCGGAGGGCAACCAAAATGATTAGGGGCTGGAGCACAGGACTTATGAGGAGAGGCTGAGGGAACTGGGCTTGTTTAGTCTGCAAAAGAGAAGAGTGAGGGGGATTTGATAGCGGCCTTTAACTACCTGAAAGGGGGTTCCAGGGAGGATGGGGCTAGGCTGTTCTCGGTGGTGGCAGATGACCGAACAAGGAGCAACGGTCTCAAGTTGCAGGGCGGGAGGTCTAAGTTGGACATTAGGAAAAAGTTTTTTACTAGGAGGGTGATGAAGCACTGGAATGGGTTACCTAGGGAGGTGGTGGAATCTCCATCCTTAGAGGTTTTTAAGGTGAGGCTTGACAAAGCCCTGGTTGGGATGATATAGCTGAGGTTAGTCCTGCTTTGAGCAGGGATTTGGACTAGATGACCTCCTGAGGTCCCTTCCAACTCTAATATTCTATGATTCTAATTTCTGCAATGCTTTGTGGGATAGAAGTGGTGAATCGGAGAGGTGAATCTTACTGTGTGCTGACTAGTCTTGGCCAGTTCTGGCATGTGGATTTCACAAGATCCAGTGTTAGCAAAGGTTACCCAGCACCCCTGCAATTGTGATTCCTCCAGATGGATTAGAGTGGCATCACTTGTTGTCTTGCAGACCATCCCTGTGATCCTGGACGGGAAAGACGTGGTGGCCATGGCAAGGACTGGCAGTGGGAAGACAGCTTGTTTCCTCATCCCCATGTTTGAGAAGCTGAAGGCACACAGCGCCCAGATGGGGGCACGAGCCCTCATCCTCTCGCCAACCCGGGAGCTTGCCTTACAGACTATGAAATTCACAAAGGAGGTATGGAGTAGGAAAAGCAGCATCAGCTGATCAAGGAGTCACAGGGACTGGAGTAGCTGGGAGCTCACAGATGGGACTTGAGAGCATGGTACATGGAGCTTGTGGTGATATGGAGAGGCAATATAGTTCAGTAATTGTTAAGGGACAATTTCTTGCATGACATAACTAGCCTGTGGAACTCATTGCCACAAGACATCATTGAAGCAAAGAATGTAGCAGGGTTCCAGAAAAATCTGGATGTTTATATGTACTCCTGTGGTTTAGCTCACAAGGACAGCCTTCAAACAGAGCTATGGTCTATTTGGGTACTTTCCGTAATGCTGCAAGTTAAATAGGTAGCAGCAGCCACTGCACCCCTGTGCAATGATGGCTGGGTCCGTCTGGGTTCTGCTGCTCCCAAGGAGAGCCCCCGCATCAGTGGTATTGTGGGATTAAACCAGACAGAGGCAGGTTGTACAAAGGAAGAAGCAGCCTAATCCAAAGTCTTAGAAGGAGTGTGTTCATCCCTCCTGAGACAGCCGTGCTTCAGGTAATTGAAGTGAAGAGTCCCATGGATGGGGATGGGGAGAGGGGGAAGTGAGAAGTTGGAGGCGAGATCAGGATTGACACTAGATTGGGTGTTTCTTGTCCTGCAGCTGGGGAAGTTCACAGGCCTGAAGACTGCATTGATTCTGGGAGGAGACAGGTAAGCCGATTTCAGTCTAACAAACAGCAATTCCTCTGCCCCCAAAGCGCTGGCAACTGCAGCTGGTTGAAAACAGGAATACTTGGGAACATTTATCAAATGTATTTTTCCTAAAATGGGTCAGTTTCAAGAGGAGCATCAATGGGTTCTGTTACTTCTACATGAATTCTTTAAAAAGTGTATTGGTCCCTTTCAGCATATCCCCTGCATTGGGACCTAGTCCCAGCATTCAACCCAGCTACTTGAATATACGTGTGCACGCAGTGGGTCAGTGGTTACATAAGTTGTCAGGTGTTGGCTGCATGTGTATGTTCGTTCAGTGTGCTGCTCCCATTCTGTGCAGGTAGTGGACACAACAGACCTTGATCAAGCTGCCCCAAAAAATCCACAGACCCAGATTCAGTAGCGAAGGCACCAGGCCAGGTTTATTGTCGACGAAGTACAGTAAAAAGCGCCCTATACTTGCTACAAGTACACTTAATACATGTATATCCGTGACACTGGACACCACTCAGTGAATGGGCGGGATCTTCCATTCCCCCTAGGCTGTCCAAAGACACTCCCTTTGAGATCCTCTGATGCCATTTGTTGCCACCCTGTGATGTGGTTAATCACCACCCTTTACCTTGTACAAGGTGATTAATGTATGTACATGCTCGATCAAAAACTGGCATCCTGATGAGGGGTCGACATGTTCTCCTTATCTTTGGAGAGTGTGTTTGTACCATACTTGATATTGGGGGTTCTGGTATCACCTGTCCGCAATGTGCGTGTGTGAGTGTCCTGTGCCTGGTGCTCAGGAATGGGTGTTTGCCAGATTCTGTCAAGCAGACTCCCAGCCTGACTCTAGCTAACTCAGCTTTATAGCAGCAGGGCCTGGCTACTATAGTTCAGGCTTCATAGCGGGCCTGTTATACTAGGCCTCATCTCTCAGGCTCTCTCTTTCTGCTACATTCCTCCACCTTTTGTCTTTTTATGGAAAGGATGTTTACCCATCATCCCGGAAAAGCATAATGCATGGACTAAAGGTGACCCAGTGGGCTAAACACTGTTATATGGCCACCTTTTTTACCATCCACACATTTATGCCTCGTCTGTCCTTTGGTCTACACATTCCCACGTACAACTGATGGACAGATTTTATTTTCAATTATTTCTAGTCCCTTGTGGTGCGCCTGGGAATGTTAGGCCCGGAACTGTGATTGAGGAATGTAATTTTATGATTGAGCCTTGGGGGCACTCCCAAATAATTAGTATTAGAATACTATAGGTACGGTGTGTATATATGCGTGTGTGTATATGTGTAGTACGTATGTGTACATATGATACCATCTTGTATTTAATCGTTACAATCCTTTTCCAATCTGTTATTGTAGTCTGGCCCTTCACTGTGGTACTGCAGATAGCGGGTTTGAAATACTGGGATAGGTATTATTAAAGTGTGTCCCACAGTGCTATGTATATAAGAAATGAAACAAATTTGGAGTAGTGACATTACAAATGAGACTTTTATATATAAATTTCTTGTGTTTAGTTACTACACAATACTGTTCATCCATGTTATGAGTTACCTTTACTGTTGGTTGTCACCCTCTGGTAAGCTTTGCTGGGCAGGAAATCGGGACAACTGTTCCATTGGTTGCATTGCTCTGTGAGACACCAGTAGTTGATGTAGATTCAGTTGTTTGTTATAGATGCTGTCTTCCAGATAGCCTACTGAATGGCCAGTAACCGATTTATTATTATGTGTCAGAATTCAGTAGTGGTACCCAGACACTGAACAGATGACATGTATCTCACTTAGGGTGCAGTGTCACTGACCCCAGACTGTGACTAGTACCAACAGGGGATTGGTTTACACAATTTGTAGTTCTTAAGTAATTTAATAATTGCTTTACCAATTTGTTTTTTCCGTGCCTTCATGTTGTTTGCTGCCAGGGAGGATGGAGCTAGGCTGTTCTCAGTGGTGGTAGATGACAGAACAAGGAGCAATGTTCTCAAGTTGCAGTGGGGGAGGTCTAGGTTGGATATTAGGAAAAAGTTTTTCACTAGGAGGGTGGTGAAGCACTGAAATGGGTTACCTAGGGAGGTGGTGGAATCTCCATCCTTAGAGGTTTTTAATCTGACAAAGCCCTGGCTGGGATGATTTAGCTGAGGTTAGTCCTGCTTTGAGCAGGGGGTTGGACTAGATACCTCCTGAGGTCCCTTCCCACTCTGATTCTGTGATTAGTTTGTTTCCTGTGTGTTGGTGAAACAGTTTAGCAATATTATGCACATTGTAAATGGTGCATAGCAATAATACAGCTGTTTTTAAATAGTAGCCAAATTCAAATTAAATGACAGTTCAACCTGGTGCAGCGGGTGGTTTTTAGCTGATTTGCCAATTTAATTGTCCATATATGATAGAATAAGGTGTAGTTGACCAGTTTGTTGTTCATAAAGCACTTCATTTTTCTTTTCTTGATGCACAGGGGTTTCTTCATTGCGTACTGATATCTTCTGATGTGTTTGGGGTGTGATATCTTCTGGTGCCTTTGGTCTGTGGGATGCAACCTTGAACAGCTTAAGTTAGTTAACATAATAACACTACATTTCTCTTGTTTCCAATCACTAAAACTTATTACACAGATTAACTTAGTTTGTTACAATGTAATAGGGACCAAGTCTTTTATAACTCAAGCTTTACTTTGAAATTGTATAGACATTTATTTTCACTTGAGGTACATTACTAATATTTTATACTAAATATAATGCTTAACTGCTAAAATAGATGTTCACAATCGTCTATGTGAATGTGTACTGCTGTCCCCTGCTGAGTATTCTGCTTTATTAAAAAGAGTTAGTAACAGCATTTTTCCCCAAGCTTTTTAGAGTTAATTTGCTTGTAATACCAACCCCACTTTTGTTAAAGTTTGTTCTTCTAAACAGTTAATAAACACTACTTTCCTTTAACAAAACAAACTAAAAGAGTATAAAAATTAAACCAAAATGAATTTTAAATACAGGTCTATGCAAATACTTTGAGGGTATTAAACTTTTATAACACTTAATAGTACTTGGGGAGACAAAGTAGGAAACCTGTTGAAATTGGTTAGCTTTAACATTTTGCATATATAGCACTTTTGCTATAATATTCTTAAAACTATATTTCAATATTTAGTAAAGATGCAAACAAGTTTATAAAAACCCAAACAAGCAATTGACATTTTGCTAATATTATCTTTGCATTACTGTTGAGATTTGCCCTTACCTTTTTTCCTTTGAATAAAAAAACTGATTAATAAAAAAATTGTTTTGTTTGCAATTGCATTATTTGTTGAGGCAAAAATATATCTACCTATGTTTATAAATGAGGCCTTTTCGAGATTCACACACCAAAAAAAATTGGTGGTATGATGGTTACACCCCAACCATAATATTAAAATAGTGTGCTTCCACTTATATTTAAAAAAAAAAAAAAAAAAAGTGTAAAATTGACATTTGCTGCTACAACAACAACAAAAAGTCATGTAACACACAAGTCATAGAACACAGGACAAAATACGTGACGTACAAAACAAACGTACAATTAAAGATGAATGGCACAAATTATATTTATAACTATACAAGAAAAAGTATTAAAAGCTTAGTAGTCAAAGCAATGTAGTTTTAAAACAGTTTAGCATTTAAATAAGCAACTAATTACCTTTTTATTTAAAAATTATAATAATTTTGTAATCAATTCTTATTTGCCAAATTTGTTGTATTAATTAGTAACTTAAGGCATTTTGTATTACTTTATATTACTTTATTTTAAAACGTTGTTCTTTGGAAATAAGGAAAGCCCATGTTTGAAATAGTAGTAGTTGGGATTAGAAGCTGTCTGCATTTCTATTGCTTGCAACCATATCTTCAGAAAAGTTAGGAATATTTCCAGCTGCTGCATTACGGAAGGGATAAAATAATTAAGTCGCTGGATTTATTTAAAGTAAAGTTTTTACCTTGTTTTATCTTTGTTTTTATTCTGTTTTGTTTTCAGTTGCTTAGTCTTTTTTTTAAGCAAAGGAGGCTTCTGCAATAACACTGACTTTTAACTTTTTAAAACAAAGAGTGAGCATAAGTGGGGTGGGAGGGTAAAGAGCAACCTAGGAAAGGCGGAAGACCTGAGCCAAGAAAGAGATTAACTCTTTCAAGTTGTACAGGCAGCAGTGAGTTTAGCAAACTGAGAGAGGATGTTAAGGAAAACTTAAGCAATATGTAAAAATATTTGAGAAAGAAGGTTATATCATTGGCTCTGAGTGAGGAGTGTTCCCAGGGGTTAAAGCAGTTGGGAACCCACACTCCTGGTCTTTATCCTGGCTCTGAGAGGAGAGTGGAGGTCATTCCTTGCTTTTGTAAAAGCAGAATTTGTTCCCCCAGTGTCTGTTGCTTTTGTTTGCATGCCAAATGGATTGCAGGAGTGCCCTTGCCTGCTGTAGTTAACCATTTCTGGGCATCTACATGTGTTAATGTATCAATTCTATGTGTTAAGCCACTCACTCTTGATTTTTTTACTTTGAAATTCTTTTCTATTCACTTCCCTGTGATTAAGTTGCAGCTCCTGTCTTCTTACGTGCTCTGTGAACTGTTCTGTTTTTTCCTTCATCTGATTTACCCATCCAGTGAAAGTATTGTTTGCTGTTTCTCCCTCCTGTGCACTTACTTCTCCTGTTCTGACAGGCACCAGTCTAGGACTCGGTTTAGGTTTTACCGAAATGTGGCACACATTATACGTTGCGGAGCCCTCTGTTTCATATTTTAAATTTTGCTCAGGCCACCTTTTTCCTGTTCTGGAGCTTGCCGTTGACCACAAATATTTATAACAGGGGGACAGCACGTCTTTTTTGCAGATTTTTTACAGCTGTTTCCAATGTTTTATTCTGTTTCTGTGCTTGCTGTACTGTATGTCTATGGACTGTTTGTTGCGCTGCTAAGAGAGCGGGAGCATTCCTGGGCTCTGCTACTTCTCTAACCCTTTGTTTCTGTTAGTTGCCCTGCCAGTTTTGTGGCGTGTTGTGTACATTGTTTAATATTATTTTGTAAGGCTCCATTGTGTGTCCATGCCTTACAGATTCATTCTATGTTTCTTCCCCGCTATCTTTTTAAAATTTATATGGACCTTCTTTGCTGGCAATCCAGCACGTCCATACATCATGAAACTGTGTGGGGAGTTGCAGGAAAGAGTTAGGGTGATAACCCACCTTGTAGTTTTCTGCCATTTTAGATGGCGATTCCTACAGGGGTCAGCTTGCTTATGTACCAGATCAGCGGTTGGGGTCACCAGTGTAGTCAGGTATTGGCTGCATGTGTATGTTGGTTCTGTGTGCTGCTCCCACTCTGCGCAGATAGAGGACACAACGGACCTTGATTGAACTGCCCAATAAATCCAGACGCAGATTCAGTAGCGAAGGCACCTGGCCAGGTTTATTGTTGACGAAGCATGGTAAAAAGCTCTTTATATGTGCTACAAATACACTTACTACACGTGTGCCCATGACCATGGACACAGCTCAGTAAATGGCGGGACCGTCCATTCCCCCTTGGCTGTCCAAAGACACTCCCTTTGAGATCCTCTTTTATACACTGCTACCAATAAGTTACATATTGCCCTTCTGGTGGGGTTAGTTGCCACCCTCTGACATGGTTATGGTTAATCACCACCTTGTACATACTAGCTCCATCAGAACATGTCTATCCGTCCCCCTGTCATCTTGACCTTTTGGAGCAGTCAGCGTGCTCTCGTTCTCTTTGGGGAATGTCTTTGTACCATACGTGACAGCGGGGTTCTCATACCACCTGTCTGGAATGTGCTTGTCTGATGGAGTCCCACAGGAACCGTGTCTGGAACCACTCGGGGTGAAGCCAGACAGGACTGGAGTGGAGTAGGTCTCCCCTCAGGGCCCCTCTGGCTTCAGAATGTTTGGCATGCCATGAGTTTCCCGCAGTTAGTCCCCCTGGATGGGGCGTCTGGGGAGCCCTCACATGCCCCCAAAGGGGCCAGGCACCCCGCCTTGCAGTCAGAAGGATTCACAGCCAGCGTGGAAATCAGAAGGGTTTATTAGCTCTCAGGATCACAGCACAGAACAGAACTTTTTTAACAGATGAATCAGAAAGTTACAGCAACAACCGTCTGAGGAAGTTCCATAGCCCCATGCTTGGGCTCTGCTCCTGGGGATCCCCCACAGGGGTCTGGCCCTTTCCACCACCAGCCTCAGACATGCCCCTTGGCCCTCCCCAGTCTTTTGTCTCTTTCCTGGGCAACGTGGTCACCTCTTCTTGTCTCTACCTGTTGCAGCCTGTCACAACCGGTTGGCGCAAGGAGGGTCCCTGGCCATTGTCTGTGCCCATGCAGCTAGAGGAAGGCCCACCTGCCCTCTGGTGGTCTTTGCAATGATACGCATCCTAGTCCCATCCCCAAGTACATGAGGGAAAACTGAGGCGCATGCAGCCTATTCTGAGATGACATTAAGAATATCCCCACTTTGTCACGTCTTGCGTGAGTGTCCGTGCCTACTGCTCAGGAATGGGTGTTTGCCAGTTTCTGTCAACTTACAAGCAGGTTCACAGCCTGACTCCTGCTAACTCTGCTTTATAATAGCAGGGCCTGACTACTTTAGCTCAGGCCTCATACCCGGCCTGTTATATTATGCCACATGTCTCACGCCCTTATTGCAACATACGGGCACGCAGGCAGCGGGACAGTGCGCGTCGGGCTCAGGAAGGGTTGCAGAAGCATGGTACGTGCTCTTGCTCTTTGGGGCAGATGGAGGACCCCATTGGGCAGCTTGCTGCTCTCTGGCCAGCTTGTTCCTTTAGAGCGATTCCTGGGAAGCTGGGCTCCAGGCTCAGCACGCTCAGGCCTCAGCATGAGGTGCTTGGCATAATGCATGTGGCCCAGTGATCAGCCTTGGAGCTCCCTGCTGGGCTGGATGGAGCCCCATGCTGTCTCTAGGGCTGTGGTATGCCCCCTCTCTCCCGCTGGTCATTATTACCACCGCCTCAGACTCTCTTTCTCCCCTAGGATGGAAGACCAGTTTGCAGCTCTGCATGAGAACCCAGACATGTGAGTCCTAATGCTGAGGGGCCGGGACTGTGTCCTCCAGATGTAGGAGGCATGTCGTAGCATGGGGTGAGGCTCATGGGTGGGTTTTTTCCCCTTCCTTTGGAGCATTGAGAAGGCCATTAAGACCCAGAAGACACCTCCCGCCCAGTCCATCTTCTAGAACTGCCAGGATATTTGCTCATCCCTGTTGCTTTGTTCCCTTTTGTAACTGACCTGGAGTTTGTGATTGGGAGAGTCCTGTTAGGGTGTCATGACTTTCCTTTCCCATGCCCCAGGCAGGGTTTCCCAACAGCATAGGCTCACCGGTTTTATTTGTATTTTGGGAGTACGTAGGAGCCCTCATCAAAGATCAGGCTAGGCACTGTATGCACAATAACAAGCTCTTAGGTGCTGCATGCAGTGGTCTGATTCGGTGCTCCCGGTGTGAATGGGGCGTGACGCCACTGGACCTGACAGAGTCACAGCCTGAAAACCCTGTGCTGAGTAGAATCAGGCCCAGAGACTCCATGTGCTTCAGTGAGCATCAAGAATAGCATCCGTTGGGGGCTGCCTGCTACTCAGTGCCTCTTAAGAGCATCTTCCCATGTGTACTTCTGGGGGGGCAGCCCAGACAGGAGATGGATCTGTCATCTGAATCCCCCTCTTGCCTTGGCAGATGTGGGCTGAGGAGGGAAGAGGGAAGGCGGCAGGGGAGTTGGTTGGAGAGAGCTGGCTTGTGTCCTGTTTTCACCACAGTGATGTCCTATGGTAAGAGACCCCTGCAGCTTTTACAGCTCCGTCTCTCTCCACTGGGACAAGCGGGTATTTGGGTGTGGGTAGCACCGTGTCGCTCGCATGGAGTTGTGCCTGCTGTGCTCATTGGGCATGTCTGTCATTCCAGAATCATCGGCACCCCCGGGCGCCTGATGCACGTGGCTGTGGAAATGAACCTGAAGCTGCACGGCGTGGAGTATGTGGTGTTTGATGAAGCTGACAGGTCGGTTCATGACGTTGCAGTAGCCGAGATTTCACCGTGGGGCATTCGTCAGCCTCTCTGTTCCCAGGGGCTCCCTCCATCAGCCAGGCGTGACCGCTGCACCATAAGAGAGCAGATGGGCATTGGTGCCATGGCTGCGTCCCATGGACACGTGTCGGGAGGGAGCGTGATTTCCCAGTGCCGCAGATGGGAGAGCGCTCGGCTATGGCAGGCGCCTAGCGCCTGATGAGTGAGTCGTGCAGCCAGTGGGGAAACAGCGACTAAGCCAAGGATTTGGGGAGACAACAACTAGTGCAGTGATGCTCTTTCTAGTTGGCTGATGCTGGGTTCGATCTTCACTTGCAGGCCCAGTGCAGTGCTGGCATGTGCCATTCTAGGGGCAGGGGGAAGAGGAGGTCCCAGGTGTTGGATTTAAGGGCTTGTCCAGGGAGGAAGTAGCTTGTCCCTGTGTATCAGGGTGTGCAGTCCCCATGCAAACACTCCAGTGCTTTTGTGGGTGTGAGTGGCATGGCGGGTGCCAGCTGTGGGGGTGGGGGCGTTGTGTGGCTGCTGACCTTTGTGGTGTTGGCCCTTTAGGCTGTTTGAGATGGGGTTTGCGGAGCAGCTGCAGGAGATCCTTGCCCGGCTCCCCGAGAGCCGCCAGACTGTGCTGTTCTCTGCCACGCTCCCCAAGCTGCTTGTGGAGTTTGCTCGAGCCGGTAAGGAATATCCCGCAAAGAGCCCCACAGGGGAGATGGGAGCTGCCCGGGGGGAGGGGGGGTAAATGAAGAGGGGTACCAGGCTGAATGGCAGGTAAGCGAAGAGTAGTTTTACCTGTGCTGATCTGCCCTTTTGAGGGAGGGCAAGGGTTACCCACCTGCTGATGCCCCCTTGGCCCCAGGCCAGGTGGATCCCTGCTACTTGTGTCCCACCCACTTCTTTCCTCTTCAGTTCAGGGAACCTCGCCCAGTGAATTTTAGTGCCTGTGAAAACAGGTGGCTAATTAAAATCGGGCACGGTGCAGGCAGGGCTCCAGCTCTTCTCCTTCCGCTCCCGCGGCAACCCCATTCCTGCAGTGCCGCTGCTGGGCCAGTCCAACGTGCCTTTCAGAAGCTGGGGTGGCCCTGCCATAGGTGTCTAACAATGCGTCTGCTTCTTTGGCCTCTTCTATCCAGTGTGAACTCAGGCGCCCCAGCCCCCTTGCCCTGGGAATCACGTTCTCCTCCCTCTCGCCCGCACAGGTCTCACTGAGCCGGTCTTGATCCGGCTGGATGTGGAGACCAAGCTCAGTGAGCAGCTCAAGGTGAGATGGGTGTGCTTGGGATCTACAAGGCAATTGAGTTTGGAGGGCTGGGGTGGGGGAGATCCCTTGGAGGAGACCATGGGACCGTCTCTTGGTTCTGCACAGCACCTAGTACCATGGGGTCCTGGTCTCCTGGGCAATACAAATCAGAACTCCCCAGCACCAGGAACCTATTTGTCTGAGCTCATCCCAGCAGAGAGCTAGAACTCCCAAGGACGCTGCTGTTGGCTAGCGTTGCCGAAGGAGGTGGAGGCCCAGCAGAATGGCCCGTCCTCCCCAGCCACTGCTGGGAGCCCCAGCGTGCAAGCCCCTGCCTTTCTCTGGCCTGCTGCGTTGCACAGCTGCAGGCAGCATCCAGCCCCTCCTAGTGACCGACACTTGGGTGGGTGACGTGAGCCCAGTCCCACCAGCCGCCTCGGTGAAGTGTGACCCTGATGGCATCAGTTGCTGTTGGTGCCTGCAGCGATCTCGCCCGTAGGCAGGATGACGGAGAACCTGTGCCTGGGGGAGGCAGATGGGGGTGGTTCCCCAAGGCTCTAGGGAACCAGTTTGGATGGAGGGCAGGGGAAACCTAGCTGGGTGCTTTCCAGGCAAACGGCGGGGGCTGGGCTGCAGCACAGGGCTCTGTGATTTCACTGGTGGCATCTAGAAGCCTCAGTGATGGAGCAGGACACGGTGGAGCGAGGTGCTGGGCAGGCGGCTCCAGCCAGGCCCTCCTCACGTGATGAGGAAGCACAGCCTGCGTGTTAGCCCCCTGTCCTGGCTTGTGTAGCTCCCTGCGGGGCTCCGACCTCACCCTCTCTCCGCCGGCAGCTAGCCTTCCTCCACGTGCGTGCGGACGACAAGCCGGCTGTGCTGCTGCACCTGCTGAGGAGCGTGGTGAGGCCTCAGGACCAGACAGTCGTCTTCGTGGCCACCAAGCACCACACAGAGTACCTCAAGGAGGCAAGTCGGGTCTGCGGAGCGAGAGCCAGCGCACCATGGGCCCGATGCTGGCTGTGCCGTGAAGGGGGCTGGGGCTGGGCCAGGCCTGGTGGACCCGTGCAGAGAGATCTGGCAGCTGGATGGGAATACATGCAGTTCTTGCACCCAGGCAAAAGGGGGAGCTCTCACCGCACCCAGGAGGAGAAGGGGGACCTGCTGGGGGGCTGTTTCCCCGAGGCAAGGGGGAGGGCAGCTGTGGTCCCTCCCCTTACTTGAACCCCTGGTGGCTGCTGCAGGCCTCTGGCTGAGCAGCTGTCTAAGCAGCATGCAGCATGGTTGGGTGCTGGGGGCCCTCCTGCCCTGTGCATGCACTGGATGGCGGGGAGAGCATGGGGGGCTAGTTCTCTGTGGGCGGGCCGAGGCGAGCCCACGTTTCCTTCCCAAGAAGGGCCGCTGCCTGAGCTTCCCCTGAACGATGCCGGTAGCCAGTGGATGCCAGGGTGCTCCCTGTAGCCAGAGCGAGCCTGCTGTGAGGGGGAGCCAGAGGCTGGTGCTGGGCTGCCAGGCGAAGGCAGGGCATTGCCGATGGACGTGACAGCTCTCCTGGCGGGGTCAGCGAGGATCTAGCTGCTGCTCTTTGGCCAGCCTAGTCCATGGCAGGGATGCTGCTGCGGGGAGGGGGAGGGGGTATTGCAGTCGATCCTGACACCACTAGATGGAATCTATCCTGCCTTCTGCTCTGAGGCGTGGCTCTGCCTTATGTTGGGGTTCCCTGGGTCTTTGGGGTGGTTCTCCCCTGCTGGGCGCCAGGTGCTGACCTCTGATCCACCCTCCCCCTCCCTCCAGTTGCTGACAGCGCAGGGCGTGAACTGCACCCATATCTACAGCTCCCTGGACCAGGCGGCCCGGAAAATCAACATCGCCAAGTTCGTGCATGGCAAATGTGCGGTGCTGCTCGTTACCGACGTGGCTGCCCGTGGCATCGACATCCCCATGTTGGACAACGTCATCAACTACAGCTTCCCTGCCAAGGCCAAGCTGTTCCTGCATCGCGTTGGTGGGTCGCTGGGGCTGGCTGGGCTGCAGAAGGGGCTGGGTGCTAGGGCCCAGCTGTCCATCCTGGCTGAGCAGCTGCTTCCTCCCATCCTGGTCACGGCATCACCAGGCCGGTAAACACCATGGAGGAGGGGAACCTCACTGCCCCTAAATACCTTCCCCACTGCCTGCTTGAATGGGCCCTGCGTAGCAGCCATTGCTGCAGGGTGCTCCAGAGTCCATCGGGTGTCACGAACACCTGTCCCAGCCTGGACTTCCCGCTGCTGGATGTGTCTGGGCTGCAGCCCTCATCCCAGCTCTGCTGGGCTGTCAGGGGCTCGGCGGGGCTGTGCCCAGCGGAGTACATTGGGGGAACCCAGCATTTCGGGGAGGGCCACAGTAAAGTCTCCGATCTCAGTCTGGGGGGCAAGGCTCAGGTAGCCAGCTAGGCCAGGCTTGGCGGGGGGGGGGGCGTGTGCCGTGTGGGGGCCGTTCTGGAAGCCCTGAGAACATGGAGCATATGCTGAGATTCACCCTCTGCAGCAGGCAGGGCAAGATGAGATCACAGTGCCCTTGCCCAGCCCTCCCCTGGGTGAGCACCGGGGGTGGCAGCGCAGTCCTGGCTCGGAGCAGGGTCCAAGATTGGCATCTTGCCTCTGGTCCCCTGAGTAGTTCCCCTGCCCCTGACCAGAACAGGCACCTCAGCCAACCCCCACGTCCGTGGCTGTGGTTCCTAAGAGACGTGCCACGGGCCAGGGCCCAGCAGCCCCGCAGTTAACACAGGGCTATGGTGCCTGGCTTTCCCTCCCAGGCCGTGTGGCCCGCGCTGGTCGCAGTGGCACTGCCTACTCCTTGGTGGCGCCGGAGGAGACCCCCTACGTCTTTGACTTGCATCTGTTCCTGGGACGTCCACTCACCCTTGCCAGCCCCCACGAGAAGCCCTCAGGTAAGGTCTGTCTGGGCACCGGCCCCTCGTCCCCAGGGGTACAGAGCTGGAGGGGGTGTCTTGCACTTGCCATTCCTGCTGTGGCTGGGCCTTGCGCGGGGAGAGCCACGTTGTGGTTATGGTGAGGATGTGGCCAGCCTCACAGGAGGCCTGGGTCTGATGGGGCCACATCTTGCTCCCCGGCTTGGGGGTGGCTGGGGCAGCATGCCCAGCTGTGGGCTGAGGGCACACCTTGTCTCTTCCAGGCCCAGAAGTCTGTGATTCAGGGGGGCTCAGGGCTGGTTAACACGGGGGTGACGGGGAGATCCTGGGGGCCCTGGCAGAGACGCTGCATGGCAGTGATAGTGACTCGCGCTGCCGGAGGCCCTGTGATACACCACCCTGGCGCAGCACAGCCGTGTGCACGCTGTCACCAGGGCTTCGCTCTCTGCAACCCTGAGCAGTGCTGACATCTGGTAGCCCCAGGCCTCAGCATGGCTTAGGGTCCTGTTAAGGTCCCTTCTGCACCATGCAGTGAATCCTTACAACTGCCATCCCACCGGAGCCTCCCTCCCCATCCGGCCTCTCTGAGGTCACATTGGGATCCCTTTGTGCCTCCCGCGCACCGGCTGGTGGCCATGCGCTACGCTGCAGGCAGTCGGGCTCAGGCTGCGTCTGCTCTAGAGCAGCTCGTCAGAGGCAGAGTGGGGAGCGAAGCTTGAGGCTGGTGCCGCGTTGGAGTGGGGAGCATGGGCAGCGGATGCTGTGGGTGGAGGCAGGGTGCGGGCTAGAGATCAGCTGTGGATGTCTTTAAAGATACCGATCGCTCCCCCCTCCTTAGCCTGTGCTGCCCCTTGCCTGCCCCCTGTGGCCAGCACCCATTGCAGACTGCTGCTGTAAAGGCCACTCTGCAGGTCCCATGGGGACTCATAGACTGTAAGGTCAGAAGGGACCAATATGATGATCTAGTCTGACCTCCTGCACATCGCAGGCCACAGAACCTCCCCCACCCACTCCTGGGACAGACCCTGACCTACGACTGAGTCACTGCAGTCCTCAAATCATGGTTTAAAGACTTCAAGGTACAGAGAATCCACCAGCAAGTGAGCGTGCCCCATGCTGCAGAGGAAGGCGAAAAACCTCCAGGGCCTTTGCCAATCTGCCCTGGGGGAAAATTCTTTCCTGGCCGCAGATACGGCGATCAGCTAAACCCTGAGCATGTGCGCAAGACTCACCAGGCAGATACCCAGAAAGAATTCTCTGTAGTAACTCAGAACCCGCCATCTAACATCCCTGCACAGGCCGTTGGCATATCTACCACCAGGAGTCAAAGATCAGCCAATTGCCAGGCTGGGCTGTGCCATCCGACCATCCCCTCCATAAATGTATCCAGCTCAGTCTTGAAGCCAGCTAGGTTTTTTGTCCCCACTGCTCCCCTTGGGAGGCTGTTCCAGAACTTCACTCCCCCGATGGTTAGAAACCTGGATTGGGCTGAGGTTATGGGACCCCTGGGGAGAAGCTGTGGGTCCCAACCCCTTCTGTCCCATTGCAGACAGGGACGGGGTGTTTGGCAGAGTCCCCCAGAGCGTTGTTGACGATGAGGAGTGCCTGCTGCTCACTGACCACGAGAGCTCGTTGGACCTGCAGAGCCTGCGCCGGGTGTCGGAGAACGCGCACAAGCAGTACCTGAAGTCCCGGCCTGGCCCCTCGCCCGAGTCAGTCAAGAGAGTGAAGGAGCTGGACTTCTCCCTGCTGGGCATCCACCCGCTCTTCAGTGAGTGCCCTTCCAGGGATGGCGGGAGCTGCAGGTTCCACCCACGGCTGGGCTCGTGCAGCGGGGCCCTTTGGGTGAGCCCCGGGCAGGAGCTGCTCCCCCAGCCAGGGCTCCTCAAGCGTTGCCTACAGCACCCCATGCTGAGGGATATTGGGCCTGGAACAGCTGAGAGCTTTCTGCCTTCGGCCAGGGCTACTTTAGCCCCGTGGTATTTCCTGCAGGGACTGGGAGCTTGCTTCTGTGTGTTGTGTCCTGGGCCGTGCGCACTCACCACTCTGTCCCTTTCCTCCCTCTCTGGGCTCCTGGCTCCAAGGTTCCTGCTTTGAGGAGGATGAGTTGGAGAGACTGAAGTTCGTGGACAGCATTAAAACCTACAGATCCAAAGCAGTGAGTCCGAGCCGTGATCTGCCACTGGGCCCCTGCTTCTGTTTGGGGGAGGGAGGCTCACACGGAGGCTGGCAGCAGCATGGCCTCGGGTCAGAGCAAGGCGGCTGGCCGGGAGCGCTCCACCAGGTGCGGTGACCCAACTGCCGAGTCTTGTCCATCCGCCCCGTCAGCCCAGAGACTCAGGCTGGGGGGTGGGTAGCATCAACCCTCGCAGCACCTCTCAGGCTCTGGGAAGATCCCTCCCACTGCCTGCAGCAGGGCTGCTGGGCCAGCTCCCTGACTGTGTTACTGGTGCTGAATGACAGCCAGGTCCAGCTCCGAGCCCAGCTGACCCCTTCGCTGCCCTCCAGGGATAGCAGGGGGGTTCCTGGGCAAGCAGCACTCATGGTGCCATCTCTTGGCCCAGACCATCTTCGAGATCAATGCCACCAACAAGACCCTGGCCAGCGACGTGATGCGAGCCAAGCGGAGTCGTGACTGCAGCCTCATCGACAAGTACCAGAGGGGGCAGCAGGAGAGACGGGCTGTGGCTGCGCTGAGAGGCCAGGGCCCAGCAGCCCCCGGCCCTGAGGAGGAGGAAGCAAACCTCCAGGTATGCACTTGGAGGACATGGGTATTGCCAGCTTCCCCACCCACGTCCAGGCCAGGGCCTGCTTGGGAACTCTGGGAAGCAGCGTGCCTGGCCGGCCCCGAGCCCTGCCCGGGGGAGTGTCACCTGCGGCTGGGGGCATCAAAGGGTTGGTTCATGTCCTGGTGCAGCGTGGGACTGGTGCGATGGTGCCAGAGGCAGGGAGCAATTTGCATCCTGGGTGGCATTGCACAGCAGCATGGGTGGGGTGGGCATCTGCCTCCGAGGCCCCAGCTGGGTAAGCTGGCTCTGTGACTCCTGCCTGGAAAGGAGGGCAGGGGTTGGCTGTGCACCCGGCCCCTCTGTCTGACCCACATGTCCCAGGAGGTGTTCTCCGCCGTGGTGGGCAGGAAGCGGGGCCGTGCAGGAGGGGCCGTCGGAAAGAGGACGCAGCATGAGACGCAGCAGGACAAGGAGTTCTACATCCCCTACCGGCCCAAGGACTTAGAGAGCGAACAGGGGTGAGTTCCTTTGGCAAGTCACCCAGTGGCGGGATCCCCTGCTTCTCCCGGCTCCCCAAGCCCCTCTGAGCTCTGCCTTTCCCCCGTGTCCAGGCTGAGCGTGGGCAGCAAAGGGAGCACCTTTGAGCAGCAGGCTTCTGGCGCCGTGCTCGACCTCCTGGGGGACGAGACCCACGACATGAGCAAGAACAAGCAGCTGCTCAAGTGGTAAGTGCCTGAGCTGTCGGGGCAGCAGCGCTCCTGAGAGGCAAGGCTCCTACTGTGGCGGGGGCCCTGGGGACGGCTGCCCTCACAGCGCACTCCCCACCTGGCATGGGCCCTTTGATCCCCAGCAAGCAGTGCCAGGCAGGGGACTTGGCCCTGTCACCCTCCTTGCTCAGTTGAGGGACTATGGGGGTGAGTGCCACAGTGCCCACAGACGATGGGATGCTCCCCACCCCCTAGCTGGATGGCTTGCTCCCCGGGACTCAGGGAGAGCGCTCCGTGTTCCGGGGGGGTTGATCTAACCCAGCATGGTGCAGATGAGCTCCCATCCCCCTCCCTGCAACGCCATTCCACCCACTGACCTGCCCCCTGCTCCAGGGACCGCAAGAGGAAGCGGTTTGTGGGGAAAACCGGCCAGGAGGACAAGAAGAAAATCTGCACGGAGAGTGGCAGGTACATCAGCAACTCCTACAAGAGCAACCTGTATCCTTCTTGCCTAGAGAGAGGCGGCTAGGCTGGGGCGCCCCCAACGTGCCAGGGCACCAGATCTGCACAGGGCCAGGGCAGGGCAGGGAGTGACATGTATCCAGCCATGCCCAAAGGTCTCTCCTGCGCTTGACTCCAGCCCATCCCCCTGACCGCAGGGTACCGCAGAGCTGGCAGGGAGCGGCTGGTCCCAGCAGCAAGGGACTGGGCGCCTCTGTGTCTGCACCAGAGGGGCAGAGGCAATTCTGGTTTGCAATAGCGGGGTGGGGCAGCTGCCCTGCATCTCCCCCTGCTGGCCATTGCGGAGCTTCCTCCGCAACACCTTGAAGAGGGGCCACGAGCTTGAAGGGGGGACTTGCTGGGGGGAGGCTGGAATGAAGGCGAGGGGAGAAGTTGCGGGGGGCTCGGACCCCCCGTCGTTCCCTTAACTCGCTGCCCCAGCTACGAGAAGTGGAAGAAGAAATACAAAATCGAGGAGCGGGACTCAGAGGAGGAGGGGGGCAGCGAGCCGAGAGGCGGGAAGCAGCGCGGGGGCAGAGGTGAGTGCTTGGTGGTGGGGGTGGGGGGCACAGGCCAAATATAACTACCCTTTGCAGACATCAGTGCTTGGGGGGCCAGGCAGGGGGGCTGAGATGCAGGATCGCGGCAGCCTCGCGCATGCCCTGTTGGGAATGTGCTGCATGGAGGGCCGCTCCCACTCTGGGACCTCCCCCTAGAGTCTATTCCACGTGGCGTCTGCCCCCTGGGCTGGGCTCTGTAGCTCAGTCCCTGACCGGCCTGGCACCAGGACTCAATGCACATGGGGAGATCCCAAGTAACTCATTCCCCCCGCAGGAGGCAGGCGGCTGGCCCCCTCCCCGGGGAAGCACGGCCCCCAGCAGGGGAAGGTGCACTCGGAGCTGAAGAGCAAGCAGCAGATCCTGAAGCAGAGGAAGAGGGTGGCCAAGCAGAACTTTCTGCAGAAGGGCGGCCTGAAACGGCTGAAAGCCAAGAACCGGCAGCGGGGGCAGGAGCTGCGCAGGACAGCCTTCGGCCGGGGCGCCACCAAGAAGGGCAAAATGAGGAAGAGGATGTAAGGGATGGACCCCGGGGGGCAGCCCCAGGCCTGACCCAAGGAAGGGGCCGATTCCGAGCCATCGCTCCCTTCCGGGGTGGTGAACTGCCCCCTCAGTCGCGTGCCCTGTGCAGACTGGGCTGGGGAAAGAAATGTTCAGTGATGTCATGGTTGGTTTTCAGTTTCTATTGGATGTTTCTCGAATGCAGGGTGGGAGAGGGAGAGGCTGGCCCCGGCCAGGGCTGCATGTGAGCAGGGGAAGGATGTGATGGCCTGTCACTCTGTTCTATACTGCCTGAAACTTCCTTGACACACTGCGCGAGGTTGCTTTGAAAAGCAGTTTCTGATCACAGCTCCCCACCCACCCACCCGCCCGCCTTCTATGGGCTGCAGCAACTCTTGCTGCTCCTTGATTTCATTTGTTTCTGCAGAGCCACTCTGCAGACAGTGTAAGCTAGACCATGCATGAATTTGACCTCAAACCCCCTTGTGAAGAAAGGTAACAGCAGAGAAGGTTTCAGGGAAGATCACGCGCTTCCTACACCCGGCTCCAGTTGGGGTTTATGAAATAGCAGTAAAGCTCCGAGTGCATTACAAAGGAGGTCAGTATTGTCCCCATTTTACAGATGGGGAAACTGAGACACTAAGGGGAGTGATTTGCCCAAAGTCACCCGGCAGGCCAGTGGCAGAGCCAGGAATAGAGCCCAGTCTGAGTCCCAATCCTGTGCCCTGTCTCATCAGTGTTGTCCAGCTGTATTCACCTTGTCATTCCATTTCTCTGCCTGTATCCAGTCAGATTTGTAGTCTCAGGTCCCCTGCCTCTTCAGTTATGTGAGCCCTGCTGGCAGCAGTAGACGTGTGAAGTGCCATCTGAGCTCCGTGTGGGCTGTCACACACCGTCCCTTCCCAAACATGGCAGTTGTGTGGGAGGTGAAGCTCCCAGAAAGAGAAGCTAATTCTAGATCAACAGATCAAAAAACACCTGCCAGCAAATCCACCTTTTAATAAAGAGCCCACACACATGCGCTCTACAGTGAAGCAGTGGGGTGTTTTTCTCTAAGATACCATCTGTGCAAGCGCCTCTGCTCCTGGCGCATATGAAGATAGATGTTGCAAAAGGAAGAAAGGGGCAATGGGCAGCAAAAACAGCCAGCACAAACAAATCCTGCTGCAATCCAGTGTCCCCTAGACCAGAGCAGGCTGCACGAGGCAGCATGTGCAGTGAGACATTCATTTGCCTGACATCTTAAAAGCTGCTTGAGGCCCATCACCTGTTCTCTCCTGGTCAGTGCTGGGGGCAACATGCACGGTGGGGAAATTTTGAGCATAGTTTGACTTGCTTTTAAGAAGTGTTCTTACCTTTTTTCAGCTTAAATTGAACTAAGCTTTCTATCAAAAGTCAATGTAAATAAGGACCCAGAGTTTTTTATAACTCTATCAATAAACTATTTTATATTGGCTTTCAACCTCTCTGCTGTATGTGCAATCCAGACACAACCTCCAGCAGGCTAAGGGGACAGCTGGCTGGAAAAACTGACCAAGGCTAGTTTGTTGGGCCCAGTTGCAAATGCACAGTTTGGCTGTTGGAGCCTTGTTTTGCGAAATCAAGGAGGTGACAGTGAGGCAGATGAAGAAGTGTTGTTTCTAGACTGGGTCAGGCAGCTGCTGCTTTAACCCCTGCATTGCCCCGGCATAGAGCAGCTCTGTACAGCATGAAGTATTTGCCCCAGGGGGGCTGGCATTCTGCATGGGTGCTGATGTTACAGAAGAAGGTTGGAAGTCTCCAGATCTCGGGGGGTTAATGGTTCATCAGTTGGCAGAGGTGATGGCTGGAAATACCTGAAGATCACAGAGATGCCTGTCCCATGCCCTTCAAGCGTCTGCTCAGCCCCTCACAGGCGACAATGTCCTGCTGCTTGGGGCTGGCTGGGGATTGTGTCTGTAGGAGGGAGCGCCGCATGGGCCGAAGCTGCAGGTGGTGTGCCTCCAGGGGCAGCAGGAGAGGGAGCTGTCCAGAGGCCTGGTTGATGTTGGCCTAAGGCCCCAGTCCAGCTGCCCTGGAGCCTGGACCAGACACACGGATGACGTATTGCAGGGGAAGCGGCCAAAAGCTCTGCCCTGCCACGTGCAGGCAAGCGTAGCTGGCTTAGCCCTTTCTACCATACAAAGAAGTGTTAAACCAGCTGGGCTAGGTTCTTTTTGTGAGAGCGCAGGGCTAGGGTAAGGCCCAGACTTTAGTAGCAGCTACACAAAGAGCGTTATCGGGCCACAGGCAGGATCCACACAAGGTAGAAGAGGCTGTAACCCAGGGGCAGGGTGTGTCACGAGTCCCTCTCTGTGCCTGATCCATGAGTCCTGCAGCCCCAGCGAGAGACCCTTGGCCCATTAGTTTGCTGTGTAGCCCCTGCTGCATTCTGCACCCGAGGTTCCCGGTTCAGGCAGGAGATGGTGGCCATCACACGGGCATGGCTGCGTCATTTTTCTAATGCAGGCTTTGTCCATGGTGGATTTTGAGGGCACTTCCCACCCTTCCAGTAGCACCCGGGTGGTGCTGGCAGGTGGGGCTCAGTCACAGCCTGCAGCCCAGCTGAGTGGCAGCTTGTGTAATGCTACGAGCCTTCCCAAAAATGGCTGGTGCCCACAGGGCCGCAGCCCAGGCTCGGTGCGCTCTGCAGGGCCGTGCTCCCTGTGCTGCATGGGGTAAGCTGAGGCTGGAAGTGAAGGGTTTCTAACCATCAGAGGAGGGAGGTTCTGAAACAGCCCCCAGAGGAGCAGGGAGGCAAACAATTGCCCTGGCTTGAAGCTGGCACTCAGGAAGTTGTGAATGGGCTGAGAGGTGCAGCTGCAGCACTAGCAGGGCCTGGGCTCCGTGCTCCAGGCCCTCCCTTCCAGCCCCGGGGTAACATGGGGAAAGGTGGCAGCTCACAGCCCTGGCTGACAGGACAGTCCAGCAGGTGCTGTCAAACAAGGGGATAGCCAGGAGCCATGCCCCAGGCTGAGCTCCTGCCCCGTGTCCCTCAGCCTCAGCAGCTCTGGGCGTGGGGCTGGAGGAAGGAGCGGGGAGGTGTTAAATTCAGGCATGACATCCCAGCATCTCCCTGCCAGCCGGGCCAGCCTGGAAAGCAGCTGGTGGGTGGTACCTCCAGGAGCAAAGGTCACCTCAGGCATTTAATGGGTCATTTGTGAGGGGTCTGCCCAGCTCTCCAGTGCTTCCCTCTGCCCCTGCACCTGTTGGCCCAGCTAATGCTGATCATGGTGGTCCTTGGCCAGAATGGCCAAGGCGTGTCTGCTGAGCCTGGCAGATGTAAGCAGGGGCTGCATGCGCTCTCCCCTGCCCAGCTAGAGCCGGGGGCGGGGGCCAGCCTGTATTTGCAGGAGCACCCCCCGTTTAGATGCTCAGCATGATGGCAGTGCTTTGCCCACCTGACTGCAGGGGCTGGCGTTGGGTCACACACCATCTCAGTGTTAAATGCAGGGGTGATGAACCGTCCTTCCCCCTATTGTATGAGCAAAGGCAGCAGATCTGTGCTTCCTGGCCTGAGGGAAGGGTCACTAGCTTCTGAACCAAGCCGGCCAAGCAAGGGGCGTGGATGCCAGAGCAGAGCCCTGTGAAGGGGGAATGGAGGGTGGGGGACAGGTATTTCTGCCTGGATGGGTGGGCTCTGCCTGAGTCCCAGGCATGATTTAAACCCCCCCACCTCGTCAGAGAGAGCTCATTAAGATTCTATTAGGAGTCTTTTGTGAAGTGCTCTCTGGCGCCGAACTCATCTGCTGTAGGGCGGCGCTGAGCGCTCCTGCTCCTGGCCAACTTCCGCCCTGGGCTCATCTCCTAAGAGCTGAGATCGCAGAGAGAGACTCAGAGCTGGGTGGAACCTCCCGAGAGCAATGCAGAGCGGTCACAGTGGAGCAGCAGGTGATGGGGTGGAGCGGAGGGGCCGGCAGCGTGGCTGGCAGGCGCCTGGCCAGCAGAACAGCAGGCACTGCGGCCCGTGGAAGGGCGCGCAGGGCACTGATGACAGGCAGCAGGGCAAGCAACGTGCCTTTGGCTCTCCCTTCCCCAGCCCCCGTGAGAGGTGAATTCACTCACATGCATGCCTGAACTGCGGGGCATCGCTGCGCACGGACCCCTACTGAACGGGTGTGGTGGAGAAAGGAGAGAGGCAAAGGGAGACTGGCCGGCATACTGGGCTGGGGATTTGGCTCATGGTTCTATGTTTATGACGAGAAGGGAAGTAGCACCTCTCGGAGCCCCCCAGGGGGTGGTGTACAATTTCCCAGGTGAGGGGGGGTGGGGCTCAGACTGGTTTTGTGCTGTATTGGTGAGAAGAACCCCTAGATGTTGAACCTGGCCCACGTGGCAGAGGGTTACACAGCCAGGGCAGGTGGAGGTGGGGTGCCCGGAGCCGGCTGCTGGCCTGCTGCTTCAGGCAGATTTCGTAAGACAAGGTGCAATCTGCATTCAGCAGGTGAGGGAAGGCGGGTGCGAGAGATCAAGCCAACCCCAGCAGCAAACTCAGGGCAGAGGTGGTGCAGGCGGGAGGACGGCGAGTGGCTTAGCTGGCGGCCGCAGGCGAGGACTGCATGGCAGGTGCGGGCTCCTCTTTGCGGACGTCGGCGAGGATGTCAGCCAGGTCAAGCAGGCAGAGCTGGACCTGATGGAGACAGAGCGGTCGCTTTAGAAAATAACTTTACCTGGATCCAGCCAGTGCCATCCTGAAAACACAACAAGCCTTGAAAGGAGAAAGCTCAGCTCCTGTAGGGAATAGCGTGGCCCACTCCCTGTAGTAGGCCTGGGCACAGAGCAGCTCACCGCTCTGCTAGGCCTGGCCCGTCCCAGGGGCACTGCAGAGAGCGGAGCAGCAGTACTGGCTACTCCTGCGCCCGTCTCTCCCAGGGGGAGGGGCTGGGCAGGATGGTGCAGAAGCACCTGGCTGCAGGCTGGGCTCTGGAGTGAGCATCTGGCGTGCAGGGCTGGGGCAAGCCGAGTGGCAGTGCGAAGAGCGGGCAGCTGAATCGCTGACCGTGTCGAGCTGGGTTTCCGTGTCCTCCAGGGGGACGGCCACCTGCAGCTTCATGTGCTTCGTGGCCAGCTGGAAGAGGTTGAGGGTGGCCATCTTGATCTGCCCCAGCTGCAGGGTTTTCTTGGCGGCCGTGTTCTGGATCTCAGTCCATTTGGACTCCTGCAGCGAGGGTGGAGCAGAGGGTTATGGAGCCTTGAATCAGGCCCAGTGTCCGCCCTGCCCCCTGCCGCGCGTCCTCCCTACAGCACCGGAGGAGATCTGTCAGCGCCCTCGCTGGAGCCGTGCTACGTCTCTTGTGCTACCGGGGCATGGCTCAGGTGCCCCCTGCCCTCCTCGTCAGTACCCGGCCCGTACCGGGCCGCTAATGAGCCACCCGCACAACCAATTCAGTGATGAATCCTGGTCATGGGCCACTTGAAGCACGCTTCCCCTAGCCAGAGAAGAGCTGCCCCTGGCAATCTCCACACCCCAGGCCTGGGTTAAGGTAACACAGCCCAGCAATATATCAATATTTCTTCCCCTCGGCTTCCTCCCACATCACAGTCTTTGAGCAGTTGCTCCATCACCAGCACTGCTGCGTCATGTTCCTCTTAGCTCCCTCGGCCCATGGGGCTCCTGCCTTGATCCCTCGTGGCAATTGGGAGCCAAGCCTCAGCCCGCCCCTGGGAGGCAGGGATGGAGTACCCCCACTGCCCGGAGGGCAGGAGTGGTGCAGCCTGCTCAGGCAGGCAGTGGAGCAATGGTGGAGTTGAGAGTAGAACCGCAGCATCCTGGCTCCGAGTTGGCTGAGCCCAGCTGTCCACTTGTGTGCCAGTCCCACGGCGCCCTGCAGCAGCACCCCCCACAGACCCCCAGCTGTGAGAGCACAGCTTCTCACCGGGGGCTGCCCACGCACATGCTCTGTCCTCTTGGCAGACCTGAGTTCAAATCCTCCCAGGGGGCCCAGCTGCCCTCATTCTGGGGCACTCCTGGGTGCAGCTCAAGCCCTACGCAACCCCAGGGCCATGTCTGGTGCGTGACGGAGACTCACCTTGTGCCCTGTCTCGTGGGCAGCGGGGGCTACTCCAGCTCGCAGGCTCCGTGTTTGTCCCTAGGCCGGGGTCACAGAGGGCCTGCCCAGAATAGGCTCTTGCTGCTAGAAGCTAGGCTGGCAGTCTGCAGTGCACTCTGCCCGCCCCCCACCCAGGCTCCTGAGCGGGGAGTGGATTCGATGGATGTTGCATCTTCCGGGCTCAGGCCTGGGCCTAGCAGAAGCGCTAGCTAGTGCGTTACAGCCACGCAGAGTCGGGCTGCCCCATCCCTGAGCTCCCCACGTGCTGCCCCCGTCCCTCCCCCCCCACCCTGCTGGCAGGGGCACACCAGCAGCCTGCTCACGGGAGCAGAAGTCACCCACAGTCTGCGTGGGCGAGGCTGGCACTATCCCAGCAGCAATCGGGCCCAGCCTACTCAGCCCGAGGACTCACATATGTTCTTGTAGGGAAAGTGAGGGGGGAGGGCAGAGCCATTCTGGCTGGACTCCCAGCCCTGCCGTGCGGCAGTGAGCGAGCGCCCGGCTGGGGAGGGATGCAGCCAATCCCCCCCCAGCTCAGGGAGGGTCCATGGGGATGGCTGGTGTCCCTCCAGCAGCAGGGCCCATTCTGGAGGAGGTGTGGGAGGGTCACTGGGGCCATTGGAGGGCCACAAACAACCCCCTGTGACTTGGCCACACATCCCCCCCAAGGCCAAAGGAGCCCCTAGGGAACTGCCCCTTGCCCCAGCTTCCCAAGGCCAGTGGAGCAACGTGGTTCCCCCCCTCCCTCCGCCCCGGCGTGCTGGATGGCCACAGACTGCCCACCTACCCACTGGTGCACCTTGGCCCGGGCCTGCTCCAGCTGGGCCTGCAGCACAGCCAGCTGGTTGTTGAGCTGCAGGATCTCATTGCTGCTCTGCTCCAGGTACTGCTGGAGCTGGACGCGCTCCTCCTCCATCACCTCCCGGCTCCCCAGCGCCCGCTGCACCAGTGCCTCCTGCGTGCCAGCCAGCGTCCGAAAGCGGTCAATCAGCGCCTGGATTTCCTGGAACTGAGTGGGGAGGGGAGAGTGGGGGAGGAGGGGACAGGAGACCAAGGGTGAGGGGTGCTCATTCAGGACAGATGTACAGGCTGCGGCCCCACCAGTGGCTTAAGAGAGGAGTCATGCAGGATTGTAACTAGCAGGACTGTCCCACTGTTACACTGAGGGCATCTCTACTGCGGGTTAGGGGCCTTCTCCACGCTGTGACCCTTTCCTTCACTCGCAAGGGGGCAGACTGGCTACCAGCAGCCTGCTCCCACCCCCCCAAGGCCTCTCCTGCAGCAGCATCTCCTGTGCACCTGGCACTGGAATCTGAGCCAAAATGTGCTGCCTACCACTGAGCTCCATCCCTGCCAGGGGCCCCTCCCCATCGAGCAGCTTACCCAGTGGATGGGAGGAGCTGAGAGCTCTAGGCACTCCCCTGGGGGGAGCATGGCTGTTCCAGCACCTGTTGTCCCAGGGGAGGCCTCCCCATCCATGCAAGATGCTCCTGCAGGAATCCAGGCCATGGCTGTGAGCCCAGGGCACGGGGAGCAGGAAGACCCCCGCTGCATCGCAGGGGGAGGAGGGAAGGGTTGGGGTGTTTCAGCACAACCCCCCCCAACGGAGGGGTGAGAAGACTTGAGGGAGGTGGGGGGGCTGCTACGGCTGAGAGGACGAGGCGGTTGTGGTGACGGCTGCTGGGAGGTCAGGGTGGTTCAGCAACGGGCAGGGCAGTGGGGGGTGGCTCGGGAACCGGGGAGGGGAAATGCCAGCACTTCTCCAGGGACTGCGCACGGGCGAGGACTGTCAGGCTGCTTTTCAGTGCAGGGCCCTGGGAAGGTCAGCAGCTGGGAAAGGGGCAGTGCAGGTCTGAGGAGCGGGGGGTTGGGTAAGGTCCTTAGCCTGGAGGTGTCCAGAGATAGGAGCAGTGCCCCCTGCTTCCCCACTGACCCCCCCCAGCAACTCCCTGCAGGGCCCGCCCTCACCTGCTCCGTCTTCTCCATCACGCCCTGGAGGTAGCGCTGGAAGATGGCATGGGCTTCCAGGTGCCGTTGCAGCCTGTCCCTCTCCTGGCGCAGCTGGGCTATCTCCTGGCGCAGCCGCACGGCCTCTCTGTCCTTCTGCACCATCTGCTCCCGCTGCTCACTCGCCTTGTGCAGTGCCCGGCTCCGCTTGGAGTCATTCTCCTGCCACCCACAACACAGGGAACTGGGTAACGCCAAAGGGTGCCCACCACGCACAGCCCACGTTTGATGTGTGACACTTGCCACACCAGAGGGCCCCGTGCTACCAGGGCTACTGCCATGAGGAGCTCAGAAAATCTCAGACTCTAAGGTCAGAAGGGACCAATCTGATCATCTAACCTGCCCTCCTGCACAACGCAGACCACAGAACCTCCCCCACCCACTCCTGGGACAGACCCTGACCTACGACTGAGTTACTGCAGTCCTCAAATCATGGGTACAGAGAATCCACCAGCAACCTTCTACTCACATGCTGCTGGAGAAGCTGCTTCTTTAGCTCTATCTGTCGGAGCGGCTGCTTTCGGCGGTAAGGAGTCCCTGGTTCAATCCCCCTGATAACAGGCACTGTCGGCCTGTCTGTTAGGGGATCAGAAATGGGCATCTGGATCCAGATACCCCTCGAGTCTGGAACCAAAGTGTGTGGCTGAGAGCAGAGCCCCAACTGGCTTCTTGTAGCTGCAGCCTCTGTCGCTGAGGTTAGCAGTGGTGCCTGGATGTGCCGAGGGATTTAGACCCAGTGGAAGTGGATCTGACCCACCCCTGCTCTGCAGCACAGCCCATCCCCAACCCCAACCTGCAGGCCCCCCTCCGGGATCTGCAGCTGGGGCGTGTACCTTCAGGAACTTATCAAATTTAAGAATGGCCTCCTTGAGCTGTCCCTCCTTGTGCTGCAGTTCCTCCCGGCGCTGCTGCAGGCTCTCCATCTTCATCTGGAACTCCTGCAGGAGGCCAGGACAAGGCCAGTCAGGCCAGGCCAGGAAATCTTTCCTGAGCCTTCACCAGCAGAGGTCAAGGACCCTCTGAGAACCTGGGTGTGGGAGAGGGGGCTCAGTATTTGGGAACAGGGGGCTTCAAGGTTGCATTCCCACAGCGCTGGAGCAGCAGCAGGTCTACCTAACACTGAGTGCTCTGTAGAGCAAGGGTAACACACTGCCAGAATGTGGGTCTCGGTGTCTCCTTCTAGTGGCTAGTCACATTTCAGGATACAAGCCTACTACTGCTACCAACTGAGGGAGTTACCCTTCAGCACCAGCAGCAGAGACACATGCTTTTAGCACTGTAGGCCCAGGTTCCTGCTCTCAGCCCAAGTGGCAGCAGTTATACAGAACCAAGGTCCTCCCTGGCATTCTCAATCCCTCTGTGGCTCCATGTCCAAGGGACTGACCAGCGTTACAAGTGCTGCATGCATTGTCCCTGTCCCTCGCAGTCACCGAGGCACTGAATATCACGCCGCTAGCTTGCGGCATCCATGGGAATTAGGCACCTAAAGACTTTTGAGTCTTAGAAGTAACGATTCATATTGTGGTACTGCCTAGTGGGCCAGCACCCCATTGCCGGGCACTGCGTATCCACAGAACAACATACACACTTTTTCTTGGCCTGCAGCACAGAGCATCTCTGGGCGTACGAGGGGTGTGTGTATGGGGGGGAAACAGAGTGAGGGGCCCCTATGAGTCAGAGCATGTTTGAGAACACACCTCCCTGTTAAACAACATGCGAGGCTCCATCCAAAACACTTACTGAGACACTTGAGCTAACACTGAGGGTCCAATGATGGCCACTGCTGGTGCAGAAGCCGTCCCCTCTGCAGAACTGCCATCTCACTAATGTACCTGCCAACTCTTAAATCTCATCTTAGTCCCTCTCCCCTGTCACTGCTCGGCCATCACATTCACTAGAGCTCCACGGTGCAATTCTCTAAACGGATCACTGTATTGTTCTCTGCTCTTTAATTCTGGAACGATTATCATGTTGCCAAAGCATTTTGTGCTGTTCTCTCTCTCTCTCTCTTGCTAGGTACATATTTGGCCACACCGTAACATAACGGATTATTAGGCACTTGGCCTCCAAGTAAGCCGCGGTGCTTTACAATCTGCAGCAACAGTTCCACAGCTAAACTTTTCTGGTTTGAGCCAAAACCTTTCAGTTATTTGAATTTTCACTGAGCAATTGCAATTTTCCATGGGCGAGGAGACGGGGGAAGCTTTTTTCCAACCGCTCCAGCCTGGTGACTTTGGTGTCTAGAAAGCAGGAATTTTCTCTGCTGACTGCGTTATGCCTCTCCCCTCCTGCCCTTCAGCCCTCCAGAACTGACCAGCGCCTCCTGGGCCTGCAGCCCGTTACAAGAACATCAAGGACTTGCTTTCCATTCTCAGCCTCCTTCGGGACTCCGGTGCCCCCCACACTCCTCTCCCGTGGAAGTGAGGGCCCAGTGACCCCACCATTTAGGAATCATGAACCGCAAGTTAACAAGACCAGTCCCGGCAAGGCCCCGTGCAGCTGGCTTGACCTGTTTCTGGGCCAGCAGGGCTTGCTCCACCTCTGCCAGCTCCCTCCTCTTCTCCAGCAGGCGGGTGGCAGGGGACAGGTAGTCGTCTTCTCTTTCCGGCATTTTCCTGCAGGGGAGGAACAAATGGTAACGTGGCAGCACTGCACTCGTCCCTGGTGCGGTGGAACTCTGCTAACAACTCTGCAGCCTCCCTGGCACCTGGGATGCCGGAAGGGTATGCCCGATGGGGTACAGAATCCATTGAGATACAAGGGCACCAGGCTTGTTCTTAACGCAAAAGCCACATATTTACTTGGAGCCCCTGACATGGGCTGGGCCATTGCAGCTCCATAAACCAGCACTTCTCCTCGTGCTCACTACCCTGCACTCCAGATGTAAAGCTTTCATGTCAAAGGATGCACCGTCAACAGGCAACCTGGGCTGGAACTGGGGGAACACAGAGCCATGTGCTCTGCTGAGGGGAACCCAAGACCACCAGAGCCCGAGTGTATAGCCAAAGCCCTCTGAGAGACGGCAAAGCCAGCGAGCTCATAGAGCCCAGCTGAACACACAGGATCATACTTTGAACCTCTGCTCTTGAGTGGGCGGAGCTTGTTTGTGGGCGGAGTCTGAATGAGTACTAGTTTTTCCCCACCAGTTCCCTCCCTGATCAATCCCAGAGGACAAGCTTAAAGTGGCTTCCAATCCAAAGCCTGTCTGGTCCCGACACAGAGATTGTGGTTTTACAAGCACAGGTTTCTCATTTGTTTTAAACTCTTTTTTTCTCCCCATGTAACTGTCTGAGTGAATGTGACTCCTTAGCTGACTGTGCAGGCCAATAGCAAGCTCAACTGGCCCCAGAGCAACAAATTGAAAACAAAAGAGGCGAGCTCTTCCCTCGAATCTCTTCGTTTGTCACAGGGTAACTGGCCTGGTAAGAAGGAATAGGTCCAGGAAGGAGCAGTAGCTGAGAGCTAATGCAGAAAGCAAACAGGTGAGAGCAGGAAAAGTCTGCTGAGTAGATGGCTCCTTCGGAGACTCCCTGGGAAAGGGGGAGAACCAGAGCACGCCAAGCCCAGATTTTGGAGGGGGCTTCCCATGGGCAAGGGGCGGACTTGCAGGCAAAGGGGCCTAGGAAGTGGAGGGATAATGGGAACCCTCTTGCAAGAACCTGAAGGCTGCAGGAACAATGTTGCAAGCAGCACAAAGAATTTCCGGGGGGGGCTGGGCAGGAGATCTGCTGTATTTTAACTTTTTATGCTCTGGGGGGTAAGAGAATTATCCGACTTCGAGATCTGCTGGAGGCTGAAATTGTATGAAATTATGCCAGGCTATAGAGTTTGTATCAGCCTCTGAAAGGGATAACAGTCTTTTCCTGGGCAGGGAAGGTAACCATCGGTCTGATCTGCAGTGGAGAAGATGGGCAACTCAGCTGGTGCTGGGCACTGTTGGGGAAACTGAGGTAGGACTTTTCTGGTGCATCATGGCCAGCCACAGAAGAGTGCCCTGGCAGGACAAGCACTGATACACAGTTAAAGTCCTTTTAGGTTTTATTTATAGCAAAGGAGATCAGACAGAGGGTGATTACTAAGTTGATGGTGTCACTTTAAAAAAGAAAGGTCTCTAGCAAAGATAGCAAAGAATGTGAACCAATGTGGTGCCGTCTTCCTGAGTCTGCAGGCAGCCTGAAATAATAGCTCTGAGGCATGTAAACTGATCCCACTCCTTGTTATCTGGGTATTAACTCTGGTAACTAACAACAACCTACATGTCAAGATTACTAACAACTTTACATCTGATCAAAATGTGTGTTACAGGTCCCCTTCTACGTCCAATCCACAGGGGATAGGAGTCTATTACTGCTTTTAGCACGGAGGTCCCTGGTTCAGTCTCTGGGGTACTGACCAAGATCGTGGCTGTCACAAAAGCATGCACATACACACAAAAAAGAGGAGCAATCCCAGTCCAATGCTCCCCACAAAATAATGTGGGTGGCTCTACAGACAGGCAGAGCTTAGGAGAGTTCTGTCACTTACATTCCTCCAGGCTCACCCGCCTGCCACCCACTTCAGTGGGAGCAGCCTCAGGTGCTGTAAAGCTGCAAGAACCCAACCAGGGTGCCCATCTGTGGTGGGCAAGAGTTTAGAAATCACAAGTCACTCCTGGTGTCTGCTTCTCCATGTTTTACAGCATTCCCTCTGTGTTAAAAGCCTGCTCTCCACACTGGAGATGGCCATCTCAGTAAGTGACGTTTAAAAATTGTGCCGATTGGGTAACAGGTTAGAAGGTGAAGATAATCAGTAAATACGTAAATCAGGATTTGTTTGCTTTTCCTCTTGTTCCCATGCACAGAAAACTGGCAGCTATGCACTCTGCTGAGTCCCAATACAGAACCGATTCAACTCAGTGAGACTTGATTGGCTAGACAAATGCAGCCAAACTGGAGGAAAAAAACAAACCCATCAGAGCTGGGTACCACCCACAAAGAACAGAGTTACACCGTGTTTGGGGTTTGAGTGTCTCTCTATTTGTCTTTACTAAACTCACATGGGTTTGGGGGGATCTTGTTACAACACAGCTGCCTGTGATGCTGTAGTTTGGACTGGCACTGGCTCAGAGGGATCCTCTAGTCTGATTTCCTGTGTAACGCAGGGCAGAGAATTTTGCCCAG
Source organism: Emydura macquarii macquarii (assembly GCF_026122565.2). NCBI lineage: Eukaryota > Metazoa > Chordata > Testudines > Chelidae > Emydura > Emydura macquarii. Next base: position 10,502,405 of record NW_027131391.1, on the reverse strand, counting down.
TTACCCCTACTCTGATCCACTAACTTGTCTGCCTAAAGCATAACTTCCTAAAAGGCTTCCACTCTGGAGATGGAGAATCCACCACTTCCCTTGGTAGTTTGTTCCAATGGCCAATCATCCTCCTTGCTAAAAACATGTCTGTCTTCTAACTTACATTTGTCTGGCCTCAGCTTCCAGCCACTGGTTCCCATTCAGCCTTTTCCTGCTAGACTGAAGAGTCCTTTAGTGCCCGTATTTGCTCCCTGCAAAGGTCCTTAAACACTAATTAACTCCCCTCCCCATCTTCTTTGGCACTTGAGCTCTTGAAATCTTTCTCTGAAAGGCATTTTCTCCTGGCCGCAAACCCTTTTGGTGGCTCTCTTCTGCATCCCTCCTATTTTCCAACACGTGGACACCCCAACTGGAGGCAGTATTCCAGTGTCGGTCTCATGAGAGTGACCTGGGCTTTAGCTGTGATCTGCCTACTAACTTTAGTATATTTCTTAAAGCCCCAGCTGCTGCAGTCATGAGATCACATGGGATCCGGATTTGATTTGATTTTTTTAAAGTAAGTTCCTAGCCATTATGGAGGCTGAGAAAAGCTTGACAACATAAAGCAAGTGGATCCTAAAGGCTCAGACACCAAAAGCAAATAGGAAGAGCCCAACATTCATTGGCTTAAAAATCATGACACTTGTTTTAAATGATCGCATGATTGTTGCAACCTGACTCCTGGTTTTTGCATGCTGGAGGTTGGTAATGTTGCTGCTAACGCAGAAGAAGCAGCGTGAGTGGGCAGGACACCAGACAATATGGGTTCAGTCTAGATTCTGCCAGTCACTTGCAGCATGACTGGGGTAAGTCCCTTCCCTGATCTAGGCCTTAGGTTACCAAGCTGTAAAACAAGGGCCGTGATACCCACCTCCTTGAATTAAACCAAAGTTTGTAATATTGAAACCCTCCACAGGGCAGAATCTGCTTGCCCTGCACAGTTCTGCTGGGCACCCTGTGGAGGGCTGGCAGAACTCCAGCCCTGATCAGCAAGCAGACTGAGAACAGGCATTTTCTACCGTGATTCACTCCAGGAAGCATCTGTTAAGTGTTTTCTTGCTGGCACAAAACCCAAGAATTAGCCATGCCTCCAGCTACCCAAATAAGTACACCCCTGCTATTAGCAGCAGCAGGAAGGCTCGTCCCCTGAGGGCCTGAGCCAAAAGCAGCCCATACCATGCTCCTCGCACACAGAGCGGAGATCCTGTTTTCATCCCTCTCTGCAGAGGGCCTGGCTATACAAATATGAATAATAATGAGCGTTATGCAGCTCCGCAGACCCCCACAGAAGCAGCCACCTGCAGGGGGGCAGGGGAGGATCTTACTCACGGCAGCAGCAGCTTGTCCCGGAAAGCCGCCTGCAGATATTCTTCCAGGTCGAAAGCCATCGTGGCCCAGCTCCGACCAAGACCCGCGGTTCAGGGAATGGGGACCCCAGGGGCCCCGCTTCTGTCCCAGTGCCTGCAAAGGGGCCCGGCTGGGAGCTGCGCCCGCCCGTTGCTAAGGAGACGGACAGCACAACGTTCTGTTGCCATGGTCACGCTTTCGGAATCCCGGAGCCCTTTCAAGTTCCCTCTGCACGCCCGGCGGCAGGAGAGTGCAGAGAACAGCCAGTCTAGAGCCGGGTGGGTGGAGCCGGGCGCCCGCCCCGATTTCTCTGCGGGAGGGAGGCAGCCAGGGCCTGTTAACGAATCTCTCCCCTCTCCTCTTTTCTGCCCCGTCTGCATGAGCGCCTCCGCACCTGCCTGGTTTAACGGCCTGCAGCTGCAGGGCCCTGTGAATGGCTTCCCTCCCCTCCCCGGGACACGTCCCCCCCTCCCCAGCGTGTCCCCCGTGGGCAGAGCTGTGGGTAAACATCGGAACGAGTGGGAGGTACACAGAGGCCCCGATCCTACCATCGGATCTGTAGCCAGAGCCTTGTGACGTTCATGGGGCGCTGCTCTGTCCTTGAAATATGAGCCCATTTATCTGGCCCTCACAACTCGCAATCTTCCATGTGCACCCCTGTGAGGTAGGGCGGGGGGCTGTTCTCTCCGGGGTACAGCTCCCACAAGGAATCTGTGGTGGAGCAGGGAACTGAAGCTGACTCTCAGCAGAGTGCCCCAACCACTGGGCCAACCTTCCTGGAGCAAACGAACAAGACTGGCTCACCGTTGGCTGTGCTATTTATTATTAATTAGTAGTAGTACTATACTATAGTAGTATAGTGTATAGCGCATCATCATGGACCAGGGCCCCATTAGTGACTCATCGCAGGTCTATAGCTGCATTCCAGAGCCCTCCCTGGTCCATCTTAAAAAGAGAGTGCTCTTAGCCAGTTGCTTTTTAAAGACCTATTGCTGCACCTGGAGAATGTTTGTTTGACTTAGAACACATTCTGCCTATATATTGTCACATGTTAAGGAATCCTCATCCCTTGTTCTTTATTACATGGGACACTTGCATGCAAAAATCTTTATCTGCATTGATCATTCCGTGTCCCCTCCTGACGGGGTCATTTCAGTCAAAAAGACACTTTCCACTTAAAAATTGCATTTCTTTCACTTTGTTTACTTGGTGCATTTGAACCAGCATTTTCAAAACTGCCCACAAATTCAAAGGTCTCAGTTTTGGGGCACTCAACCTGATTCAATCTGTCTGATTTTTCAGACATTCTGAGCATCCAGAGCTCCTATTGAGTTCTGTTGCAGTTGTGGAAGCTCAGGTCTAGATCTCATAACTGCCAAAAAGGGTGCCAGGAATGGGTAGTCACTTTTGAAAATCTGGCCTTTGTGTATAATGACCTGGGCTGTTTTGCTATTCTTGGTTTCATCTCGCTTCTGTGTCCTTCACCTAGAAAAAGGGGAAGAAATAAAAAAAAAAACTATCGTAAACAGAAAACGGATTTATAAAGGCACAAAAATTGGCGGGGGGAGATCCAGTGCAATGAAACAATTAACTTTTTTTTTTAATTTAACTAGATTTCAAGTGGATGGTGTCCCTGTAACTGCAGTGGGGATAACTGTCAGCACAAGTAGAACATTCTGGGTCCACTTCCAAAACCTGCCTCTGGGAGCTGCCTGCTATGGATAGGGGCTGAAGAAGGAGTAAAGACTAGATCATCAAAGTTATTTAAGTGCCTAACAATTGATTTCACCTACATACCTTTGAGAATTAGAGCCTAATTGACTCCAGGTTAGATTCATCTGGGAATTTGGCCCTGTGACTTTAGGAAAGGAATATACAGAGGGAGGGAATGAACTAAGAAACAAACCATTCTGTTTCATGCTGGGGTCCTTAATTATAATTCATCACAGTGTTAACTGCAGTGAGCCTGCCCTCATCTCCATAAAATGCATTCTGGAAGAACTGCTTCTTTAAAAGAAAGATTGGTCAGTTTCTCACATGGCACCAGCTGCCCATTCATAGACTTTCCTCTCTTTTGTTCTTTGTCCCTGCTGGTGCAAGATAGCTGTGTGTAAATAGTTTTAATCTCTTCATAACCCGATTGTTGTAGTCACACAGTGCATACCAATCTAAGGTACAATAATACCATACATTACTCCATGATAGTGAGCTGAAATGTGGTAAATGCTGTTGCGACATCACTGGGGGCTGGGCTGCCGCCTGTCAGAAAATACATCCATGGCTGACTACCAGGAATTCAGTAGGGAGACAAACAAGTTCTGTGCATTTAGTCCATACACAAAGAATAGTCATGTATTTTTAATCTAAATAATGTCTGTAGGGAGAGAGAGCACAGTGTGTGCATCTCCCACAGGAACTCTAGACTGCTGTCTCCAAAGACAGAGTTCTTAGTAATTTCAAAGTGCAGAACACAGAACACCAAAGTATTGCAAGTTCACAGCTTTACCCACTGCAGTACAAGGGCCCAATCCTGAAACTCTTACTCAATAGTCAAACAAGTACTACTGAGGCAGAAATGTCTGTGGGCCTGATCCCTGCCATCAGGCTGCAGCCAAGCTTGTGCGGAGTGGCTCTCAGTGGAGCCATGCTGTCAGGGTGGGATAGGGTCCTCAGAGTGAAAGAAGGCAAGCCCTTCAGCAGGACCCATCCCCATAGATTCTGGTGATGTGTGGAGACAGGGGTGCTGCATCTCGAATGCCCCGCGCGACAGGGAAGACACAGGATGGACTCAGCTGTTAGGAATACATAGAGGAGGGAGGTGCTTGTTGAGCCTGCTGGAGACACACAGACCCTGTGGTTCTCTCTGGCTCCCGGATGGTGCTGCTTGGTGTCTCCAGGCGTGGTTTCCTGCAGTCCTGTCCTGGGTCACAGCAGCAGAGACGGGGCCTGGGAATAGCGAGCAGCCTCCACAGCTTTGCAGCCTCCACAGGCCCTTCTCCCTTGAGGAGAAACTCTGCCAGTTTAGCTCCGTAGGGTTTCCTGCTCCATGGGAAGGGATGATCTGTCTGTAGAAATCGGCAACAGTGAAACCGATGGGACAGAGGAGTGGGGGTTTGTCCAGCTCTTCTAGTATTTATGAAGGCTCCCCAAGCCTTGGCCCGGGGCTCTTTAAGCAGAGTTTGCCCGGCAGACAGGATGGATATGAACTTCTGTCAGGCTGATACCTCCCTGGGGGAGTTGGGTTTCTGAGCACTGTTGTAATTTGCCACTGTGACCCTTGGCCCTGTATTAATTTGGGGGCTATTGGAGCCAGTGGGAGCCTTTCCATTGCCTTCAATGGACTTTTGGATCAAGCCCTTGAGACAGTACTTTTAGAAGTTGCCTATTCACCCAGCTTCTATTCCCAGGCTTCCCGCACACGCTGTAACTAACGTCCCCTCGGTTTTGATGACCTCATGTGGGGGCAGGAAGAATTCAAGAGATAAAAACCACCTTGAGATGCAGGGTTGATTCTCTCCCCCAGTCTGCTGCACCCCAGCATCACTTCATGACTCCAGTGCAGTTACTCCCACTTTCCCCACTGGGAAAGCTGGCACTGAATCAGGCTGGCGTCACAGCTCCAACCCGCAGCAGATGGCAGAGCTGGGATGTTGCTGGTAGAGGAGCTGTTCTGGTAGATTTATGAGACTATCAGGTGCAGAGGCAGAGCATGTGGCAGTGAGAGATGCAGAAGTACTGGGATGGTGCACACCAAGCAGGGTAATAGCCCTCAAGCTCCCACATACACACATCCCTGGACGTCCTCCATCATTACGGCAAATCTCTGCTGATCGAAGGCCATCCAGATGGATTTTTATCTAGGTTTTGAAGACAGTCTGGCTTCATGTTCCCTCACTGATGAGCTTATCACACCACCAAAGCTTATGGTCCCCACATGGTCGCTGACGATGTAGCAGTATTCTTTAGTAAACAGCCCGGGCTTTCTCCCTCCTGGCCAAATTCCATCCTCAGCAGCACACCTGGTTAACGCAGGAGGAACTTTGCTGGGATGACTCCCGTATAACTGGAGGCAGGCACTGGCCCCTTTTTCTTGCACAGAGGATGATTTGTGAATAAGGTCTGAACTGGAGACCAGGTTCTGTTCCCAGTTCTCCCACTGTGCTGATGGGTGACTTTGGGCCTCAGTTTCCTCATCTATAAAATGGGGATACTGATACCGCACAGGAGAGCTGTGGGACTTTGTTAGTGTTTATAAAGCAACTTGAGATCCTTGAGTGGAAGGTAAGATGATGTGGCACAGAGTTATTCAGTGCCCAGTGCAGTGGTGCCCAGGGAGACCCAGGAGGGAAGTGCTACTGAAACTGCTGCACAGTATTCTGCTTTTCCAGGCTGGGGAGGTAGTTCGCATTTTGTGAATCCCTTTGAAGGACAATGAGTACAGTCTCTGGCTGCCAGCACCCAGGCACCCAGAGAAAATGCTGGCAAGCATAGCTCCAGTCTATACAGCAAACTGCAGCCCTGGGAGTGGGCAGAGAGAGGCAGGCGTGCAGTGCTGCTGCCAACCTGGCCTTGTCACGTTAACCCGTGCGGGATGGCCCGGCCTTCGCCGTACAGCCCCGCTTCTACTCCGCGAGCCAAGCCCTGCCTGTGAACGTCAGACACCAGGGGAGAGGCTCCTTCGCAGGCCAGTGCTGCTCGAGGGCACGTTCGTTCGCTGAAGCTCGCGCGGGAGGGTACAGCGAGGCAGAGCTGGTGCCCCCCGCCCCGCTCCCCGTTGGCTGGGAGAGGAGCATTTCCCCCCCGCGGCCGCCAGGAGGCGGAGGAGCGCCACGCTGCCGCCTTCCGCCCGCGTCGGGGGTGTAGCTCTCGCCGGGCAACCTGTGGCTGCAGACACGATGCTGTCGCTGCCGGAGCTTTTCCTCTGATCCTCCGGCTGCAGCGCCCGGCCGCCGGGCTAGGTGCAGGAGCACGAGGCGGGGGGCAGCAGAGGCAGCCCGGGAGCTTTGACCCGAACCTGACACAGCGACGGGGCGGGGCGGGGCGGGGCGGTTTCACCTGCCTGGCTTTGCACCGGGCGAGACCCGTTTCCACGGGAGACTTCATCGTTTGGAGCCGGCAGCTGCGCGGGTCGGAGCCAGGCTGAAGCGGAGCGGAGCGCCCCAGGCAGAGCTCCGCCAAACTCCTGCCGCGGGGTTGTCTGCGCCGCCCGGCCGCGCTGGGCAGGGGGTCGGGGCCGAGCGGAGCGGAGCGGACTGACGACCCGCCCGCGCTGCCAGCAGAGCCAAGCTCGGGGCGGCGCCGGGCCGGGATGGCCAGGAACACGTCCCTGCATTTCCGAGTGGTGGAAGGGAGGGACCTGCCTGCCAAGGACGTGTGAGTTGCTCGCATCGCCGGGCCCCGGCTCCGGGCCAGCTGTGGCGGGGCCCCCGCTGTAGACCGCGCTGGGGACCGAGCCCAGCATCGGGGCCCGGCTGCTCAGCCTCGGTGCATCTGCCACTGCCGGCACCTGTGCTGCTGGGGGAGGGAGGCGGCCCCAAGAGGCTTACATTGGGCAGTAAAGTAGCCCCAGCTCCGCCCTGACGGGGCCTGGGTGCTGCCTGGACTCCAGCGCCAGGCCGGTAACTCCCGCAGCCGCCCGCTGCCCAGGGCTGCGGCCGTTCTCCTGTTAGCTTGTGGAGAGCCGGCCTGCGGGGTCAGGGCCTCCCCCTTCGTGCACTTCGGCCTGGAGGGTCCCCGGAGTGCCCAGGCTGCCCTCAGCCCAGGGAGAGGAGCGGAGGAAAGGTACCGAGTGGCAATGGGCAGGAGCAAGACTGGAGCCAGCCCACGTTGGAGGGACCAGGCATGGCCCAGTGATTCCCGGCTGGCTTGGCCACTCTCCTGTTCTTTGGTTAGTTGTGGCGGGGGAAGGAGAGTTCAGAACCACTCCCCCAAATCTAAAGGTTGCCATTTGACCCCTCCCTGATTTGAACTTTGCAACTGGCCCCCAGTGACTAACGGGGAGACCCTGAGCCCTCGGCCTGCAAGGGCCCGTGTGTCGAAACCAGCTCTGCATTTGGCAACTGGTCCCATCTCTAGGCATGTGTTGCTGCAGCCTGCCGCTGATGTAAGGCCACCGCCTCCTGCTGTGAGATTTGGAGCAGGACTGGGTGCGGGACGGGAAAACATGAATTGGGCCCATTAGAGTCCAGCTGCCTCTGTGGGGAGCTCGAGTTACTGCTGTCACTTCTCTGGGTCCTGTTATTCTGATTGATATCAATCAATAAATAATGGGCTTGCAGCTGGCAGGCGTCAGCATTGTGATGTGGCACTACCCTGGTGCACTCAGATCCCAGCCCAGGGGGCAGGAGGCGGGCTGCTTCCCCATGCCTTTGCCTGATGCCTGGCTCCCGCGCTTCACCTTTGGTGTGCAGAGGTTGCTGGGATGGTGTTGGCAATAGGCTGTGACGTCTAGTGATAAGAGTGAGGAGGCAGGGATGTGGGATTCTGAGGTTCTACTCTCAGCACTGCTACTGGGTCATTCTGCTTGGTCACTGCCCCTCTCTGTGCCTCAGTTTCTCTATATGTAAAAGAGGGGGAATGAGGCTGCCCTACAGCCCACGGAGGCTGCAAGTATGAATTAATGAATGTGTGCAAAGCCTGGAATATTGGAGCTTCTTGGCTGGAAGGCAGCAGAGAAAGATCTAGTGCCACATGCACTGTTTGCATTTGCCCTCACCCCGAAGCAGATCATCCTGACACTTTCCACTGCAGAGCTCTCGTTTCCTAACTCAGCCACAGAAACGCCTTCAGACCTGGACTTTGGCATGAAGTCTCAAGGCAACTGTGAGCATAAAAGTGATGCAGCTCCACTGGTGTAAATCAGGTCTTCAGTGCGTGAGCTCTTTTTACCAAGCAGTTTATCCAATGATTAAAACCCAGATAGTTCTTAGGGCTGGGCCTGTCCCTGGTAGGAGAATGAGCAAGCCCCCTAGTCTCTATCTCGCTGTCAATTGCACTGAATGTCTTTTGTGGTCTCATTGTCCTCTGCATGGGCCTTTATTCCCATGTAAATCGGGGTAAATGTGCTGCCAAATCACAACTCTCCACCTGCATGTGGGGCTCAAGTTTTCATCTGCTTTCTCACAAAAGCCTGGAGGCAGGGGAGCCGGTTCGCTGCTGTTTGCAAGGCAAGCTGTGGGCTTGTCTACACTTGAAACGCGACAGTGGCACAGCTGTGCTGCTGTGGTAGTGCTTCCGTGTAGACACTAGCATTCTCCCATGGCTGTAGTAAATCCAGCTGCCAGAGAGGCGAGAGCTAGATGAGTGGAAGAACTTTTCCCTCGAGCTAGCACTGTCTATACAGGGGCTTAGACTGGCTTAATTATGTCTCTTGGGTGGATTTTTCACACCCATAGCGACATAGCTGGGTTGATTGAATTTTCTAGATCAGCTCAGCTAACCAACAGTGCACTTATTCCCCTCTTGTTTACACTCCATAAATCGGGAGCTACATCCCTGGAATCTGAGGGCCTGATTCTCCATTTCCTAGTGGGTGTTTACACCAGTGGGAAGGCAGCAGAGTGGGTGCAGAAAGCCATCATTTGGATTTGGGAGCAATTCTGATTTTGTCAACGGTCGTGATACTTAATGTTTGGGGGGGGGGGGGGGGGGGGGGAGGGTTCTTCATGCCCCAACTTCTGGAGTCACGTGAAAATCACAGCTTTCATTTCAAAAGAAAAATCAGTTTCTAGCATTCATGGTAGTGGAGAAAAGCTGGCAGACTGACAGCTCAGAAACAGAAAGCAACTTAGAAGCACACCCCTCCCCCCAGTGCCTGGGGGTTATTTATTTATTCTCATGATTTTTGGATGCTTGGAGCTGAGCATATTGCATCACACGTTCACTTTGCAGGGTTCCAAATATCCGGCCCCGGGACAGCGCAAGGATGAAGCAGGTGCCAGGCAGTGAAACTGGTTGAGAAGAGAACTGGGCACAGTGGCATTACCAACCCTACCTGTCTATCTGAGGTCTGGGCTATCCTTAAAACTGAGATTGGCATAGGGCTGGTCTGCACTAGAAAATGAGATCCACCCAGCTACGTTGCTTTGGGGTGTGACAAATCCACTGAGCGTGGTAGGTGAGCTGACCTCCGTCCCCGTGTAGACAGTGCAGTGCTAGGTCAGGGAAGGTCCTGCCTCTCAAGGAGGTGTTACCTCGGCCTTCGGGAGAAGTCCTTGTGTAGGCACAGGTACCAGTGTCTACGCTGACGTACTGCAGCAGTGGCACTAGAGTGTTTCAAGTATGGACAAGGCTGGAGGTGCTCGGCTTGTGAAATCCCCAGTGATGCAGTTATGCCAAACTAGCCCCTAATGTAGACGCTAGCCGGCAGAATGCCACCCCCTTCAGGGATGCAGCGTTCCTACAGGGTTGAGAAACCCCTTCTGTTGCCGTAGGGGACATCTGCACTAGCAGCTCCGTGCGGCGTAGCTACAGCGCCATAGCTAAACTGCTGCAGTCCCCACAGTGCAGACAGACCTGGGGGGTTTTATCCTGCTGCCCGCCACTGTAGTATCTGAACGTTTTCCACATCAACTCATGGCAATAGCCACGCCCCTTACTGGACTGCGTGGTTTCTCTGCCCCTTTTCCCTGCAGGAGGTCACAACTCTGCTGGCGGGAGGGTTTGGGTGTGTTAGGCTTACATGTTTCACACTGTTTTTCTTGATTTATTGGTAGTGGCTTGATAGGAGGGAATATCAACGCTGGGCTGGGGGGCAGGGAGCGGGGTCGGTGTTGGGGATTTATTGGGTAGGAGGGTGAGGAAGTGGGAATCTGCCGTAACGTTTTTCTGGCCCCAGTGTGTGCCTCAGTTTCCACTAATGTTTCCTTGGCTGTCTGGCTGAGTGTGGGAGGGTTCTCTTTGTTCTCACAGCACGCTCAGGCCTGGTCTACACTAGAAACTACAAGTACAGAATTCTTCTCTCGACTTCGCTACTGCCGCGGGGGGAGGTGATCCCTTTGGTTGCCATAGGCAGGGTCCACATGTAAAATGCTACAGCTGAGACACAGGGCTGAGTGGTGCCTGAATGGGTCATTAAAAGAAGTGTGGTGGGAGCTGAGCCCAGGTCAATGGAAAATCTGAGAAAACAATGGAAAAGCCCCTCACCAGGACATTGCCACCTAGCAACCAACAAGCCAGGGGATGGTTCCCCCCCCCCGCAGGGAAGCTGAGCAAAGACCCCAGCTGGAGAACAAAGTCCTGAGGTGGGGAGAAGAGTTGGCTGCTGGAGGGAGTCGGGAGCCCTCTCACCTCGGAGCTGGCGGAGGTCCGGCTGAGAGAGAGACAGAGCTTGGACAATGCGGTTCACTGCGGCGTGGCTGGCTGCTGGGCTACCCGGACCGCGCTGTGCTTTAGCCTTCACTTGCTGCGCGGAGCGAAGGTCCTTCCAGGCTGGGTTCCAGTCGAGTAATAAACGCGCCTGTTTGGCCAGCGCTCTGAGTGCCGCTGCAAGTGCCTGGTGACTCTGAGGTGCGGAGTGGCCCACTCCCTGTCCCAGCTGGACTCGCTGAGCAGAGCTCGTGGTGCGCAGCAGTGGGGCTGAGCCCCTACGCTTCAGCCCAAGTAGATGGGGAGGCCACGTGGCCAGAGGCCAGAGGGAGACGCCTTGGGGGTCTGTCTGGCCCGCTGAGGGTTCCTCTTAGCTGTTCCAGTGTGGGGATGTAGCCCCATCCTATGGCTCCTGGAGCTGGGGGGGCAGTGTTGGCAGTTGACTGGATAGAAAGGGGGCGAGTGATGAGAGTTCCTTTCTAACGGTGGAAAGGCCTCTTTGAAAAGGAAGGATTGGCAGCTTTGGGGATTTTTCTGACCTCTGGACGCTTGCTCCATAGCCAGCTCCCCTCAGCTGACAGTGCTGTGGCCCCAGATCTCCCAGGCATCCCCCAGGCTCTTGGTCGAGTGTCCCAGCGAAGCACAGCCCAGTGCGTCCTGGCTCTGAATTCCAGCCGCAGCGCAGCTGGGGCTGAACAGCTCGATCCATTCACCTCCGCATTTAGCAAACCGAGAAACCTGCGTCTCCTCCCACTTGCACCAGTGTGAACCTGGAGCAACTCCCTGGAGCTCAGCAGAGATTTTACTGCACTGTGAAACTGACGTCTGAGCAGAATCCAGCCCCAGCTAATGACAAATTAGGACCTACATTTTCCATACAGGATAAGTAAATTCAGAATTCCTAACCATTTTAGGCAGAAGACAGTTAAATGCCAACACATCTGCCTTACCTCTGCCCGAAAATAAAATCCCTGTCCAGAGGAATGGGTTTACCACGCAAACAGTACTTCAGAGCTCAGTAAAAGGGACATCAGTTCAGTCAATACATAGTCGTGATATTTATTTGTACATGTGAATTGCTTCTGTATGTAGACACACACCGTTTTACTGCTGCTCTGGTGTAGATCAATGAACTGCAAAGGTACATCAAGTATAGCTGACTCCGAGTAAACCAGTTAACTATTATGCAAATAGGCTCTATTTACTGTCCAGTAGGACTTTCTCCTGCAAGGAGCGCTGTCCCAAAATCCTGGGATTGCCTTAACAATCATGAGATTTTAAAAAGAGTAAATCTGGAGATCTTTTTATTTGTCTTCTGGTGTGGGGACTGTAAAGGTCCCCTGGCATGGGTGGGGCCAGTGGCCCTCTCTTGCCATCAATCTCCAAGGGAGGCCACACCTCCCTGTGCCTGTGCCCTGGGGGGTTCTTTCAAAAAGGGGGGAAGTTTCTAGCCCTCAGTAGGGTGAACAAACAGCCCAAAGCCCTGGCAGCAGGGCGCAGTCTCTGGCCCTTAGCGGGCGATCATCGCGAGGTCGGGGTAGGAAGAGGGGAGGGGACGCAGGCCCACCCGACTCCCCTGCGTCCCAGCCCAGGCCCTGGCAGTGCCGGGTTGTCCTGTCAGAGGGTCAGGGGGGCTCCAGCCGAGACACACTGACCAGCTATAGGCCATAATGCAGCCGGGTGGGTGCCTGGCTTCCCTGGGCTCCTTCCTTCCCCCCTTTCCCTAGAGTACCTGGTCCCTCAAGTCGCTCCCCATCTCCTCGGGACACTGTGCCCGAGGGAAGTTCCAGAAACCTTCAGCCTCGTCGCTCGACGGCAGGTCCAGGAACTCTTCAGAGCTGTCCGTAGAGAGCAGCTGCTCTGGCTTGCAGGGGGCGGGCAGCTCCTCCAGGTAGCACAGCCCTGGGGTCTCCTGCGGCTTGCCGGACTCAGGTAGCTCCAGCAGGTCCTCAGGGCCCCAAGCAGTTGGCAGCTCTGGCAGCCTCTCCTCAGGGTACCGGTCGGGTGCAAGCCCAGGCCCCGGCACCAAGGGAGAGACGTCCTTCTCCCTCGGATGTCTTTTTCCCACTGAGGTGGAAGGCCGGCCTTTTATGCTTCCTGTCCCACCTTTCTGCTTCCGGTCAGGTGGGGGTGTACTTCTGGGCTCTGCCCCCCAGAGGTGGTTTGGCTCTCCCTCACTGTCAGTCTCCGAGGGATGCCACACCTCCTGGCTACAGGGACCCATTTTCAAGCTTTTCTCTGAGTATGAGAGCGAGAAAAGTATCGCTTTAAAAAAGCAAGCTGCGTGTCCCACATCACGTGACTCAAGAAGCTGGAGATTTCCAGAAAAACATCCAATATCATGAAACTGACAATAAAATTAGGAGGGCTGGCAACTCCATGGCTCTGTGGTAAAGTCAAGGACCTCCCCAGGGTCACAAGGTATGCCCACACATGGATTATTGCAGGATCATACCTTATATTTCACAGCCTTGTGGATACCAAGGCCAGAAGACACCACTGTGATCATCCAGCCTGACCTCCTGTGTGCACAGGCCATAGAACTTCTCCCAGATAATTCCTGTCTGAACTACAGCAGATCTTGTAGAAAAACCTCAAACTTGATTTAAGAATTGCCAGTGTTGCAGAATCCACCACAACCTTTGGTAAATTGGTCCAGTGGTTTAATAGCCTCAGTGTTTGCCCTCAGCAATACACCTTAGTTGCATTGTAAGTTAACGTTAAACAGCTCTGAAACAAGATTAGGACAAAAGCAAGCGCTCTTCCTCCCACACAAGAAAGACTTGGGTCAGAGTTAAGGGGAGTGGCCTATAATGAAATTGACAACTGTCTAAAGTTAGTATGAATTCTGAGCTGGATTGTGCAACATGGAAACATGGCTGCTTAGGTTGCGTAAATGACCTGGTCCTTCAACAGCCTTCACTTGCCTTGTCAGGGGAGCTCCTCGCTGACTACACTTCACCTCCTAACGGAGGCCAGCTGTCCCAAGGCTGCTTAGTTTCTCCTTTTGTGGAATTTTGAAACTCCACTGGCAAGGTGAATCCTGAGGAAGATGCAGGCCCCTCTGATCCACACAGTATCCCTGTGCACAGCAAAGACACCAACTGTCGGGAATATATGAACAAATCGAACCCCTGGGGTTAATCTGAGCCAGCGAGTTCCACTGAGATTAATGAAGCTACACTGACTTATAGCAGCTGAGGATCTAACCCTTTAACTTGAGAGGATCTTGCCCTGGCTGCTGCTGTTTATTCCCTGTGCAGGCCTGGTTCTGAGAAGGCTGCCATCCTGCGGGCAGCGGGAGCTGGGTAGAGGAGGCTCTGAAGCCAGCTACATGCACCATCTGTGGCTGGCAAATTGGGTATCTGAGCCGGGCCTGGCAATAGGGGAGCAGCCAGGTATTTAAATGTGCTCTTTTTAAGCATGTTCTCCCCAGCTACTGGGCCTCTGATGCTCAGTGTCCTTCCGCCCTGGTTTAGTCACCCCAGCACGGGGAAGGAAAGCGTTTGGAGCTGCCCTGAAGCTGCTTTCATCACATACTTCTCCAGGCACTGATGGATCCCGTCACTTTCTGGGACCAGCTGTGCCTGCAAGGCCCCAACCCTGCGATTTGATCTGTCTGACTGACCCCGGGGCCTGTCTGGAGCCTCACTGATCTCCGCGGCATAAGAGCCAACGAAGTGGATCAGGTTGCAGGATCGGGGCCTTAGTTCTCCCTGGGGGACCGGGTGGAGACTGCTCAGTTTCAAGAGCAAATCGGAGATTCCATTGTATTATTGCGGATCTTGCAGCCCTCCCCTGACAGCTGGTGGGGCTATGTCCAGATTTCATGGCGCTTCCTTTTGGCAAAGATGGGGAGACAATGGAGCATTTGATTAGACAGTGTTTAACAATGCCACTGAGGAGCCGAGCCCTTTGTGACAGCTTGGTTCCCAGGAATGGCTCACTAAAACCACCAGAACCATTCAGAGTGGTCTCAGAGCTTAGAGAATGACCCATCTCCCTCTCCCAACTCCCCTTTGGCTCAGTGCTAAAAACACGGTTTTCTGTTACTGGAGTAAAAGGAGTAATGGAAAAGCTAAGGCCATGTGTGCCCTTACAAGCTTACAGCAGCACAGCTGTGTTGATAGAGCTGTCCCACTGTAAGAGCGCGTGTGCAGAAAGTCTGGTTAAAAGGGGACCTGACAGTGCACTGCTGACGGGACACTAAAAATCTGGTTACCAAGGTAGGGGGAGGCGCCAGGTCATCAACCCATGCCAGCCACGGGCATAGTCTGGGGGGGGGGGGGGCATTGCCCCCTCCATTGTTCCCCTACCCCGATTTCTGTGAGCGTTGAGCAGAGTGGGGGGCGGGGGTGTGGAGCGGGCTCACTCCAGGACACTGCTTCCTGGGTCCTAGTGTCCGTCCACATCCTCTTCTCCGTGGTCTGGGTCCTGTTTCTGTACAAGGGTCAGCGCCTGTGTGGGGGCAGGGCAAGGAGATGGGGTGGGGAGAAGAGGCAGTGGGGAAGGAAGGGGGATTGGATGAGATGGGGGAGTGGGATGGGGCAGAGGACAGTGTGGCGAGGAAGGGGGTAGAGGAATGGGGCCGGGGGAAGAGACGGGAATAGGGTAGGTCTGCACCCTTCTGGGTTTTACCCGGACAGTCTGGTTTTTGGTTTCTGTGTCCAGGTGCCATTTAGGGTTGCCAAATGTCTGGTTTTCGGGATCTGGCAACCCTAATGGCACCTGAACCAAAAGTTCAGTTACCACGGGGTGAGGGCAGGTGCCGGCTCAGCCAGAGCCGCCTCCTACCTGCAGGTAGGCTGAGGGCTCCTTGGGACAATCCAGTAAGTGGGAGGGCAGAGGGGGAGAGAAGCGAGCGATGGGGGAGGTTTTTTTGGGGGGAGGGAGCGGAGCAGGGCAGGCCTGAGGGAAGAGGCGGAGCAGCGGGTGGGGCCTCAGGGTTCTCATTACCAGCATTTAGAAAGATGGCAACCCTATGTAGCTGTGTTATACCAATGGGTGAGAGCTCCCACATCGACATCATAAAACCAGTTGTCAGCAGGAGAGCATCTCCTCCCGACACAGAGCTGTGCACACGAATGCTTGTGCCAGCAAAATCCATGTTGCTCGAGGGGGTGTTTTTTTCACACCTCTGAGTGACAAAAGTTTTGCTGATATAAGTGCTAGTGTAGACATGGCCTGAAATATATAGTCTGGTTCAAACAGGGTTGATTTGTGGGACGTTGTCTAGCCTGTGTTATACAGATGGCCTTTTGGCATTGGAAATCACAAATGTCATCAGCATGGCAGCGATACAGGCCAGCCACGAGAAGGAAACGAAGACACTTTCTCCTAGGGTGGGTGACATAGGCCTGATCTACACTTAAATATTAGATCGACTTAGCTACAGTGCTCTGGGCTGAGAAAAATTTCACATCTTTGTGCCATAGTTAGGGTGATCTAACCAGTGATGTAGACATGGCTAGCTACTGCTTCTCAGGGCTGGTCTATGCTGAGATTACATCCGCATAGAATTATAGGAGATGAGGGTTGGACAGGACCTCAGGAGGTATCTAGTCCAACCCCCTGCTCAGAGCAGGACTAACCTCAGCTAAACCATCCCAGCCAGGGCTTTGTCAAGCCACACCTACAAAACCTCTAAGGATGGAGATTCCACCACCTCCCGAAGTAGCCCATTCCAGTGCTTCACCACCTAATATCCAACCTAGACCTCCCCCACAGCAACTCGAGACCATTGCTCCTTGTTCTGTCATCTGCCACCACTGAGAACAGCCTAGCCCCATCTTCCCTGAACCCCCTTTCAGGTAGTTAAAGGCTGCTACCAAATCCTCCCTCATTCTTCTCTTCTGCCGACTAAACAAGCCTAGTTCCCTCAGCCTCTCCTCATAAGTCGTGCTTCAGCCCCCTAATCATTTTTGTTACCCTCCGCTGGACTCTCTCCAACTTGTCCACATCCTTTTTGTAGTGGGGGGCCCAAAATTGGACACAATACTCCAAATGTGGCCTCACCAGTGCAGAATAGAGGGGAATAATCACTTCCCGCGATCTGCTGGCAATGCTCCTACTAATGCAGCCCAATATGCCGTTAGCCTTCTTGGCAACCAGGGCACACTGCTGACTCATATCCAGCTTCTTATCCACTGTTCTCCCAGGTCCTTTTCTGCAGAACTGCTGCTTAGCCCGTCGGTCCCCAGCCTGTAGCAGTGCATGGGATTCTTCCATCTAAGTGCTGGACTCTGCACTTGTCCTTGTTGAACCTCATTAGATTTCTTTTGGTCCAATCCTCCAATTTGTCCAGGTCACTCTGTATCCTATCCCTGCCCTCCAGTGTATCTACCACTCCCCCCAGCTTAGTGTCATCTGCAGACTGGCTGAGGGTGCAATCTACCCCATCCTCCAGATCATTAATGAAGATGTTGAACAAAACTTCTGCATCCCCGACCTCTGGGACATTCCGTTTGTTACCGGCTGCTAACTAGACATCGAGCCGTTGATCACAACCTCTCTCTCGGGGTAAAATCCAGAGTCCTGAGAGATGTAGTTAAGCCAACCTAACCCCAGTGTAGAAAGTGCTCGGTCAGCGTAAGAGTTCTTCCATCTACCTATGGGGGCGGTGGTTTACCCCACAGTGACGGGAAAACCCCTCCCGTCGCTATAGTAAGTGCTGTCTACACCACAGCTCATGGCGGTGTAACTTACGTCACTCAGGTGCAAATAAGCCATGTAAGTTACACTGACCTAAGTGCCGGTGTGGACAGCGCTGTCGGCTCGAGAGCTTCTCCTGCTAACATAGCTGCACCGCTCACGGAGGTGGTTTTATTATGACGGGTGAGCTCTCTCCTGTCGGTGTACAGTGTCCACCAGCCGCGCTACAGCAGTGCTTCTTGTATAGAACAGCCCGAGGTGTGCACACTGAAGAGTAGCGATCGCTGCTGCTCGTGGCTTCAGGCTCCTTTTGGGGCGACTCCCTTCTCTCTCTTGCTGGGTTGTAGTTTTTCAGCTTCAGCACTGCGGTTGCTCAGGGGACCGCTCGGCCCATGGTGCCAGGAAAGGAATGGCCCAGGCTGGTGTGACACTTCCAACATGTCATGGTGACACTGGGCAAGTCGTGGCATCGTGGGAGGTGGGTTGCTACAGACACCCCGTGAGCCAGTTCAATGGCATGGACTGTTGTCTCTGGATTTGCCCTTTAATGGGAGCTTTGCATGCAGTAGCCTTAGGAGGAGAGATGCCCTTTGAGGGGATAAAGCAGCCCTGAATCCGGTTAAGGTTATTGCGGTGTCTACGCACAGAGGAAGGGGAGACTAGAGCAAGGATTAATGCTGTCTGCTCCTTTTAATAACAACAAGCTTAGCAGGGCCTCGTTCATCCACGGCACTGTACATTCTAGAACCACGGACATGCAGCCATCTCTGGGGTGTGTGGCAGCTGCCAGGGCATAACAGGACATAGGGTGTGTCTACAGTGCAAACCAAAAAGGGGGAAGGGTGTTCAGGCCTATAGGGGAGTCTGGGGTTGAACTAGAGCTGCTAACCCAAGGTCAAAGCCAGTTTGTTGTGTCTCCACTGCTCTTTTTAACCGGAGTTCACTTTATTTATTTTTCTCCAGTGTAGACATAGTGGGGAGGGGAAGTTTTGCCAAGGCACCCTCACTCTTGTAAAAAGTGCTGTGGGAATTTCCAGATGCACTCAGACATTGTCCCATCTTAGCCCATCTCACTGACTCAGGGCTATACAGAGTCCTTTGGAAAACTGCCTGCTGTGCTCAGGGAGAATCTGGAACTCAGTACTCCCTCTCCTACCTGGGAAGGACAAAGAGCTGGCATTGCCTTACCTAGGACCTGAACTAGTGCTACCAAAGCATCTTAGCTTATACAGCCAGCACTGAGTAGATTCCTCAGTACAGAAATCTCAGCCGTAAGCCACTGAGTGTTGTGGGCGCCCCTTGCACACATCTAATGGGGCTGGGAATCCGCTCCCGAGGGTGCTGAGAACAAGGAGCTATGGCTGGACTGGAATGACTTGGACAGACTTGTTTGCACTGGTTAATGGTCTGTAGTACTTTGGTGGCTGAGCTGAATGCAGAGGCTGCTCCCCTATTTGGAGAGCTCACAAGTAGGCTTATTTTCACAGCCAGTCCAGATGTGAGACAGGCTCTGCAGGCAGCTGGTTCAAATCCCACCCTCTGATGTTGGCTTGGACTCGTTAATGATACTGCTGCTCCTGTTAGGAGTCTGGCTCTTCAGAGGGCAACGTTTCCATGGCCTGTGGGTCTTTCTTTGGGAAAAGCACAGGACTAATTCGACCCAGTTTTTTTATTCCTTCCGTTAAAGACATACCTCCACTGATACCATGCCTTTAATCCCAAAGAACGCCCAGTCCCTTAAACTGACGGACCACCTACGCTGGCTCCACTACACCCACGTCTGGAATGCAGCCACCCCTGGGGTGAAGTGGGGATGCTGTCTGGCAGCACAACAGATTCGTCGCATGTTATTAATTTAGGTTTATATTTTTACTGTGCTTGTGCAGAGGGCAGAGGGGTGAGGAATCCTGCAGAGGGGGGTTGGCTCTGTTGGCAGTCCAACCTGGAATTGTCTAGGAGAACAAGCCCCTGCGCCCCAGTCTCTGGGGTTAATGTAACCCACATCCCTCACTGTGGCCCTTCGTCCCCCTCTAGAGGTGGTGCAATGGCCCTGCAGGGCTGCTGCTGGGTGGAGGGAGCAGAGCAGCAGGAGGGAGGGCAAGATTTCTCTGTGGAAAAGATGGCTCAGTATCTGCAGTGTTATGTGAGGATGTAGGGACCTGCAGGACCCAGCCCTGCCTCAGAGGGTGCGGTCATTCCTTTCTTCCTGTCTTCATTCTCCCTCTTGTCCCGCTGCTGCAGGACACAATCCCTGCTTGTTGGCCGCTCGGTGCCTGGAAGTGTATGGCCTTTGCTATGTATCCATGACCCTTCCACAGACTTTTCCCTTGGCAGGCGACCACTGGCCATTGAGTTCAGTGCCAGGTACCCAGCAGTCTGGAAATCCCAGCAAACCACAGCCCTCCCAGCCTAGCACAAACTCAGCCAGCTTCGACTCCGTGCCCTGGCCTGCTGTGCTCCATCAGATTTACCTTCTTACCTGGGAGTGCAGCCCAGAGCCAGCCTAGCCCTCAACCTGAACTCCTGGCCTCCCATCCCTGCTAGCTGCATCTTCCTGCCTGACTCAAAGCAGGGAGCCATGCTGGGACCCTCCAGGAGCCATGCTAGAAAAGGAACCACCTGTAGCTGGTTGTCACTAATTCTGTAGGGAAATATTCCCCAGCAGTGATTAGCTAAGGCTGGAGTTTATCCCTTGCCGCTGGGGTCCGGCAAGAGTCTCTGCGGAGCAGCCATGTATGAGATCCCTGATGCACAGTCAGGGCAGGGCAGGGCTGTGACTCCCCGCTGTGCCTGGGGGTCTTGCCCCAACTGATTCTCCAGGAATGGGGGACCACTGTCTAACCCCCAAACGTTCTTCCTCCTCCCCACACCGCACACCCGCTACAAAATGATGTCCATTTCGAGATCCAAGTTTTGTATCCAATCCTGATTCCAGCCAGGCCCAGCAGCTCCCAAGCACCATGCAGAAAGCAGTTCCTCTGGGATTCCTGTTTTAGTCTGCGGCCCAAAGAGTCTGGGAAGCAGCTGCACTGAAACCTGTGGAGCGCTGACCCCAGTGAATATGATGCTCCTTTTGCACCCTTCCATATGCAAGCTGTGGTCCCTTCTTCTGTGCTGCTCCCTGCCCACCCCAACACACCTGGCACCACACTTTCTGCTCAGATGCCTCCTGAAGTGTTGCTTCTCCTTAGAATAGAATCCTAGAACCATAGGGTGAGATGGGACCGCAAGGGTCAGCGAGTCTAACCCCGGCCAAGATGCAGGATTTATTGTGTCTAAGCCATCCAAGACGGGTGATATCCAGCCTCCTCTTGAAAACCTCTAGTGAAGGCGCTTCCATGACCGCCCTGTGCTCTCTGTTCCATTGCCCTGCTGTTCTTACAGTTAGGAAGTTTTTCCTGAGATTTAATCTAAACCTGCCGTGCTGTAGTTTGAACCCATGGCCTCTTGTCCTGCCCTCCGTGGCAAGAGAGAACAACTTTTCTCCATCTTTTTTACAGCAGCCTTTCAAGTATTTGAAGACCACTATCCTGTGCCTCCTTAAGCTCCTCACTTCCAAACTAAACATACCAGTTCCTTCAGCCTTTGCTCACATGGCTGCATTCCATCCCTTTGATCACCTTTGTCACTTGCCCTGGATCCTTTCTAGTTTCTCTACATCCTTTCTATACACTGGTGACCAAAATCGGACACAGTACTCCGGCTGAGGGCTAACCGTGCCAAGCAGAGCCATACTATCATCTCCCGGGACTCGCAGGATGTGCCTCTGTTCATGCAACCCAAAATTGCATTTGGTTTTTTGCAACAGCATCGCCCTGCTAACCCATGCTGAGGCTGTGATCCACCACAGCTCCCAGATCCTTCTCAGGAGTGCTGCCGCCAAGCCAGTTATCCCCCATCCTGTGTTTGTGTGTAGCGCCCCTCTCCTCCGTTACCTTCTTTAGTGCAATCTGCTCATAGGGTTTGATGAACAGGCCTGGCTTCTTATGGATCCCACTACCCACTCAGCAGGGTGTATCTGCTTTATTTTTCCCCCCTCGCTCCTTCCTGGCAGGGTCACCAGGGAAGCTTGGGAAGAAAACGCTAACACAGGATGACTCTGACTTACTTGCCAGATCGTTGGAGACTCCCAAGGAATAACACAAACACACACAATCGATTCCACCCAGCCGTTCTATTAAACAGGAGATAAAGATGACACAACAGGGTAAAACACGATCCTTAGCATCACCAGTCACATGACCCGATGTAGCAATTGTAAAATCAGTGTCCCGCTGGTACGTACTTTGTTGGGGCCCTTGGTGACCTGTGCTCACATCTCTTCTGGGCAGTGGGTTAGCAGTGTGGCTGGCTGGGTTCAGCACAGCCCGAAGGCTCACAATTGGGATAAGGTGGCCAGTCCCTCTGCAGCAGGTGATCAAAATCCCCAAACCCTCACTCCCTGGCTTGCGGACGCCGTGCAGGGAGTAGGGGTCCCCCAAACAATGTCCCTGACTACCTAACAGCAGCCGCTGCACTCTCCCACTCTGGGACCGATCCAGGGTCAGAGATGACTCTGGACTCCTCAGTCACTGCAGAGGGGCTGGTCTCTGTGGGCAGGGCCCCTCTTCACGCAGGCATCAGGCTGCGTCTGGTCCCAGGATTCCCCTCAGTGCCAAGGGGTGCAGGGCTCCAGGTGCAGATTACAAAACTGCCCCGCAAATCCAGACGTCCGTCTCCCGCCCCAGCGCCCGGCACATGACAGCAGGCCGCGGCCCTAGGCTGGCAGCCGGAGCAGAGCTTGCCGTGCGGGGACTCAGCAGTGTGCCCTATGGTTCTATGACTCTCCCTGCTAGGGAGCGGGGGTAACTCAGCCTGCGCGGGAACTTTTCCCACCAGCGCTCTACAAACTGGGAGACACTTTGGAGTGGGAGGGGCTCACGCTGAGGGATCTGGCTTTCCGGTCCCCAGGGGCCAGTTCTCGGGGTAACCCTGCATGCAGGCCTCGGCTCACCAGCTCCCACGCAGCCAGTCCTGCTCCTTTCCCCCCAACTCCAGACTGCCCCCAAATGGCCTCTCCCTCTGCCCAGCTCCCTGCGAGGGGCACCTCCACCCCTATTGGCTGCCAGGCAGACTCTGGGTCTGCCTTGACTCCCCCTCCCTGAGCTACCAGCATCCAGAGCCCCCGGATCGAGGGAATCTCCTGGGGGCTCCATGTGCATTTGGTTTTTCTTCGGCAGCATCTTACATTTGTCTTGGCTGAATTTCATTGTGCTGGGTATAGCCCAGTTCTCCAGTTTCTCAAGATCCTTCTGAATTGTAGTGTCTTGCGATGCAGATATCAATGAGCGAGTCTTCAGAGACACCTGCCAGGTAGCTCCACCCTTTGGCTTTCCCAAGGCTCCCAACACTGTCTGCCCCGCTGGTTTGCAAGCTCCTGGGGACAGGGACTGTGCCTTCCCCTCAGGGCTGCACTGTCTGCAGTAGCGGGAGTGGCGGTGCTTGGCAGCGCTGCTTTCTCCGGCCTGCCTGGTGCCAGAGGACAGGAGGAGCAGGGGCAGCGTGGGTGCCTGGTTACAGCAGTTGGGCCATGCAATGTATGCGGGGGGCAGTGGGGATGGGGAGCCCAGGCCTGCCTGCTCTGTGATTTCACTGGGGCCAGGCCAGGCCAGTTGGGAGCTGTGCTGATTCAGTGCATTGCCTCTTACGGAGCCCCAGCAGACCATCAGTCCTTAAAGGACCAGGGCACGGGTCAGCCTAACCCCAATGTTCCCTTGACCCCATGCCCCGGTCAGGCCCCTGATGAAAGAGGCAGCGGTGCCCTTCCTCAGAGTGAAGCCCAGGGGTTCCTGGGATCTCGGTGCTGTGATGGACTGTGCCGTCCCCTCGCCAAGGCCTGTGCCATGCTCTCTTATGCCTGCTGCAGGGTGCTGCGCGCCTGCTCCCAGCTAGAGCCACCCCCTGCCCTAGCTGCCTTCTTCAAATGCTCTGCAAAGAGGGCTGTCCCTGTGGAGTCCTGCCTGAGACGCTCTGTCGCAGATCCCAAAGCCTGGTTAATACCAGTCTGACTGTGTGTCTTGTTTTCCTCCCAAGGTCTGGCACCAGTGACCCCTACTGCATTGTCAAAGTTGACAACGAGGTGGTAGCCAGGTGAGTGTGCCCAGTTGGGGGCCCTGGGGATGGGACGGGACAGAACAGCACGATCAGGGAGGGTTCAGTGCCGGGGGACATGGCTCAATGCTGTCCAGAACCAAGCTCTGGTCTCTGCTCACTCAGCTGTCTCTGCAGCCATTGATTTCCTGGGGTGTCTGCAGAGCCCGGCTCCGTTAGGGGAGGGAGCTGTGGTCCCAGTTCGTTTCTTCCCTCCCTGCTGTTTTGGAAGTCCTGGGGCTGAGGGCAGGGTTAGGGTTGATCTTCTCCTGCCATGTCAAGCATTGACCTGCACCGCCCTGGGAGCACGTCGGCTGGGTGTCTGGCGTGGTGCCCGAGAAGGGCTGAGTGAGATGCAGGAGCAAAAACTGACACTGTGCTGCAGCTCTGCGGATCGGTTGCAACCCAGCCCTCAAAGGGGAAGTGAAGGACACCTGGACTAGGGAGGGAAGCATGGCGGGGGGATAAGGCCTGGGCTGGGACCAGCACTCTGCAGAGCTGGGTTCTAGCCCCAGTCTGTTGCTGACTCACTGGGCAAGTTATTTAGGACAGATTTCACATTTCAGGTGCTGAGGTGCGCATTTCAGGTGCACACTTCAGGTGCCGAGTACAAGTCGGTTAATCTCTCTGAGCCAAATTAATCCTGGCTGTGTTTTCATTAACCACAGCAGATGGGTTTGACCCTCTGTGCCTCAGTTTCCCCATCTGTAAAATGGGGATAATGATGCTTCTCTGCTGCATGGGGACTGCAGAGGGCTGACTGGCTTATGACTGCATGGCACATTGATGCTGCAAATTATTGGAGAGGCGCTAAACTCTGTTATTTCACTCACTTTCATTGGGCTGTGAGCCATCCGCAGCATGCAGCTTGCTGGCTCCTCCCTTCCCCCCAGTAGGACTGAGAGCAATGGGGGGGACACTGACGTGAGCCAGTGCTGCGGCATCAGGGCCTTGCCGTCAGCGGTCAGGCCCTGATGCTCCTGGCTCTCCTCAGAGCATTGCGCTGGAGAACGTTACCGATGTTCAGGTGGGTCGAAGCAAGGAAACCATTAACCGGGGCAGAGGGCGCATAGACCCTGGCACTGGGGTGGCAACGGGTATTTCACAGCTTCCTCTAGCCCACACTTGCCCACCAGCACCGGAGCGAAGCCCCAGGTCTGAAGGTCCCAAAGGGTGTGCGCTGCCTGCAGTGTGCGCCTCAGGCCAGCAGCCTGCTGTGGAGTCGTCCCCGGGAAAAGGGGGCTCTGAGATACACCCCACACGGAGCCCGTGGTGGGACTACCAGAGCTGGGGTGTGCTTGAGCCATGCCTTACGTGGGGTGGGGGCCTGATCTCTGGCAAATGTGGCAGGGCAGCCTTTGGGCATGTGTGTCGGGGATGTTTGTGTGCGCCTGGTGCTGTACACGTTGGCAATGGCTGGGTGCGTGTGCTCGTGCACTGGTATTTGTGTGGCTGGGTGTGCAAGTGGGGATGGTTTGCGGCTGGGGCTGTGTGTTGGCGGTCGCTGTGTGTGCGCTGGTGACATTTACATGCCTCTGGCTCTGTGTGTGCGTGCGTGTGGGCTGGCTGTAGTTCTTTGCATCAGTGGCCATTGCATGTCTCTGGCAAGGTGGATGGGTGCCTCTGTGCACTTGGTGGCGTCCATGTGCGTGGCACATGCTCTGGCTTCTTGGAGCTGTGGGGTCCAGATGGCATCTCTGATAGTCTAGGGTGATCTCTCAATCCCTGAGCCTGACCTAAGCCTCCCGCTCTCCTTCCAACGCCATTGGGATAAAGCAGCTAAGTAAATCTGCCCCAGAGCCACCTCCAAAAGATAAGGACTGAGCCTGCAGTTCCCACAGTGAGGGCTGGGCCCACCAGCTGTGATCCTTCTCCCAGCCCCTCTCCAGATGCTGGCTCAGCTTCTGCACACCTGCCCACCTCTAGCAGGGCATGCTCCCGGCTGCTGGCACTGAATTTGCCCACCCCCGTGCTCTGCTTGCAGGACTGCTACCGTGTGGAAGAACCTGAATCCCTTCTGGGGTGAGGAGTACACCCTGCACCTGCCCATGGGCTTCCACAGCCTGGCCTTCTATGTGCTGGATGAGGACACCATCGGGTAAGAGGCACGGAGGGTGGCGGAAGGGACTGCTTCTGGGCCGAGAGGGGCCCCTGCTCTGGCTGCGGCTCAGAGCACTAACGAAGGGCAGTGGTTCTTACTGAGCGAGGGGCTGCCTGGAACAATGGATCTGCCCCTGGGCTCTGGTGCCACAAGCTGGCACGTCCCCTCTCTGGGGCTGTCCCCCCCGCCAGCCATGCTGACTCAGCAGCAAACAGGCAGCAGGATTGTTAGAGTATTTACTTTCCCTAATTCCCTGGCAATTCCCCTCCCCCATCCCCACACTACCCTAGGGCTCCTCCACAGTCTGCCCGGCCGTGGCCTGGGTGGTGTCTGTGCGACAGTTCAAGACCCACCGCTGCTGTCCCCACCCCCACAATCAAGTGAAACTTGCTGGCAAAATGCATGTAGAGTAGTGTCCCCCTCCCGTGAACAATATGCATGGAGGGTAATAGCCTGCTACTGCTGCCAGCTATGAGAGCTGTTCCGTTAATTCAAGCAACAGAGGTCTGTGCCACGATTCAAACCCTGCTGAGAATTCATGAACAAAAAAGAACTAGATAAGTTCATGGATAGGTTCATCCATGGCTCGTATCCAGGACAGGCAGGGGTTGCGGTTTGCCAGAGGCTGGGAATGGGCGAGGGGATGGATCACTCGATGATGACCTGGTCTGTTCATTCCCTCTGTAGCACCTGGCATCGCCCACTGTCAGCAGACAGGATACTGGGCTAGACGGACCATGGTCTGACCTAGTGTGGCCGTTCGTATGTTCTTACCACACCCACTGAGGACTGTGCTGTGAGAACCCCACATAGATGTGGGAGGCAGGTGGGAGATGGGGCTGACAGCATGGGGGGCAGCTCATGGGACAGGGCATGGATCATGTCCAGAGGTGTTCTCAGAGCTGATGTGAGGGCAGAGCACCAAGGGTTTGAGACAGGTGGGTGGGTTTGTGTCCCACGGTGGATGGCTCTCTCCAGAGGTTAATACTTCTCTGAAGGGCTGGCCTAGTTTCCATTTAGCGTGACCAGATAACAAGTGTGAAAAACCATAGAATCATAGAGTTGGAAGGGATCTCAGGAGGTATCCAGTCCAACCCCCTGCTCAAAGCAGGACTAACCTCAGCTATATCATCCCAGCCAGGGCTTTGTCAAGCCACAGCTTAAAAACCTCTAAAGATGGAGATTCCACCACCTCCCTAGGTAGCCCATTCCAGTGCTTCACCACCCGCCTAGTGAAAAACTTTCTCCTAATGTCCAACCTAGACCTCTCCAACTGCAACTTGAGACCATTGCTCCTTGTTCTGTCATCTGCCACCACTGAGAACAGCCTAGCCCCATCCTCCCTGGAACCCCCTTTCAGGTAGTTAAAGGCTGCTATCAAATCCCCCCTCACTCTTCTCTTCTGCCGACTAAACAAGCCTAGTTCCTTCAGCCTTTCCTCATAAGTCTTGTGCTCCAGTCCCCTAATCATTTTTGTTGCCCTCCGCTGGACTCTCTCCAACTTCTCCACATCCTTTTTGTAGTGGGGGGCCCAAAACTGGATACAATACTCCAAAAGCTTCCTCACCAATGCCGAATAGGGGGGAATAATCACTTCCCGCGACCTGCTGGCAATGCTCCTACTAATCTCATCTCCAGCTTCTTATCCACTGTAACCCCCAGGTCCTTTTCTGCAGAACTGCTGCCTAGCTCGTCGGTCCCCAGTCTGTAGCTGCACATGGGATTCATCCGTCCTAAGTGGAGGACTCTGCACTTGTCCTTGTTGAACCTCATCAGATTTCTTTTGGCTCAATCCTCCAATTTGTCTAGGTCACTCTGTATCCTACCCCTACCTTCCAGGGTATCTACCACTCCCCCCACTCATCTGCAAACTTGCTGAGGGTGCAATCTACCCCATCCTCCAGATCATTAATGAAGATGTTGAACAAAACCGGCCCCAGGACTGACCCCTGGGGCACTCTGCTTGTGACCAGTGGCCAGCTAGACATGGAGCCATTGATCACTACTCGTTGAGCCCTATGCTCTAGCCCAGTGTTTCTCAATTGGTGTTCCCAGGGTTCTGCAATCAGCTGTTCTCCGCGCCACCGCAATCAGCTGTCCTCCGCGCCACCGAAAAAGGGAAGATGTCCCGGATTTTTCGGCGGAGGGTATCGAGTGTAATTTAATTGAGAAACGCTGACCCAGTTGTTTGTACATAATTTGCTTATTTCAACTTTTTTTTTGGCCCCATATGTAAAAATACTGTTAAGAGTTTGGGGGGTTCTGCAATTATTTATCGAGTTCAAAAGGGCTCCGTGGCCAAATTTAATTGAGAAACACTGCTCTAGCCAGTTCTCTATCCATTTTATAGTCCATTCATCCAACCCGTACTTCTTTGACTTGCTGATAAGAATACTGTGTGAGACCATATCAAAAGCTTTGCTAAAGTCAAGGTATATCACCCGCTTGCCCCACATCCACAGAGCCAGTCACCTCATCATAGAAAGCAATCAGGTTGGTCAGGCATGACTTTCCCTTGGTGAATCCATGTTGACTGTTCCTGATCACCTTCCTCTCTTCCAAGTGCCTTAAAATGGATTCCTTGAGGACCTGCTCCATGATTTTTCCAGGGATTGAGGTGAGGCTGACTGGTCTGTAGTTCCCTGGATCCTCTTTCCTCCCTTTCTTGAAGATGGGCACGATATTTGCCTTTTTCCAATCATCAGGACAGGGGATGGGGGGAATAGGCACCCACAGACCTGCCAACAGAGGGCGATTGCCCAGGGGCCCAGCGATTTTAAAGGGGCCCGGGCCATGGGCAGCAGAGTGAAAGCTTCCCCTCAGGGAGGCTAGCTCCCCATCCCACCTCTTCCACCCATGCCCCCACACACCGTGCACCCCTGCTCTGCCCCAGGCCCTGCCCCCACCCGCTCGCCCCTGCGTCCCTCCCCACCAGCCCACCTCCCTGCTCAGCCC
Source organism: Emydura macquarii macquarii (assembly GCF_026122565.2). Classification (NCBI taxonomy): domain Eukaryota; kingdom Metazoa; phylum Chordata; order Testudines; family Chelidae; genus Emydura; species Emydura macquarii. The sequence goes on along the minus strand of NW_027131391.1, from coordinate 10,473,886 downwards.
CCCTTATCTCTTCCATACACCCCTTTCCCCGCTTGGCCCACCGCAGCCATGTCCCCTCTACCCGCTCATGCCCCCCACTGTCGCTCACTGCATGCGTCTCTCCTCTCCTCCCCCACTCCACCCCCCCCCCCCCACCACAGGTCACTGCATCCCTCCTGCCCCACTCAGCCCCTCCAGCTGCCACGTGCCACCTGGGGGACGGGGGAGTGTGGAATAAAGGAGGGGGACCAAGCAATGGCGGGGAGGGACGTGGCCAAGCCGGGAGGGGGCGGGGCCTGGGGCAGAGCAGGGCGGGGTCACGGGCAGAAGGGTGGGACGGGACTGTTCTGCCCTGGGGCCCAGAATTCCTGCTGCTGGGCCTGGGCCCCCGAATATTGGGAGTGTCCTTATACAAACAGGTCACCTGATCACCCTACTTCTTCCTGCCCTTCCCTGGCATTCACCGATCCGTCGCCACCCAGCCTTGCCCACCGTCTCCTTGAGCCTCTGTCCCTTTGGGAAGCCTCCCAGTTTGACAGGCTGGTTTCCAGTGAAAATCTGGAAGCTGCCAGCTTCCGCAGCGTGTGGGCGGAGTCGTCCCGGTCTCACAGCCCAGCCAGAAAGTCCTGGCAGGAGTCCAGCAGCAGAACCGGGGCCTTTGCCGCAAGGGAGGTAGTGTGGGCCGTGTTGCCTACAGCAGGCAGGGCTGTGGGGGAGCAGTGTGGTCCTGCCATGGGCAATGCTGGGGGTGGATCTGGAAATGCTACTTGATGTGATCACTTCATTACAGCTCCCTTGGTAAAAGGAAGTCCCCTCCCCCCATGCCCCAGGGGTAGGGAGAAGACAGCGCTTTGGAGGGTGCTAAGGGAGCATTCGTTGTGGCCTGGGGAAATGCCACCTGCCATTTCCTGGCGGACAGCCCGTTAGACACACAGGGGTGCTCTTTGCTCCTGTACCTCCATGGCTGGAGAGGCTGAGGGATTTGGTGAAAGGAGCAATTAACTCCAGGGTGTCCATAGCAAGGGTGGGAGGTAATTCACCAAGCTGGGCCTCTGAACTTCTGGCTGGCTGGGACAGGGCTCTCCTCAGGGACTGGGTGTGGGAGAAGCCACTGAAGAGGAATTCTCTGTCTCCCACGGCTGCTCTTTCCAAGCCTTTGTGGACAAGGCCCAGGATTGGGACTCAGGAGATGTGGCCCCTCCGATGCGCCAGCGCCGGGTGTAACGAGCGCAGCAGACAGACAGTCGGTGTCTCTGGTGAAGCTGCAGAGCGAAGCACGGAGGGAACGAATCTCTCACTGGGAGGTTGGGGTGATGTGAGGAAGCCGGTGGCGGTGGATTAGCCCCCGGATAACTGGCAGTTAATTCCAGGCACTCTTTGCCCATACTGGGCTCTCTTTCCTTGCAGGCATGATGACGTCATTGGCAAAGTATCGCTCAGTAAAGAATGGATTTCGTCTCACCCGCGAGGTAGGCGCTGGGGAGGCTCCTCAGGCCGTGTAGGGAGCAGTGGTGCTGGACAAGCCGGTGACTGGGTGGGTCACAGCGGACATGCAGGCAGCAGGCACCAAACTGGCAACTTATGAGCCATTCCTGGAATCTGAGCCTCCACTGGTCAGCGGGGCTCCCCTGTGGGCTGCCAGTCAGCTGATCGGCTGGGCTCCCCTGCCTCTGGCCAGCCAGAGAGCTGACTGGCGGACACAGGGGAGCCCCGGGGAACAGCTGATTGGCAGCCGGCCCCCACCCCCGTCTCAAAGGCTATGAGCTGCAGAGAGCGGCTTCCCCGCTTTTGAGAGCTGTGGATTCGCAGGGCTCCCATGATGAGAGAATCTCCGCTTGCCTTCTAAAACCACCGAGGGTTTCTAGCTTCTGTGGTGGGGAGAAGGCTGCAAGCCTGGCTTGAGGGCTCCCGGGGGGCTGAGGAAGAGAACCCCTCTATTGTGCTGCCTATCTCATGATTGTCCAGCCAATCTCCTGACTGGTGCAGCGGGGAGGGGCTGGCCGTGCTGCAGATAACACGGCTAGGGTCTGTGGCATGGCACGGGGGGTGCAGGGATCGCACATGTGGCGGCACCCCAAGGTGGGCAGGAACTAGCGTTGGACTCCTCTGCCATTGCAGGGATTGACAGCTGGATCAGCCTGACACGTGTGGACCCTGACGCAGAGGTGCAGGGAGAGATCTGCCTGGAGCTGCAGGTGCTGGAGGAGCCGCAGCGGAGGGTGCTGCACTGCCATGTGATGGAGGCCAGGTAGGAGGAGATGGCTCCTGTCTCTCCCGCCCTCCTCTCTATCTTCCTCCATCGCCGTCTTCCTCCTTTCCCTCCCCCCCACCCCGGGAGCCCCAGCGAAGAGCCTCCTTTCCAGGTGCCTGAGACCAGCCCAGCCCATCCGGGCCCTCCGGGCAGGAGACGTGGTGGGGCTGGCAGCTCCTGGGGCCCAGGCTGGGAGCCGGGGATCAGATGACAATGGGTTGCCGAGCTCTGTGCCTGCTTCAGTTCCTTTCCTCGATTCCCCCTGCTCTGGGTCGGGGGAGCCACCCCACAGAGACTTCTGCCATCCTCACTGAACCTGGGGCCAGGCAGCCTGGCCTGGCCTGGCCTGGCGAGGAGTCCAGCAAAGCCCAGGCTACTGTGACTCCTCGTGGCCTCGGGCTGCGGTGCGACGTTAGCGCGTCTGTCTCTCTGGTGTCCGTCACCCAGGCAGCTGGGCCTTTTGCCTGCCTGGATGCCACGGCAATGGCTGTGGCACAAGTGCAGAGCGATGGATCCCCCGTGTGTGTGTGTGTGGGGGGACCCGTTCCGAGGTTCTCCCGGACCACCCGGCAGTCAGGCGGGGCTAGGCAGGCAGCTGGGCACTGGCAGGCACGTCTCACCTTTAGGGGGGAGGTTGTGAGAGCTGGGGCTCGGGATGGGAGGTGTGTCCGACACCCATCTGCCACTGAGCTACCAGGTGAGCTGTCTGACCAATGGCCACAGGGACTCAGCCTCTCCTTCCTTGCTCACGTCCCCCTTCTCACACACATGCTCCCTGCCTGCCTCTCAGATGTGGCACGGGGCCAGTGGAGGCTGCTGCACTGGGACTGACTGGAGAAAATGGGGGGTCCGGCAGGATCCAGCTCAAACTTAGCAGCATCACCTCCTTCCCCATGGTGCATCTCGTGTGTACTGCAGCTACTGACCTCGGCCCTGTTCAACCCTCATTCACCACAGTGGAATAATTGGGGTTGAAATTCCTTTCCTTCTTCATCCAGCTGGTACAATTCCTAGAGCAAGAGTGAAGAACTCAGGGTCCTTTTTAGCCCCTGCTTCCTATCTGCTGACAAATATTTATATTCCAGTAGCCCTTAAAGACCCCAGGCAAGATCAGGACCCCTCTGTGGAGGGCACTGGATATACCCAGAGTGAAAGACATCCCTCCCAAAGAGCTCACCATCTAAGGACAAAGGAGAGATGGTTATCCCCACTTTACAGGTGGGGAAACTGAGACACAGAGCTATTAAGTGATGTGCCCAAGGTCACACAAAATCTGTGGCAGAGCAGGAATTGAACTCAGGGTTCATTAATCCCAGTCCACAAGACTGTCCTTCCTCAAGCATTGAAGACATGCATCGAGAAGAACCAGGTGCCCAACCAGAAATGAAGAGCAGAGTTTTATTTATGTTGTTTAAATCTCTCTCATTCTTGCTGTTCTTGCCTGAGCTGTGCTCTTCGGGAAGCGGTGCTGGGACATATCAGGGCCCTGCCTGGGGTGAAGAGATGAGATGTGCGGGAGAGAAACAAGTCAGTTTCATAAATGTTAAAGAGGAACAAGACCCTCCCCCCCTCCCGCTCCCAGCATGAACTGATTAGACCTCAAGAAAGGGGGGCAGTGCCAGTGCGTTGCATGGGCAGGAGTTACGCGAGCTCCCCCAGCACTGCTGTGCCAGTGCCCTGGTATCGCTTGCACCTCCCAGCCCCTTGCCCTTGCTTTGAGGAAATCTTCTCTGCGCCTGCCAGGGCTCAGCTCCCTGACTCCCCCGGCCTTGGCAAGACGTGCACTGCCAGCACGGGCTCTGCCATCCCTCCGCAGGTCAGCGACGCACACCAGCCCCGAGCCGCCGAGTGCCACCTGGCGTGTCCAGCAGCTGTTCCAGCGAGCACGCTCCGTGTTCACAGACTTGCTGGTCCCAAGGCCCAGTGCACAGCTGAGGTCCCAGCTCTGCTCGGCGCTCGGTGCCTGGCTGTATTACAGGTGAGAAGAAGCGAAAGGCTGGCTGCAGGGAGTGCAGAGTTCATACGATTGCACCTTGAAGCAACTTGAACCAAAGGTTCCATACGCTGTAAACTCTTGACGTAACTAACTCGCTCCGTTCCTCGGTGCGCTCAGCTAGGGATGGCTGGGATCTTTCTTTCCTGAGACAAGTCGCACTGCCAACTGGTTTTCATGGTGAAAGGTTCAGGCCCCCCAAGATACGCCAACAACCCATTATCAGTACCGTCACCAGGACAGCCCCTGCTGGGTGGTTTTCCTGTGTGCTGCTTTCTTGTAGACGTGTGCAAGCTCATGAGTAGGACCTGGCTCCATGTGCAAATAGACCTACAGTGTGAAGCAGACAATGCACAATCTGCAGACAGGGAGACAAATGGCTCTTACCCACTGCCTGAAAGGAACCTCTCCTGTTGACCTGCAATGATTGTGATGACCCATAGAGACCTCACATGCTGCCCTTTGATGAACTGGCATGCCCACACTCTGACCCCAGCGGGTCCCTGGAAAATCCCATGCATCACTCGTGCCCTCTGCCTGCTGGGCACACCTACCCCCTACATTGACACAGTAGGGTCAGCCACTGGCTAATCCGCATGTGTTGTCTCAGAACCCTCTTGCCTTAACAGTGCATCTGACACTGCATTTTCTTTGCCCTTGATCTGTACAATTTCCGTATCGTGTTCTCTGAGTGCTGTACTCCAGCGCAGCAGGCGGGAGCTGGTACATTTTGTTCTGTGTAGGCAAACCAGGGTGTTAGGGCCCTGAACTTCCTATTAAACAGGTGAGGCCTCAACTGCTTGACTGCACACACAATTGCATTCCATGCCTTTCTGTGCCAGAGTAATTTGGGGGGGGGAGGGGGGTGTCATTTCTTTACCTAGGAAAGCAATAGGGTGTTTTTTATTGCCTTCACCTGCTCGCATTCATACTGCTCCCAGGCGTGTGTGAGATGCGTCTGTGCACAGGTCAAACCCCTTGTCAAAATCAGATCAGCCTCAAGAGGTTTTTCTGACAGATTTTTCTTTACCTCACCAAAGCCTTTCTGACAGGCGGCCATCCACACCACTTTTGTTGGACTCCTGGGATAGTGCACACAACGACACTCCTGGGATAGTGCACACAACGACACTGAGCCCCCACAAACCTGCAGTAGCAATTAGCCGAGCCTGTCAGAGCTGAACTTGCGTATGCATTCGGTGTGCAGGCCGGTTAACAATGGATTCCACTGTCAAGGAATCCAGGCAAATCCGGCCCCCTCCTACCCAGTGACCTGAATGAGGGACTTTGGCTGTCCCCGTTTGACTCTTTGGGTATCTCTTCACTGCTGGTGGCAAATTCGCTGCCGTCAGATCGATCCGGAAGTTGCCTCAATAAAACCACCCCCTCAAGTGGCGAAGTGCTGCATCGCCGGGAACCCATTTCCCATCGGCGCAGCACGGCGAAGACGCCACATAGAAGAGGAGTTACGAGGTTGACAGGAGTGACGCAAGCCATACTGTGTAGCTTGCGTAACTCCCATCGACTGCTGCCGAATTTCCAGGTAAGTGTAAACCTGGCCTGAGATCTGCACCTTCAGAGCAATTCCCAAGTGGTTTTTGTGGCCCTGCCGGGAATTGCTAAAGGCTGCAATATTCTCAATGTCAGTCCCAGGTAGAGTGACCAGATGTCCCGATTTGATAGGGACAGTCACAATACTCGGGGCTTTTTCTTATATGGGCTCCTATTACCCCCCACCCCCATCCCGATTTTTCCCACTTGCTGTCTGGTCACCCTAGCCCCAGCACAGCCATGTAACCAAGCCAATACCCACTTAACAAGCCTCAAAAAGTGGCCATTGCATTAATTAACCCAAAGGGCAACATTTTGAACTCAAAAAGTTCCGAATCAGTAATGAAGCTGGATGTTTTTTCTCTGAATCATTGTCCCCAGGGATCCACCAACATCCCTTTGTTAAATCCAGGGGGCTCCAGAACTTGGCCCTGCCTAAAGCATCTAACATGTAATCAGTATGGGGATGGGGTATGCATCAGGAACCGTGACAGTGTTAAGCTTCCTGTAATCAACATATAAACCCTTATGGCCCTTTTCTTTTTGGGGACTGTAACAACGTAAGCCCAGGGAATGTTTGATCCTGTAATTATTCCAAGTGAGCATGCTAGATAGTGCCTTACGAATGTGCTCCTGCATTTTAGCAGTTGTTTGGAGTGCTCTGCCGAGTGCACGTTGTGGTTCTGCAGTGTTAATCTTATGGACCGTTTTGAGAGTCAAGCCTGGCCTCTGGACAACTCCTGGCGAAGTCTTTGCAGCACAGCCAGAATCTCTGCCTTTCCAGTCCAGGTTAACCCTTCACATATCAAACCAAGATGAGGGGCTGTCTTAGAGCCTCCTTCTGCACAGCAGATTGGGTCACGACTGTGAAATGCATTTAACTTGTTTCTATGCACAGTCTGTGGTGGGGACCTCTGTGCATTGTAGGTAACGTTATTAACCCTTTCTCCCACCTCAACAGACCCCTCCCATGAGATCTGCATTTCCTACTTTTGTACAGGGTATATCACCTGTTCCAGATCTCCGACATCCAATGTTCAATCAGGGGGTTTGCGATCAGATCCTTCCTTCTCAGCTGCCTGGCTTGTTGTGAGGTTTTGCTGCACCATCCCCAACATAGACTTTAAATCTTCCCTAAATCTTTGCACGTATTCAGCCACTGGTCCCCTCTCTGCTTCAGTGCCATCCCCCCAGGCGTCTGAGATCTTGGGTGTCTCTGACCTTTCTCCCCTACAGGAGGTCAAATAGGGTGAATCCTGTGGGTCCTTGGGGCACCTCCACCCAAGCAAACAACAGACATCCCAGGCACTGGCCCTCCTCTTGACATACATTTTTAGCATAGATTTTAGGGTCTGTTGAGGGGTAAATTTCAGCCCCACATCCCCTCCATAGCTCACTAACATGACATGACGTCTGGCCCAGGAGCTGATAGGACCTTTTCTGGAAAGCTGCTCCTGCTGACTACAGAGAACAATGCCATAGCAACTGTTTCAGCTTCCAAATTCAGCAGAGACATTCCTTCCGGGTACCTGGGGGCACAATCCACCACGACTCATAGACAGCTTTTTCCTCTCTGGGTTGGGCTGGCCAATGGCCCTATGAGCTCCATGGCAACCCTGAAAAATGTTTCTTTGATCATTGGTGAAGGGTGTCCGGGAGCCTGGCCGTGCCCCGACAGAAGGCACATCCTTTACTGGGCCAAGAGATGTTTTTCTTTAACCTTCCCCATGTCCCCACGTGACCAGCAACAGGGCCGTTTCTGGGCTAATAGTACTAGCTCCCTCCACGCTTTGTGACATGATCAGTTTCTGGAGGGCTCCTCAGGACTTCTGCTCCCCTCCCTCCCCCCGGGGCTTCTCTCGACCTCTGTCCGTCTTCTCTAAAGGACTCCCCCCCAGACTCTCTTTCTGGGGCATTCCTGAGGACTCCCTTGCATCTGCTTTCTGTTCTGCAGCAAGCTCCATTTGGCTTTTGCTTGCCCTGGCCCTTGTCGAGGTCAGAGGGGGACTTCCAGGGCCCAAGCAGAATTTTTCTGGGCCCAGGACAAACTTGTCACACGGGCCCCCTCCCACACACATCCCACAATCCCTCATCCCAGACATACAATCTCATAAGCTATGAAACATTTTTTCCTCATGGTAATGGGGGTTGCAACCTGGGCCGGGCCCCCCCAGGATCTCCAGGCCCCGGTAAGTGTACCCTTCCCCCCCCATGTGGGGCCCTAGTGACTCCTTATCTCCTGGAGAACATATTGCTGCTGTTAAGAGTGCATGCCCGTCCAGTTCCCCAGCTGTTCCAGTGCTGGCAACCTGCACCCAGGTCTGCTGGTGCCCCTCAGCCCTGCCCTGCCGCACCCCCACTACCCCAAATGGTGGGGATGCCTGCTGAGCAAAATGTTCTTGTCATGCGGTTGGATGTTCACTGCCCCCCCAGCTGAGATGTGCCCCCCACCCCATCATGTCACTCTTTGAAACAGGGCAGGATTTGACGCCCAGGGGAAATGACCAGTGTCCTTAGCTTGCTGCAGCACAAGTCACTGCAAACACAGTGATGGCTAAAGTGACTCGGTAGCTTTATGCCCCAGTTCCGGGCCCCTCTCCTTTTTGTTAACAGCCTAGTGGTTAGAGCTCCGTGCCCAGCCACACTCCCCTTCCATATAGTGCTAAGGCTCCCATCAGCATATTAATAGCATAATAGCTCTTATAGAACGCTTAGCTTAAGTCTCAAAGTGCTTTGCAAAGGAGGTCAGGATCATTATCCCTGTTTTATAGGTGGAGAAACTGAGGCACAGAGTGGGGCAGTGACTTGGCCAAGGTTACACAGGAATTGAATGCACGGACTCACCTCCCTCCCCTTCCTCTCTGCAAAGTTTAGGGCATGCATCGCGGAGAGCCGTGTGCCCCACCAGGGATGGGGAGGAAAGAGTGAAGGGTTTGTTTGGGGTTTGTTAATGTCATTTAAACTCTCAATGGAATGCCATTAGCACTGGGAAGCTGGCGAGAAGTCCTCGCCCAGAAGTGGTGCTGGGAAGATTTGCGGGGGGTGACAAGATGAGGTGTTGGGGAGAGAAGCAAACAGTTTCATAAAGGAATGACACGTCCCCCCCCCCTCGTCCCCATCCCTCTGCCAGCAGGAGCCAGGTTAGAGCTCCGGAAAGGGAGAGGTGAGCGTGCAGAGCGTGGGCAGGCGTTACGCAAGCTTCCCCTACACAGCGATGCTGGTGCCCTCGTCCTGCCCTTCAGCCCTGGCCCTGCTATTCCAGTCCTGGGCTTCCCACACAGCTGGCTCTGCGATGCCGCTCATCCCAACCCACAGCCACGTGCTCTGCTAGTCTTGGGCTTCCCACACAGCTCTACCAGGCTGCCCCCTGCTCTTCCAATCCTGGGCTCCCCACACACCAGGCTTTCTCGTGCCCCGTAACTTCAGCTTTCCCTCCCCTCCCCACCGCCCGCTATTCTAGTCCAATTCCCTATTGTTCCAATGCTGGGAATCTCAGCACAGCTCCGCTCAACCCTGGCCTGCAGGAGCCCTTGCTACTCCGTAACGAGGCTTGGAAGAATACAATTTTTATTGGTAAACGTCAGAAAAAACATCCATTTCCCCATACACAGACCCCGCCCACCCTCCATGTCACGTCAGTCTGAAATACAATCAGAGAAGTGTTGGGCTGGAAGGGACCTCGAGGGGTCTTCTAGTCCAGTCCCCCTAAATATTATCTAGACCCTCCCTGACAGGTGTCTGTTTAACCAGCTCTTAAAACCTCCAGCGACGGAGATTCCACAACCTCCCTAGGCAATTTGTTCCAGTGTTTACCTGCCCTGACAGTTAGGAAGCTTTTCCTGGTATCCAGCCTAATATCCTGATATATCCAACCTAAACCTCCCCTGCCGCAAAAAGCCCATTGCTTCTTCTCCTATTCGCAGAAATTATAGAGAACAATTTTTCACCCTCCTTGTAACAACCATTTATGTACATGAAAACTGTTGTCATGTCCCCCCTCAGACTTCTCTTCTCCAGACTAAACAAACCCCATTTTTTCAATCTTCCCTCACAGGTCAGGTTTTCTAGCCCTTTCATCATTTCTGTTGCTCTTCTCTGGACTTTCTCCAATTTGTCCACATCTTTCCTGAAATGTGGCACCAGAGCTGGACACAACACTCCAGCTGAGGACTTAGCAGCACGGAGTAGCCTGGGAGAATTACTTCTCGTGTCTTGCTTCCAGCACCCTGCTAATACAGCCCCCAATGACATTCACTAGTGTTGACTCGTGTTTAGCGTGTGCTCCACTATGACCCCGGATCCCTTTCCGCAGTGCTCCTCCTAGGCAGGCATTGCCCATTTTGTATGTGAGCAACTGACTGTTCCTTCCCAAGTGGAGCACGTTGCATTTCTCCTTATTGAATTTCATCCCATCGACTTCAGACCATTTCTCCAGTTTGTGCAGATCATTTTGGATTTTAATCCCATCCTCCAAAGCACTTGCCACCCCTCCCAGCTTGAATCGTCCACAAACTTTCTGAGTGTTCTCTCTATGCCATTATCTAAATCACTGATGAAGACACTGAACAGAACCGGATCCAGAACTGATCCCTGCAGGACCCCACTTGATATGCCCTTCCAGCTCGACTGATAACTATTCTGGGAATGGTTTTCCAGCCAGTTATGCACCCCCCTTACAGCAGCTCCATCTAGGTTGTATTTCCCTAGTTTGTTTATGAGAAGGTCATGCCAGACAGTACCAAAAACCTTACTAAAGTCAAGATATAGCACATCTACCTCTTCCCCCAGCCACAAGACTTGTTACCCTGTCAAAGAAAGCTAGCAGCTTGGTTTGACATGATTTGGTCTTGACAAATGCATGCTGACTGTTGCTTATCACCTTATCATCTATCTTTTTGTAAATTGAGTGCTTAATTATTTGCTCCATTATCTTTCTGCAGGATTTGCCCCCAGGAGTCCCAATGGCCAGTGTCCTTAACCTGCTGCAGCACAGACCTTGTCAAACAGTCACTGCTAAAGTGACTCAGTAGCTTTAGACCCGAGCTCCAAGTCCCTCTCCTTTTTGGTGACAGACTTGTGATTCCTTGTAGTCAGCTCCCAGCCACGCTCCCCTCATGTGTCGTGCTAAGACTCCCTTCCAGAGTGTTAATAATGCCTAGCTCTCAGCTAGTGCTCCTCTTAGCTCTCAAAGCACTTTACAAAGGAGGGCAGTATCATTGTCCGAGTTTTACAGGTGGGGAAACTGAGGCACAGAGCGGTGAAGTCACGCGTCACCAGTGGCAGAGCCAGGAACAGAACCCAGGATTCCTGAGTTCTGGCTCTCACCATGTGGAGCTAGGTGCAGGATGGGGTTCCCTCCATGGGGACATAAGCGTGCAGTCACGTGGCTTAGCTACAGTGATGGCGAAGGGAGTGCAGGGGGCCGGCCCCGTTGTATGTGAGCCAGCCAGCCAGGAGGCTTGGCAAAGAGCAGCATGATGCAGAGAAAGCATCCTGCTATCCTAGCAACCAGCACAGGCTCCTAGGCAACAGCGTGGCCATGGAGAGGGGTCGAGCTGTGGAGAGGAGGTGAGCCAATGGGGCAGGCTCCATCTTCCAAGCATCCCTCTGCAGAGGGGCAGGAGGGAGGGGATTGGGTCAGTCTCCTCCTGCTTGTGGGGCAGGAGAGCTCCATGGCAGTTCTCCAGGGAACTGTATGCTACCTCCAGGAGGCAGGCTGTCCCCAGTGGCCTGGCATTCCCAGGACCCAAGGAGGGCTGGCCGGGGGCCCTACTGGCTAGTGATGAAAGCACCAGGCAGGGCTCCGCATGGGGCTGTGGGGCTGTGCGTCTCCTGGGGGTTGGGACTGGAACGTGTGTCCCCTGGCCTGCCCCAGCCCTGGGGCAGTGTCCCCCCCATCGGAGCAGGGGAGGAGGCGATGCTATTGATGCTGGAGAGTAGCCATGGCAACAGAAAGTGTTGGCTAAGGGACCTAAAGCAGGGGGAGGGGAGACAGAGGGGTTGGGGGGAGGACACAGGGCGGGAGGGAAGGCGACTTGGGGGCACAGTGAGAGAGCTCTGAGGAGTGGGCTGGATTCCCCTTAAAGGGCATGTTCCTTTCCCTTCCCCGTCACCTGCAGCTTTCACCCGCTGCTCCCTGGGCTTGGGCAGGGGAGACAGTGGGGGGGGGGAGCGCTGGCTCTCCTGGCCTTTGCCTTCCCCCGGAGGGATCCCCACGCTTTCCGCTCTCACCTCCATCTCTAGCTGGTAAGTCACTCTCTGGAACGAGCCCCTGCCAGGCTGTTCTGGGGCTGCTCTGACTCCCCGGTGCTTTCCACGAGCTCCTTTGGTTTTCTCTGCGTCTCTTCATCCCACCCTGCAGAGCGGAAGGTGAGATGCAAGGGTGGGCGCAGCCCTGCAGGTTTCGGGTCCTCAGCATAGCCCCGCTCTCACCTGCCGGGGCCCACTCCAGCTTGTGCCCCTGAGTGGGAGGTGATCTCCCGGTGCAAAGCCAGCCTGCGCGCCAACTCGCTGGTGTCCTGCATGCTGAGGAGAGGGCCCGTACTGTGCCACTATCCAGGCCGGGGAACAGATCATACAGCGCGTGGCACTGAGGACCTGGGAGAAAGGGTGCTTTACAGACAAAAGCCTCCCCTACCAGTGCCTCGTGGTTTAACCCCCTTGCAGTGGGTTTTGGTTTTCCTGTGTCCTTGCTGTTGTTTGTCTTGTGTTAGTGCCTCGATCCCTGACCCCGCCCCATTGTGCCGGGTGCTGTACAAACACAGAACAGAGACAGGCTTACAATGCCAGTCCGAGCCAGCCCGTAGGGCACCCCCAAATATGCCATGCCTCTGCCCTATCCCCCAGCCTTCCAGAAACCCACCCCCATCCTCCTCCTGTTGTCCTCTTCCCCCAGAGACCTGGCCCCGCGAGACATCTCCGGCACCTCAGACCCCTTTGTGCGAGTGTCCTGTGACGGCCACACCTTGGAGACGGCTGTGAGTAGAAAGGTCACATGGGGCAGCGTGCTCTCTGGCCTGGCTGTATAGGGGAGGGGGCAGGGCTCCTATTAGTTGCAGTGCTAGAAGCACGAGCAGGAGGGCAGACAGACCCCACTGTCAAGGGTTTGCATTGTGCGCTAGTGATAGCTGAGAGTGGGGGCAGAAAGCCTGTCAGTGCCTGTCCATCTCCCCCCATCCCTGGAGTGCGGGAACCCGAACCCATCCGCCAGCCATGAAGGGAACAGGCCATGTGTGACATGGCTGGGATGGGCCCTTGGAGCAGAGAATGGGATACTCCGCAGCAGCCCTCCCTGCACGCAGCAAGGGTGAGGAACCAGCCCCCCGCCCCCTCAGCTGACACCTGGCGGGGAAGAGTCCTGGGGCCGGTTTTGTTCAACATCTTCATTAATGATCTGGAGGATGGGGTAGATTGCACCCTCAGCAAGTCTGCAGATGACACTAAGCTGGGGGGAGTGGTAGATACCCTGGAAGGTAGGGATGAGATACAGAGTGACCTAAACAAACTGGAGGATTGGGCCAAAAGAAATCTGATGAGGTTCAACAAAGACAAGTGCAGAGTCCTGCACTTAGGACGGAAGAATCCCATGCACAGCTACAGACTGGGGACCGACCAGCTAGGCAGCAGTTCTGCAGAAAAGGACCTGGGGGTAACAGTGGATGAGAAGCTGGAGATGAGTCAGCAATGTGCCCTGGTTGTCAAGAAGGCTAATAGCATATTGGGCTGCATTAGTAGGAGCATTGCCAGCAGATCATGGGAAGTGATTATTCCCCTCTATTCTGCACTGGTGAGGCCACATTTAGAATATTGTGTCCAGTTTTGGGCCCCCCACTACAAAAAGGATGTGGACAAGTTGGAGAGAGTACAGCGGAGGACAACAAAAATGATTAGGGGGCTGGAGCACAAGACTTATGAGGAGAAGCTGAGGGGACTGGGCTTGTTCAGTCGGCAGAAGAGAAGAACAAGGGGGGATTTGATAGCAGCCTTGAACTACCTGAAAGGGGGTTCCAGGGAGGATGGGGCTAGGCTGTTCTCAGTGGTGGCAGATGACAGAACAAGGAGCAACGGTCTCAAGTTGCAGTGGGGGAGGTCTAGGTTGGACATTAGGAGAAAGTTTTTCCCTAGGCGGGTGGTGAAGCACTGGAATGGGTTACCTAGGGAGGTGGTGGAATCTCCATCCTTAGAGGTTTTTAAGCTGAGGCTTGACAAAGCCCAGGCTGGGCTGATTTAGCTGAGGTTAGTCCTGCTTTGAGCAGGGGGTTGGACTAGATGGCCCCTTCCAACTCTAATCTTCTGTGATTCTAAGAGCTGGTTTCCCTGATGTGTCCATAGGGCAGGTGAGATGCCAGGCACTGTGGCCTTTAGCTGCATTAGGCACTGTAGGGCTGGGAGCCAGGGGCACCCTTGTGGTCTTGTTCCATCCTTTGCCTCGCAATGCAGTGGCCAGGACATTTCCACACATAACTGCGTGTCCCAGAGCGCTGCTCAGACACTGTGGGTTGAGCCATTACTGAAGAAAGCTGCAGTTTCTGGCTCTCCTCTTGCGTGTGCTGCTGCAGCAGGGTTGCAGTGTAGCTGGTTAAGTGCCCGTTTCACGCCAGCCGAGTGTTTAGCAAACAGCCTTTGGTTTTGTTCCCAACATTGCTCTTGGCTTCTGCATCCCTTCCCCTCTCTCCTCCCTGCCACGATGGGGCAAGGAAGCAGGGCTCCCTGGGTGGCCCCCGAGCCTCATCCAATCCTGGCACCCCTGGTGGAAAGAGTTGTGCTGGGCAACCCTTTCCCACCTCCCCCAGCTCGGTGGGTACTGGCATGGCAGATAATTGCTCTGTTGCAGGGGAAATGCTAACACCATGGCGTGTGGCTGTGGCACCAAGACGCAATCCGCTCAGGGCTCTGCGACGCGTGGTACCCAGCCTGCTGCCTTGGTGATACTTCCAGGTGGTGTCCTGCCCTTGCTCCACTTTACAACCCCCTTTGGTATCAGTGCCCCGATGCCACGGTGATGGACACAGCATAAATGCCAAGGGAGACATGAGCTTTGAACAGGGAGATGAGCCAGGCCAGCTAGCCTAGCAGTGTCTGTCCTCAGCTGTGCTCTCCCTGGGGCATCTTGCCCTGCAGGTGGGATGGAGCTGGATCCTGGTGAGGTGCTGTGGATTGGAAGGGGCTCAGCATGCCGCAGGATTGGGTTCACTGGTCGCTGCTGGACAAAAATGGTCCCCGTCTGATGAGACACTGGCAACAGCCCCAAGCTGCTTCCTATGCCAGGTGTCCTGTCTCCCAGCCACACACCTGCAATGCTGCACCAAACCTGCCCAGCCTGGCTCCCGGTCCTCTGAGGTGCCACTCTCTCTCTCTCTCTCCCTGCAGATCATTAAGAAGACTCGTTTCCCGCACTGGGCTGAGGTGCTGGACTTTGACCTGGAGGAGGGGGCGTCTGGGAAGGAGGCCAAGGGATCCCTGGTGCACGTGGAGGTGTGGGACTGGGACATGGTGGGGAAGAATGACTTCCTGGGACAGGTGAGCAGCTCGCCCATGCCCAGCATGGGAGCTGGCGGCTCAGATCTGGTTTGGGGGTGAAGAGGCTCTGGAGGGGGAGAAGGCCAACGGCACACTGGCCTGGAGCCTCAAATCTCCTGCTGACGTGCAAGGAGAAGAGGGGCATGGTTTGGGACGAGGGACACAACTGGGAGACAGCTGGCCGATGGCCCCCCAGGCTGGTTTCTGTTACTCTGTTGCTGTGCTCGTGGCGGGAGATGCACTCCCTGTATTCTGCCTGGCCTGTTGTGTCAATTAGCGTTGTCCCAGGGTGGCTCTGACTCATGCTTTGCTTTGCATGCCCTATCCCATGGGCTCTGCGACTAGCTGGAGTGCAGTCCTGGCTACTGCTCTGCCCTGTGCCTGGGGGCTGAGAACAGGGCTGGGGTAGGTCACTGAGAGCACTTCTACCCCAGCACTGCCCATGCACTGTTTAGTCTGCCAGAGTGGCACAAGGGGACACAAGCCCAAGGAGAAGAGGACAGAGGGAGAGGAAAATGCTCCCGACTCATGGAGGGCAAAGGGCACAGCTGGGAGAAGTCTGCAGGGTGCGTAAGGCTGGGTCCTGCCATCAGCCAGAACGAGCCGGAGCTGCCCCAAGTCAGGGCTGTTCTGTCTGCAAAGGGCAGCAGAACCTGTCTGATTGCTACTCCCGCGGGTGTGTCCGCTCAGCCAGGCTTGCGAGAGCAGCGGCAGGCCAGGCCAGTGGGGCGGGAGGTTTAACCGCTTTGTGAAAGGAAAAGATTTTCCAGCTGTTGTCTGTGTGCGTGTTTGCGTGTGTGGGTGCAAGTGCCCCCTCCCCTCTCCAGTGACTGGCCCACAGAGAGTCTAAGGATCTATTACAGCTGCCAGCTGCGGGTGTGTAAGTGCCGTGTAGACAGACCCTGCGGGGCATGGAGCAGTGGGCTGATGGCAGCCGAGTTTTCTAGGTATCTTGAGCAGCTCGGCAAGGGAAGCTCTTTAAAATCACCCCTGCCTGCTGGAAAGCCTGGGGCAGGTGGGGATCCCCTGGCCTGGCCCTACAGTGTATCTTGCTCGGGTCTTGGTGCCTGCAGCCCCGGGGCTCTGCAGAGCCGGAGTTCCTTTGCAAGGGGACCTGGCTGCCTGAGCAGCTGAACAAGGCCTTTCCCTTGGGAGTCCCTGGTTGGTGCTGCAGGGCAGGAGGAGGATGGATTTCATTCAGCATCCTGCTCCCGTGCCTGCAGCACGAGCTCGGCTCCGCACAGGGTCCTGGGGCAGAGCCAGTGGTGAAGCTGGAAGCACTCTGAGAGTCTGGCAGGGAACAGCCTGGGGCTGAACCAAACTGGCAGCTAATGTGAGGGCTGGAGTTTGCCCGGCTATCGCCCGGGGCTGGGGACAATAGGCAGAGGCTCCCCCGACACTGCACTGCTGCCCCCTGCTGTCAGCTTCTGTCCCCTTACTGTCCTTCTCTTGTGTCCCACACAGGTTGAGTTCTCTCTGGACACCCTTCAGATGTCCCCTGCCAAAGGCTGGTTCAGGCTCCTGCCCTTCCCCACCACTGAGGAGGATGCAGGGTAAACAGTGAGCCTTGAACTAGGGGGCCGTCGTTAATACGGCTTCTGTTCCCAGCTGTAGGATGGGCGCGTGGGTGAATGGTCACAGCAAGGATCTGGAGTTCAGGACTCCTGGGTTCTGTTCCCAGCTCTGTTACTGACTGATACGCTCATCGAGGGCAAGTCAGGCCCCTGCTCTGTGCCTCAGTTTCCCCAACTGCAAACTGGGGTTTAATGATGCCACCCTTCCTCAAGGGCGGTTGGGAAGGTTTTGTTCCTCCCGCAGGTCACCCCATCCTGCCTTAAAATAGGAGCTTGAAAGGTTTGGACGGACAACTGGAAAGGTTGCCGGATGTTGTGGCCGCCAGCGTGACTCACCGCTGCAGAGGAGTGGCGGAATGGGACTATGTTTCTGCACTGGTGGAAGCGCACCAGTGCCAGGGGCTGTGCTGAGGCAGGCACTGAGCCAAGGGATGGCTGAGTCTTGCCCAGTGCCATGGGGTGGAAGGAAAAGGGAGCAGCAGAGGGGAAGAGGTTAAGGACACAGGGGCCAAGGCTCAGCTTGGGATTCTGGGCCCTGGTTTCTGTTGCAGCCTTTTGGTCCTGGCTGTAGATTCTGGTTGCAGTGCTGCAGGACTGAGCTGGCTAGAGCCGGGTTGCACATACCAGCTCCCATGGGTGCTGGTTCCCACTCACTCCACGCACGCTTGCCCATGCGGGTGGGGTCTCGGTGTCGTTGCAGAGGGAAGCTGGGGGCTCTGCGGCTGAAAGTCCGACTGGCTGAGGACAGGATCCTGCCCTCCATGTACTACCAGCCCCTGACTGAGCTCCTGGTGGAATCCATCCTGTGCCCTGCCGAGGTGGGTACCCCACGTCCTAGCATGGCCACTTCCACGCCACGCGTGGACAGCACAAGCGAGGAGGAGGATGGGGGGAGAATGGCAGGGATGGGATGGGGCAGATGCACTTCATCCCCTGGGCCTTGCGGCGTCCGGCTGGAGCCAGCCACATGTGGGCCCTGCCTGCGGGGCCCTGTCCCTTGTCATCCCTGGGGAGCCATGGTAGTGCTGAGCCACCCCCCCAGTGCTGCCCTTGGACCATCGCCCCAGATGCTCTGCAGGAGCAGGAGAGCTGCCGACCGGCATGTTCAGCTGTATAAAGATTACATCAGAGACAGCAATCCCCCAGCCTCTGCATGTGCGGGCACGCGGACGTGTGGATGTGTGCGTGCGCAGGCGGATGTGTGTGTGCATGTGTGTGCAGGCGGACGTGTGTGTGCATGCGTGTGCATGCGGACGTGTGTATGTGTGTGTGTGCATGCGTGTGCATGCGGACGGGTGTGTGTGTGTGTGTGCATGCGGACGTGTGTATGTGTGTGTGTGCATGCGGAGGGGTGTGTGTGTGTGTGTGCAAGCGGAGGGCTGTGTGTGTGTGTGTGCGCGCACGCAAAGTGCAGAAGTCTCAGTGCTTTGAAGCTGCAGTGGCGGACAGCGAAGGCCTTGCCTGTATCTCTGGTCCCAGGCCGTGTGTTGCTGCCTCTTGCGCCCTGTACATGCAGCTGGGTGCCACAGGGCATCTCCTTTTGGGACTGGCAGGGCCTGTTGGGAGCTGGGGTTTGTCAGGGTAAGTGAGGGAGTCAGGGCCAGGATCGGTTCCTGTGAGCCTTTGCCATGGCTTGGCTATATTAGGACAGCAGCACACACGGTGCACACACATGGTACACACACACACAGTGCACACACACAGTACACACACACACAGTGCACACACACAGTGCACACACACGGTACACACACACGGTGCACACACGGCAGGCAGGCAGTGATAGTGGGAGGTTCTATTGCCCATGGCGGTGAGTCCTAGCCACCCTGCTTTGCCAGTCGTGGGGTTGCCCCCAGCCACGATCTGATTTCGATGGCCCCGTCCATGCCCTGCTGGCCCCGCTTATGGAGTCACGACCCCACTGTGGGGCTGGAGCCGTGTCACAAGGCAGCAGCTCATCGGTGACAGGAAGCCCAGGGGGCTGGCTGGGCTGCGGCTGCGGCTGATAGCCAAGTGGCTGTGAGCTCGGGGGCCAGAGGCGTAGGGGCTCCCGGCACTGGGCCTGCTCTGCTGGCAGGTGCCAGCCCATGGTGGGTGGCTCTGTGGCCGCGCCAGCTGCTGGGTAAAGCAGGCGGCTCCTGGGGCGCTGCGAGCCCTGGCCCAGTGACAGGCAAGCCCAGCGCAGCCGCAGGCAGTGCAGTGCAGGGATCTCAGGGCTCCTCAAGCCACTGCCCTGTGGCTCCTGCCAGCAACAGGCCGGCCTTGCCCAGCTTCCAGCCCGGCTCCGGGGCTGCCTACGGCCCAGCAGCTCCCAGGCGGTCGGGTGCCCTCGCCCGGCCACGACGCTGGGTGACGGAGCCCGATGCTGGCTTGATGCTGGCTGCCCAGAAGCCAGTAGGACCCCGGGGGACATACCTCCTGGGCTGTCCGGCCAGGGGGCGAGGTGCACCCTTTGTCCTGCCAAGCCAGGATAGCATCGCTGGGGGCAGGAGGCAGTTTCGGGAGGGGCATGTGGCAACCAGCAGCAAGTGGGCGCTCGCTCGCCCCAGGGGAAGGGGAGAAGGGAGGGTGCCAGGAGCAGGAGGAGCTGTAGGTAGGGCCCTGTCCAGGGCTTGAGGCGAGGGGCTGGCTCTGCTGCAGAGGGGCAGGTTGCTGGGGACGAGGGGCTAAGCCTGTGGCCACAGGATGGGTCTGGCCTGTCAGCTTCCAGTCCCGCTGCACCCCGCCCTGCCTGACAGAGACAGACCCTCCTGGGCAGTGGGGTAGAGGAGGTCCTGGGGGTGCTGGGGGAAGAGAGGCTCCCTCTGTATGGGTTAGAGGGGTGTGGGTGATGCAGAGGGGGGCCCCTCTCGGTGTGGGGCAGAGGGGGCTCGGTAGGTGGGGGTGCTACGGAGCCCGTCTCGGTGTGGGGCAGAGGGGGCTCGGTAGGTGGGGGTGCTAAGGAGCCCGTCTCGGTGTGGGGCAGAGAGGGCTCGGTAGGTGGGGGTGCTAAGGAGCCCGTCTCGGTGTGGGGCAGAGGGGGCTCTGCCGGTGGGGGACAGTGGGGAGGAGCGGCTGCGTGTGGTCCCAGACAGCGATGCTGCCCTGCTGTGCTGCAGGAGGAGGACGTCAGCCCGCTGGCCTTGCTGGAGGAGATCAGCTCGGTGGAGAGTCGGCAGGACGTGGCCACCAAGCTGGTGAAGATCTTCCTGGGACAGGGCCTGGCGGTGCCCTTCCTGGACTACCTCACCCTGCGGGAGGTGACCAAGACCAGTAAGTGCCGCGCCACCAGCCTTGGAGCAAGCCCAGCGCCTGCCCCAGGGCTGCTCATTACTGGCAGAGCTGGCGTGTCAGCCCCAGCCGGGGCAGCTCCCAAAGTGATCTGGGGCACACCCCTGCTTGCCTGGCGTTTGGGGGGAGGGGCACCCCTTGAGCCCTTTCCACACCATGCCTAGCACCCAGGTACCAGTGAGTATCGATACCTAGGTACCTCTGAGACTCCTCCCAGGCAGCATTGGCACCTGTGGCCCTGGCACCAGCCGGTGTCGGGACCTGCCTGCATGCCACTGCCCTGGGCACTCGCCTCACCCCTCCCTTGCAATCACGAGCAAAGCCCTGGCTGAGCCCGTCCTCCGACAGTGAGGCAAGTGCCTGGGTTCAGACTGAGCTCGGGAAGAACTCCCCACCCGCTGCATGCCACGGGCTGGGCCTGCTGCCCCGTCTCCCTCTCTGGATCTCCAGCTGCAGCCACGTGGCTGGGGGGGGAGGGGACATGACTAGCGACCAAGTTCTCCTGCCCCCTTCCAACCGTTCCAGGCTACAAGCAGCCCGTGCTGCAAACAGGGAGCCAGAACTCGCTGACAGGCTCCACTCAGCACCGTAGCTTCCCTCTTTTGGTCCTAGCGCATACGGTTGTGTTTCCATGGAAACCCCCGGCTGTCTGGTTTGGAGGCGGTGGTGGCAGGAGAATGGGCCATGGGCCATAAACACGCTGATCAAATCTGGTTTCTGACACTTGGCAACATTTGGGAGCTGAAAACGGGGAGGTTGGGACAGCAGCGTAGCGGACAGGTCTCCCCATTGACACCCACTGCGGCCAGGAGCACAACGAATCAGTACCTGGCAACAAACCTGGGCGTGTCTCCTCCCCACTCATTAGGAGCAGCTGGTGTGAGTCAAGTGTGGTAGAAGGCACCATGGGATGCAGTGTGGCCTAGTGGACAGAGCACTGGACTGGGAGTCAGGAGACCAGGAGTCTGTTCCTGACCCTGCCACTGACCTACTGGGTGCCCTTGGGCAAGTCACTTCCCCTCTCTGTGCCTCAGTTTCCCTTCCCACCCTTTGTCTGTCTTGTCTGTTTACACTGGGACACAGGGACTCTCTCATTCTGTCTGTGCAGCACCTAGCACAAATAGCTCCGTCAGGGCCTTTAGGCCCCACCATAAAACAAAAAAGAATGATGCTGAAATAACCCCCAGGCATTTGAAATCTGGTTCCGCGTGTAATGGCTGTCCTGGGTTTAGACTGGACTCTTTGCAGGGTTGTGATCTAGATTGGAATTGTGTGTCTGGCTCCCCTGTCACTTTGTGAACATTCGTAGGGGAAAATCTGCAGCGTCCTGTGCCCCTAGCAGCAGGGAGCCCGGCACCCATGGCCATAGGTACAGGGAGCATCGGTACCTGTGGCCTGGGTAGCAGTAGGTATTAGCGCCGAGGTACCCATGGCTGGATACCAGTGGAGATCAATGTCGACGAGACCCACGGCTCTAGTCCCGGTGCTATTGCTGCCACCAGGCCTAGGATAGAAATTACCCAAGGGCTGCACTTCTCGTCATGCCTGGGGTATGCTGCTGGCTGCCTGCCTGGACCGAAGGCAGAAGCGATCAGTCTGGGCTTGGCCCAGGTCCAGCACCAGCGTAGCGAATTGTTTTGCATCTGGCCAGGACCAGCTCTGTGGCAGGGAGAGAGGCAGAGGCCGTTCAGAGAAACACCCAGGGTGGGAATGGACTAGCTTCACGGCCCAATTTTCAGTCACTCCTTTCCTGTGCTTGCGGCAGGGCTACAGGGCTGGGGGAAGGAGGCTTTATGCTCCCTTTCAGCTCCATGTGTTACAGCGCCTGCCCAGCTCAGTGCAGCTCAAAGCAGTCTTGAGACAGCTCTAACTCGCCAGCTTCCCCTGGCAGCCATAGTGCTGTCCATGCTGGTCACACCCCTCTGCCTAGCCCCAGGGAGGCCATGTAGGTAATGCAGGGGAGTTCTCGGGCTTCCCTCCCACTTCACGGGCCTCTTTACACTGCCAGAGTGGAGTCTGGGGCCTTAGTGTGACTGCGGACAAGGCCCTGGGCCCTGCCATCCGAGGTGAGAACCACAGCAGGGGGCTTGTCGCCATGTCTATCCCCTCGCCTCCTGCTCACTTTCCCGGGCATTGCCGCCTTGCATGTGAGATGGCGCCATCTCCTCTGGGATCCTCATCCGTGCCTCCCCTGCTGCAGCCCTCAGACTTATGTCCCTACCCCCCGAGGCTGGCCCTCTTGACTCCAGACCCCTTCCTGCACTTGCAGAGAATGGCCTCTCTGGTTCCCTGCCGCCTTCAAGCCATTCAGCTGGCTCCCCATTTGTTTCAGGATCCAGCATTTGTCTCTCCAGTCCCTCTGCTCCTCACAGCCACAGCCTCTCGTCTGTCTCTGCTGGTGTGAGCGCCTTCTCCCCCGCAGCTCCTGCACCTCCAGCAGCTGTGTGGCTCCACCCCCTCTTTTACACAGTCTCCCCTGGAGCCCCATCTGCTCTTCGCTGCTGACACCCCTCAGTCCCGCTGTCCCTCTGCTGCTGGCCATAGGGCTGACGGCTCTGAGTCACCGGACAACGTCTTTGCACGTAGCCCCTTGCTGGGTCTGGCGGGTGCTGCGTACCCTGCAGTGCACTGTGGGCTGCAGGCTGTGTGAAAGGCACTGTGGAAATGCCATGTGACATGGGTTCCAGCCGGGTTATAATCCATTTTCTTTGCTTCCAGCTGATCCGAACACGCTCTTCCGCTCCAACTCCCTGGCCTCCAAATCCATGGAGCAGTTTATGAAGGTGAGTGCGGCGAAAGCATCGCCGTGAATTCTGGGAAATCCAATGTTAGCAGCTCTGATCTGTGCCATACCACAGCATGCTAAGGGCCCCTCTACACCTCCTCCGGAGCATGTCCTTCCCAAGTCCCTGGGAAACATTAACAGGGGGAAAAGTGACATGCTAGCCTACAGCTGGCAGCCAGCACCTCCTGGCTATTTCAGATTCCAATGGTAGTGGCCTCAGGCAAATCTCTCTGTGTCCTTACCTGTGGTGGAAGTGGTGGATGCAGGGAGCTGCTTGTCTGCTAATATTCATCTGCCAGGGATGTGGTGAGGATTAACTGATGTTTGCAAAGTGCCTGGCCATGAGAAGAGCCCCAGAAGGGCTAAGACACAGCACTGTGCACACTGGTGCTTGTGTCTCGGTGGGGTGGCTTATTCACCCCCCTGAGCGACAGAAGTTATGCCAACATAAGCTGTAGTGTAGACATAGTCTTGGAAACTGCTTTCTTAATTGTCAGTAGCATTGATGGGTATAAACTTCTCCCCGGGCTCCATCCTGAGTGGCTCTGCAGCGCTTTGAAAATACAAAGCACGACCAAGGCTAATGGGAACACACACGTGATGTGGCAGGACGCTGTGTCCAGCAGAGGGAGGGCCGGGCACACGCAGCATCAGCAGAGACCCCCTAGATAGTCTGTATGTCACAGGCCACCATCAGCCCCACACACTGCACCCGACAGCCAAAAGGAGACCAAAGCATTACAGCCACAGGCAGAGAGCAGGAAGGACTGAGACACCCCAGGCCCCAGACCCCCGCAGTGGCAAGGAATTGCTGAAGTGAGATACACCCAGAGAATGCTGCCAAGTGACCCAGGAAGGGCTGCCGAGGAAGGTGAAACCTTGAAGGTCCTGGCCGGCCTGACTTGCACACACTGTAGCTCTGTCATCCCTGCTAAGATCCCCGAGGCAACGAACACGTGTTGTCTCCTGCTGTGAAACCCTGGTGGGGTTTTACCATGCGGTGAGCGAGGCAGGCCACCCCTGGCGGGGGAAGAGTGCTGATCTCCGATGAGCACTGCAGGGGCTTTGTCTCCACTAGGGTTTCATGGCGAGTCGCCATCGCATCAGTCATCTCGCTGGAAAGCCCCTCTCTGGCAGGGGGCCAGAGCCGTTCTCTCCTTGCCTCCTGCCTCATAGCCCCGCAGGAGAGCTTTCCTGCCCTAGCATCTCTGCTTCTTTGGGCTGCTTGTGCCCTGCAGCCCCTTTAGGGTGACCAGATGTCCCGATTTTATAGGGACAGTCCCGATATTTGGGGCTTTTTCTTATATGGGCGCCTACTACCCCCCATCACACTCGATGTCTGGTCACCCTACTCCCCTGGCAACCCGCTCTCTCCACCAGAGGGTGGCAAACACCGTCCTTACAGCTGCAAGAGGGGCCACTGGAGAGTGATAGGAGGCTTCAGCAACCCCCTGGGAGGCAGGTCAAACCTGGGCTTGTCCCTTGGGTGGCAGCCCCTGTAATGAGTGATGTGCCTCCTCCTGGCCTCTCCTGTCCGTATTGTTCATCCTTTCTACCGCGCAAGAAGAGCTCGCGGAGCGTTCTCTGAAAACATCTGCTGAGCGTGCAGCAGCAGCCACACGAGCCAGTCGAATGTCAGGAGCCACTAGGAAAGGGACAGCTAACAAGACAGGAAATATCAGAGAGCCACGATAGAAACCCATGGTACGCCCACCCCTTGCATCCTGTGAGCAGTTCTGGTCGCCCCATCTCAAAGGGGTACGTTAGAATTGGAAAAGGTACAGAAAGGGCAACAAAACCAATTCGGGGCATGGAACAGCTTCCATCTGAGGAAAAGAGAGGAGGGACTGTTCATCTTAGAAGAGAAACGACTAAGGGGATGTGATCGAGGTCTGTAAAATCATGACTGGTGGGGAGAAGTGAATAGGGAAGTGTTATTTCCTCTGACACGTAAGACAAGAACCAGGGATGAAATGAATAGGCAGGAAGTTTAAAACAAACACAAGGAAGTTCTTCACACAGCGCACAGTCAGCCTGTGGAACTCACTGCCACGGGGTGTTGTGAAAGGCAAATGTCTAACTGGATTCATAAAAGACTGAGATACGTTCATGGAGGTTAGGCCCATCACTGGCTATTAGTCAAGAAGGTCAGGGATGCAAGCCCCTGCTCCTGTCCCTAAACCTCTGCCTGCCAGAAGCTGGGCGTGGAGGACAGGATGAAAGTCCTGCTCTGTTCACCCCTTCCTCAGTATCTGGTATGGCCACTGTCAGAGACAGGACACTGGGCTAGATGGACCATTGGTCTGACCCCCATGGCCGTTCTCATCATTTCTTTCTTTCTTCATCTCTGTTCCTTCCCTTTATCCTCCTCTCTTTCCCGATCTTCCTCTTTGTTTCTCCCATTCTCTCTCATCCCCTTCCCACTCCGCTCCATCATCCACCCCTTCTCCACGGTCTCTGCAGGTGGTTGGGATGCCCTATCTCCATGAGGTCCTGAAGCCCATCATAAACCGGATCTTTGAGGAGAAGAAGTATGTTGAGCTGGATCCATGTAAGATAGAGCTGAACCGGACCAGGTGAGCAGCGGGGATCCATACTAGGGCCTGCTGGGATACATCTGGAGTGACTCCAGTGGCTGTAGTGGAGTGGGTCCATATCCACGTTGCCATAGCTGCGACCAGGATCTGCCCATAGCACCATCTGTTCAGGGGGAAACTCCTCATGTCACAAACCAAGAGTCATTTGCAGCTGCTTTTCCAGAGCAAGAACTAGCTGCTCCGAAAGACGCCCCAGTGCATGCTGCCCCAAAGAGCACTGACCTCCCGGGAGAGGCAAATCTCACACATCGAAGGGGTCGGTCCAGATGAGGAAATGGACTGGCCCAGTCCCACCCAGTGAGGTGCCAGCCAGCGCTGGGAGCCTTGGGATGCTGAGCGCATCCTGCCTGTCGAACGACATGATCTCTTGACTGAGCTGCACTGACTGGGTGCAGCACCAAGGCGGCCTTGGAACGACACGGGAGCTGGCAACGCCTCACTGCAATGCCGGTGACCTCTAGTGTGTACGCCACACTCGGTGAGCAGCCGGATGCCAGGGCAGGCTGGAGGGAAGGGGAGCTTTACAGTTCGTTCTGGGTTGGGATTCGTGTTAGCAGAAAGCCCTTTGCCCCCCGTGCTGAGATGGGAGCACAGTGGGCTGAGGCTGTGGCATGTGCCCTCCTTTAGCATCTCACCTCTACCTGCTGCACAGCCTCTCTTGTCCTACACACATTCCCACTCCTGGGGCCTGCCCAGCAGCAACTCAGCCGTAGGAATGCAAAGCAGACAGCTGTTCAGAGCTATCAAGGGGAGCCCCTCCGAGTCTCTGCTGTGATCGGTGCAGTGATGGGGCCTGGTGTGCGGGATGGGGGCACGCTGCAGCAGGTTGGGGTAACCAGCTGGGCTGCACTGCCATGGCTGTGTGGCTGGACGAGGCACCATGGTTGCTGCAGGCCGGGGGTTCCTGCCATGGTCTCACGGGAATTATGGACCTCAGAGAGCAGAGCAAAGGGGCTCGGGATGGTGGCTGTGCTGGAACGTGCGTCTCAGTTCAAAGGACCCAGGAGCTGGGGAGAGAACTGGGGAAGTAGATGCCTAGGAGCTGCTTGTGGTGTGGTCAGAGGGGGCCGTGTGTAGCTGAGAGGCGAGCACAGGGGCGAGCGGAGTCGCTGACTAGTGCCTGGGTGAGGCGCGTTCCAGTTAGAAATGGCAAATCAGGAAAACAGCGACACATGGAAGCCGGTGTAATTCACGGTTCGTTTTCCCACTTAACGGCGCTAATTAAAGCAGAGAAAAGTGAGTCTGAGAAGTGATGCATGCCTCTAAAAATAACCCCGGTGCATGAGCATGGCCCAGACCAGACACACCAGCAGGGAATTGTGATGCACTCCTGAGCTGCAAATTCGAGGTCACCTCCCTCCCCCTCTTCTGCCGCCACGCTGGGATGGGGACGAGGAAGGATTAAAACGTGTCCTCCAGTGCCTGTGGCATGATCTCCCCTTCTCCCAGAGCCGTCCAGGTAACTCCAGGCAGACCAGAGCAGCTTCTTCCCCTGAGCCCTGGCTGCGGTAGTTCAGCCTTTCTTCAGGGGAGGCTGCTCTGATCAGACTTCACCAGTGCTTGCTGCATGTGTTGCCTTGTCCTGGGAAGACAAGGGGCTGGGTTCTGCCCTGCCTTTCTTCCCTCCATGGGCTGCCGGCTCAGCCCTTCCCATCTCAGCGGCTGCCTGGAGCCTGTGTGAAATGAGCAGGCCAGTCTCAGCCCAGCCATTAGAGGGCAGTAGCGCTAGTCAGCTCCTCAGAGGGCCCAAGGATCAAATGAGCCGTGGACAGGGTATCCCCCCCAGGGCTTGCCCTGCACCTGCCCCTGCTGCACCTGCTCTGGGGTAAACTGAGGGCTCTGCTTTCCAGCGCCATCCGTCCAGCACTGAACTGACTCAGCACCTGTGTGGGGAGCCTGCCAGGGGCCAGCCAGTGGCACAAGCAGCTGGGTCTCTGGAGAGCTGAGCGAGCTCCTTTCTCACGGTGCCACCTCTCCCCTGGCCCAGGGCCCCCTGCGGTGTGCGGCCCCTGGTCCTGGGAGAGGCCCAGGGCGAAGGATTGCACCCCTTCCTGGGGCAGAGTGCAGAGCAGCAGTCGAACACACCTTGACTGGGGACGGGGATCGGCCAGCTGAGCGCCTGTCTGCAGACTGGAGGCTCATCAGGGGATGGTCTCTTGATACAAATGGCTCCCCAGCCCTGTCCTCAGCCTGTTTGCCAGGGGAGGTCTCGCCCAGCCCCCATGGTCCCGGGGGAGGGGTGCTGGTGTGGGGATTTGGGTCTATTATGCACTAGTGAGGTAGAAGTAAAGCCGTGCCCTGCCCAGGACCAGAGCCGGCTGGAAGGCCAGTGGCAGTGGGGTCCCTTGGGTGGCCTGCAGGAGGTCAGAGCCTGTGTGGGGAGCAGCTGCTAATTCTGACTAGCCAAGTGCAGCTGTGTGAGCAATTCTCCCCCAGCAAGGGGCACAGGCGGGTCTGCAGATTAGTCATTGCCAAGGCGTCAGCAGGTGTTCTCTGCCCGGGGGGGCCTGGCCTCCACCGGGGAACGGAGCCGCTGAGTCCAGCAGCGTCTCGCTGCAGTGAGCCAGTGAGACCTACAGCTTCCCCATCCCCGCTGGCCTCCCTGGCTCCAAGCCTGGAGCCATCACGCTTGGCTTTGCCGGGCACCCCATGCTGGCCTGGACACACTGGGGGCTTCTGGAGCTCCACCAGCACCGAGCAGCCCAGTCCTCCTCCCAGGGGCCTTCCCAGGAGAGAGAGCTCATGCTGGTTGCTAAGCAACTCCATCTTGGGGCGTGGCACTCTGTGGAGGGCAAGAGCCCTCCAGGACTGGGGCACAAGGACTGTCTCATCAGGGCGTTTCCCCGCTGCGGGGATTCGGCAGCTCGGCACCGTTCTGTGCACGCTCCGCGGGGATGTGGGTTTAGGGGGCTCAGGAGCAGGGCCCCGAGGGCATCCAGGGAACGTCGGCAGTGACATCAGTACAACGGACTTCAAAGCCACAGGTGCAAGGCACGTGCCAAGGTCAGTCCTGCCTTGTGCCAGTGGACAGGAGCCCAGAGACACGGTGGAGCTTGGTGTGGGCCAGGCGCAAGGCAGCTCCGGCTGAGTGAGCTGTGCTGCTGCTGCTGGTAGCCCCAGCTGAGCCAGGGACCCCAATGGACACAGCAAGAGGCAGTCCCTGCCCCCTAGACAAGACAGAGGATTGCCCCAGCTTACCCATGGGGACCAGATGCCCAAGGAGATGCACTGATTTGCCCAAAGTCACACAGGAGATCTGGGGCTGGTTGCTGACTCTGGCTCCCAGCCCAGTGCCTTTCTCCCTTTTGCAGGGCCAAACGTGCTTCTGATGGTTCATGTGCCAGCCCGGTAGGAGACGCTAGCTGCAAATTCTTCTGGGGAAAGGAATTGCTGGCGGTCCCTACTTCGATCTCTCAGAATGGGCCGTGAAGATGAGTCAGGCCCAGCTGAGCCCTTTGCTTTTGAAGCCAGGATTTGCAGCGCCCAGCTTCGCTCTAAGCAGAGGTCACTGTGACCAGGATTGCAGTGCGCACGTCGCAGGGGCTGGGATTGGCTCTGGGAGCTCTCAGAGCTGCTGCATAATTGAACCTGGCCACTATACCAGGGCCGGGTGTGCTTTGTGTGCACACAACCCCCTTCCCAGAGCCGTGGGCTCCAGAAGCCTAAGGTTTGCTTTGTTAAAGACAAGCCTGAATTTCAGAGGTGCTGAGCACCCCGCCCCCCATCCGCTAGAGCGAGCAGCGAGCGCTCAGCACCGCTGGAAAGGCGTGTGAGTTTCTAGCGCTTATGGCTGCAAGGAAACCTTGGCATCAAATAAATGGGAGCCCCTGCAGGAACCACATCAACAGTTCAGTCTGCAAAATCCTCCATTTCAAAGCAATGGCCCTGAAACGGACACTGCAGCCTTTCCGCTTGCTGCAGTAGTTTGCCACCTGGCCATATACGGATACCTGGCACATGCCAGGGCTGCAGGGGGCAGCTTTGATCATATGCCAACAAAAGCAGCGAGGCACAAGAGACAGACTGCCTGGCAAAGGCTCCTGGGGGGTTGGTAATGAACGTGCGTTGCTCTGGGTCTGTCTGCAGGAGGATCTCCTTCAAGGGCTCCCTGTCCGAGGCCCAGGTGCGGGAGAGCAGCCGGGAGCTCCTGAAAGGCTACCTGAGTGACATCCTGGAGTCCATCGTCGGCTCAGTGGAGCAGTGTCCCCCGATCATGAGGGTGGCCTTCAAGCAGCTGCACAAGCGGGTGGAGGCGCAGTTTCCGCAAGCAGAGCATGAGGTCAGGCAGGGGCAGGGGGTGAAGGGGGAGGGGGTCGTGAGGGAGGTTTCATCTGTGGGCAAACAAGGGCCCTGCCACAAACCAGCACGGCTTGGAGAATTCCTTGGGAAGGACTCTTTGCCCTCTAACCTTTCACTCTCACAACACACTGGCCAGGCGTCTCGCTGTCCTCCGCTAGTGGCCGGGCCACGTCAGTGCATAGGCTGTAGCTCAAACATGCCTGTGCTTAGGTGCTAGAGTCCAGGCTTCAGTCCCATTAAGGATCCAACTGGGGGGTTGTTATCCTGGAATCTCAGAGCACTTCAGCAGTGACGTTAGCCTCACAATCTTCCCGGACAAGCAGGTGAAGTGACTTGCTCAAGGTCAAAGAGCAATTCAGTGGCAGAGCAGGGAATGAACCCAGGAGTCCTGTCTGCCAGAACTCGGCTGTAACTCCTGTTCATGGTCTGGTGCCTTTCTCACCGGCACCTCCCAGCTGTGCTCCTGCCTGGCCCAGCCCTCCTTCAGCCGTCCATCTGATGGGATCGCAGCACGAGAGAGCAGTCGACCTGTTGCTGTCCTGTCCCCATGCTCCAGCCAGGCTGCTCAGCAGGGTTTTTTCAGTCCACTTGGACCTGAGGGATGGTTGCTGCGGCTGGAGTTGGGCCTGGGGGAGGGGGGGGGAAGGATACCCAGGGACCAGCAGGAATTTGAAGAACCCACCCAGGCCCTCCCGACTGGAGACAAGTGTCCATGCAGCAGCTCTGATTTGTGGGCTTGCTGTGCCATGCAGCTAGCGGGCCTTGCTCTCTGCATTAAGCCATGCAATTACCTCTGCCTTGGAGAAAGCCGCCTGAGGAGCCAGGGAGCTGCGGCGCTTTCTTTGGCTACAGTTAGCTGGCCCTGGATGCAGACGGGGGCTGCAAAGACTGCGCACGAGGCCGTGGGGAAGAAAGGATGTGGGCCTGGGTGATGCCTTTCTGGCAGGGGCAGCTCAGCATGCCGTGAGCAATGCGCTCCCATGGCTTTCCACGGCCAATGGCGCTGTATCTCAGCAGTGCAGCCCTCTCGCAGTCCACGGGAAGTCACAGTCCACTGCTTGTGACATCACAGGAGCCAGCTGTGAGGTCATAGGCAGAGGGTCATGACCTGACCCAGGGAAATCAGGAGGGGGAGCAAGTGAAATCTTGAGTGGCAAAGATTCTGTTTCTGTGCAAAAGGCCCAGCTAATAACCCCTGGGGGGAGCTGCTGAGGTAACAGATGTGCCGGGGAGAATTTCTCCAAGGAGGATGTTTCTTTTTCAGGGTTTTTCCCCTTTTACTGGAGGGGGGGAGGCGGTCTTTATGATTGTGATGCATGTGACTGTGATGTCTGGTGTACTGTCCCTAAAAATGTATGCAAGTGCTGCCTTGTGTGCAAAGAAAACAGGACAGCCCAGTGGTTAGGGCAGTAGTGTGGCACTTGGGAGACCTGGTCAAATCCCTGCTCTGCCACAGACTTCTTGTGTGACCAATGGCAAGTCACTTATCCTCTCTGGGCTTCAGTTCCCATCTGTCCAAGGGGATAACAGTCTGGCCCTGCCTCCCAGGGTCTTGTGAGGATACACGCATTGCAGATGCTATAGCAATGGGGGCCATATTACATACACTGGATAGATCTTGTTCTCCCACATATTTCCGAGGAGATGCACACACCATGCTCTCTCAAGGATACTTGACTTATGTTCTTTGTTGTTTTCCTAAATCTAAACCAAAGTCCAGCTTAGCCTGCAAGCCAGCGGTAGGACTTTGCGTGTGGAATGAGGTTTCAGGTGGTGGCTGCTGATGCTGGCGGTTGAATTTCTGACCCTCCCTTAGGATGTGAAGTACATCGCCATCAGTGGGTTCTTGTTCCTCCGCTTCTTCGCTCCTGCCATCTTGACGCCAAAGCTGTTCAACCTCCGCGACCAGCATGCCGACACCCGGACCAGTCGCACACTTTTACTGCTGGCCAAGGTACCCAGCAGGGGGGAGGGGGAACCTCCTGCTTTGTGCTGGGTTTTCGTCCTCTTTGACTGTTTGTCTGATGCCTGCGTGGCACTGCTGTAATGTGTGTCGGGTAATGTGTAATGTGTGCCTTGGCTAGCACCCCCTCCCAGGGGAGAAATCCCCAGAGGGCAACAGAAGCCCAAATCTTGTTGGCTGCTCTGACACAGCCT
Source organism: Emydura macquarii macquarii (assembly GCF_026122565.2). Classification (NCBI taxonomy): domain Eukaryota; kingdom Metazoa; phylum Chordata; order Testudines; family Chelidae; genus Emydura; species Emydura macquarii. The sequence continues at coordinate 10,441,911 of NW_027131391.1, read as the reverse complement.
TGCTGTCTGTGGAGCTAGGCCAGTCTGGAAGATCTGGCCTGGAGTCCCTTGCGTCAGGATGTGATGATAGTGCAGTGTAAAGAGCTCTTTAATGTGGCCAAGAAAGGAGAACAGGACCAACCGCTGCAGCAGACTCCCCAGGACAGCGGTGCATCCTCCAGCTCGGGGGGTCCTCGAACACAGCCAGATACAAGTGACTGGGCTCAGCACAGGGGGAGTTAGGGGCAGTTGAGAGGCCTGTGATCTACACAAGGTCAGACTCAATCGAACGATCCTTCTGGCCTTCAATTCCATGGATCTGTTAAAAGAGGAACCGCGTGCGTCACATCCAACCATCAAACCTGACACTGCAGAACAAATGGAGCAAATCATCAAACAAGCAATGTGCAAACACCTAGAGATAATAAGGTGATGATAAGCAACAGTCAGCATGCATTTGTCAAGACCAAATCATGTCAAACCAAGCTGCTAGCTTTCTTTGACAGGGTAACAAGCCTTGTGGCTGGGGGAAGAGGTAGATGTGCTATATCTTGACTTTAGTAAGGTTTTTGGTACTGTCTGCCATGACCTTCTCATAAACAAACTAGGGAAATACAACCTAGATGGAGCTGCTGTAAGGGGGTGCATAACTGGCTGGAAAACCATTCCCAGAACAGTTCCAGAGGGGTAGCCGTGTTAGTCTGTATACAGCAAAGACAACGAGAGTTCTGTGGCACTTTAAAGACTAACAGATTTACTATTTGGAGACATAAGCTGTCGAGAGGCTAGCTCTCTTCCTCAGATGCAGTAATACAGAAATAGGTAACACTTGGATGATACCTCTGTGTTACCTATTGTTGTATTACTGCATCTGAAGAAGGGAGCTAGCCTCTCGAAAGCTTATGTCTCCAAATAGTAAATCTGTTAGTCTTTAAAGTGCCACAGAACTCTCGTTGCCATTCCCAGAATAGTTATCAGTCGAGCTGGAAGGGCGTATCAAGTGGGGTCCTGCAGGGATCAGTTCTGGATCCGGTTCTGTTCAGTGTCTTCATCAGTGATTTAGATAATGGCATAGAGAGAACACTCAGAAAGTTTGAGGACGATTCCAAGCTGGGAGGGGTGGCAAGTGCTTTGGAGGATGGGATTAAAATCCAAAATGATCTGCACAAACTGGAGAAATGGTCTGAAGTTGATGGGATGAAATTCAATAAGGAGAAATGCAACGTGCTCCACTTGGGAAGGAACAATCAGTTGCTCACATACAAAATGGGCAATGCCTGCCTAGGAGGAGCACTGCGGAAAGGGATCCGGGGTCATAGTGGAGCACACGCTAAACACGAGTCAACACTAGTGAATGTCATTGGGGGCTGTATTAGCAGGGTGCTGAAGCAAGACACGAGAAGTAATTCTCCCAGGCTACTCTGTGCTGCTAAATCCTCAGCTGGAGTGTTGTGTCCAGCTCTGGTGCCACATTTCAGGAAAGATGTGGACAAATTGGAGAAAGTCCAGAGAAGAGCAACAGAAATTTTAAGGCACTTGGAAGAGAGAAAGGTGATCAGGAACAGTCAACACGGATTCACCAAGGGAAAGTCATGCCTCACCAACCTGATTGCTTTCTATGATGAGGTGACTGGCTCTGTGGATGTAGGGAAGGCGGTGGATGTGATACACCTTGACTTTAGCAAAGCTTTTGATACTGTCTCTCACAGTATTCTTATCAGCAAGTTAAGGAAGTATGGGTTGGATGAATGGACTATAAAATGGATAGAGAACTGGCTAGAGCATAGGGCTCAACGAGTAGTGATCAATGGCTCCATGTCTAGCTGGCAACCGGTCACAAGCGGAGTTCCCCAGGGGTCGGTCCTGGGTCCAGTTTTGTTCAACATCTTTATTAATGATCTGGAGGATGGGGTAGATTGCACCCTCAGCAAGTTTGCGGACGACACTAAGCTGGGGGGAGTGGTAGATACCCTGGAGGGTAGGGATAGGATACAGAGTGACCTAAACAAACTGGAGGATTGGGCCAAAAGAAATCTAATGAGGTTCAACAAAGATAAGTGCAGAGTGCTCCACTTAGGAAGGAAGAATCCCATGCACAGCTATAGACTGGGGACCAACGAGCTGGGCAGCAGCTCTGCAGAAAAGGACCTGGGGGTAACAGTGGATAAAAAGCTGGATACGAGTCAGCAGTGTGCCCTGGTTGTCAAGAAGGCTTATAGCATATTGGGCTGCATTAGGAGGGGCATTGCCAGCAGGTCACGGGAAGTGATTATTCCCCTCTATTCGGCGTTGGTGAGGCCGCATTTAGAATATTGTGTCCAGTTTTGGGCCCCCCACTACAAAAAGGATGTGGACAAGTTAGAGAGAGTCCAGTGGAGGGCAACCAAAATGATTAGGGGGCTGGAGCACATGACTTATGAGGAGAGGCTGAGGGAACTGGGCTTGTTTAGTCTGCAAAAGAGAAGAGTGAGGGGGGATTTGATAGTGGCCTTTAACTACCTGAAAGGGGGTTCCAGGGAGGATGGGGCTAGGCTGTTCTCTGTGGTGGCAGATGACAGAACAAGGAGCAACGGTCTCAAGTTGCAGGGCGGGAGGTCTAGGTTGGACATTAGGAAAAAGTTTTTTACTAGGAGGGTGGTGAAGCACTGGAATGGGTTACCTAGGGAGGTGGTGGAATCTCCATCCTTAGAGGTTTTTAAGCTGAGGCTTGACAAAGCCCTGGCTGGGATGATATAGCTGAGGTTGGTCCTGCTTTGAGTAGGGGGTTGGACTAGATACCTCCTGAGGTCCCTTCCAACTCTAATATTCTATGATTCTAAATGATGAAAGGTCTAGAAAACCTGACCTGTGAGGGAAGATTGAAAAAAACAGGGTTTGTTTAGTCTGGAGAAGAGAAGGCTGAGGGGGGACATGACAGTTTTCAAATACATAAAAGGTTGTTACAAGGAGGAGGGAGAAACATTGTTCTTGCTAACTTCTGAGGACAGGGCAAGAAGAAATGGGCTTAAATTGCAGCAGGGCGCTTTAACTTGGACAGTGGGAAAAACTTCCTCATTGTCCGAGTGGTTACGCAGAGGAATAAATTCCACACCCTCCCTGGCAATCTCCATCACTGGAGCAGCTTAGACCAACACCTGTCAGGGATGGGGGCCAAACGTACTGACCCGCCAAAGCCTCCCTCCCTGCTGGGCAGAATCCGCTAGCCCCACCACCCTGCCGCTGGGCAGAAGCGCCGAGCCCCCCACCCATCTGGTAGGCAGTGGGGAAGTGGGGGCTCAAGGGGCTCCGCGAGCTGAACTTGGTGAAAGAGCGGCTCATGCGCTACAGTTCGGCTACCCCGGATTTAGATACTAATCAGTCCTGCAGTGAGTGCAGGGGACAGGACTGGGTGCCCCGCGAGGTCCCTGCGGTTGGGTACGTCTGGGAAATGACTGCCATATATAATCCATCGACCGGGTGGAGCTAAAGGCCTGGTCCGGTGCCCATTCCAAGCAAAGGAATGACTGCGGTGGCCACTGGACCCGTTATCAAATGAGCATTGCTCCGGTGCTGGCCCCAACCAGTGCGGGGGCGGAGCGGGTAGTGCACCCTTGGCTGGGGCTGCCTGTTGTGTGCTGCCCGAGCAGCGCACCTGTGGGACAGGCCTGCGGGCGGATTGTTTGCACAGGTGCAGCGATTCGTTGGGGGGAGGGGGGAGGAGGTGATTTCTTGGTGGAAGGTGTTTTACATCTTTGGGGCAGCCCCTCAGCCATTAAAATCACTGCAGTGGTGTTGGGCTGGGCCCCCCTGCCCAGGGGCTGACCTGTTGTTTTTAGTCACTGCATCAAGGTGGAAGAAAGACGCGCTGTGTTTGGGGGCCCCCTGCAATCTGGGGCGCGCCCCACTCTGTGGGCTGTAGAAACCGCAGTGCTCAGCCCAGGGTAGTGACGCCCAGCTGGGCTGGCCTGGAGCTGAGCCGCCAACCTGCACAGTGGGCTGGGTGAGCTCCTGTGCACCTCCAGGGTCTCCCTGCCACCCCGCCCTCCAGGAGCCCGCGCAGTATGAACCCCGCCCCCAGCCAGCTCCTTTCACACTCAGAGCCGCTCCGGGGCTGGCATCCCGCTGTCTGCTGATCGTGGCAGGGCAAGGGGCAGGGCCAGAGAGGCCCACTGTGACCGTCTGTCTTGCCCAGGCCATAGGACTTCCCCGTCGTGATCCCGAGAGCATCCCCCCCAATACAAACCTTGCCGGTGACAGAGAACCCGTTGTTCCCAGGGTCAGCTACCCCAGGGCTGGGAGTTCCAGAGAATGAAGGAAGGGGCAGTGGGCTGGGGGGAGATGTAGGGCAGGACGAGGGAGTGGGGGAGGAGGGAAGAAGAGGGGCCACTCTGCTCTCTCTCCCCCTCCTCCAGGCTGCCCAGACTCTCCCTGCCCCCACCCAAGCCCTCCCCTGCACCCTTTTCCTTTGGCCCTGGGAGCTGCTCACTCTGCGGCTGGGGGTCAGCGGGAGGCTGGGTGCGGTGGCTGAACACCTCCCCCGATTTTCCACCTCTAAGACAGCGCAGGCAGTTGGTGCTGCTCCTCTGTATTGCCAGGCACGTTCCAGGCTGGTCCCTCTCCCAAGGGGCTTAGAACCACAGCAGGCAATATACAGGCAAAGGGGAGGCAGCATCGATGGTGTCTGATCATCTCCGTTCCTTGTAGCCATGGCCTGGTTTTCCCAGGGACGCTCGTGGCCCAGGATCATACTGACTCGGTCCAACGAAGGGTCCAAGCCCCCTCCTCCAGCCGGACAAACCCCTGCGGGGTCTCGAGCCAGGCTGCGCTGTGACCCCCCTCACCACTCCTCTCCCCGGCAGGCGGTGCAGAGCATCGGCAACCTGGGCCTGCAGCTGGGGCACGGCAAGGAGCAGTGGATGGCCCCGCTGCACCCCTTCATCCTCCCCAGCATCGCCCGCGTGAAGGATTTCCTGGACAAGCTCATCGACGTGGACAGCGAGACTGGTGAGGTCCCTGGTGTGCCCGGGGGCTCTCTGGGCTCAGGTTGCCCCTTTCCTGCCCTTGGCTTGCTGCCCTGAAACCTCTTCCGGGCACAGGGACGGTGCCTGGGTGCCACCGGCGTGCGAAGGGAGAGGCCCGTCTCAGGGGTGGGGAAGTCATGCTGCAATGTGCTGACTTCAGCACCTGAAGCAGCATCTCGCCCACAGCTGGGCGACTGGGTGCACAGGAGCCTGCCTGCAGCACCCCTGGGAGCAAACGGGTCTCACCCGGCCATCTGCCTTTGCCACCCCAGCCTCCGAACTTCCATGGACTCAGTGGGAGTTAGGAGCCTAAATACCTTGGTGGATCTGGGCCCAACAGAATCCTCTGCCCCAGCCGCTCTGCCAGCTGAGCTGTGCGTCTCTAGTCAGTCCCATGGCAGCGTTTCTGCTCTCTGAGCCGACAACACGTTTAATAGCGGAAGCTCGGCCAGCCATGTGTTTTCTGGAAGCCTGGATGCGAGGGGGCTGGAGGAGGGCAAAGAGGCAGCTGTCTCTCGCGTGTGACTGGCCCAGCCCCAGCAGGGTCCCCAGCTGGTCGTCAGGCCCCTCACATCCCTCTGGTCCTGCCAAACCTTGGAAGGGTTCAGAACTTCCTAGGCGGGGTCTGCACCCCACACCCAGCTCCACGCCTTCGCACTCCAGCACTATGGCTCCCTGCTGTGCCCCACCCCTGCGCTTCAGTGCGGATCAGGGGATCCCCCATCTCCAGCCGGCGGGAAGGGGAGGGGGTCCGGGCTGCCGGGGAGCAAGGTGTGGGAGTGGGCGATGTGTCCAGTGCGGCCGTGGCGGGGATCCACTCCCCCGCTCAGTGCGTGACAGCTGCATGGCATAGCTGCCCAAGTGGGTGCGTCTGCCGGGCTCACTCCAGCGTGTCAGGGGAAGAGCGGGGAGGTTTGAGCAGAGCTGTGGGGAGGGTCCCAGAGGCTGCCCAGGACAGAGGAGGAGCGGGAAGCCTGCTAGCAGCAGTCCGGTCTCTGGCAGGGGAGGAGCACATGCAGGGCACTGGCTTGGGAGAGTCCCTCTCTCAGATCCCACGGCCCGGGCCGGAGCTCGGTCCCTTGCTGTCCGCTTGCCACCCAGCCACTGCCCTGTGACTGGAGGAGCTGCTGGGCTGTCCTGGGCGTGTCGCCCAGACTCTCCCACCCTAGGGTGAGGAGCTCGGTCTTGGCATTCCATCCGCACGCTGCCAACACTGGGCCCTCGCCCCGCTCTTCCCTGCCCTGGCATCCCTTCGCTGCTGCCTGGAGGAGCCGCCTTGCCCTGCAGGAAGGGGGGCTGGTTTCCACTGAGTCTGTGCCAGGCAGACCTGGGCTGTCAGTGGCAAAGGGCTTGGGCCGAGAGGTGCTGTGCACCTGGGGTGGATGTCAGTGGGGTGGGGACAGGGCGCTAGAAGGACAGCAGTGTGAGGAACAGATTCAGGATGAAATGAACATGGAGGCTGCTCTGCTGATCCCAGGAGACCAGCTGCTTCCTTCTGAGATCACCTGCATTTCTACACCTCATGCAGTACCCCCGTCCCCGCTATGCCAGTCCTTTGGGCCCTGCCCGTGCTCCAAACAGCTCCTGTGCCATGGGCCCTGCACACAACACACGCGTAGAGCACGGGCTGGTCTTGCAGTGGGACGGACCCAAGCACGGGCTAGCCAGAGTCCAAACTTCACTCCAACAGCAGAGCCCCCGTGGCACAGCTAAGCACAGCTCAGTCCCGTCTCTGCACGGACATCCTACCCATGGAGGGTGCTCTTGGGCTGTGCCCAGGTCTCAACACCATGGCTGGCCGTGGCACGGATGGTGCAGGCCAGGGAGTTGTGAGAGCGTCAGGCAGGGATTGTGGGCAGGAAAGGCTCACCCTTTCCTGATCTCATGATTTCCAGGAAGGCCCACAGCCGGCTGGTGCAGCACACCTGGGCCTGATCCCAAACACACCGGTCAGGGAGTCACTGATCTTTGGGGGGCCCATGTCCCATGCTCTCTAACGAGTCAGAATGCAGCTGCGCCCCCAGCTCTCAGTGCCCCATCCCAGCCTGCGCCCCCAGCTCCCACTGCCCCGTCCCAGCCTGCGCCCCCAGCTCGCCGCGGTGAGCTCCAGTCCAAGGCAGTGCCAGAGCTGCCTTTGGTCCTCTCAGTTCAGCAGCATCCCCCTGCCTGAGCCAGTGATTGCGAGGCTGGAGTGTTTCCTAGGCTGCTGCACATTCACCGTGTGCCTCTTTTAGCCATGGGGGAGCAGGTTAGGCTGAGCCTGGAAGCACCCCCACTGCTCTGAGCCCAGTGCCACCTGGGCTGGAGAAGTGTGGACAAGTCATGCGTTTGTGCCGCCAAACTCGCCTGCGATCAGTTCCCAGGCTAGCCAGCCCAGTCCCAAAGGCCCAGGAGGTTGGAAGGGACCGGGCAAGAGGTGAGATGGGCACCACATTCCCTGTCTCTGGCATGGCCCTGCCCATCACTGCGTGTGAACCGTGGGCAGAAACGATCAGTAATTAAAACGCAGAGGTTTCTGGAGAGCCCTGTGTGCAGGGCTGGGATCAGGTGGAAAATGGCGCCCCCTCTGGGCCACGCTGGGCCAGCTCACTGTGTTTTCTTTGGCCATGGGGAGGATAGGCTGCTCCTGCCAGGGGGGATTCCCTGAGAATTGTGGATCTGAACGATTCTTGGTGTGCCGCCCCCCAGCCCATCATGCCAGGGCAGCCCGTACTCCAGCCCCACGGCTGCTGGCACTCCAGACCTGCGCTCGTTGGTGTACATGATGGACTGCAGAAATCTGGGGCTGGGAGTGCTGTGGGACAGATCACTCAGCCCCCTGGGAAGGGGTGGGGCTGGGCGGCAGCTCATCTCCCTGTGCTTGGCCAGGGATCGCTCTCCTCCGGGATGGGCAGGGCACTCAGCCTCCCTACTCACTGACCCTGGGGGGAGCCCGGCTGTGCCATGGGCCTGGGGTGGGAGTGCAATGCAGGCCCCATGTTGGTTCAACCCACCAGAGCTCACCTCTCCCGGGTCCAGGGGAATCATTGCCAGCCACGGCCTGGCCTGCTGTGGGCGCTGGTGTTTCCACAAGGCAGCGCTGGAGGGCAGATGTATGGGGTAACCCTGCTCTCTTCTCCCCACAGCAGGCGAGGCCCAGCCCCGGACTCTCTTCCACCCCTCGGTCACCATCAAGGAGGGCTACCTGCACAAGCACAAGGCCGAGGGCCTCCACCTCCTCCCCCGCTTCACCTTCAAGAAACGCTACTTCTGGCTGAGCAGCGAGACCCTCACCTACTCCAAGTCCCCCGAGTGGCAGGTGTGTTCCCCCGCGCCCTCAAGAACGACGGGACCCAGAGGCAGCCAAGGCATGGACAGAGGCTCTGCTGTGGGGCTGTGCCGGTGCCCCTCAATCCCTGCCTTCCCCCCTCCCGCTATACCAGCCCTGAGCTCCCCCTTCCCCAGCTCTACCAGCACCCTCAATCCCAGCCTGGCCCCTGCTATCCCAGGCCTGGACTAACCCCAATTCTGATGGTGCCCCTCAATCCCCATTTCCCCACCTCCACTGATTCGCCTGAACCCTGCCGTTGTGACTCGAATCCACACCAAGGATTCCCCTCACACCTAGCCCAGGCTGCTTGTGCTGGGCGGTGGTTGCTGAGCCGGGGCTGTTGACGGTGGAAGGGTTTGAAAGCAGGGAGGTGAGACTGGGGGCGAGTCTCAGCGCAGACCCTTCCGCGAGGGGCTCGTGTTTTCACTCAGCTCGGGGCGGGCACTGTCTTGTCCACGCAGGTTCGCTCCTCCATCCCCATCCAGCAGATCTGCGCCGTGGAGAGGGTGGACGAAAATGCCTTCCAGCAGCCACACATGATGCAGATCATAACGCAGGTCAACGAGGGGCAACTGCACACCATGTACATCCAGTGCAAGGTGAGTCCTGCCGGTCACCAGTCTGCTGTGCTGCGCGCTGTGCGTCCCCACTGTGGCAGAGCTGCAGAGGACAGGCCTCTGCCCGGGCTCCTAGCCGGGGGCCCAAATGCCGGGGGCTCCAGGACTTTCCCCAGGGCAGCAGCTTTGCACGGTCCCAGTGTGGCCTGGGTCTCTTTGGTGCCATCCAGCCCTTGGCTGCCCCTCGCTCTTTACTACAGCGAGGTCTCTGGGCAGGTGCTGGCCTTGGGTGTCTGGTAGTTCCAGGCCTCTGGCGCCGGCCTGCCTGCCAATCCCTCCTGTGCCAGAGCCCTTGGTCCACCCTGTGTGAGGGGCAAGTCCTGGCATCTCCCCACAGACACCCCTCGATCTCGTCAGCACGCTGCTATTGCAAAGCAAAGAGCCGCAGGCCCCAGCATGCGGTTAAACCAAGCTGCGATCCTGGAGCAGGGACTGGGGCACTTAGCAAAGGTGCTGCAGAGCGAGTGCTGCTCTGGGGACCCACCAGTGTCAGGGGAGAGACGGGCTCTAGCTCCGATCACACTAGATGCCAAAGGAACCCCCAGGAATGCAGCTGTGCACAGGGTTCAGGTTATGGGACATCCAGGCTGAGCCCCCAAAGAGCTGTGTATCCTGGGGCCTGGATCCAGGGGATTCGGGGGCCTTTGTGGAGAACTGAGGGGAGGGCCAAGTTAGGTCCTGGTGTTCACACCAGACCTGCCTCAATCTGCCACTGGCTTCACAGTGAAAATCTGAATGAGCCCCATCCAATCCATGGCTCACCCAGCAGTCTGTGCTGAGGCACAGATGGGGAAACTGAGGCACCGAAAGGGGCGGGACTTGCCCAAGGTCACCCAGCCAGGACTAGAACCCAGGGGGTCTGGGTTGTATCCCTGGGGTGCTATGGGCTAGGGAGGGGATGTGGCGCCATGCCCGCCTGGCTGAGACTCCCCCTGTCCCCAGCAGAACGTGAATGAGCTGAACCAGTGGCTGTCAGCCATCCGCAAGGCCAGCATCTGCAACGAGCGAATGCTGCCCTCTTGCCACCCGGGTGCCTTCCGGGGCAACCGCTGGACCTGCTGCCTGCAGCCCGACCGCACAGGTAACCCGCCCCTGCCAGCTACAGAGCCTCTGCAAACTCAGCCTGCTGTGCTTTGGCAGGGAAAGGGGCTTCTTAGACCCAGAGACCCCTTTATGCTCCTGCTTCTCAGCATGGGGGAAGGAAGGGCTGGACAGGGGTCGGGGGATCTGGGCATCCCCCCTTCCCTTAGGGCACCTAGCTCTTACCTAGCACGTTCCAGCCCTGCAGCTCAAAGCACTGCATGCAGGAGTCTCCAGCATTACCCCAGTGTACAGATGGGGAAAATGAGGCACGGAGAAAGGAAATTACTTGCCCACGGGCCAGTGGCAGGGCTGGGCATAGAACCCATGTCGCCTAAGTGCCAGCTGAGTGCTCTACCCACTAGATCACACTGCCACGGCCCCTGCCAGCCCCAGCGCCTGGTGGCAGAGCCGTGGTGGGCTCTGGAGGGGTCCCGGCCAGTCCCGGCTGGCTGGGGTGGGTCTCCCTCCCCCATGGCCTTAGGAGCGATGTGGGGGCTGACCGGATAGTCAGGACCCACCGCTGCGCGATAGACCCTGCCAGGCGGGCCCCTGGCCTGCCCGTGCCTGGCGTTCCTCGGACCGGACCGGACCGGACCGGACCGTCCTTCCTGTCTTCCTTCAGTGCGCGGCTGCAGCCGGACTCACTGTGCCGTGACCCTGGGGGACTGGAGTGACCCGCTCGACCCGGACGCTGAGACCCAGATGGTTTACGGGCAGCTGCTGCTGGCGCGAGACAAGCTCAGGTCAGCGCGCGGCGGGCAGAGCGGAGGGGCGGGGCCTGGCCAGCAGTGGGGGCGGGGCGACCCTGCGGCTGGGGGCGGAGCCTGGGTGCCGGGCTGTTGGTTTTGTAGCGCTCGGGCCTCGGAGCGTTTCCGCGGGTTCGAAACCTGCTCCCGGGACCCCCGCGCAGGGGCCGCTCGTGTCCGGGCCGGGCAGGGGCCGCGGCTGGTTTCTACCCCCGGGCCCCGAGCGGGGCTGGAATCAGACCCCCGCAGTGCTGGTGCCTGAGCGCCGGGCTGCTCGTTGCCGGCACGTTCTCCTGCCCGGCCCGGCCCTCCCGCCGCGCCGCGCCGAGCCGAGCCGAGCCGGGAGAGGGGACCCGCAGCCCTGGGAGGAGGCGTTGGCGGCGGCAGCGTTGATCTTAGCCCGGTGACCGCCGCCCGCCCGTGAAACGCCCCCCCCACCCCGCCCCGCCCCATGCCGCGCTCCCAGGGGCGGCGGGCGGCCCCCGACTAGGGCCTGGAGCGCGGCCCCTGGCTCCGGTGATGCCCCGGAGCTGTGCCCGCCTGGCCTGCGGAGAGGCGCGGAGGACGGCCCTGCCCTGGCCAGCCGCTGGGGAGGTTGTGTGTCTTCCTCCCCTGCAGCCTGTTCTCCTTGGACGGGGGGATCCCCTGCACCCCACGCGCCTCCTGGGGCCCCTCCCCAGCTGTGCCCCTCCCTCGGGCTGGGGAAGGAGTTTGCCCCTATCCAGGGCTGCAGGGACGTTGCCCTGGCCCCAGTGCTGCCAGTCTGCCTGGGCAAAGGGAGCCTGGGCAAAGGGGGCAATCAGTACAACCCCTGGGGGAGCAGCTTCCGTCTCATCCAGCCCCATAAAGGGCCCCCTGCGGCTACACCAAAAGGCAGGAGAGCCAGCCAGAGAACTGGCCCCTGCCTGGATTGTGGGGGTTCCTGGGTACCCCACTCTAGTAATCTGAGCTCTGGGGACTTCGTAACACCACAGGGGAGACGTGAGAAGGAGGCGTCCCAATGCCTTGGTAAGCTGGGCGTTTGCTGCACCAAGCACCCCTTCTCACCTGCTAGGAGGTAACCCCAACATGAGAGCCCACAGAGACCTCAACTAGATTGCCCTCACAGCTATATGGACCAGAAGGGAGCTGTACAGGCCCAGGGGAGGAGGGGGGGCTGTATACACTGGGGGCTAGCCCTTGTGAATGGGGCCATATGGATCAAGACCAGAATCCCCCTGCGCATGGGGCTGTACAAACCAGGGCTGGGTGGCAATATAGACTGGGGCCCGGAGGGCCTTATGCGTGGGGCTGTATGGATCAGAAGTGTGGGGGGTCTCCCTTGCACGTAGGGCTGTACAAACTAGAGTCAAGGCATGGGAGGAGTATGGACCAGGGCGGGGGGCCCTTGTGCATGGGGCTGTACAAATGGGGGGGGGTGTATGGATCATTATAAGGGGGTGTAAAGACCAGGGTGGGGGGTCCTTGGGCGGGGGGCTGTACAGACTAGGGCAGGGGTGGGGCTCCCTTGCACATGGGGCTGTACAGAGCAGGGCCGGGGGGGCGTATGGACCAAGGCAGGGCAGGGCTCCCTTGCATACGGGGTTGTACAGAGCAGGTCTGGGGGGGCATACGAATCGGGGCGGGGCCCCTGTGCGCATGGGGCTGTAATGACAGACAGTAGGAGTTCTGGTGTCCCCTCTCTCCACAGGGAGAAGTACATTGAGTGCTCGGATGCCGGGCTGGCGCTGGAGCAGGAGAGGCAGCAGGGCACTCGTGCCCAGGGAGGTACAGAGCCCCCTCCCCACTGGACCCCGCAGGATGGCCGCAGAGTGGCAATGGGCCTGTGGCAGGAAAGAGAACTAGTGCAGGGGCCGCTCTAGGCAGCCAGCAGGATCTTCAACCTCCATGAGAGCCCCCAGATTTTCCTCCTAGCTCCTGCCCCCCTGGGAAGCCAGTTGGCTGGTGCGGTGTTAGCCGCTGGGCCTGGAGATTCCAGCCCTGCCCTGCCTCTGGGCAGGAGCCCTAACCACTAGGCTGGCTGGGGCCAGGGCACCTAACCCCCACTCCTCGCAAAGCACTGACCGCCAGCTCAGCTGGGAGTCGCTCCCCCGGAGCCCCTGCACCGCCGTCACTGGCTGTGGCCTGGGCAGAGGGCCCTGTGGCCGGCCTAGTGACCAGTCTCTGCCAGCCCTGGGGCCTCGGCGTGCCTCCCTACTGAACGCCAGCCCGTCTCCCTCCTCCCCGGCTGCTCCGGACTGGCACTGGCTGCAGTCCCTGGGCAGGCGGGACGGGCTAGCCCTCGCCTACAGCCCTAGCCCTCGCCTGTTGTCCCTTCTGCTACTCACGCCCCTGGGGAAACCAGCGCCTAGAGTGGACAGGTGCCCCCCCAACCCCATTCTCTGGAGGCGGCAGCTCTGCACTGTGAGGGTGACAGCTCTGCGCTGCAGTGGGGGGGGTCGGAGTGACAGCTGTGCAGTGGGGGGTCGGGGTGGCAGCTGCGCTGCAGTGGGGGGGAGTGACAGCTGTGCAGTGGGGGGGGTCGGGGTGGCAGCTCTGCGCTGCAGTGGGGGGGGGGGGTCGGGGTGGCAGCTCTGCGCTGCAGTGTGGGGGGGTGACAGCTCTGCGCTGCAGTGGGGTGGTCGGGGTGACAGCTCTGCGCTGCAGTGGCGGTCGGGGCGAGTGAGGGGGGGTTGCTGCTCTGGGCCAAGGCCTGAGACTTGGTGTGCTGGGGCTGGCACCCTCTCACTGCTTCTCTGATTGGGGGTTCCCCCTGGCTCCCCCCCACATGCTGCCTCCCAGCCCGCCCAGTGACCCATGTCGCAGCCCAGGAGCACTGGCAGGGACTCCCCGCAAAGCTGCGCCTGCCGCCTGCGGAGAGTGGCTGAGCATTGCCGGGTGCTGCCGTCCTTGCCAGCCTCTCTGACCCTGGCACATCCCTCTGCAGGCTGCCAGCCCTGCCTCAGCTGGCAGGGCTACTGCCAGCCCCGGAGCTCTGTGCCCCAGGGCCTCGCCTGGCCGGCGGGGAGTGAGCCTGGCGGCTAGCTGGGCCGTGGGGAAGAGCAGCAGGCGGGTTCTTCCTGGCCCGGCTGGCCCTGCTCTGCGGGACCCGCTCACATGCCTGTGAGCACTCCGGGCTGGCCGCACCCTCCTTCACCGCATTCCTCCCCTCTCTCCTGCAGAGCAACGCTGCTCCCGCCAGGACCGCCGGATGGCCGCTGCTGCCCGCCTGCTGGACGTCATCCAGGACCTGGAGCGCGCCCACAGCGCCTTCGAACGCCGGGAGGAGGAGGAGGCGGCCAATGACTCTCACCATCCCTGAGCAGCCTCCTCCCCGTGCCCCGCCCCGCCCCGCCCCTCCCCAGCGCCTCCTTTGGACTGTGCCCACCCCAACCGTGGCGCACACGAGCAGGCCCCGGTGCTTGGAGACGTTCTGCCCGCCCGTCAGGCTGTAGGCCACAGGTGATAGGACCACAGCAAGAGAAGACACTGGTCAGAGGTGTCCTAGCGTGTCCTGCTCTTCTGCCTCCTCAGTGATCAGAGGGCGCTCCAGAAACCCACCGTGCAACCAGACCCTCAACAGCACTGGCCAGCCTCCGGTGGGACAGGACAGGCCAGGCCAGGACAGGCCAGGCCAGGGAGCCAGGATGCACAGCCTCCAGCGCCAGCTGTGCCCCCTTCCCGGTGTCAAGCAGGCCCTTTCTGCGCCCCTCCAGCCACACGTGTGGGCAGCCCAGTGCCTGCTGGGCTGGTGTCCCAGCCTGCCCCGGCCCCTGGAGACGATTCACCCCCTTCTCTGTGCCATTGTCACATCACATTGCAGCCTTCATGGCCACTGGGCGAGGGCAGCGCGTCTGTGTCTGGAACTGAGGAAGGGCCTCCAGGGAGGCCCAGCCATGATCCTCTGGACAAGAGCCGAGGGGCCCAGTGAAACAGCGTGTGGGCCGGCCCGCAGCAGAACGCCATCCAGCCTGCATGCCAACCTCCACCAGCCCATCTCTCTCCCCCAGTTCCACCTGCGTGGGCTGTAGGCAGCGGCTCTCCCCAGCAGCCCCTTGGGACAGAAAATCCAAGCCCTGGCATCAGAGGGGTTCAATTCCCCCATCTCCCCAGGGGTCGATGGCTTGTCTCCAGAGCGTAGTGGGTGAGGAGCCCACCAGAGCCGTGCTTGGAGGCGGGACCCTGGGCCCTGCATCTAGTGGGTGCTCCTTTAAATCGCTGCCCTGACTCTATCCTGTGTGCAGAGCGGCTCTCCCCATGGCCTGCCCCCTGGCGCAGGGCTGAGCGTGTAACCCGGACTGGCTTCTCTTTGCTTGTGCCAAAGTCCTGCTCAGCAGCCTAGAGCACCCACCCCAGGGATGTCCCGCCCAGCTCACCTGCGTGCAGGAGAAACCGACATCAGGCCAAGCAGTTCCTGAACCCCCAGCGTGGGAGCAGGAGCAAGTCCCTGCAGGGGGCAATAGGCTGGAACTGGAGCAGCCTGGACCAACAGCCAGATCCTGGAGCAAAGTGAAGTGTGCTGGGGCTGATGGCTGAAATGTGAGCACCTGATGAATGTGAGACTGAGCGAGCGAGCGAGCCCACCAAGGGGCTGGGAGCAGCGAGATTCCCCCTCTCCATGCAAAGCCCTGACCAAGCGGCCATCTCAGCTCGCTGCACACGCACATGTGCCACTGGGCACAGCTGGTGCCAAACGGCCAGGCTGTGGTTGTCAAGGCAGGAGGCAGATGTGGCTCAGAGCAGCGCAAGGGTGGGGAGGCAATGGGGCTTTTGAGTGAACCCAGTTGTATTTGCACACACACTCTAGCTAGTGTGCATTTCTGTGTGTGTCAGACACACACACTGGTGAAAGGACTGTCGTGCAGTTGTAACGTGAAGCCCTCAGCAGCACCTGAAGTAAGCAGGCCGGGCACCCTCTGCAGGGGGTTTTATGGCAGTCTTCAGTTACATGGGCACGTACAGTGTTTGCCCAGGACCCTGGGCTGTGCTCCCTGAATGAGCAGCGAGGCAATGGTTTGTTTTCTCCTCATTGCTCAGTGTGCAGGCCCAGCCGTTCTTTACTGCACGCCCATTCAAGCCCTGCGCTGGAGACAGAATAGTTTCTTCATGGGCTTTTTTATGGCACTCATTGCCATGGTAGCTGAGTGTGTCCCAAGCATTAATTTCAGCCAAATGGGGATTGTTTTCCCTGTTTTCCAGACGGCAGATGGAGGCACATGGACTAAAGTCAAAGGTAGCCACTAATTTTAGGTACCCAATTTGAGATGCCTCTGACCTAATTTTTCCAAATACTGTGATTCACACTTTATATGTTCAAAGCAGTGCAGCAAATCATCTCGTGGCAAAAACAGTATGTGCCCATGTTATGAAATGTGTGTGTGTGATACGTACACACAGGGCCAAATTAGGGTTGCACAGGCATCCGTAATTCTGGCATTTCCTAACTTTTGAGCCCAATCTTAATGATGTTGTAACGAAGTGCTGTGTGGAATTTCCTAACTTTTTAATAAAGCAAACTTCAAAACCAGAAATCCCATCATGGCTCAGCATGGTTGGAACCTTTAAATCCAACCAGAGACCTCTGCCATTTGCCTAACTGTTAGCAGTAGTAGGTTGTTATCCTCTGTGGGCCAGCACTCCAGGGGGATGGGACAATTTGCCAGTGGCTTTTACAGCTATTTGCTGACGGGAGAAGGATGAGATTCAGGAATCGGGGCCTATCCCATGCTCTGAGAAGGGATGTTGTGGTGGGCACAGACCGTGTGTGAGCAGTTCTGCCCTTCCCCTCCAACCTCTCTCCCTGTCTCAGACTTGTGTCTTCCACACCTCTGACTCCTTGTCCCATTCTCCATGCCTAGCCAGTCCCCGTCTCCACTCAGGCTTCTTGTCCCACTCCCAGTTTCCTTGCCCAGCAACTCCCAGTCTCACCCCTCTGGACTCGCTGTCCCGCTCAGTCACCCCACAGCTCCATTTCCAGTCTCCTTCCCCAGCCAGTCACAGCCTTTGCTCCACCCCACCTGTCCTGCTCTGCCAGCCTCCTCCCCCCAGGCTCCTGTCCCAAGGCTACTCCCTGCCACCCCTTCCCTGCTCTCACCCGTGTCCCCTCTGCATTCAAGTCAGGCAGCTTCCTTCTCCCTCGGCTTGGGCCCAGCAGTGGCCAGTGCAGCTGCTCAGATCTGGACCCAGCGTGGCCTACAGCAGCCCCCAGCTGCAAGTGCCAGCAAAGCCCTGCCCAGCTTGGCCGGCACCGTGCCCGCGAATGGAGTCCTTGGGGAAGTGAGCTGTAAGAATCCTCTACTGAGCAGGTGCAAATTGCAGTTTTTCAATGACTTCTTAGCCAAATTAGGGTGGGTTTTCCTGGGACTGGCAAAAAGGACGTCCCCAGCAGCAAAGGCAGCCCCCTGCCTAATTTCAGGTCCCTGCCCCAAGCGGGATGCTGCAGCTGCACAGACACAAAGCAATGTATTCCTCCCTGGCTCTGTGCTCAGCAACGGCTCAGCAGTTTTGGCTGAACTTGTCCAGCAATATTCAGCCTGAGGCACAGCCGGGTGGGAAATTACAGCCCCTCGCATAGAGGCTGGCAAAGTCCGAAGCACCTGAAAACCCGGTCTTGTGTCATGCAGCCAGTGCTGTCAGCCCCACCTAGCCTAGCGCACGGAAGCTGGGTCTGCGGGTGGAGACCCACCGGTGCCTCGGGGCAGCTTTTGCCTGGCGTGGTTTGAACCTGTTTCTGACCAGGTGATGTGCTGGGTTCACATCACGCCTGGGCCGGCCTTGTTCATTCATCTCAGCCGCGCCCAGCTTGGCCCTGTCTCCTCAGCACGGGCAGTGCTAGCCCTACAGCTGGGAAGGAGCTCGCCCCCAACTGGTGACGCTGCAGAGCACGTCGTCTGCCTCGCCTCTGGGGCCATGTGGGAAGCCCCCATGACTGCACAGGAACCGGGTCTGAGGAAGCTCCCGGAGAGGGCTGGGATGGGGAAAAGGGTTGTTAGCCAGGGCCGTGTTCAAGGGCCGTACACATGTTTGGCTCCCCTTCCATGAGGGCTTTCAGGAAGGGCCTCGGCAGGGGACTCCAGGGTGGGGCACAGCCCAGAGGACAGCAGCAGAGCGGGGCAGGCTCCGGCAAGGCCCTGCCTATGCAGCACCTCGCAAGGGTTGACTCACTGGGGGCACCTCAGCAAGCGGCTGCCATGGGCCCAGAGACAAACCTACTACTGCCCCTGCCGAGCCAAGCCATGCGAGGGCTTGGCGAAGGGCCCGGCTCTCCAGCGGCTGGGAACGTGGTGAGACGCACTACGGCCAAGGCGGAGCTGACTCGATCTGCATACAGGAGCGTCGGCGCTGGGTTTGCCAAACATGCCAGGTTCCCATTCCCCTGCGGCGAGTCCCTTGTCTGTACACTGGCTCGCAGCGCGGCTGAGGGGAGAGCTGCATGCTGAGGGCACCGGAGGAGGGGGCATTTATTTGCCCAGGTGTCGGGAGGGGAGGGACTCAAGCCTGTTCAGTTGTTTGCCAAGAGCGGCGCTAGACACACTGACCCCAACAGTCACTAAAAGGGAGCAGCCATTGCTGAGCGTGAGGGGCGGGAACAGGATGGTGAAAACTTCTGGAGCCCCCCTTTGAGATGCTGAAGCTCTGCCATGCTGTGGGGGAAGCGGGGTGGTGACTTGCCGGAACCGGGACAGGGACAGGTTGGCAAGGACTGGGCAGAGGCTGTGTCCAGGAGCAGAGCTGGATTAACGCTCCTGGGGCCCCTCCACCACGCTTCAGAAACGGGGATTTAAAATGCCATCGTCCTACCCCCCCCCTGAGCTGCTGCCCCCCCATTCCCAAGAGACTCTCCTGTGCTCTGCACTCCCCCTTCCCCAGCGCTGCCCCATTCAGAGAGCAGCTCAGTGTCCCCGTGCCCTGGGCTGCCCCCTCCATGGGACCCCCGAGCCCGCCCCCTGCTCAGGTCACAGGGGATCCCCCAGGCTTTCCCGCGCACTGTCCTGGGGGCTTTGCATTGCCACTGCCCTGCAGAGCGGTTCCACCCACGCCCACCCCCCACTGCCAGTGGCCGTGGCCAGCACGGCCCGTGCGCAGCCAGTGGGGACGCGCAGTAGCTGTGTGGCAGCCCAGGCAGGTGTCGGGCCGGGCACCACAGGGCTGCTGTTGCCCAGGGGCTCGGCGCCGAGCTGGACGGGCGGCTGCAGCTGCCCACTGGTGCTGCGGCTCCAGGCAGGGAAGGTTCCGCAACCGGCTGCCCCACGCGCTGCGAGTTGGACTGGTGGCAGCCGGCACCAGGCTCCCCTCTCCGCCCACAGTCCTGCTGGGACCCCCTTAGCCTGAGGCCCTGGGCTGCAGCCCCTAAAGCCCTTGAGTTAATCCGGCCCTGTCCACGAGAGCCGGGCATGGAACCAAGCGTCTCACTGGTCCTCTGCTGGCTGCTAGGAGCTGGGACAGCCACGGCAAGTGTCTCATCCCCCTCAGCGCGGGGCCACACCCCGCCACCACGGCCATGCTTCTCTAGCTCACGCGGCAGAGGGCTGGGGGGTGGTTCCAGCCCTGCCACTGACCAGGGGGTGCCACTAGGACGGAGTTTGGGCTTTGTTTGGTTTTTTTCAAAAAGTGAGGAAAGTACACCCAGCAAGTTGTTAAACGTGCAAAGTCAACCACGCAACTGTGAGGAAAGAGCAGTGTTAAGGCTGTGTGTGCAACCTTAATTCAGCCTCCTTCTGCATGGCGTTGTGAGAGGGGCTTTAATTACATGAGCACATGCTATTGTTTTCACAGGCCCCCCCCCTGCCGCACTGAAGGCCCGGGCTGGCCCCGCAAGGGGAGGAATCAGCGTTGCTAGAGAGATGACTGGTGTCTGCCCGGCCCATGCCTTAGTTGTGTGGTGAAGGAGGCAGCACTTGCAGGAAGCAAAAGGGCTTCATGAGCAAGGCAGCTGACTGCTGCCTCAGAGAACTGGCTTCTACCCCGCCTCTGCCACAGCATGCCTGTGTGATGCTGGGCAAGTCACCTAAACCAGACTTCCCATAGGTGTTCACTAAGTGCTGGCGCCTCAGTTCGGGGGTGTCTGCCTTAGGCCCTGCAGGCTGATTCGCAGCCATGCTGAGCACGCACAGCTGAAAGTGCCGGCGGGGGGGCTGGGCTTTGAACACAGCGCTCTGGATTGCTAAGAACTATGAAAAATCAGTTCCTCGGTGTCACAAATTAGGCATCCAAAATGAGTGCTGCCATCTGACTGTAATCGCTCAGTCACCCATCGATAAAATGGGGCTAATAGCAGCCCTCACCTCCCTCGGGGGTGTGTGACGAATGAGCCAGGCACTAATGGGTGTGACTCGCTCAACAGTCTAATGCTGAATGCCCAGCAGGACTTGAGTGACTGGCTCTGAGCAGGGGGCACTGGGAACTCGTCTCTCTAGGCTAGCGCCAGACCAGAGCCCACAGCGGCCCTGTCAAGCTGGGCTTGGGGCCTGTTGTTCACTGTGTCTGTGCAGACGTCATTTGCTGTGCTTCACCATTGAGAGCTGTGCCGAGTAACCACCAAAATCAGTCGGGGCTACCTGCTTGGCGCTCCCTCGCTCTGGGGGGGTTGCTCGCTCTGGGGCGCTCGCTCCTGTCCCCACCCTGCCTTGCTTGGGTCCCACAGCCCCGAGTCTCTGAAGGAAGCATCAGAGAAATGCTTGGAGATGAGGCAAATTAAGCGGCAGGCTGCATGGCCCAGCGTGGTGTCAGCCGGTGCCCCAGCCGGGCCAGCGCCGTGCGCGTGTGCTCTTTGCCACCTCCTCCCAGTGCACCAGGCCGAGGCTGGCCAGGGCGCAGACACTGCACGGTGGCGCGGGGGGAGCTGAGTTCTCCTCCCGGGTCACTGGGTGACTTTGTGCAAGGTGGGACCGAACTTCAGCACCAGAGAACTGGCTCACTCGCTCTGGGTGGAATGGCCTGGCCCCTCAGAAAGTGGTTATTGGGAGCCCCTGCTCTGGCCCCCACCCCTAGCAGGGGTCCTGCCTGCGTTTGCCAGCTGACAGGCACCGGGCATCACCGGGGCAACCAGGATCGGCACTGCCTGGATCCTATGTGCACCATGCGTGCAGGGAACACTGTGCACGTGAGCGGGCATTGCTGCACGGGGGGGGGGGGGGGGGTTGCTCTGTGGGTGTGGTGGAGGGGTGGGGTGTGCCTGTGGGGCTGGGGAGGAGGTATGTACAATTCCCTGTGCGCACACATATGCGTAGCCCTCGGTGTGCACCCCTGGGGTGCAGAGCTGCATGCACGCTCCTAGTAGATGAGTGTGTGTTCTGAGACTGGGAAAACAATCCCGTTAACCCCGGCTGTTGTCTCACAGAGGCTCTCTGCAGCCCAGCTCAGTGCGAGTGTAAGAGGGACGCCCTGGCTCTAGAAACTACAGACCGCGCAGCAATGATTTCCTCCCCGGCCAGCAGTGGTTTGCATGTGGAGAGTGTCCAGCTGCTGCAGGGCCAGGCTCTGCTAGCAGGAGGCGCTGCGGGGACTCCCTGGCTGACGGGAAACCCCCAGCTGCTCTCCGCCCAGTTACCAGGGTGAGCTGCAGGGGATGCTGTCAGCCTGCGACGGCTGGGCTGCCCTGGAGTCTTACTGATCAGTCTGCACGGCTGCTGCAGGTCTAACAACACCTGGTCCAGCCGCAGGTGCCCTGCTTCCCTGGGAGCTGCAGATCAGAGGCTAATTACAGCTTTAATGACCACCAGCTGGGTTAGCGCTGGGCAGAGCCAGAGCTCAGCACTGCCTGGAGACAGCCAGCTCTGCCCCAGCCTCCTTCCCCTTCAGCCAGGCCTCTAAGCCAGAAACCAGCTCCAATGTCTCCACTGGGGGTTAGCCCGATGCCCAGCCAGCGGGGGGAGGTGAGGTGCAGTGGGTGCGCAGGGTGCTCCCGGCACCACAGCCTGTAACTGAGCTGGAGCCCTCGCGCGTCCCGCTGCCCGGGCACCCCCTGCGCGTGGCACCATGCGCCCCCCCATGGGCCCCCTCTTGCTGTGCTATGTCAGCGACACTGGGCTCAAACCCACCCAAGTGCCGGTGCAGCGCCTACGATGGGCACAGCCTGCCTGACATACAGGTGCTGGCGCTGGCGCTGGCACAGCATCACGTGGGTCTGCCAGTACAACTGCACCCCCTGGGGCTTGTCCCAACGTAGCCACAAACATCGTACGGCTGCCTGAGCGCTTACACTGCTATGAAAGGTGTGTGTGTGTGTGTGTGTGTGTGTGTGTGTGTGTGTGCGCATGTGTGTGTGCGTGCGTGTGTGTGTGCGTGCGTGTGCACACCAGGCCTAAGAGCTTGTCCCTGCCCTAAGGGGGGAGAGGAAACTGAGGCACAGGATGGGAAGTGATTTGCCCACACTCTCCGGGCAGGTTCGCGGTAGAGCTGGGCTTAGCACTCAGCTTTCCAGGCCAGAGCACTAGCCCCACAGGAAGCCCACATTGGCTGTTCGCTGACACCGGATTGAGACTTGGCTCCAGTGGAGTCACTCTGGACTGACACTGGTGTAAGTGAAAGGAGCATGGGCGCCAGACTAGGGAATGAAACACTCCGCTCGCCCCCCCCCCCCATGCACCCTTGAACCGGTTTGGGAGCAGGGTGTTGTGCCCAAATTGTCCCCCCTCCCCCCGGCCACCTGCCAGCCCAGAAGCAATGGAGAGGCTGCGAGCCGTCGTGTCTGGATTCCACATTTATTGACTACGTTCGTTAGAAAGACACCAACACATGCCGAGCATGACAGAGGCGCGTCAGACGCAGGCCGTGCCACCGCCTGTAACGATGCCCAGACCCCACCCAGCCGGCCCGGGTCACCCGCAGAGACTACAACTCCCAGCAGACCTTGCTCCGCCTTGCGCCTAGCGGCTCAACACCGGGCACGTTGGGAGTTGTAGTCGCTGCAGGCTGCATCCCTGGGTTCAAGACCCCCAGCGACAAGCAAACCAGATACAGCCCCTGACCTCTCAGTGGGCTCCCCGCCCCCGCCCAGCCGCTGGCAGGCTTTGGGCTCCCCTGGCTTCCGAGGCCCAGCCTGGCCCGGTCGCTGGGGCGGTTTATGCCCCGTGGCAAAGCAGGCACCTTGAGTGAGGCTGGAAGTAACGCGGGCGGCCTGCTCTTGCCGCAGACGGGAGGGGCGCGCTGGGCTTGCGGCTGGGGGTCCTGATGTCCTGCCGAGAAGGGGACGCTGCCCTGACTCCGGATGCGCAGCTGCAGGGCACCGCCACAGGAGGCCGCTAGAGCTGAGATCCAGGCCAGCCCCCTTCCTTCTGCCCCCCACCCCAGGGCATGCCAGCCCCACTCATAAATGGGGCCTTCGCAGGACCCTGCTCGCGGTCCTGGGGGCGGCGTGTTGCGGGTGCCAGGGCCGGCTGTGCGTGTTGGGGGGTGGGGGTGCCTCACAGGACACGCGGGGAGGATGTATTAGCGCTGGGGGGGGGCGGTAACGGCCAAGGGGGCTCTACAGCCCAGGTGCGAGGGTGGAGGAAAAAGGGGGCCCCTCACCCCCCAGCTGGCACCCGAGAGACGGAACAAACCAGGCTGCGCACGCACACACACACACAAAACGCATGCGTGCGCACACACACACTTGCACACACACCCACACACCCTCCGTGTTGGCCTGACCCCCCCCAACACAAACACTCTCAGCCTTTCCCTGCCCACCTCCCACCTGGCTCCTGCCTTTGCCCACCCCCTCCCCCTCCCCCTCGGCATGGGGTGAGTGACCCAGGCCCCGTTGTGCGCCCCGCCTGCTTGGCGGGTGCCTGGCCTGCGGCTCCAGGGGGTGCCCAGGTAGACGCCCGCTGCTGAGGCCTGACACCGGGGCAGGGGCTGTGCAGGGACGTGGCAAACACTCACTAGGTGGCCGTGGCAGGACATTTGCCCTTCTCTGCTGCCCTTTCCGAACGGCCCGGGCGCTGGGCGTGTGTGTGGGCAGTGGTGTGCAAACAGTGTGTACCGGCAGGGTGTTTGCGTGTGCAGCACGGGTGTGTGGCGGGGGTGTTTGCACGCGCTCCGTGTGTGGGCAACGTGTCTGCAGTGTGTATCCAAGGGGTGTTTTCACGTGCAGGGCGTGTGGGGAGCAGTGCGTGTGTCGGAGGGGGTGCGTGCATGCCGTGTGTGTAGCTTTTGCCCAGATTTGCTGCTCTGTTCCCAGGCCAGGCCCCTGCCGAGAGCTGCTGTCTGGCCTGGCCCAGTTCCACGGGCGGGCGGGCCGTGTGACTCTGTGCTGGAGCTCTGGGCAAAGGCGACGTTCTGGGGCTGGGGCCGTTCGGTGACACTGCTGCTGGCCCAACCCCCCCGCCAGCGCCCGGCACAGCTGCCGTGCTGCTCAGCGGAGGGGACGAGCCGCTTGCCGCAGGCGCCAGAGAGAACCGCCCTGCGGCCAGGCGCAGCATGGCAGGGGACCTCGCTGCTCACCCAAGCTGTGGGCGAGAGCTAAGTGCCCTGGCGCTGCAGTCCGCAGCTGCTCCCTCCCTTTGGGAGGGGAGGGTACGTTGGTCCTGGCCCTGGGTGGCGCCAGCCCCTATGGGAGCGCGTGCTCAGCAGAGCGCGGGCGCGGCAAAGCAGGACAGCACAGAAACCGGGCGCCTCCAGCTCCCTCTGGGCCCTGGCTGGACACCAGGGCCTGGAGCTGCGTCTCCCTGGGCTGCCAGCAGGAGACAGACCAAGGGGAAGCACCGGTCATGCCAGCCAACAGCCCTCAGCTGCAAGGGAGCAGCGAGGCTCCACCCGCGCCCGGGACGTGGGCACCGGCCCTGCAGACTCAGCACCTTCTCCACTCCTCGCCCCTGCCCAACTCCCCCCAGCCTCCTGCCCCATGTCTCATGCAGCCACTAAGAGGTGCCCACCTGCCGGATGAACGGGACACTGCCATGCGGTCATCCCTTCACCTGGCCGAAGCACCACCCTCGTCCAGCCGGGGCTGGGATCGTCTTTGTGCACTGGGCGGGAGCGAAGGGGGGGGCCTTGCCCATTGGGGCAGCCTCGCTGTGTACGCCAGGCAGCTTCCATGGCACGTGGGGTGCATGGGGGGACCCCAGCCCGTTCCACCCACATCCGTGTGCCAATCTGATGGGAACAGGCAGTTTAAAGGGCCTGTCTAGGCGACCCCGTTCACCCACCCTAACGGGTCGCAGCCAAGCAAGGGGTGATCTGCCGCTGGTGCTAGGCATCAGTGTACATGGCCCAGCACCCAGGGAGCCCAAAGCGCCTAGCAAAGGAGGGGCCATATCCCTAGCCCCCCCCCAGCAGCACAGGATGGTGGAGTGACCCGGCCCAGGTTGCCTGGCGGATCCAGGAGGAGAACAGCTAGCCCTGCTCTCCCCCAAACCACAGCACCTCCCGCCCGCAAAGAGCTGCTGAAGCCACTGCCCCACGCTGTGCGCGTGCAATCCCCCGCTCCCCATGGCTGTGTTGGCTCTGCTGGCCGCGGGCTTCACAGGTGCCCAGACAAAGGGGCCACAATCGGCTTCTGCGGCGCTACATTGGCGGCTGGAGAAGACGCCTGCCCGGTGGGGGAACACCAACCGCAGGCCAGGTTTATTTCCCAGCTAAAGGCGTGCTACAGGACCCAGCGCGAACCAGGCCCCGAGTCAGAAAGCCGTGCGTGCCAAAGGGCACAGGCGCACAGGCAGGCAGGTGTGCCCAGCTCAACGGGCACCAGCTGGGCACTTTCTAAAACCACCAGCGGCCCTTCGAATTCTGGCTCTGCCACCTGAAAGGCCAATCCGGGCATCAGTTGCTCACTGCCGACAGGTGCTTGATGAGCTGCTGAGGGCTCCACCCCTCTCCTTTCAGCGGAAATAGGGCACGGGCACTGCCGTGGGGCTGCCAAAAGGGGGGCTCGGGGCGTAGCTAGCCGGTGTCTGTGCAATGCGGGGTGTGAAGCAGTGTCGCCCCCTGCTGGTTAGTGTGTGCTTCAGGGACGGTCTTGGAGCCTTTGCTCTGGGGGGCAGAGGCAGGGATGGAGATCAGTGGGTCTAGCTCTGACCTCATTTCCGCCACAGAGGCAGAGCCCCCCCAAACAGCGGCATAAGAGCACTATGGAGCACCCCCTTATTGTCCATCCCTGCCCAGCTGTTCAGCTTGCTGAGGGGCAATTCTACCTTCCCCCAGCCTGGGCCCCTCTCCCGCCTTCTTCCAAAGTGGCAGCAGCAACCACAGGGACCAATCAAAAGGAGCCATGGAAAATGTACCCCGTGAGAGTCGGGGGGGGCGGCTCGCCCAGCCGATGCTGGCACAGACGGACGGGACAGACGGTGGCGGTGGGGTGGTGGAGAGGGTCCGGAAGGTGCCCGGTCGGCTGTGGACATGGATTCTATTGGACACAATCTACTGCACAAGATTTCCGGGCGTGGGCTGGGTTCTCTAACAGCGAAAATATCACAGAGCACAAGAGTGTAAGAAAAGCCTCAGCCCAGCTTTGCTTTGCGCCTGCTGGCCTGCTCTCGGCGGCGGCCTGTCTGAGCGGCCAGTGTCAGTTCCAGGGAGTGAGGCTCCTGCACATTTCCGGGGCACCCTCGCCAAGTCCAGCGTTGCAGCGGGAAGGTTACGTAGGTCGAGGCAGTGGCAGCAGAGGCAGAGCCCTGGGAAGGGGTGGTTCCCAGCGGTGGCGGTGGCGGTGGAGGACACGCACACATGGATGCAGCAAGTGGTGGAGGATGGCCTCACAGAGACGCGTGTGAGCGCACACACGGACGCAGGCGGGCTTTGGCTGCCAAGGAGCACGCTAGCAGAGGGCAGGGCTTCCTCCTCAGTCCTTCAAGTTGGCTTCCGAGACCCCCTGGACCATCAGCTCCGCCAGGACGTTGTCCAGGTAGTTGGGGTCAGGGTAGCCGTGGCCGGTGAGGTTGGAACCAAACTCTGTCTTGTGGTGGATCTCGTTCCACACCACGGTGTCGCACTCGCCCGTCGTGCTGGACGTGCCGATGGTGAAGATGAGCCGGCGGTTCCATGCCATGATCAGGAGCTTCAAAACCTGTGGGGCGGCAGGGCAGTTACACGGGGGAGTCCCCGTGGGGCTGAGATCCTCTCCCCAGTCTCCCAGCATGTCTTTGCTCAGTGTCCGGGGGGAAGAGGCCTGCCTCTCCCTCAGTCCCCAGAGCACCATGGGGAGCACTGGATGGGGCTGACGGGTAGAGGGGTCTCAAGCCCTCCTCTGGACGTCTCTCTACACGGGAGAGGCAGCTCTGGCAAGTCAAAGCAGGTCTGGTAAAGGAACAGCCCCTCCCCAGAGAATGATCGGGGCTCTGCCCCACCCTTCAGAACACAGACCTGAAAATGTGGGGCTTGGGATGGGGATCTTCCTTACTTCCGTGCATGAGAATAAGTCCCTCCAGAATAACCCTCTCTGGCCTTGACACAGCGACCCCGCCTTGCATCGCCCTTCCCCCAGCACATCCTCAGAGCCGTCCTGCAGCAGGACGGGGGCAGAGACAGCGGCCAACAAGCCGCATGGAAACGTATGGCCCGGTGTGGCCACTGGCCCCAGTGGGGATGCTCAGCCTCACATCCTTAGAGGTATTTGAGGGGCTGGACTCAGCACCTTCCAGAATCAGGGCGGACGTTCCAGGGCTGGATTATCAATAGAGCCAAGGGGAGTTAGGACACTGAATGTCCCTGGCATTTGTGCACCCAATTCCCTTCTGCCCCTTTGAAATCTGCAGTCTAAGGGGATAATGTGCCAGCTCCAGCACAGCACACACGTGTGTCTCCAAGCCCCATGGCCAGCGGTGCCCACGACAGCACAACACTTCGTGCTGATGTTCAGCAAACCCATTGCCCGCCCTGGCCGCAGTCCAAGACCCAGGAGTCCTGCAGCAGCTGCCACAAGGGTGCCGCTCTCCCGGCCGCGGTGCCCAGCTGCCCCTCGCCAGCGCCAGCTGCTCATGGGAAGACGCAGTGAGCGGCGCCGTAGATCCTGGGGAAGGCCACTCACCTTCCTGCCCTTCTCGCTGTCCGGCAGGTAGCAGTGCCGGGGGAAGCCTCGGGCCGTGAACTTCTTCCCGGGGTTCGGGTGCTCTGGGCCCTGGCAGGGAACAAAGCAGGCACTGGAGAAATGCTGCAGCCAGCGGCCAGGCCTGAGACACATCACCCCCAGCTCAGCCAAAGAGGGCAGCCCCCCCACCCAGCCCCACGGCACAGGCTGGACGGGGCAGAGGGTGAGACTCGCTGGCCAGCAGGGCAGTCTGCAGACAGCAGGGGTCTGAGCACGATCCCGCCTGGCAGGACGTGGGTCAGAGCCAAGGGGGGGCCAGCGACCGCCCTGCCCAGGAGCCTGGCCCAGACCCGCCGCCGAATCCACGGTGTGTCGCACCCGGGGCTTCTGCTGCCCGGCTGCTGGAGGGAGCAGAGGAGGCCACCATCTCTCCAGGGCCGGGGCAGGGGTCTGAGAACGGAGCACGCGCCGACTCGTCCATGGAGGGCGGAAAAGCCACAAAGGCACCGGGTCCCCCTGGTGTTTTCTCTCCCAGGTCTGTCCCTGGGCCGGGTGCTGGGCGCCTCACCTGTATTCCCGCGGGGATGTCGTAGACGATGCGGATGGTTTTGGATTCCGTGTAGCCCGGCAGCGAGTGTGGGATGATGTGGAACTCCATCTTCCCTGGGGGCTGGGTCCCAGTCTTCTCCCCATAGATGGCCTTACAGGTGGGGCACTGCAGGCTGCCGTCCTGGGGCAGAGGGCGAGGAGGGTAAGCTAACCTGGGCGCAGTCCGGAACCAGGCTGACAACCCGGGGAGCAGCTTCCGGGGCCTGCCAGCAGCTGAGCTCCGGTGGCGGCTGGCAGAATCCCGGGGCAGGGGCACGAGCCTTTCCCCAGTGGGGCGGTTTGGACCTGCTCCCTCCGCTTGCCTCGGCCCAGAGCCGGTGGCGAGGACTCTGCTGGCCGTGGGACGGGTCAGTGGATCAGGGAGGGGTGGAGGGCCAGGCTGGGCTCTAGGGTGGAGACCTGACCCCTACAGAGCGCTGCCCTTGGCACCGGAGGCTGCCCAGGGGCTGTGGGACAGCCCGTCGTCCGCCAGAGGGGCAGCCCCCCGCCCCGCCCGCCCCGCCAGCTCTCACCTTGTTGCCGTTGCTGTACATGGCCACCAGGCAGAGGAGGTGGTACACGTGCCCGCACTTGCCCAGCTTGCCCACCAGCTCCGGCTTGGCGCCCTTGTGGCTGAGCAGGCCCTCGTAGCCGGACGAGGTGACCAGCCTCTCCATGCAGATGGTGCAGTCCTGAAGGGGAGCGCGGGGTTAATGCAGGGGACGTGCACGGGACCATCCCAGCGCCGGGCGGCTCCCGCCCAGAGCCCAGCAGCTGCTCGCACCATCGCCCTCCTGGCCAGGCGCTGGGTCTGGGCCTGCGGAGCCTTGGCACCTCCTCCGCCAGTCGGCCTGGCTGCCCTGCTGTCTGCCCACCGCATCCTTCTGTCCTTGCTTCCCTTCTCCCAGCTCCCGTTCTCCTCCTCAGCCATCACATCCCTCCGCCCCATCAGCCCCTCTGCCCCCCTTCCTGCCCCACTGCCCCATCGGCCCCTCTGCCCCCCTTCCTGCCCCACTGCCCCATTGGCCCCTCTGCCCCCCCCCTTCCTGCCCCACTGCCCCATCGGCCCCTCTGCCCCCCTTCCTCTGCCCCACTGCCCCATCGGCCCCTCTGCCCCCCCTTCCTGCCCCACTGTCCCATCCCCCCCCCATCGGCCCCCTCTGCCCCCCCTTCCTGCCCCACTGCCCCATCGGCCCCTCTGCCCCCCCTTCCTGCCCCACTGCCCCATCGGCCCCTCTGCCTCCCCTTCCTGCCCCACTGCCCCATCGGCCCCTCTGCCCCCCCTTCCTGCCCCTCACTCTCCCAGGTTCCCCTTCCCTTGTAGCTGCACTCTATGCTGCCAGTCGAATCCCGCAGCTCCGTCCCCTCTGCCTGGCCGGCAGCTCTCCCCTGGGACTGGGCTGTGCCGGCCCCAGCGGTCGCCGGGCTAGATGCCTGGGCAGAGAAGGGACGTGTCCGTGCCTCTCTTGGCCTCCTATCCATTTTGGTCACTTCGGTGCCACTGCAGAACGGGTGCAGCAGCAGCCAGGAGTGAGCACCCAGGACAGGGGCTGCCCCCCGCCCCGCCCCCCGCCCCTCGTGGAGCCAGGTGAGCAAAGCCCTCAGTGAGCTCAGCCCCCCCTCAAACATAGCAGGCTCCTACCCAGCCCCAGTGAGGGGACGGGGTGTGTAGAAGGGGGGGCGGGGGTCTTGGGTTTCACGGGGGGGTTGGGAAAGGGGTGCTAACAGGCTGCTCTTCCTGGGGGCAGAGCTAAGGAGGTGCAGGGGCGAGCTGTGCCAGTGGGTGGCGCTGCTGCTGGGTCCTCGCGGGCGCAGCTTTATGCCAGGGGTGTCGTGGGTCACTGTTCATGGGGTTGGGCATCCAGGCAGCGCCCGGCCCTGGGCACCGTCCAAGCCCATCAGCCCCGGGCAGGGCAGGGCAGGGCCGGGCAGGCGCTCACCTCGTCCGGCGGACTCTTCACCCTCTGGGTGTAGCGGCGCACCACGTCCTCGGGGTTCTTGCCTGCCACAGGAGAGGGGCAGAGGTCAGAGTGCGCCGCATGGGGCTGTACGTGCAGTGCTGGGCTCCGCCAAGGGGCAGGACCAGGGGCACAGAGCGAGCAGCCCTCCCTTGCTCTGGGCTTGGCTGGAGCAGGTGGGATCTCTGGGGCTAGGGCTGGGGCACGTTACAGCCTCAGCGGTTAACCCTTTCACCGCTGGACGCCAGGGGAGCAGGAGCAGCAGTGAATCCCCGGCCTGGCTGCAGTGGGGAGCTCGGAGCCGGTGTCCGTTCATGCAGCCCAGGGCGCCGCGCTCTGCATGTGCTCACAGCCGCGGGGCTGTCTGCGACGTGGCTCACGCTGTTCACTCAACCACGTGGCTCCCTCCCGCTTCAGCGGGCACGGAGCACCCCTGGGGGCTAAAGCCGGGCAAACTGCTATGGCCCCTTTGGGGCCAGCCTGCCTGGCCCCTTCCCCGCGCTCCCAAGCCTGCTTGCCTGGCCAGGGCCTGGCCTGTCACTTGCCCCGTGTGCGGAGGGGGGCAGGGGGGACACACGACTGCAGCCTCTGAGCAATGGGCACCAGTTGGGATTCGGTGCAGCGCGTGACTGGTCATCAAAGCGACACGGTATTGCTGACCTAACCTGTACGGACAGAGGCGAGGGGAGCTGCTGCCACAGCTGTGGGGCGCAGGGAGTCGATGGGAACGCTGCTGCTCTTACTGACCCTTCGGCAGCGCCCTGACCATTTCAGGAGCCGCCACGGCAGGCTGCCTGCTGTAAACCGAGGGCCAAACCTCTGCTGAAGCCCACGCATCAGGAGACTAGACGTGGGAAGCCCAAGCAACTGCCTTGGCACCGAGTTACAGAAGCTCTGAGCCTGTAAAATGGGGATAATAATTCTTCCTTTTGCCCACCTTCTGTCTGTCTTGTCTAGCTAGACTGGAAGCTCTTTGGGGCAGAAACATTCTGTCTGTGCAGCACCTAGCACCAGGGGTGCTGAGCTCTGCTGGGCTACCCAAACCCACAGCCCCCTGCAGCAGCTGGAAGGTCAGAGCAGATCATTCGATCATCTGGTCTGACCCTCTGTAGATCACAGGCCTTCGCCCCTGGAGTCAGCCCAGCAGCCCATGTTTGGGTAAAGCATCTCCAGCACAGGGCTGCAGATATCACGGGATGGAGAACGCACCACTTCCCTTGGGAACTGGCTCAGCAATTACCCACCCTCACTGTCGAATAGCTGTGTCTGGGTGGGACTTCCAGCCAGTGGGTCTCTGCTGGACTAAAGAGCGCTTTAGCAGTCACCCTTTTCTCTCTTACACACTGTCACCTCTCAGCTAAGCAGCTCACCCTCCTTCAATCTCTCACTGTCAGGCGTTTACTCCAGCCCTTGAATCACTGTCCTGCTAAAACAGCTGCCGTGTGGGGAGACTAACTGAAAAGCAATCCCATTAGCACCCTTTGCGCACCAGGTCTCCCAGGAAGCTGCCTGGCCTTGTGCTGTACGTTAGCAAGCAAGGTTCTTTCTATCTGGGGACAGACCTGGCCCTTCCTGGGTGTGACTCCCTGGCTGCCTGGCACGTGCTCAGTGTCCACGAGTGCTGTGCCAGATGGCCCAATAACTCCATGGCCCGGGGGCATCAGGCTGAAGGTGCCCAGGCATCACGCTGGGCAGCAGCGGGTGATTTCCGCAGGAGGGTTTGCTCCTCTGCCTGAGGCATGAAAATCCACTTGAGGGTCTTGGGCCAGAATGTAGGGGCCACTGGTCAATCTCAGACAATCCCTGCACAGTTTGGCTCTGTCT
Organism: Emydura macquarii macquarii; assembly: GCF_026122565.2. Taxonomy (NCBI): domain Eukaryota; kingdom Metazoa; phylum Chordata; order Testudines; family Chelidae; genus Emydura; species Emydura macquarii. Next base: position 10,409,879 of record NW_027131391.1, on the reverse strand, counting down.
GTAACTAAGAGATACCCAGGACAGGGGTAGCGGGGGCTGTGGGCCAGGAAGGAGGTTCACCAGCAGAGCTGTAGGGCGTGATTTGCCCCAGGCTGTGCTGGGCCTGGCTGTGCTCATCAACCCTTTACACCTCATTCACCCAAGCATGGTGAGGAAAGAAGGAAGCGGCTTTGTAACAGATCCAGGGCCATGCTCCCAGCTAGATCCCAGCCCATACAGCCCTGGGCTCTGGGATTGCCACGGTGCAGGCCAGTGCTTGTGGCTCTGCAGGGCCAGGACAGAGGACTGCTGGCTCTTACTCTTTTTGAGGTGCTTCTTCTTGGTTTTCCTGCAGATGCCATTGATCCCGGGCACCGGCTTGATGTCACTCTTGCTCACAGGCGGAGGGTGCAGGATGGGCTTCGGGGCGCGGGTCAGGCATACGGGCAGCCCAGCAGCACACATCAAAATGCCTGTCATGCCTGTGCCGTAGAGAGCCGGTAAGGGGAGAGTAAGGCACAGCGCAGACAAAGCCCACTTAGGGGGCTGGGTGATTATCTCCCCACCGAGAGCAACAGTCCTAGCGTGGGGCAGGATCCCTGTAGTCTGAGACTGAGCTCAAATGCTAGGAATGTCCCATCCATCCAATCGACATACTCAACCATCCAGCCGTCCATTCCCATCCATCCATCCATCCATCCCACAGGCATGCCCAACCATCCAGACCCAACCGTCTGTCCATCCATCCATCCCATAGGCATGCCCAACCATCCATCCATCCATGCATCCCCATACATGCCCAACCATCCATCAACGCTCACCATGGTAAGTAAGTACCATCTCACTATACCCAGGAGTGGACGGCTGCCCAGAGCTGAGGAAATTCCAGCTGCTCTTACCTGCCAGGGCAGGATGGACTGGTCCAGTTCCATTCAGATTCTTAACGGGGAGGGCAGGAACCCTGGAGTGGAGACAAGTGAAGCAGGAAGCACATTCAGGTGTTGGAAGGCAGTGCCCAGAAGGCAAACCCCACCCTTGGGAACCCCTCCTCTGGGAGAGGGAAGTGAAGGTGAAGTGAGTGATGTTGCTCCCTGGAGCCTGGTACCTTTTCAGGGACGATGCCAGAACCCCTTCCAGGAGAGTGCAGAAATCCAGCCCAGGATCTAAAAGCCGCCACTCCTCCACGCAGTGCTAGGTAAGGGAGCATGCCCCATGGCCAGGCAGGCAGAGAGCCCCTCGCTCTGCCAGACACGCCCAGCAAGGACCCCCGGTCCCCGTTGTTACCCTTGTTACATCAAGGCTGGTAGCAGAGGGACACTGGCTGGACTCTGGCTGCGAGGGCCCTGTCTCCTAACACAGGATACAGGTGATGCCCACTGAGCGCAGTCGGGTTCCTGCCATGCACGCTGGGCATCCCAGGCCACCAGAGAACAGCGACATGCCCAGTGCCCCAGGAATTACCAAGCCTCTGGCTGATGGAGAGCGGCCAGGTGAGGAGGGGCATCTGCACCAGCTGGTGGGTTTGCATGCACCTGAGGTTAGAGATCTGGTGGGCATGGGCATGAGAGCGAGAGAGACTGCGATACGAACAGGGGAAAGCAAGCAGCTGCCCAGGAGCGCCCGAGGGCAGTTCCTAGAGGGGCAGCCTTGCTCCAGGCGGTCAGGAGACCTGAGCCTCTAACCTGCTCTGCACAACAGCTCCTGCTAGGTCAACGGGAGCCGCTGGGCTCTACTTCCAGCTCTGGTGCTGACTCACTGGGCAGCCTGGGGCCAATGCCCTCCCCTCCCTCGACCTCAGTTTCCCCTCTGCGCACTCAGGATAATCAACCTTCCCCTTGCTCCTTGGGGGAGGCACTCTGAGCCCTGCAGGTGAGAGGGAAAATGACAGCCAGCTCATGTCCATTGTGCCCTGCCCTGGGAGCCAGGCCCCGCCCATGTCCACCCCAAGTACCCCCTGAGCGTCCACCCTCGGCAATCCGGTCCGCTTTCCAGGCTGAACACCCCAGAGTCGGGCGTCCCCCTCCCCCTCCTGCTCCGCCCCCGCAGCCAGACGCTGGCTGGCGCTGTGAGCCGTGTCAGATTCATGAGGGGCAGAGGACGGGCTGTGCTCGCGGATGCTGTGCCCTCAGACTCACAGACTGTAAGGTCAGAAGGGACCAATATGATGATCTAGTCTGACCTCCTGCACAGCGCAGGCCACAGAACCTCCCCCACCCACTCCTGGGACAGACCCTGACCTACAACTGAGTTACTGCAGTCCTCAAATCATGGTTTAAAGACTTTAAGGTACAGAGAATCCACCAGCAAGTGAGCTGTGCCCATGCTGCAGAGGAAGGCGCAAAAACCCCCAGGGTCTCTGCCAATCTGTCCTGGGGGAAAATTCCTTCCTGACCCCAAATATGGCGATCAGCTAAACCCTGAGCATGTGAGCAAGACTCACCAGGTAGACAACCAAGAAAGAATTCTCTGTAATAACTCAGAACCCCCCATCTAACATCCCTGCACAGGCCGTTGGCATATCTACCGCCAGGAGTCAAAGATCAGCCAATTGCCAGGCTGGGCAGTGCCATCCGACCATCCCCTCCATAAATGTACCCAGCTCAGTCTTGAAGCCAGCTAGGTTTTTTGTCCCCACTGCTCCCCTTGGGAGGCTGTTCCAGAACTTCACTCCCCCGATGGTTAGAAACCTGCGTCTACTTTCAAGTCTAAACTTCCTGATGGCCAGTTTATATCCATTAGTTCTTGTGTCCACATTGGCACTGAACTGAAATAATTCTTCTCCCTCCCTCTGATGTATTTATAGAGAGCAATCACATCTCCCCTCAACCTTCTTTTGGTTAGGCTAAACAAGCCAAGCTCTTTGAGTCTCCTCTCATAAGGCAGGTTTTCCACTCCGTGGATCATCCTAGTAGCCCTTCTCTGCACCTGTTCCAGTTTGAATTCATCTTTCTTAAACATGGGAGACCAGAATTGCACCCAGTATTCCAGATGAGATCTCACCAGCGCCTTGTATAACGGTACTAACACCTCCCTAGCTCTACTGGAAATACCTCACCTGATGCATCCAAGGACCACATTAGCTTTTCTCATGGCCACATCACACTGGTGATCAACTGATACACCCAGGTCCTTCTCCTCCTCTGTCACTTCCAACTGCTGCATATAGCAGAAATTCTTGTTATTAGACCCTAAATGCATAACCATGCATTTTCCACTATTAAATTTCATCCTATTTCTATTACTCCAGTTTTCAAGGTCATCCAGATCCGTCCTCAGTATTGGCAACACCTCCCAACTTTGTGTCATCCGCAAAAATTCCTACATTTTGTGCCACAGTCAGTAATAAAAATGTTAAATAAGATTGGTCCCAAGACCGATCCCTGAGGAACTCCACTAGTAACCTCTCTCCAGCCTGACAGTTCACCTTTCAGTATGACTGCATTCTCTTTGTCTAAAAATGTCTGTTATCTTCTCTAAAAAGGAGCTCAGGTCGGTCTGACACGATCTGCCTTTTGTAAAACCATGATGTATTTTATCCCAATTACCATTAACCTCGATGTCCTTCACTACTTTCTCTTTCAAAATTTTTCCAAGACCTTGCATACTACAGAGGTCAAACTACAACCAGGTATTCTACGAGATCCTCACTACTCACCAATACCAAATTGAAAATGACATCCCCTCTTGTTGGTTCAGTAACTATTTGGTGAAGGAATCCGTCAGCCCTCACACCCAGGGAAATCTGGGTGCTATTATTACTACTAGCACTTGGCCTCCAGTCTATAACGGGGAAGTTAAAGTCTCCCATATCACACAGTTCCCAGCAGTATTTACTTCATTAAAAGCCTTAAAGAGGTCTCTATCCACGTCCAAATCAGATCCCGGTGGTCTGTAGCACACCTCAAGCACTATCCCAGGGGAAATTCTGTTTCCATCACTTCTAATTTCTTTACAATCTACCTCATCATTGCTATATAATGCTACTCCACCATCTTTGCCTTATATCTGTCTTTCCTAAACACCACATACCCTTCGATATTTGTATGCCAGGCGTGACGACTATTCTACCACCTTTGTTATTCCTGTATCATCTGGTTTCACTTCCTCTACCAGTAGCTCTAGTTCCTCCCTTTTGTTACCAGGCTCCTCGCCTTGGTATACAAACATCTTAATTGTTGCTGTTTGGTTTCGCTCATGTTCCTTACACGATTTGGCCCAGTCATTCTACTGCCAATATCGCCTCTTAGCCTGGTATCTACACGACCCTGCCTCCTAATGTCCATTCTGCTCCCCACTGCTGGATCCCTTCTTACTTCATTTCCCTCCCTCTTAATGCTCAAATCAGGCGTGGAGATTACCTGGGCATCTCCCAACCATCTCTCCCAGCTCCCTAGTTTAAACTCTCTTCATCAGTTGTGCCAGCCTCCATCCTAGAAGTGCATTTCCCTCCCTGCTCAGGTGAAGTGCATCCCAAGAGAACAGTCCTCTGTCCATGACTGCCTCCCAGTGACCAGACATCCCAAAGCCTCCTTATAGCACCACTGCCTGAGCCAGCTGTTGATCATCCAAAGCTTGCCACGCCTTTGCTGTCCTCCTGTAGGGACAGGCACAATCCCGCTGAAGATCACCTGAGCCTCCATTTCCTTAGGAGTCTTCCCCGGCCTGGCCTAGTCTCTCTGATACGTTCCAGCGAGAATCTAGCGGTGTCATTTGTACCCACATGAAGGACAATCAGTGGATTCTTTCCCACTCCTGTTAGGATCTGCTTCAGCCTCAGCTCCACATCCCGTATCTGAGCACCCGGCAGAGCACACCCTTCTGTTCTCCGGATCAGCTCTGGGGTTACAGCCTGTCTGTTCTTCTCAGCAGGAAGTCCCCAATCCCGTAGGCCTGCCTTTTCCTGGTGACGGTGCGATTCTCCGGCCTAGCCCCTGGTCTTTCTGGCTGCAAGTCATCGCGTCTACTTGTCTCCTTTGCAATCCTCTGCAACCGTTCCTGTATCCTCCCGGGGCTCTGATTTGGTGCTATCTCCATGGGCTCCTCCACTCTTTGTACAGGACTAGCTGCTCTTCTCTTCTTCCTCACCCTCCCGCCTTCAGTAACCACCTGCTGTGCCCCATCTTCATTTGCCAACACCACAAACCTGTTTCTGAGTCTATTTCCCCTTCGCTGGCCCGTCTTCTCCTCTGCCGGGTTCTTGCAGTCACATGCTTCCACTGGCCACTTTCCTCACCCAGCATCTCCCCTCAGAGTTCCTTGGTCCTGCTTCAATCTGCAGCTCTGGGATTTTCCCTTCAGCCTCTTCATTCCTTTGCTCCATCATCTGCTCCAACCCCCTTCTAAACTCAAGAGTTTCCACCTGCATCTCCAGCCTTCGAATCATCTCTTCCCTCAGCTCTATGAGGCGGCATTTCATACAAACGAAGCTCTTTTGAGGTACCCCCTCCGGGATCATGTACATCCCACAGCTTCCACAGCCAGTCATCTTCATTGTCTCCTCCACTGCTTGAGTGACCACCACTGCCGCCTCTGTATCTGTCGTAGCCTCCCCCTCCTTCCAAACACCCACCAAAGCAACCCCCCGCGAGCACCCCAGCAATACCAGTGCCACACGCTCCCGCCCCGACTCCCTTCTTGTCAGCTCTGGGTGCTGGCTCCTGTGCCCAGCACAGCTCAGTGGCGGGTGGTCGGGCGTGGCCTGGCCCCCTGGTGGGGTCGGTACGAGCTTCCCCGACGTTTGTGCAATTCAGCTCTGTGCTCAGTCGGAGTCATCAGCGCTCAGGCTTTTGAGGCTGGGCCAAAATGTCCGCGAGCCCGATCCTGTTCCCTGTGGAGCAAAGCTCCTGCATTGTTTCTGCGCGAGCCTTGTGGAGGGGCCAGGATTCTCCTCCACCACGAGGCAGGGCTGCCACCTCGGGGGGAGGGGGAGGGCAGGGGGACTGGGACCCCCTCACTGCCATTGGTCTCATTGTATGGCCATGCCCCAGGGAGAGTGGGGAGGATGCGTGTCCCCTACCTCAGTGGTTCTCCAACCTTCCCATAGCAGCAGGGTCCTGGCATTGCACCTGGGCATCTGGGAAGGGCAGGCTGACATGGGACCCCCACTCCTGGCAGGAGAAAACTGGTGAAGACCAGGAGCATGGTGCCAAGGCTGGGGAGTGGTTGTTGCTCTCTGTCTGGCCCCAGGGGCAGTAACGGCCATGCTGGGCTGCTTTAGTGCTTCCCGTCAGCCCAGAGCAGGAAGATGTAGCTGAGGTTAGCCTTGCTTTGAGCAGGGGGTTGGACTAGAGACCTCCTGAGCTCCCTTCCCACTCTGATCGTCTATGATGGGGGTGGTGCTGCCTACCTGCACGTGCCCATCTTTGTGAAATCGCACACACAACCCGTCCATGCTAGGCAGGCACCTTGGAGCCCCAGCTGGAGTGGCTCTACGTGCTGGCTGTGTCAGCACCCCCATTGCTCCCCACAGAAGGCAGCGCTGCCTCCCAGCATGGGGCCTGCAGCCCGATCTCCAGAGGCGTGGGGACTCCCCGATGGGCTGGGAGAGGAGCACAGGGAGTGCGCTGCCACTGAGCACTGGGCGCTCTCAAATGGACGCTCCGGGACTCCTGCTGAAGTGCATCCCAGTGAGTGCACGGCTCCTGTCCGCACAGCCCAGGCTGAACGCCCCAGACTCATCCTCTGCTGCTGTCAGTCCCGTGCAGGCAGTAGAGCTGTGCCCCCAAACATCCTGGCCCGGTGTAAGCTGGGCTCCTTGCTTGCTCCAGTGCCCTGGAAGGGACACCCCCAGGACATCACTGCTGCAAGGGGGCCACTGCCATCCTCTCATCCGGTACCCTCCAGCACCCAGCCCATGCCCGCACTCCTGTAGTAACCGTGCCTCTCTCCCCTTGCCAGGTGGCTGGAGACTGACCCAGGGGCGAGACCGTGGAGAGGTCAGGGAGGGTTCCAAGCTCCGGGTCAGGGATGGGAATAGCAGGGCCGGGCTGGAGGGACCTTTATGGAGCAGGGACCGAGAGCTGCAGGTCAGCTGGGGGGAGCCAGGCTGGACGTGCGGGTGCCGCAGGGCAGCATGGGGAGGGGCAGGACCGGAGCTGTGAGGGAGGGGTCGGGCTGTGGTTCAGGGCGGGGGAGCACTGGCAGAGACCTGCACTTCAGCTGCCTGGATCTCAGCCTCCAGCATTAAACCCAGCCTCCCACCACGCCCCCGGCCACTAGATAGCCAGGGGCTGAATTCTCCAGCTCAGCCTGGCATCCACGCAGGGCCAGGCCAGGCACAGAGAGTGGCACACAGCAGGTTTGGGAAGGCAGGGACCACCCCTGCCGCTCTGGAACAGAGCTAGCGCTGCATGGGCACCCTGCCATCATGTGCTCTCGGCTTGCTGGCCCATGCAGCCAACACGCAGCCAAGCACACGAAGGAACATGGGGCAGATGGAGCCCTGGCAGGAGCGTTTCTAGCCATGCAGGCACACGGACGCGTGCACACATGCTCTGAGCACACACACACACACACACACACACACTCAGAACATACACAAAGGGCCTCGCACACCCACACTGAACTGCTACACCCATAAACACACTGCCCGGCTCATGCACACTGCAAGGACACACGCAGTCAGGAGCGATCCCAGACCGGCACAGTTCCCTCAGCTGGGTCACTAAACCGGAGTAGGACAAAGTGCTGGCGAGTTCCCCGTCGGGCGCCCCGTGATGGGACGGCACCGTGCCAGCGCTAGCTCCTGGGACTCGAGGGCGTGCGCTGCACTGCAGAGCTAAGGTGACGGCAGCCTAATTATGTCAGTGGCTAGGCTAGAATGCTGCTTCTGCTACAGGAAGGGCCGGCTGCACCAACATACTCTGAAGGTAATGCAAGCCTGGATCTCAGCGATGAGGCCCTTTTCTGGGGGCTCTGTCGGCTCTCTGTGTGCCCGAGGATGGTGAGGGTTCAGGCACAAGTCCTGGGCATTGCCCCATCATGATGATCAAGTGAAGGTGAGGCAAGAGTTTGGGTAAGTCCCTTGAAGCATTGCCTCCCCCCCCCACACTGCTTAGCTGTCCTACACAGAGGGAACTCCTCACCCAGCTGATTGTGTCTCGGATCTGGGATTTCTGTGAACAGCCAGTGCCAGGCGCTGGCTATCACCGGGGAACACTTCAGAGGGACTCAGGGACTGGAGTGCACCTACTGTTACCTGGCACAGAGAAGCCAGGGCTGGAGTAGCCCAGAGGAGAACGCGCAAGCGGCTGACAGACTGGCAGTATCAGGGAGCTGACCCAGCCAGGCACAGACAAGACGCTCACGCTGGAGGCAGGGGTGGGTGCGGAACAAGGTACCCCACAGCCCTGGGTGCCCTGAGAACCATCCCCCTAAGCCCAGCATGGAGTCAGGGCTGCAGCCAGGCTGAGAACTAACGCTCAGATCCTCAGAGATCCTTCGGAACCAAACTCCCATCGATCAAGAAACGCCAAGAGCCTGAATCCCTTTGAGGATCTGGGTCTAACTGATCCCCACCCGCACATCCCTCTCGTCTCTCCACGGACTGCATACAGAACTCTCACGCCACTGTCACAGAAACCAGAGATGGGCCGTACCCCCCCCCCCCCCGGGACCCCACTGCCAGCACTGGGTTTGGAGGCATGTTCGTGGCTCAAACCCCTGTAAGGCCTGGCTCAGAAACACACGAGCTGAACATCTCGAACTCAGAGACAGCCTGGCTTCTGCTCCTGCCTCTGAAACCCCATTACCTGCACCCCAGGGCCAGGAGTGCCTGAATCCAAGGTCGCGGCTCAGACTAGCAAAGTCCTCCAGGCCCTGCTGTGATCTGATCACTTCCGTTAGCTTGGGTCTGACACTGCGTTGAGGCGAATATGTGGGACGCTTTTCTGGAGTGCTGGCTTCTGCCATGCTGGCCTCAGGTAACTGCTCTGGGAAGGGGAATGTAAACAGCAAAGGACTCCACAATCCATCTGACCTTCTATTAAACAAAACAGCTATAAATATGGTACTGCCTGCCAAGAGTGACTGTGGTGCATCATGGGAGATGTAGTCAGACCGCAGAACTCATCCTGTAGAGGAGAGTGGGAGCATGGCACATCCAAACTACAGCTCCCATGAGGCACCAATTTGACCTATCTCAGTTGAAGGCTGAAATATTTCAGTAACTGGATTTTTGATGGAAAAAAACATTTCCCAATTGGCTGTAATTTTGGGTGCCTTGGTGTTTGGCTGCCCAAATTGAGCTGCCCTAAAGCAGTCTGGTTTTGGCAAATGCAGAGCCCCAGCCTCTGAACGCCTGGCCCCCTTCAGGTGTTAAAGGAAACCTTAGGCTGTGCCTCCCAAATCACTTCTGAAAATCTTGGCCACCAGCACTGGTTCTGGATTCGAGATCCTCCTCACTGCTTTAAAGGGAAACCCGCCTACTTTCAGCTCATAATTCAGGGAGGTTTCTGCAGGGGTGACGTGGGGGGAGGGAGGTTGGGAGCAGGACTGTTCCCATGACATTTTATTTTATCTTATTTTTTAACGTTTGAGGGCAACCAATTATTTTTTGTCTGGATCGACACATTCCCCTGCAGGGCCCCAGACACAGCCCCTGCTAGCGCAACAAGACGCAAAGTCAGCTCAGCTGCAGGCCCAGGGGAGCACAATGGAAGCAGCAAACCAATAGCACCAGGGCTGGGCAGGTCCCTGGGATTCACTCAGTGTGGGCAGTTTGGAAGGCCCTCCTTTTCCTGGGCTGATTCTCCCCGTGCCCCAGGCAGACAGGTTCACCTGCTGCAAGTAGCAACTGATTGTCTTTTCCACAGTCCCAGTCCTCTCCATGCATCCCACCCCCACCCGCTACAGGACAGATGCCGGCAGCACTGGCCCCTGCGGTGAACATATGCTGGAGAGCGGAGTCCAAGCCATCTGCTCTTTGCCTCGGAAGGACAGAGTAGCACCAAGGGGATTCCAATGGGCATATTCCTTCCCTCCCCCCCGCCCGGCCCTGTGCAATGTGCCTGCAGCAGGCACTGGCATGGTGAGAGTCACTTCTCCGAGGGGAGGGGCCAATCAGTCCGTTAATCTGATTCACAAGCTTCTCCAGCAACGCTCTGTGCATTCACGTCAGTCCTGACCTGCAGCACCCCAGGCTATTTCAGTCCCTGGCCCCAGGCCACTCTGCCCCTCAGCCCTAAAAGTCGGCTTGTACTTGCCCTCCACACTACTCCACCAATGCACCTTAACGTGAACCCCACCCCGGCCTCGGCTTCTCTCCCAGCTCTGCCGGTGAGCACGGCACCCCTGCGTAACGTCAGTGCCCTCTGCTACGCCAGGCTGGGGCGCCGTTCACAGCTCTGCCAAGGCACCAAAATGTGCCCTGCAGCATCACTTGCTAATCCAGCCCTTGACCAGCACACAGCTCTGCAGATGCCCCCACCCCGACCCCTGGATTTCCAGTCCTGGGCCCCCAAGGAGCTCTGCTGGTTTTCTCTCCTCCGAGACCTTCTGCAACATGAGTCATCCTGGAAGGATGGAACCAAACCGATCAGAGACCAAACAAGTTCCAACCATTCCCCAAGCAGGGTGGGACCTGCCCTTGGTTTGCATCTGTCTGCGATGTGGCCAGAATGATAACCAGGGCTAGAGAAGAGACGTTTGGTCACCCACCCATTACCAGGCAACTGCTCAAAATGTGCAGTCAGCAGGAGAAGTCTAAGCTAGACCAGCTGCCTCGTTTTCTGCCCTTCTCCCCCTGCACACGCTTCCAGCATTGAACTCTCTCTCACTGGAACAACCGATCCCAGTCTTGGATATCCCTCTCCTACTGGTGGCTCTGGTCCCTCTCCTCCTCTTACATATCAGCATCCTCCAACAGAGGCAGCCAGGCAGGCTCTTCCTCCAAGCGTCCAGCTATCACAAAAGGGAGAATGCAAGAAATCATTGACTTTTGTGCTAGCCATATGGGGGCCTGCATCAGACCACACTGACGCAGGAAAGACACAGATGTGAAAGGAGCAGTCAGACCAAACTGACAGCATAAGCACAGTGCCCAGCCAGAGATGGGTGACCACAGACCCTTAACAGGACAGCAGGTTCGGGCAGCTGTGGAAAGACACCAAGCCACTTCGGTCTGCAATGTTCAGCCTGGAGGCAGAATGTCGGAGATGCCACAAAATGGGCCATGCTGCAGCAACGGTCAGGTCCCCCAGAGAAGTGGCAATAATCTGTGAGAGTGAGTGTGTTCACTGGCTGACGGTGAGACCAGACGTCTAGGGACCGTAACAGACAACTCACTGGTACACAAGCATGAATCTAGCTGGTCAAAACCTTCAGTGTCACATTGGTGCTGGAGCAGCAGTCCCTGCAATTCTGAACAAAGAGCCCGGGATGGAGATCGGCAAAGATCAAATCAAATATGATGTGGCGCTAGTAACATGCCATTGGCTGTCTGTGGCCAGTTCCTTGGGAAACAAATGCAATACAAGGTCCTGACAACTCCCCTCCTGGGGCTGCCAGCAAGACACAGCCCAGTAGAGACCCTGGGACTCATTAATGGCCAAAAGCAAACCATCCCGGAGATGTACCACACATCTTCCCAGGGCTGGGAAAGCGGTCAGGGGAGCACAAAATAGAACTGCTGCCATCAGCAACTGCTCTCGCTCTCAGCCCCACACCACACCCCTATGCCCATGCTAGGGAACGTGACCAACGATGAGGGCGACTAACGCGACGGGAAGCGATGGGCGGCGTTCCTCGGTGGCCGAGCTCACTGCTGCCGTGTGGGGAAGGCTGCAGTGCTGAAGCTGAATGGCAAAAATTCGCATGTGTGTGGGCCTTCCGCACTTTAACACAAGCATGTTCAGAGAAAGAAACAGGCAGCTTCTGGCCTGGCTCTTCGGTCTCTATCCTGTGACCAAGTCAGGCTGGACGGGCCCGAGAAGGATAAAGGCCCTTTTTCCTACAAGCTGGGAAGGGGTTACCTCAGGTCAGCTGGGGACACCTCAGTCCAGTTAAGGGATCCCTGAGACTTTCTGGTGAGGGGGGAGGACAGGCAGGTGCTGCAGGGCTAGGGGGGCAGGGAGACAGGCTCCCCCGACAGGGGAACCAAGCAAAGCCGAGTGCTGTCTGGGGGAAGGGCTGACACCCGGGGCCAACAACACAACAGGGGGCAGGGAAAGGTCCCCCCTTGGTTTGCGTTTGTCATTTGTTTCCTTTTTGTTTGGTGGAGGCACCTCCCTGGGCCTGCCCTGGGCCCACGCTGAAAACAGTGATCAGGAAAGGCGGCGGGGAGACAAACACCGTCGCTTTACCCCAGGCCCCGCCACTGCCGGTGCCGGGTCCGGCGAGATGGAGGTGGTGCCTCGCCGTAGTCCTCACGCAACCGTTCTCCCTTCGCTCTGTCGCCACTGGTGTCAATGGCGTTACTACTGATTTACACCAGTGTGTGCCATTTGGCCCAAGCACACCCACTAGCTAGCTCAGAGCCCTGCTTGCGTGGCTGGGGCCAGACTTGCTGCACCATGACCGGGGCAGGAAGGCAGCAGAGGGATGCCACTGGGCCCACTGCCGGTCACACGAGAGAAACGTTTGGGTTTCCTATTTGAGCTCCTTACACAGGCCTGATCCTGCGAATTGCTGAGCCCTGCAGCCCCCACAATGCCAGCGGGCAGCATCCTCCATTGCCCTGCAGCTCACACCAGTCCCAGGGCGGTGTGAATGCAGCTGTTCTGACCTGGCACCATTCTGCACACACCGGGCCATGGTGCAGATGATGGCACAAGGGGGAAACGTCAGCCCGATGGGTGCTGAAAGCTGCCAGCACCGGGCAGGATTGGGCCCTACAAGAGGAAGCATCAGCTCATTCGTGTCCAGTAGGTTTGTGGTTGGTTGTGCTGGGGATCGCTAGCGCCACATGCTTCAGTGGTGCGACGTGACCTGGCGCCGTCCTGCCAATGGCGTGGCTGTGCTGTGCCAGGCCATGGGGCCGGGTAACGAGGAGCTCGCAGCTTCCCACGAAACTGCCTGGCTTCAGAGGCACCCAGAGCCAGATGCACTGATCTGCGCCTGCTGCCCTGTGCACAGCAGTGACGCACACCTGGCATCGCTGGCCCGCTAAACTGGGCTCATGACTATTTGCATCAGTGCAGTGGTGCAGAGCAGACAGAGTGTACTAGCCAGTTGGGCCACTAAACTCCTTGGCCGTAAGGTCCAGCCAGGTTGACTCAGCCAAATGTTCTCCATAAGAAATGCAGCAGGAGGGCATGAGCCACTGTTCTCCGCTAGCTTCTGAAAATCTGCCTATTCATGTTTTCTGGCTGGTTCTTGCAGGTGAGGGCTTAAAACCCAGAATCCTGCCTGCTCTGCTTGAGGAAAAGGGCTTGCCCCTGTGTCCTAAGCTGACATTTCCCCACTGGCTTCTGCCCTCCACCCCAGGGGCGGCTGCATTTCATTGGTGTTGTGCATCCGGGAAGCACTTGGAGAGGCGCTGCACACAGTGATATGAACTGTGAGTGGGAATCTTTTACTGCAGGCTCTGGCCCTGATTGCTCGCTCACTTCCACTATGTGAATCAGGAGCTGAGTCGATACAATTACACAGTGAGACGAGAATCCCTGCTCTGCCACAGATTAGCTCTGTGACTGTGGGTAAGGGATTTGGCCTTTCCATGCCTCAGTTTCCCTAGCTGTACAATGGGAATAATAGCATTGCCCTACCCCCAGAGGTGTTGTGGAGATAACTACTGTAAAGACTGTGAGGCACTCAGATACTCTGGTGATGGGAAGGACGAAGGGCTGGGTAGATGCCTTCTGTAGTCAGAGGGTGAGACTGGCTTTTGCTAATTGACTTCAGTGGCAGCAGAACTGGGCCAATGCTGAATAAACCCACATGCGCTCCTGGAAGTGCAAACGTGCAGGAGAACACGCCACCGCAGCATTAGGTCTGGTTCACCTGTGGCACATGGGCCCAGTGCCTATTCCAGTGTTACTAGGAGCTCTGCAGGCACAGCGGGGGCCAGCCCCCCTTCTAGGCACACACCCCTGTGTACAAATAGCACGCTCCGCCCGCCAGTGCCACGCCAAGCGGTAACCCTTAGCGTGCTGGCATTTTCCACACTGCTGGCTATACGAATGCTCTGGCGGCAGCATCTGCTTCTAGAGATCACAGTACCTAAGGGGTTAACATCAACCCAGTGATCTCCACCTTATCCCAGATTAAATCCAGCGGGGACAGGATGTTGTGCTGGGATTAGGGTCCAGGAGAGACCTCCGCTTACCCCCCTGACTGGCTCATGGCCCCTCGCCGCGGGGCTGCGGCCCGTGTGTCACTGAACTTCCTGATCCCTGCGGCTGGAGAGCTGGAGCACTCCTGCTTTCCTCATGCCGTGCGCACGGGAAAGGAGCTGTTGCACGCGGCCGTAGGCTCTCCTCTGGCACTGTCTGTCTGTCTGTCTGTCTGCCAAATGGCCTTGTGCTCCCAAAGCTGCTGGGCAGTGGATGGTATGAGAACAACACAGATGGGTGGGAGCCCTGTGTAAGAACAACTGCCCCCACCACTGGAGGGCGCTCCACTGGCTCGACCCACTGAGGCTGTGCAGCTTCCCTACAGGAAAGGCAGCCAAAGGGCATAGTCAATACAGCCCTTCCCATCCTCCCCCGCCCACAGCCTCGCTGGTGCCAGCCAAGGGAGAGCAGCCAAGACTGCCGGAGCCCTGAGCGCAGCCAGCCCCGTGCCCCAGGCTTGCTCTGCGGAGAGCGGAAAGGACCCGCTCCCATCGCGCTGCACTCACGGGAAAGTCTCCTGTTCATTCCCCTCAGACCCAGAGGGAGCAAATCCCAGGGGACAGAGGGGCTGAGCCTGCTCTGGCTGCAGGCCAGGCCAAACCTCCATGGAGCAGGAGCCAGCTTGTGAAGCACAGGTGCCCCTGCTAGCGCCCGGGCGGCCAGTTCACTCACCCAGCTGCCAGCTTGATCTTCATGGCTATGACCAGGGCCACGATCCGGCGTGTGCCACTCCCCAGACGCCAAGCGCAGCACTGGGGGAGGAAAGCCTGCTTGGTGTGCGCCTTGGCTCTGGAGTCAGAGGCTCTGGTGGACTGCAGATCAAGTGGGTTTATACAGGGCTTTAATCCCCTTCTGTAAGTGGCAGAATGGCACCTCCCCGCCAGTGACCTCACAGCCTGCGTTCGGGGGCGGGGGGATCTGGAAGAGCCACCAGCTGCCATTGATAAATACGAGCTTAGGGCAGATTACAGCATCCGTCCACCTTGCAGTGGGCATCTCTCGAATGAGAGACGGTGGGATTAAGTGGGGACTAGGTTCACAGTGTGTGTCTGTCTATCTGTCTGTCCAGCTGACCCTGCTTATATAATGATTTAGAGACCAGAACAGAGAGGATCCAGTTCAAAGAAGCCACTGAGACAAAGGCCAGATCCTTTGGCGGGGTAAACTGGCATAGTCCTACTGCCAGCCAGGGAGTTCGGTTCATTCCCAGCAGCTGAGGATCCGGCCCTGAACCCAAACCTACTAACCCATATTAGCAGGGCAGGACGTTACAGCTGCACAGCTAAGCACGCAGGAAAGACCTGGTATGGCTGCGTAGGTAACCTTAACTCTGCCCCTTGTGCAGCTGCATCATCCCAATACAGTCCTGATCACATCCTGCCATTCAAAGCAGATAAGAGCATGCTTTTCACCGGTCGCCTTAGACACACCTCTGTAGCACGCAGACGTGCATGGGGCACGCAGCCCTGCTTTAGTCACGCTGCTGTGCGACAGCAAAGACTGCCCCCGCTTAGCTTCCATTCTGGGATCCGACCTATAGGGCATGCACCCTTCGGAGTGTGTGGAGCACTCTCGGGGGCAGGGACTGTGTTCTCCGTTACGTCTGCCTTTGAGGCAGAGGTTGCCCAGTGCTCCCTCGTGCCCTTCTGCAGCGTGGGGCGCGGCTACCCGGAAAGGTCTGAGCCCGGGGAAGAAGGGGTAAGGCACTGGCTGCTCACACATACCTCTGCAAGGGGGGGAGGTTTTGACTGCGTGACAGGAGCTGCCGAGGAAGTGAATTCCCTTTTCTCCCCCAGCACTCTAGCGCTTAGTGACCAGGGCAGGAGGGGGGCATGTGAGTGTCCCTCTGTCTGTATGAAGGCCTGGGTGAAGATACAGCTCGTGGGCAAAGCGGGGCCTGCCCCCCCAAAGAAGGGCATCCCAAGGTGAGTCCCCTCAAGGAGTGAACACCCAGGGCCAGTTCACTCTGCCACCAGTCGTGATCACAGTGGAATCGAAGAAACCCCGCGCCCGCGCCCGCACCTGTGGCAGCTGGGGGCAGGACCGGGAGCCTCTGCCTCGAGCTCAGCACCTCCCCCCTCAGCCCAGCTCACCACTCACTGGGAAGTACCTGACAACTGCTCGCGGGTTCTGTGCAGCGAGTGTGCGGGGTCTCAGGCCAGCCCTGGGCACGCGTCTCCCTCACACAAACACCAGCATGGCTGGCACTCACCGGCCCCTGGCTGGCAGTGCCCGCAGAGAAGCTGAGGCTTGACTGGCTCACAGAGTGATCCCTTCTCCCACCCCTAGAGGGATTCTCTCCAGGTCATGGTCCCGCCATCCTGCGGCCACCCACGCTGCAGCCACCCACGCTGGGGCTCCACAGGTTGCACTCAGTGTGCGGGGCTGTCACTCCAGCTCCTCCCACAGGCATTCGGGACACGCTTCCCTGGCCGGATCGAAGAGGTGCTGGGTGTTCCTACCTGTCCATCTGGAGCTGAGGGCCGCACGGCCTCTGCAGATCAGAACACGCCACAGCCCAGCACTGATCCGCTCCTGTGCTAGGGAAGTGAAAGCGCCGTGTCACCAGAGGAAGGAAGCTCGTAGCAGGTGGCAGCCTCGGACAGGCAGACAGCTTGGCAAACCAGCCCCAGCTCCTCTGCATTTCGCTGCAATGGCTCTCACGTTTCAGCAGCGCCCCAAAATCCCCTCTGGCTTTTCCCAGCTCTCACTTGCTCTGAGTGCTATTTATCTGTATTCTGGTAGGTCTGACAAGGCCTAATGTGCCAGGTGCTGTACAAACACACAGTGAGCTGCACATTCCCTGCTCGGAAAGCTGACCCCCTACAGAGACAAGACCAGGGCTGGTTTAACAAGCGGGTCGGGGCAGAGCTGGGAACAGAGCTTTACCCACTAGACCATGCTGGCTCGCTGTAAACTCCTGGTTCTTTCTCACTGCCGGTGGGTGGTGGGTCTCCCAGCCCGTGCCTTCTCGTGCCGCCCTCCTCAGCTGCCAGGGGCAGAATTCCCAGGGAAATCACACGGAGCCAAGCCCGTATTGCCAACCCTGCTCTTTTCCCAGATACCCTCAGCCTTTGGCCAGGGCCCTGATCCTGTTCCACTTGCTTGTGTGAATCGGGCCTTACCCTGCGAGCAATGAGCGGGGCAATGCCTGGCAGCGGCGGAGGGGCTAAACGAGCCTGCTGGACATGGCATCCCTGTCTGGCACCAGTTTGCTCATTTGGCTGTTGCTGCTCTGGGACGGCTGCTGCTGTGGACTGAAGGAGGGGTTTTGCCAGAGCTGGGGGGGGACGGAAAGACGGCAGCAGAGCTGGAAGCGCTAAAGGCCCGCAGGTCAGGACTGCGATGCCGTATCAGTGCCCAGCACTGGAATAACAGGGAGCTGCAGAACTGTGCGGCGGGGCCAAACTGCAGTGAACAGCTGGGCATGGGAGAGACCCCGGGAATTCTGTGCCCAACGCTGCTCACCCACGGTCTAACTGCACCGGGGCAGAGGAGGGCTGCTCTGAGGGGTGGAGACTGGAGACTGCGAGGGATCTGGTTGCCCCCTATGAATACACTGGGGGAGGGGAGGGGGACACCAGGGAGGGGAAAGAGCTACTGGAGCGAAAGGACAGTGTTGGCAAAAGAACAAATGGGGATAAACTGGCCATAGGTAAACTGAGGCTGGAAAGGAGGTGGTTTCTAACATCAGAGGAGGAAGGTTCTGGAAGAGCCCCACTGGGAGCAGGGGGTAAACAGTCGCGCTAGTTGGAAGCTGGGACGTGGTAAGCTGATGAATGGGATGATATGACAGGGCTGCCTGTGATAGCAGGGGCTGGACTCAGGGACCCAGGAGACCCTGCGCTCCCCAGACTGGAAAGCAGGTTACCTGCCTTCCCAACTGCGATTCTGCGAGATGTGGTGCTCGTGTCCATTCCCAGTTAGGTGTGTGCGCCACATGCGCCGATGCCGGAAATTCCCCCCAGCGGTATCCGTAAGGCCGGCTTTAGAGCCGTCTCCAGTGGGGCACAAATGGGGGCTGCCGGTCCCTCTCTCTCGGTTCCTTCGCGCCAGACCTCGGACAGAGGGGAAGGAAGGGGGTGTGCAATGGACAAGAGCAGCACATTTCAAAGAGCAACAATTCTGATGGTAAGTAGCGGCTCTTTCCTCTTCAAGGGCTTGCTCACGTCCGTTCCCAGTTCGGTGACTTACCAGCAGCGCCCTGGGAGGTGGACTGGAGTTTATGGACATGCTGATTGCAACGCTGCTCAGCCAAAGCTTGCGTCGTCCTGGGCCTGCCGCGTAATGGCATAGTGGGCTGGGAAAGTATGCGCTGAAGACCAGATTACGGCTCTACAGATGTCCTGGGTTGGAACCGGAGCCAGGAAGGCCACTGATGACACCGGCACTCTTGTCCAGTGGGCCGTCAAGCAGGCCAGAGGAGTGACTCCCGTCTGCTCACAGCGTGCTTGGATGCAGGCGGTGATCCAGGATGAAGTTCTCTGGCAGCCCTTTCATCTGTTCGGTAACTGCAACGAAGAGTTGCATGGATCTATGGAGACGTTTGGTCCTCTCGATGCAGAACGCGAGCGCCCGCCTGACATCAAGCGGGTGGAGGCGCCTCTCCTCATTAGGCTCAGGGGCTTCGGAAAGAAGGTGGGGAGGAAAATATCCCGATTGACACGGAACGGGCAGGAATGCCAGGTGTGGATGCAGCTGTACCTTGTCCTTGCAGAAAACTTTGTAAGGGGTTCAGAGGTCAAAGCCCTGATCTCTGAGACTCTCTCTGCCAATGTGATAGCCACCAAGGCCACTTTCCAGAACAGATGCAGGAGAGAGCAGGAAGCCGGGGGCTCAGAGGGGGGGAGCCGTGAGCCTGGAGAGGACAAGTTCAGGTCCCATTGGGGAACTGGAACTCACACCGGCAGAAAGAGACTTTCTAGGCCCTTGAGGAATCTGATCATCATCCCATGCGAGAAAACTGTCCTACCCTGCACCGGTGAATGGAAAGCTGATATGGCCACCAGGTGTACCTTGATTGACAACAAGGCCAGCCCTTCTTGCTGCAATGGACCAGGTAATCTAAAGTGAGGTTTGTCTGACCATGGCAGAAGAAAAGCATCCGGCAGTGAGGCGTCCTTGCCCTCCTGCAGGGAACAGAACTGACTGTACTTTCTGTGCCACCTGGTGGTAAATAGGTCCACTTGGGGAGTGCCCCACCTCTGGAAAATGGCTCTGGCAACTCCCGGTGCAGCAACCACCTGTGGTGAGAGCAAAAGGATCTGCTGAGGCGATCCGCTAATGTGTCCGGATGCCTGGGAGATGCACAGCTTCCAGGTGAATTCCGTGCCTGATACAGAAGAACCAGAGAAGATCCACAGACGTAACGCTTCCTGACAAAGGGCCGGGGACCTGGTCCCCCCTTGTCTGTTGATATAATACACAGAGGCCGTATTGTCTGTGAGTACCTGAACCACCTGTTGGTGAGTCGGGGCAGGAGCACTTCGCAGACCAGCCAAATTGCCCTGAGCTGCCTGACATTGATATGCAAAATCAGCTCATCTGTGGGCCAGAGGCCCTGAGTGCTGAGGAAACCCGGGGGGGCTCCCCATCCTAACTGAGAGGCATCTGCCTCCAGCGATAATGTCAGATACGGGGCTCCTCTGAGCACATGCTGGGGCCCTGTCCCCACCATAGGGAGGTGAGTATCTGTAGGGGGAGCAGTGATGACTGTGTCTAGGTGATGCCTGGATGGGGAATACCGTGACGCCAACCACATCTGCAGGGGTCTGAGGTGCAGTCCGGCGTACTGGAGCACATAGGTGCAGGCTGCCACGTGCCCAGCAGACTGAGACGTTCTCAGCGTGGTGGGAGGGGGCTGACACCCCAGCTACGAGGTCTGACATGGCCAGAAACCTCTAGTTCTTGTGGCGTGCAGGACCACGCCGACAACTTCTCTCCTTTGGACAGGTACGAGCGTTGATGTTTCCTTGTTTATTAGCAGGCCGAGCGTTTGGCAGGTGGTCTGAACGACCTCCATGCTCCATTGGACTTGCATCCGTGAGTAGCCCCGATGAGCCAGTCGTTCTGGTAGGGAAAGACGTTGATGCCCCGCCATCTGAGGTAGGCTGCTACCACTGCCATGCCCGTGGTGAACATGTGTGGAGCTGTTGCCAGGCCAACGAAGCACAGGAACCTCTTGAGGTCTGGGAAGATAGAGATACGGAAACAGGCGTCCTTTAAATCGAGGGTGTGTGCCAGTCGCTTGGGTCCAGAGAGAGGCTGATGGAGGCTAGAGAGACCACTTCAACTTCTTGAGATACCCATTGAGGCTCACAGGTCCAGGGTGCCCCTTTTGCCTTCAGGATTAGAAAGTAGCGGGACTAAAACCCTCTCCCTCCAGCTCTCGAGGAACCTCTCCCATGGCGCCCCCATAAGAGTGCTCGGACCTGCTGGGGGGGACGTTCCTCAGGGGCAGGTGGGTGGGAGCAAAGTGAACTGAAGGGCCACACCTGTATGTAGAGCCCAACAGCCGGTGTAATAGCAGCCCAGGCCGGGAGCCAGAGGGTGAAGTGGCATGAGAATAGGGGGGAATCGATCCAGGTAAGGGCTGGTAGGCTGCCTGCAAGCACACCTTCAGAAGTTTTGTTTGCCTCCAGGATGCCAGTGGCTGGAGCCCACTTTGGGGGCTGTGTCCAGCGATTGGCCCTGACGTCTCTTATATCCCCTGGTCTTTTCCCTGTAGGGATCTCTGTTCAGCTGGCTCCCGAATCTCTGCAGCTGCTGAGGTCTGAAGTGTCGCCCAGTGGATGGAGGGGTGTAAAGTCCCAGGGAACGCAGCGTAGCCCTGGAACCCTTCATCCCATGCAGCCTAGAGTCTGTCTGGTCCACAAACAGGGCTGCACCCTCAGAAGGGAGGTCCTCGATGGCCCAGACGACTGGAGCCACGATGCCCGTCTCACTGACACCACGGACGCCATCGTTCTGGTCGCACGTCGGCTGTATCCAAGGCAGCCTGGCGAGAGGGCCTGGCTATTGCCTCGCCCTCTTCCAGAATGGCCTCAAATTCCTGCTTGGAGGCCTGCGGCAGGGACTCGGAGAACTTTCCCAGTGACTGCCAGATGTTACCATCACACCTGCCTAACAGGGCTTGCTGGGTATATGCGCAGCTGCAGGCTAGCCGGGGAATCAACCTTTCGTCCAAAAAGGGCCCACTCCTTTGCATCCTTATTTTTTGGGGTGGAACCGGCCTGTCCGTTTTGTTGGCAGCTGTTACCACCAGCGACCCTGGGGAGGGGGCGTGTACAGATATTCACACCCTTTCACGGGAACATAATATTTCCTCTCTGCCTGCTTGGAAGTAGGCGGCCAGGAGGCTGGGGTCTGCTACAGGGTCTTTGCCAGCTTTACCACTCCCTCCTGGCCCGGGAGGGCCCCTGGGTGGGGCTGCTGCTGCCAGGACGCCAAATAGGTCATCCGTGAGCTCACTCAGCTCCTCCACCTTCAGCCCTAGGTTTGATGCCACCCATTTCAATAGCTCCTGGCGGGCTTTGAAATCATCCAGAGGGATGGGGGTGGAGGGTCCTGCCACAGCTTCATCTGGTGAGGGGGAGGAGGGGCTGGTAGAGAGGGAGGGCTAGGGTCATCCGACCTCTTCTGGGGTCTCTGGGAGACCTCCTCTTGGTCCGAGTGCCTGTCTAAGTTTGGTGCCGAGTGGGTGGTTGCCGATGTCTGGAGAGGGAGTAGCCTTGCAAACCCATGGCCGGAGGAAGACCCCACGGGTTCCAAAACTGCCAGGGGATTGTGCATTGGCCTCGTGGCCACATCCCCATCTGGGGTGCTGTGGGGAAGCCCGCAGCCACAGGGAAGCTGCCCCTTGGGCAAAACTGTTTCCTCTGCCCCCGACTTCGAACTGCCCCTCGGGGGCCATCGGGGTGCCGAAGCCACTTTCCCTTCCACACCTTGGCGGGAACGTGGGCGCCCGCATGCTGGGAAGTGGTGTCGGGAGCCTGAGCGTTGCTCCTCTCGTGACCGGCTCTTGGGCTTCCTGTAGGGGCTCAGCAACTGGGATTCAGAGACCAGAGACCTGTGCTGGCTATGTGGAGATTGGTGCCAGGGCTCGGGCACCAGTGGTGCTCTGGGGTTTGATGCTGTTTCTCTGGAGACCAGTGCCCCAGGTCCAGAGCCTGAACTGGAGACCAGCGCCTCGGTCTCAGGCAACGCTGGGGCGGTCTCATCGCCGGTTTGCCCCTGGAAGGTCCCACGGACGTAGGCGATGCCAAGAGCCTCCCTTCTCGGGGTGTTGGTGGCACCAGGATGGCCGTAAAGTCCTTCATCGTCTGGAAAGCATCGGGCATCGTGGTCCCCATCAGGTGCCGAGGGCCCTTGCAGCTCTCCAGTCAGCAGCGGGACCGGCGTCGGGCTCGAGACCAGAATGGGTGAGGGCACCTCTTGGGTCGATGGGGACCGGTGGCCCAACGCGGGGTTCGCCTGGTCTCCCGTGTCCTTCTTGGCACCAGCAAGTGCCCTCACTCGGCGTGCGCCTTCTTCGGAGACACTGGGGATGGCGATTGGTGCTGGGAAGACGAGGGCGCTGGGGGGCGCTCCCCACCGAGGCTGACCGGCTCAGCTCTGTGCCGGTCTAAGTGCTGATCCCAGTAGAAGCACCCGCAGCCGAAGATCTCGATCTTTCTTGGTGCGGGGCCTGAAACTTTTGGTGCCGGTGCAGGCTGCTTCCTGGCATTCGCTTCTTGCTGGGAGCACAGGATTGAAAACCTGGCGACTGGGTGTAGCCGTGCGCCACCAGGGGCTCCTCTGCCCCGCTGCTTCCTGGCTCCCAAAGCACTCAGAGACTCTCCCGTCCAGCAGTCGCTGGTGCCGTTTATTCACAGCATGCAGTCCCACCACCTCCCGACTGTACACAGCCTGGGCTAGTGCCAGGGACTCCTCAGCGTCTGCAGCCAGGCAGGCAGCGCCTCTGCTCACCTCACTCCCTGGTTTCCCCCTTACTTCCTTCGCCTGGGCCTGTATGCAGCCCTGGCTAATTAGGGGGACAGCTGCTTCCCATTCACCAGTCGGGTACAGGTGTCCAATTTACCTCACTCAGTTGGGGCTGGCGTGACAGAGGCTGGCTAAAGGGTTGCTGCCCAGCCCCCCGTCAACCCCCCCTTCTCCTCCCTCAACCGCAGGGGTCTCTACGGGGCAGTGACCTCGGGGTCCTCCTTGTGGTGTTCAGTCCCCTGCCACCCACAGGAACTACAGTGTGTGGGGGGTGGGCGCCCCCATACCTCCGCCACCACCCGCAGGTCTTCACACCATTTGTGAGCCTGGTTGGGTCCCCCGCCTTTCCCCTAACCCGTCCAGCCACGGCTCAGGGTTGGTTCCTACCCTCCTGTGGGTACCTACACTTGGGGCTTCTCATACCTATCAAGCGGGGCCCGGATCTCTCCCGCTAGGGGTTGCATTTGGGGGAGCTCCATTGGCCCCTTCACCTCCACTGAGGGGCTTGGGCTGGGCGTCCCCCCCTCCCTGCTTCTACCCTCATCCACGGGCCCCTGGGGGCACATCTTTCCTTCCTGACAGCAATGTCTAGGGTTTCTTTCCTTAGCGGGGCGTCCCATCCCAAGGGTTTCTGCCCCCTTCTCTGGGGAACCTCACGGTTTCCCCCCATGGCGTTCCTCCTTTCCCTCTTGGGGAGGGGTTCCAATCCATGCCCAACACTCCTGGGTAAGGCAGCCCCTGACCCGCTTCCACTGAACCCTGCCCTGGACCTCGAGGGCTCCCTGGGCCATAGGACACTGTTTCCTATTGCTCTGGATACATTCAAGGTCCAGCTTTTCTCTGGGAATTATCCAATGAGGCTTCACCAGACCCTCTGGACCCGAGAGCGGGCTGAGGCCGTGTCCACCAGGCCCCGCTGGGGTTTCCTCCCCACCCTCACCGGAATGGTGGACAATTTCCACCCTTTCCCTCCCTTCAACGTTAGTCCAACTGCAAAACTCCACCAGCCGCACTCCATGTGCGGGCAGCTCCCCTTCTTATGTCCTGGTTGGCCGCACTGCCAGCAAACGATCCGTTGGGCCCAGTGGGAGCTCCTCAGCTGTCCTCCCTTCTCCTCTCGGGCCCCTCTCTGGGCAGGGGTTCTCTGGGCTGTTCCCCAGACTCGAAGTCCTTATGGCCGTCCCACCTTCCTGGGAGAGTCTGCGTCAGTATATTCCTCCGTCAGCTTCACAGCTGCTTCCACTAGGCTCGGCTGATGCTGCCTAACCCAGACCCACCTGTTCTGGGGGAAGCCATGTAAGAACTCTTCTAGGATGAGCACGTCCATGATCTCCCCCATGGTCTGGGTGTCAGGCCTCAGGCATCGGGTGGCCCGATCCATTAACTTTCGGGCGAACACCTGGGGCGCAAACCCGCCGTCCACCTTGCCGACCGAAACTTCACCGCCTCCGAATTCCTGGCGTGTCCCTCACTCAGAGCCATGGATGCTGCTTGAGCTTCACCAGCCAGGTAGGGAGCCAGCCGCAGGGCCCAGGTTGCCCCATTCCCTCTGGCCCCCATGGCTACCCGCTCAAAAGTGCAGAGGAATGTGTCCACGTCATCGGCAGGGCCCATCTTGCACAGGCCTAAGCCCGGCACCCAGGTGCCATCCTCCACCGCGGAGTCACCATCTTGGGCAGGAGCTGCTGTTGGACACTGGCCTGCAGGCATTTTCGCCAGGAAAGCAAGGCCTGCCGCTCCATCTGCTGGGACTGCTGACGGGCTTGCATGGCCTTCTGCATCTCCTCCTGCTGCTTCACCAGCCATGGCACGGCCTCCTCCATCTCCGGGCTGCCAACTGTGGTGCTGACTCAGCACATCCTGGACAAGCCCCCACGTGGAGCAGTGCACCACCAGGGGCTCCTCTGCCTCCCACACCACTCCGAGACCCTCCCGTTCAGCAGTCGCTGGTGCAGTTTATTCACAGCGTGCAGTCCCACCATCTTCTTACTGTCCACAGCCTGGGCTAGCTGCCCCAGGCAGCGCCTCTGCTCACCGTCCACTCCCTGGCTTCCCCCCTTACTTCCTTTGCCTGGGCCTGTATGTAGCCCCTGGCTAATTAGGGGGCCAGCTGCTTCCCATTCACCAGTTGGGTACAGGTGTCTCTGGCCAGCTCCAATTTCCCTTGCTTCATTGGGGCTGGTGTGACAGGAAGCTGGCTAAGGGGCTGTTGCCCACCCCCGTCACACCAGGGCATGTCCCGTCTCATCTAAACTGACACTTACCTCCAGCGAATTGAGCTATGTGCACTAGGACAAACGGCGATGGGAACGCTTGCCACCATCACAGGCGGTAAGAAGGAACGGAGGGGGAGGGGGACGGGCAGCGCTCTATATACTGGCACATTCACACCCCGCTGCAGAGCCAGCCCTATGGGGACCACGAGGGGAAACATTGCCGGCACCGGTGCATGTAGCACCCCCCTACTTGGGAATGGACATGAGCAAGCACTCGAAGAAGAACAGCAGGGGATGCACTGGGGGAGCTATTGTTGTGCCCAGGATCAGGAGAGCAAGGGATCTTCTGAGAGAAACTAGCATAGCTGTGTGTGGTGCAGGACCGGATTAGCAGGGGCTGCAGGGCAGAGGTGCCGTGCGCTGGCACAGCTGGCTGGAGAGTTCCGGGCCTGGAACAAGTGCGGGTTAGGACTGAGGAGACAACAGAGCTGGTGTGGGAGGCTTGCTAGCTTCTGCCACCCGCCATCTTACTGCAGCGTCTGCTCGCCCATACTCGGTCCGCTTTCTCAGTACGAAGGCAGTGAGAGCTTTTCGCCCAGAGTGAAACTAGGGCAGGTTGGTTTCCTGCAAGAACGCTGGGGGCGTGAGGAGAGAAATGCAGCCGCTCAGAGCTGTAAATGCATCGAGTCGCTCTGGATACTTCGCTTCAAACCCTGCTGTATCTGGTGCGTGCTGGGTGTGAGTGTACGAGTGTGATCCCCGGAGTCGTGTGTGTGTATCCCCAGGACAGTGCTGGTGTGGGGGGCTGTGAGGGGGCTGTGTGGGGGGCTGTGAGGGAGGTGTGTGCAGGACTGTGTGTGTGTGTGTGTGTGCAGCCCCTTGCCAGGTGCCAGCCCTGCCTCCAGCTGCTGTGTCCTGCACAGAAGGGGATATCCCAGTGAGATCCCCAAGGCAGGCGCGTGTGTGCACATGTGCAAGGGGTGGGTGTGAGATCCCCCACAGTGTGTGTACACACATGCACATATGAACAGAGTGTTTGTGAGTTCCCCGATCAGTGTGTGTGTGCATGTGTATCTGTGGCAGTGTGTGTGTGTGTGCATGTGTATCTGTGGCAGGGTGGTGTCTGTGTGTGTGAGATCCCCGCAGTTTTGTGTGTGTGTGCGCACCCGTATATACACCTACCTGGAAACGGCGTCTCTGAGCCCTCCCTGACGACTATCCTGTGCCGCACACGGGGGCTGGGATTTGGCCGGAGATGCTGTCTCGGGGACAGCCCTGCCATGGCCCTCCATTGGAGAGGCCCAGCTGTGAAGGTGCTCCCTTCGGAGAGGGCTTCTCACAGCCCACAGGAGGCTGGGCACTCGCTGAAGCTGCTGTTTTCACTGCAGGCGGTGGGCGAGCGAGAGGGGAAGTGCATTTTCTCACATCAGCGCTCGAACTCGTGGGCAGACCAGGGGGCCACAGGCAGGGTGCAAAGATAGCTCACATCCCTCCCCAGCTAACCACAGCTGAACGGCCTTTGTGCATGGCTTCCTGCATTGCCGAGCAGCTGCGGCCCGGCAGAGATCAAAAGAGGAGGAGAAATTCAAGGCAGATTTCAGTAGCGGCCACCTCCGAGCCAGACCACCCGACCTCTCCCGTCATCCGACCTCCTGACTGGCCAAGGCATGTGTGTGGGGCACACGCACCCATCCCAAGCGAGGGGTAGCCGAGAAAGGGTCACTCCTCACTCCGACGCAGGCCCAGCTGTTCTTTAACGAACAGACCTAGAGCCTCTGGACAGCGAAAGCCCGGGGGGGGGGGGGGCGGGGGTTCAGGAGCTGCAGCGAGAGGCACGCCTGGCAGCCCAGGGGTCAGTGCAAGCAGCAGTAGCCTGCTGGAGACACCGTTTGCCGGAGGGGGTGGGGGAGATTTTCATAATCTTTGCGGCTGACTCCTGATTCCAGCTCGTTAGACGGCCGAGACTCCCCTCAGCTGCACTGTGCGTGAGTCCGGTAGTCAGGGAGGGGGCGGGTAACCTCCAGCCTCAGGACCAAATGCAGCCCCCTGGGGAAAGCCGGTGCAAATCCGCGGAAGTCAATGGAGTTCAGCCAAACCCATCCATGTCCACACGCACGGTGCCAGCAGCTGCACAGACTAGCCCAGAGTGTCCTTAAGCAGGCTGCGTCTGGCACTGAACTCTGATCCCTGCTCCAGCCTCGGGTGATCACTCCACATCTGGGGCCGAGGGGCTAGAGATGGGGAAGGGCCACAGCTGTGCACGTCGGTGAGACTCCATTTAGTCAAACATGGTGTATGTAAAATGCCTCCAGTGGATGGACATGCTGGCAGAGCTAAGGCAGAGACAGCGCTAGCCTGCCCAGTGAATGGCGTGTGCATTGAGGTACCCTGAGCGGGCGATGTGACGCCAGGAGATTGATAAGATACTGGGAAGGGAGGGGAGAGATGTTCATGCTGCAGTCCCGGGGGGAGCTGGCTTAGGCACTGGAGCAGCGAAGTCCCAGCAGCACGGGCAAAGTGCCAGGAGGGCCTGCAGAGCCTGCACTGCCACGGCGCCGGTACCCGGCCGCTAGGTAAACGATCTAGCTGGGCGGTGTCTGCACATGCTGCAATCCCAGCCTGAAACTGCAGCGCAGACCGAGCCTAGGAGCAAAACTGGGACTTCCCAGGCCTCGACGGCGGGCGGCAAGACCTTAAGGAAAAACACAAACTCCATCTATACTGACAAACCCACGGTTACAAGCTGGCTGTCCCTTGACCCAGTCATAACCTGATTCAGATCTGTAGTGTAGACAGAAAACGTGTCATTAATCAGGTCAAGTAACTGGGCTAAAGCCTGGGCCATCTGGGCATTGCCCTGGGCATGCGTGGGAACCCTCAGCTGGGCTAGGGCAGTATTCGAGTCACTTTCATTCCCACTGGCTCTCTCCAGTGGCTGCGCTGAATAAACTTTGCTCCGTTTGCAGCGACTGCTGTGAGATGCTCTTGAGGCAGGGCTACGGGGAGCCCAAGCCTACACCCAGCTCAAACACCTCGGAGAGAGTCACATCCCACAAAGTGCTGGGCCCACTCAGACCGAGAGAGGCGGAGAGGCGAGATCTGAGGCCAACAAGGACACATCTGCCTAGAGATCTGGGCCTTGTGCAGTCCTGCCACGTGGTGTCCCAGCCTCTGATCTGCAACACCTTCACTGGCCCTCACTTGTATTGCCCCGGCAGGAGGGGGAGAGGGTGTTGCTGTGTCAAGGGTCGGCCAAATCATAAAGCCATGCTGTAGCCACCTGGCTGGTGACAGATCAGGGCCTCCTGAGAGTAGAGAAGAGGTGATGTGGTGAATTGGGCGTGGGAACCAGAGAGTAACTGAGGCGCAAAGATTTTCTCACTGACAAACAGGTGTTCCCAATTGCAAAGCCAAAGTGAAGATGACAAACTGAGCTTCCACCGCAGTCGCAATGCTGACTCAGACCGAGCCTCGAGCTGCATTTCCCCTCCTGCCTCCACCCCAGATGTTCTCAAGCGCTTCTCCATCAGCTTCTTTTCAGAGGCAGTGTCTCCTAGACTCCAGGTAGGGACCCAGCCAGTGTCATTCAGATCTAGACCTTGATTTTGCCCCAACAGTTGGGTCTGGGGTGGGGAGGATCTGGGATTTTGGTTTAGCCCATTATAAGAAGCAGCTGCAAAATGTAGATCCAGACCCAGGTTCAGACTGTGACCTCCCATCTCTCCTGGTAGGGGGTCAGGTTGGATCAGTTCTTTGATTTGAGCCCAACTCTGAAATTCACAGTATAGCGTCTATTTCACAAGTGATGCCCCCATCTCGATTTACAAAGGATAAGGCCAAGGGCTACTCTCCAGGACACCAACTTTTCTGCTTCGCCTATCCCCATCCCAACACTGCCCTGCCTGGAATTCACCAAAATCAGGCCCAGAAGGGGACATCCTATCCAGCTGCTGCTCCTGCCGGAGTCTCCTCCACACTATCCCCAGAGTATGTTGTTATCTTGTCTCTCTGCACACGTCTCAATGACCTCTCCTGACTGCTCCATTTTCTAATTGCTCTTGTGGCTTGGAGGGACGTGATCTAAACTGTACTTCTTTGATCTGCTGTGGGACAACCTGGACCAAGTCTTTGCCTTCTGGCTCTCTGCAGGGAGCTATTACCATCCTCTCACCCTTTCTGTCTTCCAGGAGTTTAGTCCCTTTAGCCCTTGCTCTCACACTGGACCTTTCAGCCCATTTAGCCCTTATCACTTTCCTTTGCACCCTCACTGTCTCTTTAGCTGTCCAGCCGTGCACAGAGTGGGCCAGATCTTCAGCGGCTACACATTAGCTAAGTCAATGGAGCTACGCAGATTTGCAGTGACAGGATCTGACCCAACAGTCCTTCAAGTCACCCCCACAGAGCTCCTCTGCACTCTGCCATGCAGCTCCTTCCTGCTATTTTCCTTTCTCACTGCCGCCATACACTGCAAATCTGTACTGGAGCTCTCCCCCTCTATCAGCCTGCACATCACTCTGCTCTCCGCACTGCTGCTTCACTGGTAACTCACAGCACTGACCACAGGCTCAGCTGACTCAAGGCTCCCACTGTGCGGCTGTTCGAGCACAGAGCAGAAGGCAATCCTTGCCTTGAAAAGTGTGCAGGCTAAACAGAGCAGGGTAGGAGGAAACACAGAGGGGAAGTCACGTGCGAAGGGCACCACGCAGGTTAGTGCAGGGCTGGAATTAGAGGCCAGGCCTCCTGATTCCCCCTCAGTGCCCTACCCACCAGCAGATCCTGCTGTCTCTCCCTTGGAGCGCATTGCATTTGTCTAGATTAAAGCTCCTTTGCTCAGACCTTTAAATCCCAGAGTCTTTCTGCATCTCATGGGCTTTGCCATGCCGCCACTTCATCTGCAACACAAAACGCTCTTTGTGCACTGGACTATTTAGAAGAAAGATGTTAAACAACAGCCGCCCCAGCGCGGACCCCGGAGGGAGCCCCCCACGGCTGCTAGCCACTCTGATTTATCTACCGCTGCTCACAGGGAGCGACCTGGGTGCTATTTGCGAGCCAATTCCTCCCCTGTGCAGGGCTCTTTCCTTTCCAGCTTCCAGCACTCGAAACATTCCATGCAAATCAAACTCGGCGAAGTCTCAGCATTTCCCACATTGGCCGTCTCTGTGGCTTGAGCGTAGAATGCTGAGTGTGTTCATAGATGATAACGCCAGAAAGGAGCAACTGTCTGATACAGGAGGGCTCTTCTCTGGGAAGCCAAGCTAGTTCTCACTAAAGCACTGGCACCTAGATGCATTACTTAGCAATTCCCTTCTTATCCGAGCCATTGTCAGTTACATGCTGGATTTAATTTCTTCTTCCTCCAGCCTTGCAAAGGGAGGTGGGAGTGAGTGAAGAGTGCTGTGCTGGGAGCCCCTGGGAGACCACAGGTCTTTGCTGATGCGCAGAAAAGATAGAGCCCAGTGGCAATGCCTCCCCTCCCACACTGCCTACTGGCTTCCGACGGCAATTCACCCTCCGGGCTGCATTCTGGCCTTGGCTCCTACATCGACATCACCGCGGGGGCCAACTGCAGTATGAGGCGAGGTCAGAACTGGACTGAGACCTGCCTGCTCATTTCACACGGCCATCAAAGAGCTACCAGGCGGGGGAGACGTTTGCTCACCAGCCAACATGTGCCATTTCCAGTCTCCTCGGCATTTCCTTTCCCTGTCCACAGGCTGCTCTCCGAGGGAAGGTCTGGGGAGTGTTTTGGGTAAGACATGGCGGAAGCAGAGGGTTTAAGAAAGTGAAACACTCGGCATTGGCCATTCCACATCCATCTGCTTGGGACTGATGGGCCACATGCTCAGCTGATGTAAATCAGCAACTCACTGAGTCCCTGGGGCTCTCCTGCAGAGCTTCTACTCACAAACACACATGTCCTTTTCTTGGCATATGGTACCACACCTGCTGGCAATGAGTTACTGGGGTGAACCGACCTCAGATGAGCCATTTCTGCACCCAGGAACCCCTGGGCCAGCACCAGGCCAACCACACCGGTGGGCTAACCTCCCCCAGACTGAGCAGCCTTTTAGACAAAGCGCTGCATCTCTCCGGCTCTGTAATTTTCCATCACACACCTCCCCAGCCTCCATCCTGAGAGGCTGCCAGTGGGGTGTGCCTGTGCCCACAGCAGCCTCTGTACAGCACTGGGTGTTAGCGAGGCTGAGCTGGGCCTGCCGCAACTCATGGCCTTGGATTAACGGGGGTTTTACAGTTAATCCAATCGGGTTTACCTCCCAACGGTCATTCGACAGGTCGCTCCTGGGGGCTGGAAAAAGACCCTGGTTTGCCTGAGAGCACCAGGAGGGAACAGCAGAACTAAGGAAAGGCGGAGGAGAGAGACACACCTCTGCAAAGGGAAGATCTTGGATACCCAGGTAAGGATACCCAGGTAAGTGGAGGGAAGGGCGAGTGGCCAAGGGGCGAGGAATGCAGGTGGCTTGTTAAGTGCAGAATTAAAGGGAAGCAAAGGCAGCAAGTCCTGCTCAGGGGACCACACACGCACGCATGCACAGAGCACACAGCGCCCATACAGCCGACCTAGTGGGACGCTCCCCTGGGAGCCACCCAAGGATCTAATTTAGACTCATCTGCAGCTCCCTCATCCCGTTTTTATAACTGCGACAGACCCAGGGGGCTAGATCCTCAGCGGGTGTAAATCAGCATCGTTCCTCTGACCAGTGGAGTTCTCCCACTCCACACCGGGCGAGGAGCTGGCCCTGTCTTTGATTAATTCATAGGGGGCAGGCCAGAAAAGAGCCTCTAGATACAGAAAGCCTCTTACATCGGGGCAAAATTATCCCCTGGGCATCCCCATTGCCTTCAGTGAGTGTTCATGGGGTAACCAAGAGCAGACGGCGCCACCGTCTCACTCAGTTGTCTGGAGTGGGCTGGTGGTGACAGGGCTTAGCGGGTCAGAGAAAACTGCCTGGTTCGTCACTGACCAAGGCTGCAAGAGTCAAGATAGGCCAGCTTGTTCAACCACACTTCTCACACTGCTGCTCCCCGGGAAGGGCTAGGAGCTGGGTTTGTGCTCAGTGTCCAAAGCAGAGGAGATGGCAAGGCGGGCGGCTGAAAAGCTGCGGAGGTGAAAGTTGTGCCTGAAATCATTCTTGCTCTGCTTTTGTTAGGAATGCTTTGGGGGTAGTTCCAGGGCGGGTGTGACACAGAAGGTCAGACTAGATAACAATGGTCCCTTCGGGCCCTGGACTCTCTGTGCCAGCCAGGCTGACCGCATCCACCCATCGTCTGGCTTATGGGACAGACCCTTCGCTGGGGTGACTCTGCAGAGCTCCATCGATTTCAGTAGATCTGCGCCAAGTTACACGAGTGGGGATCTGGCCCTATCTCAGGCACCCATCCTGGTATCTAAGCCTGGATACTGAGTAGTGATGGACCCAGAATAGGGAGGAACTAGTCCAATATGAAGAGTAATAAACCCCAGATCTCATCCATAGATCTCAAAGCATTGTACAAAGAGGGTCAGTGTCATTTACAGACGGGGAAGCAGAGGCACAGAGAGATGAAATTATTTGCCAAGGGTCACCCAGCAGCAGAAACAGAAATAGAGCCCAAGTCTCCTGCAGCCTAGCCCAGTGGTCTACCCATTAGACCACGCTGCCCAGCGAAGCTGAGGCCTGCCTGGCAATGACAACATTGAGCGCTATAGTCTGACAGCAAATCCCGATAACCCCATGGGATTCACTCCAATCGGGAACGGACGCAAAGCCGTGCCCCTGCATCTCCAGTGGGTATCACGGGATGGCTGCAAGTAGCACCAGACCCGAGAAGAACAGGGCTGGCCCCCGCAAGCCATGGGCAGTGCTTCTCAGACTTGGCTGCCTCACTCCCCCCAGGGCAGAGAGCAGGCCTGAGCCCCACGCACCCCACGTCGGAGCCCTGGACCATTCCGGGCTGGCTCGACAGCTCTGGGAGCCTGGCTGCTCGCGTTACTCGGGCTCTCTGAAAGACTGACGGGGCGGAGCGTGGACTGGACAATGGGCGCGGCAGTGACGAAGCTTCTGGGGCCTGCTTAGCTTTCAGCGTCCTGCACCGTGTTCAGAACGCTGCCCGGGCCCTGTGGTCACAGAGAGAGTCTGCAAAGCCCTCACGCATGCAGCGAGGGAGCTGGTTTGCAGGGTGCTGCCCTGGCCTCAGCAGAGAACACTTCAGCAGAAGCACCCTCCTGGCAAGGGTCTGAACTGGAGGGGGGACAACGTGTCTGTGGGCACACAGCCGCCTGCTAGGGAGCCTGCAGACAGCCAGCCAGAGTGGTGCTTGCAGGAAGTGCAGAGGCGTGGGGAGAAACCAAGCAAACAAAACATGAAACCACCTCTCCCTGCCGGAGCCCCAAACACTGCGGTGTGAGCTGGGGGGCAGGACCCTGGCTCCACGCTGCCGTCGGAGCACACACTGTACACATTCACTAGCTTTGAGCGAGCCAGCGCGCCTACTGGGGCAGCGAAGCCACGGCCACACAGACCAGCCGCCTGAGTGTGTCCTGCGGCTCCCTGGCGGGGTCGCGCTGGGCTGGCTGCCCACGCTGCTGGGGCTTCGCTGCCACTGTGCGATGAGCTAGCTAGATTCCCCATGCTGCAGCACCCAGAGCCTGGGCACATTCCTTATACGGGCAGCTCCACGAGCACTGCGGGTGCCGGGCAGGCCCGCCAGAGACGTTTCAAGCCTCTCAGAGATCTGGCTCCTGGCTGGGACTCGGCTGCGTATTTGTCAACGAGTCAGGATCTGGGACCCTGGCCTAGCGTCAGCACGCTCCCGTTCAGCCAGGGGCTGCGCTCTTGGCTGGGCTCAGCTGCGGGGCACCTCCTGCTGGGAGTGGATGTGACTGAGGGGCTGTGTGGGACAGCACCCTCACAACCTTCCCTCCCACCCAGCACTCTGTCTGCACAGGTCCTCAGTCACGGACACGGAGCTGCCCTCTCAACACGTTGCCCTAGGCCCAGAATTCCCTGTCATCTCCAGGAAGGGACGGGTCACCCAGGCCAGGGCTAGAGTGGAGCAGAGGGGGATCATCACGATGTCCAGAACATGAAAACTGAATCCCACCAGGGAGGGATGTTCCTTTAGTCAAGTACCATAGTGAACACCAGGCATCTGGTTCTCCTCTCAACTACACTGGTCTGACCCCAGTCTTACTCCACTGTCTTCAGTGAAGTCACTCCTGATTTACCCTGGTGTAAGAGAGAAGAGAAGCAGGCCCATGGCAGAAAGAACAGAAACTGAATTCCATCATCGACCCAGGAGGGTGCGTCTGCTCCAGATGAGAGCCGGGGGTCTCTGAGTGCACAGGGGTGGAGGATGCCAGACTTCCTACACATGCAGGCCATATAGCGCCATATAGCGCCCCAGGCATTATGGCTGAGGGGCACTGGACTGTTTGAGCAGCCCTATCATGTGACCTGGCTCCACATCTGCCCTCTAGCAGCTCCCCCCACGTCCCCGCCACGGAAGCCACGAGAGGTACGGAGCCTTACCCTGGTGGGATGGAGGCCCTGGTGCTCAGTATTGTGACCCGCTGCGTGCCAGGCCTGTTCAGGTTGTTCTGCCCTGGGAGCTGGGTGCCAGCGGGAGCACTCTGACTTCGGGAGAAGGTGGTCACTTGCATGCCACTAGGGGACCGGATCTGCTCCATCTTAGCTGTCCCGCCGGCTGGCCCGGTGCCCGCAGACCACAGTGCTGTCCCGTTGAAAGTGTTGCTCTGCCTGACAGCCAGAGTCCCGCTGCTGTTGCCCGCATACACCTTCCTGCGCTGCGAGGCCAGGATGGCATTGGAGGCTGCCCTGGTGCTGTTGACCAGCAGGCACTGTTGGCAGGAACACGGCTGCCCGGAGTTGGTGCCCACGGGCCAGGACTGGGACTTGGGGATGGAGCCCATGGTGAGCGGGTAAGCCAGGTCCATGCGGCGCCGGAGGCGGCGTTTCCGCTGCGTCTGCCGGTTCATCTGCGACATGCTGTTGAAGTAGATCAGGTAGCAGAAGCCCAGAGAGGAGAGGTCCAGCCACGGGTGCTGCTTCTCGTAGGCATTCTGGATGGTGATGCAGATGTCCATGTCGTAGGGAGTCCAGGAGCTGTTGTCGTTCTCCCACTCCCACACGATCCCCTTGCCGGGGGCCGAGGAGGGCTCATAGAAGTTCCTCCTCACTGGACGCATGGTCCCTGGGGACAGAAGAGCAGAGAAGGGAGGGTGAGCTTCCCCAGCATGGATCAGATACACGAGCCCGTGTGAGGAATTCAGCCCTCCAGTGGGAGCCTGGGCAATCCAGGTGAGCCAGGATCTCACACCCTGGGCTGGTCCTTCCAGCCCTGGCTTTCCTGACACCTGACCAGAGCTTGTTAAAAGGACCCTTCTCCCCAGCCATCGCCCGGGGCTTTTTACACCCAATGGGCCATATCCTCAGCTGATGTAAATCAGCACTGACTTCAATGCAGCAATGCCAGTTTACACCTGCTGAGGTCCTGGCCTTGTAGAATTACTGGAAGCAAGACCCGTTTATGTGATTATGGCCAGCTCCAGCCTGAGCGCGATTCTCCTCTTGCCCTGGGGTAGTGAGCAGGAGCTGTGGGGTTACCCCGCTTTACTCCAGCGTAAGGGAGGATTCAGACTCAGACCCCTGAACCCACTTTGCTTCAAAAATGGGTCTAATTCACCACTACCTTCTTCCAAGCGGGGCCAGGACAATTCCCCCGGCTCCCCCGCAGTTCCATGGGGGTAGCAGAGCCACAAACCAGCCCCGCTATGCAGGGCCCAAGCATAATATTTTCGGGCCCAGTACAAACTTGTAACACAGGCCCCCTCCCACACACATACCCATGGGGGTTGCAGCCTCTGGGCCCCGGTAAAGTGTACCCTTCCCCCCACGTGGGGGCCCTGCTGCTATGCAGCGCCTGGGCATCCGGGTCAGCATAGGCAGTGGCAGATCACACCTCCCCCGCAGTGGGGCTCCGCCCTGAGTCGGAGGGGCCCCTGGGACAGGTGTGGGGTCACACCTGGTCTCTCAGTTCAGCCGCCAGCCAGGCCCCAGTTCGTATTCACTAATGGCTGTGGGTTCGACACCCGTCCCTTAGGAAATGGGCTGAACAAACTCATTGCACGTAAGCTGTGGGACTCAGCTAGAGTCGGGGACTGGCTGTGAAAGCTTCCGTTTCCCGCAAGCCACCGCACACGCCATGTCAGCCCCACACACTGCATAAGCCATTGGCCACGGAACCAGGCGTGGGGGGCAGCACTCGAGCCATGACCCCAGCTGAGCTGTGAGCAGGTTCCAACACAATAAAACCTGCACGCGTTATTATCTCCAGTCCGTTGGCTCGAGCTCAGTCTCTCTCTGCTAGGCTGAAGAGCCCCTTATTAAATGGTTTCCCTGCGTAGATACGTACAGACTGTAATCCAGTCACCCCTTAGCCTTCTCGTTCGCCATGTCTACAATGCAATGGAAGCCAGCCAGGTCAGTTCACTCACTCCAGCTGCAGGGCTAAAGAGTGCAGTGTAGGCATGTGGGTTCAGACTGGCAACCAGCCTCTGACACCCCACGAGTGGGGAGGGTCTCAGTGCCCAGGCTTCAGCCTGAGGCCAGCCTGCATCAGTCCTGCAGTTTCTAGCCCTGCAATCGGCGCTCCACAAGCCGCGTGAGCTGACCTAGGCACGAGACTCAGTGCCGTGGGTTTTTACTGCAGCGTGGATGAGCCTGCATTAAGGTACATAGACTGAGTGCTCACGACAAGGCAGGTTTTCCAACCCTTTAACCATTCTCGTGGCTTTTCTCTGACACTCTCCAATTTATCAAAGTCCTTCTTGAATTTGGCACCAGACCTGGGCACAGGATTCCAGCAGTGGTCACAGCAGAGCCAGATAGAGAGGTAAAATCACCTCTCTGCTCCTAGTGGAGATTCCTGTTTATACACCTCAGGATTTCACTAGCCCTTTGGGTCACAGAGTCGCATTAAGAGCTCATGGTCAGCTCATTACCCACCACAGCCCTCCAATCTTCTTTAGGGTCCCGGCATTCCAGGGTAGATTGCCCCACCCTGTCAGCATGGCCGCAGTCTGTGTGTCCAGGTGCGTACACTTACAACAGCCGCATTAAAACACACTCACTTGCACTGTATGCCAAGAAATCCGGAGCACTCTGACTCACTGACCTGTCCTCTTTACTATTTCTCACTCTCCCAATTTTTGTGTCGTTCTCAGTGATGATTTTGTATTTTCTTCCAGGTCACTGATGAAAATGTTAACTAGGGCAGGCCAAGTACTAGTCCCCGTGGGACTCCACTGGAAGCAGACCTGCTGGATGACATACCCTGTTTACAATTACCCTTACCACTAATGCAGGGTATAGTGGAAACACCTTTAACCACAAATCTTTGTCGGCCTGGCCCAGCCTCACAGCACATCACACCCATCACAGAGTGCAGTTTGCGATCAGCAGCAAAGGATTCAAGGAGAGCAGTGATGTGAGCAAGACAAGTGATGGGGACAACAGGGACCGACGGCTTTTGGGATACGAGGAATAGAAGTGAACACCAGGCTATAGGTGCCTGACTGTGAGGAAATGCTGTTGTTCCTCCTCCCCAGAATATCGATTCCGCAGGCGTCTTTACTGAGATTTGTGAAGGTTTTATCCTCAGAGCCCTTTGGAATGAGACTGAACTCAGGGGCTGGGCCTCCTGGGTACGTACAGTAACTAGGGGACTGTTGCCTCAGCACGAGCACAAACAACCCCCTGTGATGCTGGCAGGCCAGGTGCCAGCTCATGCCAGAGCCCTAGGCCCGTTCACTTGGGTATTAGTGTAGATCAAAGCCACTGTGAAATGTGTTTGGTGTTTAAACTTCATGAAAACTAATGGGATGCTATCTGCACTGTTTCTCTTCTCTCTCACCTGTTGTAACGTAGTAGCAAGCATTTCCATTGTTTTCCCCCGTAACAGAATAACCCATCAAACAAGAAAGAAGCCTTGTGGAATGCAAAGGAAGAGAACCTGGATGGAAAAGTGCTAATTTCAAAGCAAGTGGCCATTGCACGTGATGATCGGAGGACAAAGACTAAGCGCATTCCTCACCCACCGTCATCACAGGAAAAGTCACGTGTGTAGTGACACTGCCGGCTTGTTTTCGGTGAGAAGAAGCTATAAGAATGGATTCAAAGAAAGATCCTTCATCTCCAGACTGGACTGTGACAGGGAAGGGCACCAGATGCCAAGCGGAGATCCCCAGAGATAAACTGGGTGCCCTGAAAAGACTTTTGGGAAAGTGGCCGTTAATTACATTACAGCCACCATTTGGAGTTATGAACTGTGACTCACCTGCGCAAGCAGCTGAAAACCTGTTTTCACCTCCCAGTAACTCTCATTTCCTTTTCTTAGCTAATAAACCTTTAGTTCGTTTACTATAGAACTGGCTGCCAGCGCTGTCTTTGGTGTAGGATCTGGAGTACCAATTACTGGTCTCTTGGGACTGGGAGGAACCTGATGTGGTGTGCTTTTTGGTTTCAGTGACCGTTTATCACAAAGTCCAGTTTGTGTGGGGGCAGGATAGACTGGAGATCCTAAGGAGACTGTCTGTGACTCCGTGGTAAGGCTGGTACAATGATACTGGAGTTCACAGCTATTACTGGCTTGGTGAATCTAATTACAGAGCACACCACCAGCTTGGGGTGGCTGCCTGTGTCTGACAGTCTGCCTTGAGGTTGGCACTCACAGCTGAGAGTCACTCCAGACAGTGTGATGCCCACACTGCCTGGGGAGCCAGAGCCCACCCCATGCCATGGAGGAGCCAGGAACAAACCAGGCGCAAGTCATCCCCTGCAGCCTCCAGCTGACAAGGCAGAATTTCAAGGGACCTAAGCTAGTGCCTGCCCCAAAGGCCATCAAAATCAACGGGAATCTCCCCACTGCCTTGGATGAGCTGTGGATGTGGCCCGAAGATCACAGCAACCAGTGATGGTCCAGGGCACCCACTCTGTGTGGTCTCCTCTCAGAGAGGAGATCTGCTTGGGAATACAGGGTTTGTCTACACTGCACTCAGAGGGGTGAGACAGCATGGGCCGGCATACCTGTATTGGCTTGGGAACCAACAGCAGTGAAGCCAAGGCAGCACACCTGAGACTCTAGGCATTGCTATTTTTATCTGAGCTAGCTAGATTAGAGCTAGCGCAAGTGTGCCAGCCCCTGCTGCTATCACACCTTCGACTACCGTGTAGACATATTCGAGGTGGTGGCTGAATCCCCTTTGGCAGGATACAAGCGGCTGCCGCTTGGCTTCAGTGGGAAGTACTGTAAACCCAAGTGAGCTGCTGTGAACAAAGGAACCTGGTGACTGTATTAATATCAAGGCCTTGTCCACACTGGGGTTTCAGCCACTGAT
Source organism: Emydura macquarii macquarii (assembly GCF_026122565.2). Classification (NCBI taxonomy): domain Eukaryota; kingdom Metazoa; phylum Chordata; order Testudines; family Chelidae; genus Emydura; species Emydura macquarii. The sequence goes on along the minus strand of NW_027131391.1, from coordinate 10,370,013 downwards.
GTGGCTGCACCTATGCCAACCCCTCATGTAGACAACTACCCTGGCACAGCATGATTTGGATTGGAGCGGATTGCCCCACCTTCTACCATGTCTACACTAGCTGGTTGGACCAGTGCAGCTCCACCAGTGGCTGAAACATCACACAATGGTGTAAATCTGGAATAACTCTTGCCAGATTCTGATCCCAATTCACCATCTCCATGGCAAATTCCAGAGAGATGTGGTCTCCTTGAAAATTGAGCACTGCCTGTACTGATCTCTGACAAGTGGCCTACAGTGGTCTGGTGGTATATTCAGTTTATGCCCATCATTGGGAAACCTTGTCATGCCACGATCGCTGGCCACAGAGCGGCATTCCTTGGTACACATGCTTCAAAATTCATTGGCCTTCCATTCTCACATGTCCATACCAAGACAGCCGCTGCAAGCGCTGCTTTCTGAGAAGACGGCTGCATTTAAATGCCTTGCGCAGAACTTCTTTTGGTTTGTTTTAACAGATTTCCAGCAAGCCTTTAATTCAGTGCACGAGCGAGTTTGTGGGATCTGGTGAGGCACCGCGGCATTCCTGGGAAGCCAGTGTCATTGATCAAAGCACTGGAAACTGGAACATAAAGCTGCGTTTGCCGCAATGGCAGATGCCCGGCGTGGTTTCCTATCTCCATGGGAGTTCAGCCAGGCCGGGTGCTCTCACCATCGCTGTTCAGTATTTGCACCGACTGGCTGATGGATAATGGCGTGGGGCTGCATGCCATTCTGCACCGAGAGCTCGAATACGCCCCTGACCTTGTCTTCTTGGCTCAGTTAGGTGAATCTCTGCAGCCGATGGCTCATCTGGTGGGGCAAGAAGCAGTGTGCAGTGGCCTGGTGACTAATCCGGATAAAAGGGAGTCCCTGGCCAACTTCATCAAGCAGCCGCCGGTTCCAGATCAGAGCTGGGCAGTGTGATCCTGTCCAGACGGGACATCAAGCAGGTGGCAACTGTCCAATATCTGGGAGATGCTCAGACAGCAACAGCCGCTGCCATGTTCGGTGCCCTCCACAGGCCTCATTGGGGATGTCCACAGCCCCACAGTGATACCAGCTCTGGTCCCAAGTGCGCAGTTATAAATGCCGAGGGGTCGGCGTGCGCTCTCAGCCGCGTGGGAGCACAGCGTGTTGCCTTGGCTGGCCACATTTCCATGGGCTGGCGGTAAAGTGGCAGTCACTCCTGGGATCAGTGTGACGATGATGGTGTAACTGAGAGCAGAATTTGGCCCAGCACCTCAGCTCTGACCTGGAACTGTCCCTTTTCCTGCAGTTGTGAGGGGTTCAAAGGCTGTGCGGTGGGGAGGGGAGTGAGGGGCTGACCCCTGGCCAGAGCTGTGACTCCAGGGCCGGCTGGCGACGTGGAGGGACATGAGCTAAGGTGCAGGACGACATCACTGGGGCAGAGGTGAAGTCATGCCCTCCTCGGTGCCTGCACCCATCTGCACAGGCTGCCACACGACTTCCTGCCCTCCCCGGGGAGAACGGTGGTTGGATCGGGCGGGCTGGATGCCCTGCAGGGAGCAAGGTGACAGGAGCCCAGCCCAAAGGGCAGCGGTACTGGCGGCGCAGCGTGTGTGTGGTGTGCTGGCTGGACTGGGCTCCTGTCACCTCGCTCCGTGCAGGGCCATCCGGCGGGTGCAAATGGCTGAACAGCCGCTACCGGACGCTCCTGCTCCACCCCTCCCACACTCCGCCCCCTCCCCCACGCTCCCACCTCTCATGGGAGAGGGCGAAGAGGCAGAAGCAGCAGGCAGGAAAGGGTTAAGAGGCGGGACAGTGGGCGCAGTGTGGGTGGGGCCCAGGCAGAGGGGCGGAGCAGGGGAGCAAGGGGCGGGAGTCAGGTGCCACTCATGCCTGCATGGGGAGAGCTGGGCTCTGAGCACAGCAGCTGTCCACACCCAGCAACCTCTGCAACAGCTGCCAGGACCTGACTCCTCGTTTGCATTCAGCCCACGCGGCCGGGCTGACCGGAAGGCCCTGCACTGGGGGGCCGAGGGGGTGGCGGGGCAGCGGAGAGGCAGCAGGAGGGCAGGCTCCGTCAAGCCAGCCTCTTTTGCCAGCCTCCGAAGTGTGCGAACTAAGATGCCATGTGAAGAACTAACACGCTCCCGGGGCCCGGCTTTCCTAGCTGCCCCTGCCCTCCTCAGCCCCCGGGCTCTGCCCTGCCCCTGCCAGCGCAGAGAGGCTCTGAAGGCAGGTGGGGGGGTGTGCACAGCGCAGGCTCCGGCTGGAGAGGCGTGTGTGTGGTCTGGGGACAGCGCTCCTTGAGCAGAACGACGGCGAGGACTCAGCAGTCCAGCTGGCCCGTGGTGGCCGTGTGCGAGGGCAGAGTCGGAGCAGGGCTGACTTGCTTCCTGGATAAGGCCCGTTCTTGGCACTGCAGACCCAGGTCTTACTTCAGTTGTCTCTCTCGGTCACAGCTCCCTCCCCACACCCGCCCTTCCCGCATTCAGCACAGCCACAGTCCCTGCTATGATCCAGGAGGAAATAAGGAGGCTGGACGTGTGGCCTGGCTGTCACAGCCTCAGCGCAGTGGGGAGGCGCTGTGCAGCGACAGCAGGAGTCCTGGCTTTCGGGGCCTGTTCACAGAACACACCCGCAGGGTGCGGAAAGGGCGGATATGTAATGGTGGGCAGGAGAAGCAAAGGGAGAAGTTCCCTAGTGCCCAGGGATCAGCCAGTAGGAATGGATGCATGGGAGGGGTGTCAGTGTGTCAGACAAGGACCCGTGCGGGGTATCACCAATGCCTATGAATGGGAAGCATGGAAATGAGGGTCCCCAGCTCCTGAATGAGAGGCATGGGCATCCCCAGTACTTGCATGGGCAGCACGGGTGGAGCCTCCCAACCTGTGAGAGGACCCCCGAGGCCGAGGAATGGGACCTCCACGCATCCCCCCACATCCCACGAGCCAGGATCAGTGGAGCAATGAACACAAATCCTCTTTATTCCCCAGGCCTCACCTCTGAATCACATGTCCAGCACTGCAATCTCCTGGAGCCGCTGTGGTGCAGCTGATGCAATTAGCATCCTCCAGCAGGAGAGCAGTAATGGGCTGGCAACAGCCCAAGAGGCAGCGTTCTTGATGTAGTGCGCAAAGCTCTGATTCACGCGATGCAAACCCACTGGAGACGGGGGAAAAGAATCCCACCCCAACCAAACAGCGGCCTGCCCGGCACAGCTCCTGCCATGCACCCTGCCCGGAGAGCTGTCTGCCTGGCAGCGGTGAGCTCACACGGTGATGTGCTGCGAATCCCATCAATCTGTCTGTGCAGGCCAGCTCCCGACCAGCCTCCTCTATCCGTGTCAACATGCCTTTGCCTTTAATCTTCCCTTGCGCCTGCCTCTGACGCCAAGGCTGACACTGCAAATGCACGAGCAACCCGTGTGTGCAATCAATAATTGTGTTTGAAGTGTTCTGTTAGCTATGCATCCCTCCCCGGGGACTCATCAAGCTAAACAGCCATACATTAGTGGTTGCTGTGGTGTTTATTTCCAACGAGGCTGGCTTGGCTGTTATTCTGGCTCCTTGCCCTGCAAAAGGACTGCAGCAGTTTGAGCTGGGACTCCCAAGGAGACACGAAAAACCTGGGCTCAGTGTGTGTATAAGAGAGAGCGGGTTTGATCCTGCAGGCCTTATTCAGGCAAAGCTGCCAGGGAAGGACTTAGCCACAGCAAGCAGGGCAGGATTATAGATCTGTCCCCTCCTGACCATCGGTGTCGACTAGTGACGGGCAAACCACGCAAGGTTTGGAGATTCCATTAGGGTAATAAGCACCCAGAGGGCCAAAACCCCTTTATTTTAGGCACTTGATTGGGAACCTTATAGACGGCTCCATCCAGCCACCAAATACCTCTGGAGAGTAGGACAAGTCCACGGTTGTGACTATGCTACACGCCATGGCTGGGTGGAACACCACAGATACAACGCAGACACTCCTACTTCAAAAGCCACTAACACTTGAGCTAAGGAATCTCTGTTAGAGGGAGAGGGACTATGACACACAGTTGTGCACTGCAGATCACATCCACTAGAGGGCAGTGGTGCATATATACACCAGCCCAGTAGCCAAGGGACCTGATTGTACTCTGGGCCACCTCTTCTGTGCCAGCAGGTTTTTAAGAGGGGATGTGACCAATTACTTCCCCCGGTGAGTCTCCAGGGGACTATGAGATGGGCAGAAACATGCTCCCTGAGCGGGAATTGAACATACCGGCTCTGGCGTGAATTGCCCAGGGGTCTTTAATGAATGCAAGTGGCTAGGAGGGCATTCGGTTTCTGGCTCCTCGAGCAGTACACTCGGCACTGGGGACCGACACAGGCTCAGGCTGACTGCCATCTTTCTGAGCCCCTCACTATGGCACCTGGCCTTGTTTGGCAGGGCCTTTGTACCACCCGGCGCAGGCCCCGTCATGCTTACCGACCAGATCAGCTCTTCCACGAAGGCCTCATTCAACCCTCCCCAGCACCAGGAGCCTGCCCGGCCAGAGCTCGGTGCACATGTGGCTGCCCCTCTGGGCGGGGCGTGTGCAAAGCCATCGCTAATTAGCCCACTCCCCCATTTGCTCACTGTGCTCAATGGCTGGACAGAGGCTGAGCAGACAGGGGGAGTCGGGGCAAACTGGATTAAAGAAACCCCCCAATGGAATCCTTGCCGGCGCCTGGCCAGGGCAGCACTTTGGGAGGGTTACTCAGGGCTGGGGTGATGGCCGTGCACGGGAGACCCGTGTCGCTCCGGCCAGTTCCTCCCTGCACCATTCAAGGAGCGCTGCGCTGGGCTCCGGTTCTTCAAATTCCCGGCACCAAAGCCAAAATGACGCTAAACTGAGATCTGACAGAGTCCTTCGTCCCACTGCCAGGAGGAGACCCCTGTGGTCACCCCTCCCTGGCCCTCCCATCCAGGGGGGTGGACAGCCCCTCCCTTATCCAGGGCAGGGAGCCTCTTCCCCCAAGGTTTTGTTTTGACTGGGAGAGGTGGGAGCCTGGCTCCCCCTTTCACTACAAGGCTCCCGGCCCTGGTCCTTAGAGACGGTTTCCTCTTCTCCCTGAGATCAAAGCTCAGGATCACTGCCTCTCCGCAGCCCTGCCCCGGCTGCCCCGTGGTTTCCGTAAGGTTGGCGTTAGTTATGAACTGACCACTCGGCCACGCACCTCGTTTGGACCCGGAAGTATGCAATCAGGCAGAAGCAGAGACCAAAAAAAATCAAATACAGGACGGTGCTGTGTTAAAAAGACAAGGGAAAGCAGCATTCTTCCTCTGCATAGCAAACTTTCAGAGCTGTATTAAGCCAATGTCCAGCTGTAAACTTTTGAAGGAACAGCCACACCACTTTGTTTGGAGTTACGAACATTTCAGTTATGCACAACCTCCATTCCCGAGTGCGCCATACTCTGAGCTTTGCTGTACTTGGAACGGAGTAGCCTTGGCCCTGCCCCTTCCCCCAGGCCCGCTGTCCTTAACGGCCAAGTATACCCCATTACACGCGCCCAGTCACCAGGGACATTACGGCCTGCCGGGCACCCTCCCATGCTCTCCCGCACGTCTCTCCAGCAGCAGGGCGGCTCGACGGAGCGTGCTTTAAAAACTGGAGGACAGGCCTTGCAGCGCGAGGAGGGAAGGTGGCAAATATCAGCCTCTTCTACGTGGGGGCTCCCCAGAAATTCTCTGCCTCGGCTAACCCAGGGCTAAAAGGACTGCAGCCACTCCAGCTGGGACTCAGCAAGAATTCACCAAACTGCAGGCGAGCTTGCTGGAGTCTGAGCCGACAGAGCACAAGAGCAGGCTTTAGGGTCTTGTAAAGGCGCTGGACTGGCACGCAGGGATCGGTCTGCTGTCAGCTCCTCCTCCTGACTCTGCGTGTGCACTGGCCGTCTCCGTGCCCTGGCCGTGTCCCGGGGGTGAGTGCTGCTCTACTGGCTTCAACCGGCTTTGCATCAGGTGCTGGGTTTGCAAAGATATTTAGTCGCCTAAATCCCTTTGCAAATCTAGCCTCAGGCCCTGTGAGACACAGGCAGTGGCAGGAGTCTGTTTACACAGTAACCGCCCCAGCGCCGGGGCAAACCAGCAGGGCAGGCAGCGGTCACTGGCAGGCTTGGGGAGGACGCCGGGTCACATTAAAGGGCATCGGTAGAACAAGCGTGGGGGGAAACACCAGGAGATCTTAGGTCAGGATTGAGTTGCTTTCAGCAGAGATGCATGGGGCCTAGGACTGAATGAATGTGGTGTTTGTACAGTGCCTAGCACAACCGGGCGCTGATCTTGGCTGGGGTCTCTGGGTGCTATTGGAATCTAAAAAATACCGAGTGCCTCAATCCTTTCCTGCCGTGGAGTGACTCTGAAGGACTACCGCAGCACGCTGGCTGCCATGGGGAGGGAAGGGAAATCACAGTCCCACTGCAAGAGGGTGGCAGGATGTGGGGAGCACAGACGCTGCCGGGGCCCGTCTCCCCTCCGAAAACCAGCGGCGTGAACTGGCAATGCCCTGTGCTGAGGACGCGCAGTGAGAGCAGCACCGCGGATCCTGGGACCACAACGGGGCGTTCTCACCTCCCTGAGCCCCATTTCTCCTGCTGCGCATTCTGCCCCTCCACCCCCCCTCGCCCCGGCAGCCAGGCGGGGGTCTGAGAGAAAGGGGGCAGGGCTTTGCACTAGGGCAGCAAGTTCTTTTAACCTGTGGGCTGCAGTCAGAGCGGTGTGAAAAGATAAGGCCCAGTCAGACCTGGAGTCTGTCCCCAGAGAGGAGCTGCCAGAGAGGTGAGGGGCAGGCTCTGGCTCATGCCGTGGGCAGCAAGCTGACTACCCCTGGAGGGGCAGGACGTGACGGAGCCCAGCTCCTTGCTCCGGACTACGCTGCACATTTGCCTGTAAAGCGCTGTAGGCCTCTGCCCGTGAGCAGCTTCAAGTGGCTGAACACTGGAGCTGACGGGGCCCACGGGGCGTCTCTCCATGAAACCACAGCCAACGGCTCGAGCCAGTGAGCCGGCCGCCCAGCCTGGCCTATGCCCCGCTGCAGTGCTCTGCACGGACTCTGCAATGGGGGGAGCCCACAGAGGAGAAACAAAGAGCCCAAACATCCCTAATCTCCGCGCATGGCTGCCCTTGCCACAGCACAACCCAGCCCCCAGCAGCGTGAAAGCAAAGTCAGCCGGGACCAGAGCTGCCTCCTTCTACCAGCTTCCTCCCTCTGGCCACCTCCTAGGTACCGCAGTGATACCAGTGACCGACAGACAGACAGACAGGAGAATGCCTGGTCTAACTGCTCTGACATCAGTGGAATTATACCAGGGGATAAATTTCATCCATGGAAACTGGAGAGAGGAAAAGATCTATTGTGTCATCCACCCCATCCCGTTGGGTAGCCAGTGCAGGGTCGTTCCCTACAGTATATTTCCATTGCTTGGTCCAGCCTAGGTCATTGTGTTCCCAATGACAGGATTCCCTCTACTTCCCTTTGGGAGCGGACTGCATCCCCTGCCAGGATGTTTTGCTGACAGCCGTCCTGGAGACGCAATGCTAAGGCCTGGGAACTGGGGTCATGAGGCCTGGATTCTGTTCTATTCCCCGCTCTGCCACTGACCTACTGATGACCTTGGGCACGTCACTCCCCCTCTCTGTACGTCTGTGTTGTCTGGTGAGCTCTTCGTGGTTGGGCCTGCCTCACTTGTGTCTGTGCAGCGCCCAGCACAAAGGGCCCCGTTCTAGGACCTATTGGGATATAAATAATAAAGTTGGCCCTTTTCAGCTTCCAGCCCTCCCCTGCCAGTAACACCCTTTGCTCTGCCTAGGACCGGAGAGGCTGCGCCCCGAGCGGCTCCAGACACGGGGCTGTCACAGCTCCTCAGTTTGCACCACCTGCCTGTTGTTAGCGTGCTCTTTATAGGCTCCTTGGACCACTGACAGACCAGACCAGATGAGACGCCCTCCATCGATCCCGTGGTGCCCCATGGTACCCGCCCCGCCGACTCCACTGCAAGCCATCGCGCAAGGACCGCTCGCCTCTTCTCTCCTGGCTGGCGATCCCGGCCCCTGGGTTGCAGGTCAGTGGGCCGGAGGAGGCTGTTGTCTGTCGGAGCTCTGCCTCGACTCTTCCTGCAGCTTCTAGCCCCCGGGATGCCACCTCCTTTCACTTCCCTCTCTTTCCCACCGCTCCCATCTGGGCCACAGCCTGCCCTGTCCCTCTTGCAGGCATCACCTGACTTGGCTCATTCAGTGACTTCAGCCGCCACTCAGGCCCCTGCAACTCACAGCCAGCCTGCGCTCCACGCACGTGTGGCCTTCGCTGGGAAACAGGGCGCTGCGCCGGCCCCACAGCGGGTGCTGGGGCTGCTGGTAGCCCTTCGTCACAGCAGCTTTGCTCTCACGCCAGGACACCTCTTCCCTTGCTGCAGCCTAGCCACACCCCGCGGCTGTGCTGGCCCGGGAGCCCCGGCCCGCTCTGCAGCTGCACACGGCCAGGCTGCCTTTCCTGGCCGCTGCTTCCCAGCCATTCTGGCCAAGACTCTCAAAACTGGGGGCTCCTAAATCCAAAGCCAGGCACCTGCCTGAGTCGCTCAGTGCTGAGCACCCGGAACTGTGCGGCTGACAGCCAGGTGGCCTCAGGAGCCTCACATCAGCCCCTATTTCTGGGAATTCGGGGCCCCACGGCCTCAGATTGCTGCTCAGCAGCTCCCTCCCTCTAGCCCCACGTACACCCCTGACCCCACGTATGCCCCCCTGACCCCACATACGCCTCTCCCAGCCCCACGTACACCCCCGACCCCACATATGCCCTCCCAGTCCCACGTACGCCCCTGCCGGCCCCACATACGCCCCTGCCGGCCCCATGTGGCATGCCCATCTGTCGAGCTAGCTATCTATTCAGGCCCTTTCCCCGCACTTCCCAAGTCACAGACAATCTCTCTCCACCCCCACCACCCGCAGGCGCACGCTGCCGGCCTGGTCTATGCACAGAAGTTGCACTGGTTTAACCATCCCCATTTCTCACTCCCCCCCCCCCCCCCGCTCTCCCCCCCTCCGCTCTCCCCTCTTCCTTTTTCCACTTCCACCATTTCCCTTCCTCTGCCTCTCTCGCTCCTTCTCCCTGCACCCGCCTCTTCCCGGCTCCTCCCTGTGCCCTAGATTCCCCGCAGCAGAGGAAGAGCGGCTGGGCTCACACGGGAACATCCCCTCCCTAAGGGACCGGCAGCGGGAAAGGCTGAAGACAGGCCAGTGCGCGGGGACACAGCCGGCGCTCACGCAGCAATGAACAGCTTATCAGTACTTGCCCCTTGCTGCCATTGCCTTCCTCTGGGCGTAAACAGAAGCCATGAAAGACAGGCCCAGCTCCCCGAACTGCCCTGCACGCTGAGCCGCCACTTCACCACTGCCCTTGTTTGCTCTAAAGAGACTGTGGCGTGGGTGGAAGGGGCTGCGTTGACAGCCCTGGAGAGAGAAATCCTGCTTACATCGTCCCAGCAGGGCCCATGGAGCAGCTCTCTGCCTTGGAGGGACCCCGCTAGGGGCAACAGGAGAGCTCAGGCTCCATGGACCAGTCCGGCTCTCTCTCCAAAGAGGGGACAATTGTACGGATGGCTCCAGAGAATGGACTTAGCTGGGGTGCGCTTCGGTCTGCATCTGTACAGGGCCGTGCACAATAGGGCCCGCTGCGTGGCTGGGGCTCCCAGGTGATACTGCAATACAGATAAGGAATAATAATCCTAGGGGTTACAGATCCTTTTGCCTGGAGGTCACCAAATCCCACGGAGCGCTAGTGTGGCAGCTGTTCACTCGGCTCACGTCCCACTGCACAGATATCCACACCGCAGAAAGCGCCGCTGAGTCTTTTCCTGGATGCCGTGGCCGGAGAGATCCCGTTGGCACGCCTCACCTGGGACTCCAACCCTTCCAGACGTGTGCTCCACTTCCATACAGATAGGCATTCTCCAGGGCGTGGGATGGCCCAGGAGTCTGGGATTTCCATAGCCTTTCTCCAGGATGGGGCTGATTTGGCAGCAGCGTGGGTGTAACAAGGGTGGCTAGATGGCGTTCAGCCCCATGCTGGATCTGCCACAGATAGTTTGCTTCAGCCAACACACCATTCACTTGTTGAGAAGGGATTTTGTGCCAGAAGCAGCTCCCAGGGAGCAGGCTCTGCTGATCTAACCGTTGATCTAATCAGCCTTTCCCTCCATAACTGCCCAGCGCTGAGATGATGGCGCTAAGCTCCAGGCAGACCCTGCCACATGCACGTAACAAGCTGCCATTAGGATTCAGCACAACCCAGCTGTTGTGTTGCACTCCGTGTGCCCGGGACGCCTCGGTTTGCTGTACGTTGTGCCTTTAAATTTCTCTGAAATCGTGTTCCCATCTGCAGACTGCCTGAGCTGCCACAGCCTGTTACAGATGAGCTGCACACACTGTGCTCTCCTGCTCCTGGGTACTTGACTCTCATTCTTTACTCTGGCTGTTGAGCTAAAATAAAAGCCATTTAGACTGAAAGTCCATCTATGGCTGATCTTACCTCCTGGGGAAAAACAAAGGCATGAAACCTGGGGGACGAGGGTAGTAAATTAATCTCATGAATAGGAGGGAGCTTTCCCTGAATGTCAGTGAGGGCTGGTGCTCTGCTACCAAGCTACAGGAACCCAAATAGAACAGACTAGAACAGGCAAAGTTCGGGGAAACAAATCTCTTATTAATTCGTTACAATTTGTATCATAGTCGCACCTAGACGGCCCGTTGTGCTCTACAGAGACACAGGGAGCGACTGTTGTAAGATAATGTTTGAGCACCCACATCACAAGCCCTGGGACTGTGCAACTCATCAGGAAGCAGAGACATTAATTAGTGCAAAATGCTGGTCTCCAACAGGTGTTTGTCCTGCCAAGGAAGGCCCATCAACACCGGAGGGATTAGAGCAGAACAATAAAGAGGACAAAAGATTTTGTTGTTTTCTTTCCCCCCTCTACCCCCTCCCCCACCCATGAAGATGGGTCTTGCAAGTGAATTCCTCCCATCAGCTGAGTTTGCAGCTCAGAGCAGAAGCAGGGATGGACTAAAAAACCCCAACAAGGAGGAACTGGATCTCACTGCTGCTTGGGCTCTGCGGCAAGGTATCTAGGCATAAGCAAGGGATCCCCAGCTGCTTAGCCGGGGTTAGCCCTGAAGGACACACAGAGCTTGCTGATTGTAGAAGCTTCTCTTACCTTTTGAAACATAAGATTGTAACTCGTGTGTGTGTTTACCTGATTTAACCGGGTAAATAACTCCTGTTTCCTTTTCCTATTAATAACTCCAGTTTATTACAGGATTGACTACAAGCGTGGTCTTTGGTGGCAGATCTGGATAAGTGACTGGTGCTACGGGACTGGAAGTAGCCGGAATATTGCTGTGATTCGTGGTGTCACAAAGGGGCTGCCCTACGTGGTCAGACAGATCGGAGCGCCCCAGGGACTGTCTGTGATTCCACGGTCAGGCTGTTCCAGTGCCTGAGGAGTTCACACCTGGTAACTGGCTGGTGAAATCTCAATATCGAACTCCCAGCCAGTTTGGGGTGTGTGCCCTGGTCCCTGACAGGCCGCCCTGAGGTTGGGCCTCACACTCCAGTCACTACAGGACAGCTTGCCAAGGCTAAGCGCTGCACGCTGAGGAGAGCACTGAACTGAACCGAAGGGCACTGCTTTCACTCTGTGCTTGGCGGTGTGCAGAGGTGGAGGGCCTGGCCGCTCGTGTGTGGCTGTGCAAAGAGCGCGGAGGCAGCTGCGCTCCGGGGTGCTAGCGATCTCCATCCATTTAGCCCCAGGTTCTCTCTGCTCTGCCCCAAGTACTTGCGTAGGGGGCCAAAGGGCTGCCGGGTGAAATGGCCAGCCAAGGAGCAGGGCGTGCGGAGCCCGGAGTGGGGCGCTTGTGTTGCCAGCAGCTGGTAGGTTGGGGGGAGTTTTCCCTGGTGGGCACAGCCCAGGCTCCCTTGCACTACGAGCAGGTGGGAGCGATTCAAGCCGTGCCCCTTGGATAACCCGCCAAGTGTCTCCATGGGTGCAGAGTGGCTGCCCCTCAGCCAGCCCTGCTCATCACACGGCTGCAGCAGAGGAGGGGACAGGTCCTAGGAGGAGCTAGAGGAGCTGGAGCAGCCGGGGGGCAGGGCAGTGGGAACGTGCTCAGCTGGCAGAATCCATGCACAGGGGAAAATGCCCTGGGAGCTGCAGCCGGGGGGCTGAGGAACGGTTCTGGGTCACTTCCAATGTCTGGAAAATCAACCTGTGTCCGCAAAGAGTGGCTGGGTGTCGTGGAGGGTCCCTCGAGGGCTCAGTACAGAAGCGAGGAGGCTGTCTCTGTTTGCCCCTCTCCCTGCCAATCAGGGCTCCGAGGGCAGTGCCAGCTTTCCCAGCACGGTACAGATGTGTGGGGTGGGGCTCCACGCTGAGCACTGCCCGGCCACACAGAACCGGCCTCACCCCAAGAGCTGACGGTCTAGACAGACAGGCCAGGCAACAGCTCCGCAGCAGAGCCAAAAGCAGAATCCAGATCTCCCGGGTCCCCGCCTAGCGCTGTGGTACTTACACACCTAGCCCACCGAGACCAACGGGCACCTACATACCAGTGAGGATCTGGCCCGGCCCTTCAGCTCGCAGCCGCCACGTGCTGTCCTCTGTGCAGTACACACTTCACAAGCACGTCACAATCACGGCAGGGCAGGGCCGGCTTCTGTGGGCCTCTCTCCTCCCACGTCCAGGGCAAGCTAGCTGCACAGGCTGCCCCTCGCTCGGGCTTCAGAGGAAAGATTCCCCAAGACATTTTACACTATTTTCCAGCCCTGTTAATTACTATTATAACAATTATTTATCCGCTGGCTTCCGAGCAGTAGCTCCAGCCCGGCAGAGGGGAGAGAAGAGAATTAGGCACCAGAGCATCTGCTGAGGCAGCAGTTCTGGTCTCCGCAGGAGGAAGGCTCTGGATGCATGGCTCGCATCATCTCATGCCCAGGGACCGTGGCCATGACTTCCTCCACCGCCCAGCTGCAGCGTTCCTAGCCACGTCAGCCGCCACGGCCAAACAGAGCTCGTGGATGGAGCTCTGCCAGTGCCAAGGCAGACAGCAGCGTGCACACGCCTGTCACTGCTGAACAGTGCCTGAACGTAACGCCGTGACGGTCACTATGATCACTAGGCTATAATGAATAACAGCCCCCGGGAACCGCAGCATTGAGACAGACTGCACCCCTCTGTTACAGCACAGCCCCCAGGAACCCCTGCACTGAGACAGACTGCACCCCTCTGCTATAGCATAGCCCCCAGGAACCCCTGCACTGAGACACGACTGCACCCCTCTGTTATAGCACAGCCCCCAGGAACCCCCACACTGAGACAGACTGCACCCCTCTGTTACAGCACAGCCCCCAGGAACCCCTGCACTGAGACACGACTGCACCCCTCTGTTATAGCACAGCCCCCAGGAACCCCCACACTGAGACAGACTGCACCCCTCTGTTACAGCACAGCCCCCAGGAACCCGAGCACTGAGACAGACTGCACCCCTCTGCTATAGCACAGCCCCCGGGAACCCCTGCACTGAGACAGACTGCACCCCTCTGTTATAGCACAGCCCCCAGGAACCCCTGCACTGAGACACGACTGCACCCCTCTGTTATAGCACAGCCCCCAGGAACCCCCGCACTGAGACAGACTGCACCCCTCTGCTATAGCACAGCCCCCGGGAACCCCCAGCACTGAGACAGACTGCACCCCTCTGCTATAGCACAGTCCCCGGGAACCCCCAGCACTGAGACAGACTGCACCCCTCTGCTATAGCACAGTCCCCGGGAACCCCCAGCACTGAGACAGACTGCACCCCTCTGCTATAGCACAGCCCCCAGGAACCCCCACACTGAGACACGACTGCACCCCTCTGTTATAGCACAGCCCCCAGGAACCCCAGCACTGAGACACGACTGCACCCCTCTGTTATAGCACAGCCCCCAGGAACCCCCACACTGAGACAGACTGCACCCCTCTGTTATAGCACAGCCCCCAGGAACCCCAGCACTGAGACATGACTGCACCCCTCTGTTATAGCACCCCCCCGGGAACCCCCACACTGAGACACGACTGCACCCCTCTGTTATAGCACACCCCCGGGAACCCCCGCACTGAGACAGACTGCACCCCTCTGTTATAGCACAGCCCCCAGGACCCCCCACACTGAGACACGACTGCACCCCTCTGTTATAGCACAGCCCCCGGGAACCCCCACACTGAGACACGACTGCACCCCTCTGTTATAGCACAGCCCCCAGGAACCCCAGCACTGAGACACGACTGCACCCCTCTGTTATAGCACAGCCCCCAGGGAACCCCAGCACTGAGACAGACTGCACCCCTCTGTTATAGCACAGCCCCCGGGAACCCCCGCACTGAGACAGACTGCACCCCCCTGTTATAGCACAGTCCCCAGAAGTCTCTATCGACTGTCCCATGGTTCCAAACATGGGTCTCACTCTTCCCACCACAAGACACTGATGGTGCACGTGTCCTGGCCTCCCATCCCCCACTCACTGTGAAAGCCAAGGATGGCCCAGTGGATAGGGCACTCGCCAAGGCCTTGGCAGACCCACATTCCAGTCCCTGCTCTGCCCCACACTGCTTGGTTCGTCGCTGGGCCTCGAGTCCCCACCTGTGACATGGTCTCACAGCACAGCCCTGCTTCGGGGCTTGATGAAAAGCACATTATAGACTGGGAGGTGCTCCCATACTCCGGGGATGGGGGCACAGATACAGCCATGCTGAGCACAGCCACTTTGTCTGTACCTCCAGCTAAAACCTGCTCAGCCACACGTGGTGCTGACCCCTCATGTCAGCCAACTGCAGAGAAACCCAGAAGATCTTAACCCAAAGCATTTTTAGCAAAGCATCGTTCGCATGCTGCAGGGCTCGCATACCGGTCACGACTCAAGAGGAAAGGCTCCTGTGGTTGCAGAGAAATGCCCAGTTTCGGGATTGAGGAGTTTCAAAGGCTGAACTAATTCTCATCAAGCTTGAACTGCCTTCTTCCATTCTTGCTCAGGACTACGAGACAAGCCAAGTTTGACGTTTCCAGCTGCGGCCATTCCTGAGAAGTGCAGCTATCACCTCTGGAACACATGGGGAGCTGACTCAGGGATCACAGGGCTCAAAGCTGGGCCACCTAATTCTGCTCAGATTTTTCCCAACAAACATGAAATCAAGCCGCATTTTCAACGGTGCGGAGTACCCACAAACTCAGCTGACGTCAATGGGATCTGTGGGCATTCAGCACCTCTGAAAATCAGGCCCAGTACTGTTAATTATTATCTGTATTTCTAATCTGTAAACACGGCCTCCCTTCTTTGTTCCAAGAAGTAAACACGTACATTTAGCTTGTTAAAATGCATATTGTCTCTTTGCGCCTAGTCTACCAAGCAACTCAAATCGCTCTGAATCAGCGACCTGTCCTCTTCAGTATTTACCACTCCCCTAACTTTTGTGTTGCCTGCAAAAGGTCATTGATAAAAGTGTTAAATAGCGTACGACCAAGAACCGATCCCAGCAGGCCCCACTGGAAACACGCCCACTTTATGACGAGTCCCTCTTTACAGTTACATTTTCTGACCTATCAGTTAGCCAGTTTTTAATCCATTTAATGTGTGCCATGTTAATTTTATATCTTTCGAGTTTTTTAATAAAAGTGTTGCGTGGTACCAAGCTGAAGACTTTACTGAAGTCTGGGTGTGTTACATCAACGTTATTACTTTTATCAGCCTCTGAAAACCAGCTAGTGATTGTTGGGGCATCCAAAAAATATCACTAGTCACACAGTCTTCAAAGTCAATCTCTTTCCACCCAGCCAGCTCGTTCACACTGCTTTGGTCAGCGAAGGTCCTGCAGTGTCTCCCTGCTTTCTCCTTCATGGTCCCATGTCCCTGCTACCTTCTCTAGGCTCATTAACACTGAGTATCAGCCAGAGGAGGTCACTTTAGTGCCACGAGGTGTCTCCACTGTTCCATCCCCCCAAGAGCTGAGGGTGCTGCCTAGCCAGCCCTGGGGAGTGAGGAATGAGACCAGGATCCAGACGCTGACCCATTTCATCCTGGGGACGGAAACATGAAGAGAGGCAGAGGTTTGAGACCAATGTTGAGTGACCGTCTCTTCCCAGACTTGGCTTTCCGACTTAACCCACGGCCTCCAGGCCACCCGGTCTGAAGAAAGAATTTTCCCCAGCCCTGATCTAGAGGGATTGAGGGCAGAGCTTTGTGTGCTTCACCCAGGTCTCTGTTCCAGGAGGTGGGTGAGCAATGCCCTAGCTGTGTGACATCCGTGTGTGACTGGTGGGTTAGCAACGTCCCGTGTGCGGAATCTGTGGGTCCTTTATGCCCATGCTGGCAGGAGCGACACCTGGTTCCTGATTCTGGGCTCCCGTCACTCAGGCATCTCTTTCCGTCTCAGCAAGGGCCGGGCGTCCTTGCTCTGAAGGTTTGATACCATTGTATTTTGGAAGGACACCGCACTTTTTCCAAACCAGCAGGTGGTCTGGTGACCAATTAGCTTCCTCCGCCAGGCAGCCCCTCCTGCATGGAGGTCGGTGGCTGATGGGAAGATTGTGGCTCTTTCAATACAGACCCAGTGAAGTGGGGATCCTAGCCCGCCAAAGAGGGAATCCAGCCTGGAAACTCTCCAGCTTTCATTTCTCATCAGCTTCAGGTCAGAACTGCACCTCACACCATTCAGCAGCTTGGCAATGCGCTTACTGACAGCACACAACCCTAAGGCTGCTTCAGCATGTAGGTGCCCCTGGAAAGCTCTGTGCTGACCATCAGTCACCTCCTATCTCGCTTTGGCTAGGCCCGTTCTTTACTGCCCTGCACCTGCACCGGGCTGCATCTTAGAAGGAAAAGTGTGTCCAGTATCCATTCCTGGCGTGCAAAACAATCTGGCCTGGGCCAGGTGCAGGTGAGACTGTGCAAAGCCTGCAGCAGACCAGGCAGGCAGAGCACTAACCAGCAGCTCGTTCCCTTGGCATAAGGAATAGGCTCAGCTGCACCGAGATGGAGAAAGACAGGAAGTGTCTATTGAATCTGCTGGGAGCCAGGACTCCTGGGCCCATGGGACCGGAGATGAACCGGATCTGGATTTCTGTGCCCACTCGGAATGGACTCTGGGTAGATCTCCACTGTTAAATCCCATTAGGACTCTGTTCTCTGTTCAGCTGGCAGGAGGACGTGGTGCGTCTCTGCGGACGGAGCTGGGAAGCTATTGATTTCTCGACACGGCTGCCACCACTAAGTAAACCGCTATTAATTCCATGTGCATCCCACAGGCTGCTAGAGTCAGAGGGCTTTGTCTTTGCCTTTTCCAGACACTGGAGATCTGCAGCCAGCAAAGCCTGCTCGGAAGAGCTGACTGGAACCAGCCCAGCAACACAGGAACCCAACAGCAGCTGCTCCAGTACAGACGGGGGGCAGGGGCTCTGCCCATTGGACCTCTGTCTGATTGGCCTCGCTGATCCCACCACCTGGTCACTTCTCCACTCGGGACAGTCTCCCC
Source organism: Emydura macquarii macquarii (assembly GCF_026122565.2). Taxonomy (NCBI): domain Eukaryota; kingdom Metazoa; phylum Chordata; order Testudines; family Chelidae; genus Emydura; species Emydura macquarii. The sequence continues at coordinate 10,352,455 of NW_027131391.1, read as the reverse complement.
TGCCACCCCTCAGTGCCACGCCATGGGAACGGGAGCCAGCCTTGGCACGAAGGAGCAATGGGACCAGTTAGAACAAGCAGGCACTGGCCTGGGCGGGGGAAGGGTCTGCTGAAGTGGAGGCTGAAGTTAGGGAGTGTTGCATGGGCAGCTGACGGCTGCAGTGGAGGGAGGGTTAGAGCCAGGCTTGCTCCCTACTCCCTCGAGGCTGGTGAGCACCCATGGGTGCGCTGCGCTGCACTGCACACCACTATTTATTGCAACTCCCTCTCCATAGGCGAGATGGCAGGGAGGAGGAGGAGGGATCTGGCCAGGGTGAGCGGGGTCAGGGTTCCCATTCTGCTGAGGAGACGCTGGGAAAAGGAGCAGAGAGAAGTGATCCTACAAGAAAATGGGAGCAGAGAGTGAAATACAAACAGAGAGAGTGTGGAAGGGGGGACCAAAGAGGGGCAGAGAGAGATCTGCATGGAAAACAGATACAGCAAGTAACTTCTCCCCAAGGCAACTGCTTGAGCTGCCATGCTTTTGTCACATCTCTCCTATCATTCATGCTGAGCACAGGACTCTCTCTGGGTAGAAAGCACAGGGGACTGCGTTTATTTCTCAACTGACTCTCCCGTGACTACAGCCTGGGTTTAAATGCCAGGAATAAAGGTCCATGAATCCAAAGTCTTTTTGTAAATCCTCCATAATAGGGAGAGAGGGTTGCAAGAGAACTAATAACAAGAATTTCTGCTATAAGCTGGGGATGCATCAGTTGGAAGTGACAGAGGAGGAGAAGGACCTTGGTGTATCGGTTGATCACAGGATGACCATGAGCCACCAATGTGATGTGGCCATGAAAAAAGCTAATGCTAAGCTAAGGACTCTTGGATGCATCAGGCGAGGTATTTCCAGTAGAGCTAGGGAGGTGTTAGTACCGTTATACAAGGCGCTGGTGAGATCTCATCTGGAACACTGTCTGCAGTTCTGGCCCCCCAGGTTTAAGAAAGATGAATTCAAACTGGAACAGCTGCAGAGAAGGGCTACTAGGATGATCCATGGAATGGAAAACCTGCCTTATGAGAGGAGACTCAAAGAGCTTGGCTTGTTTAGCCTACCCAAAAGAAGGCTGAGGGGAGATGTGATGCTCTCTGTAAATACATCAGAGAGATAAATACCAGGGCGGGAGAGGAGTTATTTAAGTACAGCGCCAATGTGGACACAAGAACTAATGGATATAAACTGGCCATCAGGAAGTTTAGACTTGAAAGTAGACGCAGGTTTCTAATCATCGGGGGAGTGAAGTTCTGGAACAGCCTCCCAAGGGGAGCAGTGGGGGCAAAAAACCGAGCTGGCTTCAAGACTGAGCTGAATATATTTCTGGAGGGGATGGTCGGATGGGACAGCCTAATTTGGCAATTGGCTGATCTTTGACTCCTGGCGGTAGGTATGAAAACAGCCGGTGCAGGGATGTTAGATGGGGGGGTTCTGAGTTATTACAGAGAATTCCTTCTTGGGTGTCTGGCTGGTGAGTCTAGCCCACATGCTCAGGGTTTAGCTGATCGCCATATTTGGGGCCAGGAAGGAATTTTCCCCAGGGCAGATTGGCAAAGGCCCTGGGGGTTTTTGCGCCTTCCTCTGTGGCATGGGGCATGGCTCACTTGCTGGTGGATTCTCTGTACCTTAAAGTCTTTAAACCATGATTTGAGGACTGCAGTAACTCAGTCGTAGGTCAGGGTCTGTCCCAGGAGTGGGTGGGGGAGGTTCTGTGGCCTGCGATGTGCAGGAGGTCAGATTAGATCATCATATTGGTCCCTTCTGACATTAGAGTCTATGAGCATCCCCCATTCTGGCTTCCATCATCCCTATTTAGCCCCTTATGTTCCCATAGCACCACTGATCCACATCACTGCGACATGCTTCCCAAACTCCTCTCCCAGGCACTGTCATGATGAGCTCATTAAGGTGGAGATGAGGTTCCCACTCTAACCCCCCCCCCCCCCCAAAGCGTTTGTCAATTGCTCAGATTGTCTCCCGATAAAATCCCCTTCGGTCTGCAAGTTTATATGCTTGGGGCCAGATCCTAGGCCTGCGTACATTGGGGTAGCTCCATCGATGCCAATGGGCCAGATCCCTTGTGGGGGTAAATCAGTATAGCTCCGCTGCAGTCAATGGAACTTTGCTGATTTGCACCAACTGAGGATCTGGCCACATCCCAGAGCTGATGGGCTGACAGCTAGATGAAAGATCAAAGATGATCTCCTTTTCTGTGATGCCTGCACAGAACTTGACACCGGTTAGACAGCTGACAAGCTGAGGCCTCTGCCCACAGTGCTGGCCGGTACTGTCACCTGGTACTCCCCATCTGTCTGTCTGCAGCCATCAGTTGTCTTCGTCTTACACCGCCATCTAAGTCTGGGGGCAGGAACGGTCTTTTTTATCTGTCATTGTACAGCACCTAGCACAATGGGGTCCTCATTTTGATCCAGACTGGCCTCATGTGCACTACAGGATGGGGTATGCTATCCTGGGAAGCAGTGACTCTGGAAAAGATTTGGGGGCATGGTGGATAATCAGCTGAACACAAGGCGTGATGCTGTGGGAGCAAGTAAGTGCTGACTCCGTGGGTGTTCCGGGGCTCAAGCACCCACACACAGAAAATAGGGGGCGCTTAGTACCCACCGGGACTGGCTGCTGCAAACCAGCTGTTTGGGGTGGAGGTGCCCCAAACAGCTGAGTCGCAGGGCCAACTCTCACTGTGGCCCCGCACCCTGCCTCTTCCCCCGAGGCCCAGGCTCTGCTCTGCACCAGCACCCACAGGCAAAACCCAGAGTCAGCGCCGAGATGTCTCTTTTTGGCCCTGTGTGACTGCTGCTGGAATCCTGTGTCCAGTTCTAGACTTCAAGCAGGATGTTGACAAATTGGAGAGGGGCCAGAGAAGAGCCGCGAGGATGATTAAAGGTCTGGAAAACCTGCCTTCTAGCGACAGACTCGAGGCTCCATCGATGTAGCTTAACAAAAAGGAAGTCAAGGGGTGACTTGATCACAGTTGATAGGTAGCTACACGGGCAACAAACATTTGACAATATCTGATAATCTAGCAGAAAAGGTCTAACACGATCCAACGGCTGGAAGCTGAAGCTGGACAAATTCAGACGAGGAATAAGGCGTACATTTTTAATGACGAGAGAAATGAGCCATTGGAACAACTTAACAAGGGCTGCGTGCACTCCCCATCACTGACACTTTGAAACCAAGATAGGATGTTGCTCTCAAAGATCTGCGCTGGGAATTATGTGGAGGTCGGGATCTGGCCGGTGCAATGCAGTAGGTCAGACTAGATGATCACAACGGTTCCTTCTGGCCTTGGAATCTATGAAACCTCACTCCTGAGCAGCGGGACCCACTGCTATTCCAGTCTCAGGTCCCCGTCCTCCCGCCCACCCACACAAGACCTCCTCAGCCCTGATCTGACCTGCCGTTCCTGGGTCCCACACACACAGCTCTGCCCGTGCTTTTCACGCTGACCTGAAGCCCGCACCAACTCTGCTCTTCCAGTGCGGGTTTCCCTTCCACCCCCCGACACACACGCAGGTGAGGTCTGCTGCTGCTCCTCTGGGAGCTCTCTTGAGTAGAGGTGGTGAACCCCGTGGGAGCTCGGTGCTTGCAACACACCCAAGTTGTTTTCACTGGGGACATGAGACAGGATCTGAACGCAGGCATCCTAAGGTGAACAACAGCCAAGCACCCCCTGCCCCTCCGCTACGGAGAGCCTGGGCTGCTCTGCTGTCACACACCGCTGCCCCAGGACAAGAGGAGATGGAAATCCCATCAATGCTGTGCATTGCCCTGCAGGTCCCTAAGTCCCTTTCCTCGTTACTCTATCAGGCTGCACTTGTGCTACTGAGCCTGTCTCTCTTTGCACCCTGAGGACAGATCAGAGACACACTGGCGGGAGGTGTACGTGGGCTGGGCTGTTCCTGAGAGCCTGGGATTCGCTGAGCTGCCACAGCCACCCCTTTGCTTCTTTCCAGCTGACTCCTCTTCCCGTTGTTTCTGTGAACCTTGCTTCTCCTTGGCTTGGGTTCCCAGCCCCTCCCAGCAAGTAGCCCCCACTGAAGGGAAGAGCCACAATACCTTGGAGGATCTGGGTCTTAGATTGGGACCTCCTTGGGGCAGGGACCATCTCATCTTTCTGTGCCTGTATACAGCCGGGTCCTGCTCCATGTCTGGCACAATAGTAAATAACAACAGCAGGGGTCTTCTCCGTGAAAGCATTGCTCACCAGAGCATGAGCCCTCCGTAGCCACGAGATGAACCCGCTGCCAGGCAGAATGTAGAAGGACCCACCTACAAAAAATGCACCCACTGCAGCGGGAGGTGGGTCCAATGGCACATAGCACTGGGTGGGTCTCGGGATCTCATGCTCCTCTGCTAAGCTCCCGTCTGGGGACTGCACTGCACTAACTGCACCCAAAGGCAATGGAAGATCCGATCCAAGATCTGCCGGTGCGACCCCAGCCCCATCCATGGGGTGGATGGATGTGTATATCTCACCCCACCCAGGGGCTCGGCCCACTGCCCCACTCAGGACAAATAAAACCTCTGGGCAGCTCATCACAGTTCACAGCCACTCTTCTGGACAAAGGATCCACGCCATGACAGCCGTCTGGTGCCCAGTCTCCAGAGTGGCCAGCCTAGCAGTGGCAGTGAAACGCAGCAGTAGGACCTGGCAGGCACAGCAGAGCACTCAAGAGCACTTGCGAATGGCTCCTGAATTCGAGATCTCTATAAGACAAGGCACAGGGCCTCCGCTAGAAACCCAGAGCTGCCCTGCCGCGGGGGTAAGCCGAGAGTGCAGCTCCAGGGTCTAACCCAGCGGTTCTCGTCGTGGGCCGCACACGCAGCTCTGTGCGTTACGTGAGTCACAGCCACACCGTACATCTACATGGGCCGGAGGATGCCACGTGGCCCAGCTGTGTGCTGACTGGGCTGCAAGCGGCTTGTGGGTCGAGACCCCAGGGCCATGAGCCGTGTATCCTTGGATCTGCATTTGACAGTGGGTCTCACTCACCCTCCTGGAAATATGAACGGAGCCAGAATAACGTGAGATCGGGGGTGGCTTTTTCAAAAGTGCCTATGTGATTTAGGAGCCAAACTCCTAGTTTCAAAATGACCGAGGCCCTAGGAGGCCAGCTCTCACTGACAGTCCCATCAGGCTCCTCCACATCTAGATCACTTTTGACAATGGGACTTAGGCTCCCAAGTGACCCCCGATGGGAGTTAGGCACCTCAATATCTTTCAGGATCTCGGCTTTAGTCACTTGGGAAGCTAAGTCCCTTTGAGGATCTGGGCCCTAGGTACTTACAGAAAATGTTCCCCCTGGTCTCCTTGTGGGATTTCCACTAGCCAGGAACAGAGAGGACCCAGTTTTGTCTGCATTTGCCCCACCCCTGGGGCTCTGTGGCAGTGTGAAAAACACCCCCAAACCGGAGCTCTGTGCTGCGTCTTGGGAACTCAGCCGGCTCCCCTGCGGCTGTAGAACGGGGGGGAGGAGCACAGACAGACGGAAGAGAGCGACCAGACCACGTCAGAACGTGGCCAGCCACACACCAGCAGCAGCCGTGAAGGGGGATCCCACCTCGCGTCACAGGTCAAAGCGCACCATGCAGAGTACGGCAGGCGCAAGCCACTGGGCAAAGCCGGCCGGACGTGCGGAGTCTCCCCTCTGCAGGTGTTTGGCTACACACACAGCTCGAGCAGGGCTGGGGGACATGGGGGGAGGGGCTCAAGCCACAGTCACCTCCCCTGCTGCTCCTGGAGGAGGACCATGGATGGGTTGGTTCATTGCCCTCTGAGCCTGCCACTGGAGGGCAGGTAGGACCAGCCCAGGGGCACCCGCACCAAAAAGGCCCAGCAATGGGGCCCTCAAATACCCTGTGGTCTGTGCCTGTCCCGGACAGGTTGCCGGCTGTGTTGTAAGGACAACAGGGGCAGGACCCTCACCTCCATGGGCTGAGAGCCTGATCCGGGCCCCTGCAGAGCCAGCAGCCGGGAGCCCCAGGCAGTGGGCATGGGGAGGCGATGAGCCGGGATCACGACCTCTCTGGCAGTGTCTAAGGAAAAGTCTCCCCTGTCCTGCCCTGTAGTTATCTCTGATGGGCACAGGCTGCCTTCCACTGGAGCTGCTGAGGTGGTTCCTCCTGGAAGGCAGATCTCCAGCGAGCACATGGAGATAACAGGACCCCGCCTGGCTCTGGGAGACGCCAGCAACTCTTGAGGGGACTTGGAAAGCAGCTGATGCCAAAGGCATTTGCTAGTCGGCCCTGGGGCTGGCGTCTCCATCCTGCTGCCTGTGGCAGAGCGATGCGTTTGGCTCCCCCAGGATCTACAAGGCAGATTCAGAGCCAGGAACACGGGAGGCTGGGGTCTTTCAGGGCTTGACGGATAGATCCTGCACTGCTGACAGGCCTGCTGGCTTGGACTCCCCACGGCACTTGTCAGGATCCGTGGGTCTGAAGCAGGATCTGCCAGCTTGCACTATGCCTTCCTGCAGTCTGTCAGGCTTTGGGGGCCTCATGCAATACAAGCCACTGCCCCAGCAGACGCCAGGAGCCAGCCATGGAGGAGGTGGCTCAGGATATGGGTTGGTCAGAGATGCTCGAGGCTTTTAGCAACGCAGGGGCACAGGAGCAGCCAGGGCAGGAGGCGGTTAGAGAGGTTGGGAGCCTGGCCAAGGCAGTGTGCTCAGGGGTTTCAGGGCGTGGGGGGCTGCATGGCTGGGAGCTTTGTGGGCATGACAAGAGCCCTGGCAAAGGGAACAGCCGGCTGGGCAGCGGGCATGGCTGGAGTCCTTGGGCACTGTCTGAGGGTTTTGGGGGCGCACCAGACGCCGGAGCTGTGGGTCCAGCGGAACCACGTCCCCGGGAGGCTGGTTGTGGGGCACACAGTTCCATGGCATTCCCATGCATGTAAATGCAAACTCACCCACGCCCACACATTACCATGAGGCTCTGCTCACACACGGCGAGTGTGGCTACAGGCCACGGTGGCACGGTGGCATTGTGAGTGCGTGGCTATAGGCACATTCTGGGCTCTCGCTTCCCTCCAGCTAGGGACTGGGATAACACTGACAAACTCATGACATGTGTGACCTGACTCAGTATTTGAACTGCTGGAAGAGCTGCCATGGTCACCCCAGCCATCCTCTTCCCCTACGCAAAGGGCTGCATTAGCAGTGCAGAGCTGGTAGCCCGCAGCCCCCAGACTCGGCACAACCCCCCCGGCTGTTTGACTGCAACAGCCTTTGCTTTCCCACCCATCCGCTCCCAGCGCTGACCCGACCGGAGGCAGGAGGGACCGCTGTGTCCCGAGGAAGCTCGGCCGTCTGGCAAAGAGCACTGAAAACACGCAGGGTTAAAGGCCAGCGCTGGTCTGCAGCTGAGCAAACAGACAGATACCCGCTTGTCTGCCTTCATCAGCCCAGCTGCAGACAAGCGGGAAAGCGGCTCCCTGCTCCCACCCCCGCTCAGTTACTGGGAGCTCTGGAAACGTACTGCTCTGCACCTGCAGGGTGAAGAGATCGTGTCAGGGTGTAGCAAAGGGCTGAGCCAAGCCACCCGTGCCACAGGGAGCCCTGAACGGAGCAGCACTCCCAGATAAATGGGGTGGGCTAGACGGATCCCTCTGGAGCTGGGAGGGTGAAATGGTGCGCCTGGGAAAGCTGTGTCGGAGCAGTGGAGACACTGGCAGGTAGCACAGATGCTGGAGCGCTCAGCTGGCTAAGCCAGCCAGGGAGACTCGCCGGGAGATGGGCTGACCCACAACGCCCGGCACCACCCAGCCCACTTTGGCGGCAGCACCAGCTGATCCTGGGCCCAATGGGGGCTGCTCGTGGCTTGCAGGTTGGGCACCCACTTCCCTCCAGGCAGATCCCCGTGTTGTGGGTATGTTGGGGGCAGGAAGCAGGCAAGCTACCCACAGTCTGCCGTGCCAGGCCAGGCCATTGGGGCTGGCGCTGGGTCCCCCCGGCCTTGTGACTGCTCTGAAACCAGGCCAAGCCAGATGTCTGTTTCCCTTTCCTGCAAACAGGCGGGTGTGGGAAAACAGGTGCAGCATGTGGCAGAGCAGAGGGGCGGCCCGCAGGGCTGGGTGTTAACCACACTGCACGGGGCGGGGAGGGCTGATGGGTGGGGGAGGGGCATTTTCAGACAAGGTTTGCATCTCCTGGGAACCCTAAGAAGCCTTTGATCTTTAAAGCCACAGCCCCTTCCTGCCCATCTCTTCCCCTGCGCCGCCTATCCTAGCCTCCCCCCGCCGCCCATCCTCCTCTCCCCCCTCTGGACTGGTAGGTCCCTCGAAATAGTGTTCAGTGTGTTCCCAGCTATTTAAAGGGCCCTACCCAATTTCTGTGTGCTACACCCACCTCCCCTTCCCTGCCCCCGGCACCGGGCAGGGGCCTGGTGTTAGCCCCCGGGGCTCCGAGCCGGAACGCAGACCTGAACGCATTCCCTTCGGCACAACAGGGGCGTCGCCCAGTGGCTAATGCAGGGCAGGAGATGCCAGTGCGGGATGGCGGAGCCACAGGGGATCCCAGGGCTTGCCCACGCCGGCCAGCACTGCCATGGGCCCCTCTGGGGGCTCTGTTGCTAAGGGGTGCCCGCGTCGGGCCCAGCTCTCAGTGTAAACGGGTGTGAAATGGGCAGTAAAGCTCTCGGGGCAAAATTCTGCCAAGCTAAACAGCCCTGTCACGACCGCACGCTGGCCGGGTCCAGCTGTCCTGCGAGGGCTGCAGCACAGCTCCGGCGGCATGCGCACACGAAGCCCCTCTGCGGGCCCAGGCTCTAGTGCACTGAGCGAGCACACACTGCCCTGCTGACCTGGCCAGGGGAGCCGGCGCTGAGGAAAGACGCCACGCATGGAGCTGTGGGACCTACGCTGCAGCTGGCCGGAGCGTGAAGCAGTTAGCGTCTATGCTCTGCACCGGGCGCAGCCAGGGCGTAGGCACAATGGGGCAGACCCATTCCGGAGCAGCCAGGAGAGACTGACCCCAGAGGCTCTGTTCCAGGGTTGGCCAGGAGCCCGGTGCGGCTGGACTTTGGGGGTTGCCTGGTGCTGTATGAATGCTCCTGCAGTGCAGAGGGATCCATGCCTCACCAGGGAGTCTCTGGGCCTCCATTCCTAGTTACCCGGGACAACACACGCAGCCCTAATACGTGCAGCTCTCTGGAGCTTCCTGGAACCTGACTGCTGACGGGGCAGTCCCGTAACAACCACCCCACAGCACACCTCGGCTCTCAGGAGCAGGCACCCTCAGACAATCGGAGCTTGCACCCGCCCTGGCTCCACCGCTAGGACACAGCGACGCAGAAGGAAGCCACTCGGCCCTTTGTGCGCTGGAGACGCAGGGAGCTAGGCTTCAGCAAAGTGCTCTGGCCTGGCTGGGGCTTGACCTTGCAGCCCTTGGACCTGAAAGCAGCAGCAGAGCAGCGTTTCCACGGGCCATTCGTGTCACTGGGGCGGCGCTCCTGCCATCGCTGGCGGCTCTGCCTGGCAACAAGACGCACGGCGTGCTGCCACTTACACTGCCAGGAGCTCCCCGTTTGCCAAACGCGAGACATGGCCGGGGCCGCCCGGCAGTCAGGATGACGCAGCACCAGTGCCTACCACTCGCTCGCCAGCTTCTTTCCTATTGCCATTGCTGCTTTCCAGGCAAAGCTACTGCTGTCTTGCTAACCCATACGCTGCCGCGCCACGGGCGGCTAACGCCCGCGGAGCACTGTGCATGGACGTCCCGTGGTATGGACAGCTTTCCAGAGCTGCCACAAAGCCCAGGCAGCTGGAGAAGAAGTGGGGGCTGGCGGAACAATGGAGGTCCTGGGATTTATTATCATGGCTACAATGGTACCAAGCCTGAGGCCCACTGTGCTAAGCGCTGCACAGACAGCCTGAGACGGGCCTGTCCTGAAGCATTTATCATCAAAATGGATAAAAGGATTCGCATCTTCGTTTCACAGACGGAGAACTGGTGGGCAGAGAGATGAAATGACTTGCCCAAGGGGTCTGTGGCAGAGCCCGGAACCAAATCCCGACCCACAGTTAGCCACAAGAGCACCGTGACAGGTGTTGGGAGCAGCCCGGCTGATTCAGCCCCCTGCCACTGGCGCCCTAAGCCTGATACCAAGTGGCGGGACCTCTTATCACCTGTTGGGGGCGAGGAACCCCGGTGGGCAGTCTGTATTCCACTGTCGCCAGAGCCACGGCTCTCCTGGGGCCAGGTGTCTGGCGCTGCCGCGTCCAGCCACATGAGGGGAGCAGACACCTCCCCCCGACGCGAACCCTGAACCCAGCAGAGACGCTGAGGGTCCTGAGGAGCCCTGAAGCCCAACCGCATTGGCAGCTCTCCACCTCGGCCCGAGATCTCGGCACTCGCCCCCCCAGACACGCAGAGCCCGTCCTTACCTGTGTCCTGGCGGAACTGGTGCATGGACTGCAGGTCGATGATGTACGGCGCCAGCTGGGCATCCACCTGCCCCAGCACCACGCTGCCCCGGGCGTCCTCCTTCAGCACGTTCTCGATGTGGTGGCAGACGGCCGCCGTGTAGGGCCGCCAGCGCCCGTGCTCGTTCAGCCACTCCCACACCACCACGCGGGCCAGGTTCTGCGGCGGGAAGCCCAGCCCGTTCACCGAGATCAGCACCCCCGAGCTCGGCCGCGCCATGGTGCCCGGCTGGCAGGCAGCAGAGGGGGTTGGAGACGGAGGAGGTCTCAGCAGGAAGGCATCTTCCCAGGCCCCAGGCCCTGTGGGGGTGGTTCTCTGGGCCAGATTGGCTCGACCTTTCACCTCCGGCTTCACGGCTCTCCGGAAAGCCGAGTGGATGGGAAGGACAGAATCTCTGCAGCGCGCTGGCCCGGAGGAACGATCCTGGGCAGTGCTGCACACAGCCTGTAGATTCTCTAGCTATGCTGGAGCCAGTGCTTGGCCACACCCAGTCCTGGTGCTCCAAAGACCTGGCGCGGCTGCTGGGAGCAGACGGAAAATGGCCCAGTCCCCGCTGCCCCTCTGTTCACAGCCAAATAGGAGGTCCCTAGGAAAATGCGAGTCCCCCGCCTGTGCTTTTCTCCTCCACCCCCCTCTTCCCTGCCCAACTCTCCTTACACCCGGCCCCGTGTGCTCTCAGGCACACGCCTCCACCACCCAGCCACGCTCTCCGCCTCCACAGCGGCAGTAATGAGAGCCTCTGCAGAGCCCTGGTCTCGGGAGCCTCCTGTCTCCGGTCCCTCGGGGAGGCTGTGCAGGGCCATGCAATCCATGCCAGGGGCGATCAGTCTCCAGACCCCCACCACACACCCTTCCCCGCCCCCAATCCCCACAGATTGCCTCACTCAGCCCCACAAGTCTCAAGGCACCCCTCCCTGCCAGACTCCTTCCTCTCCTCCCCGCTGGTCAGACAGGATCACAGCCCCGGCCCCATGGGGCACGGCTGGGGCTCGCTGCAGGTGACTCCTCTGAGATCTGTCCCTGGAGAGGGCACGTCCCCCCAGCCGGAATCACACATGCCCTGCCTGCTGCAGGGGCTCTGGCGTCTTTATTGGGGCAAGGGGGGGACGGGCTGGGCTGGGCTGCGCTGGCGGGTCTCACAAGGAGCTGCTGCAGAAGGGGACCCTTCTTCTTGCTTCCTGCTGCTCCGTCTGTCACGGATGGCTCTGCAGCACCGCACCAGGCCTCACGTAGCAAGGGGAGAGACTGCCCGTTCGCTGCCAGCCGGGCTGGGGAATGCAGCCTGCAAGGGGAGAGCACCAGTCAGTGAAGGGGCTCTAGTCTCTGCCTAGGAGAGCGGACTCCCATCCCCCCACACACATCCTCCCTCTGCAGACCCACCTCCCGGCCTCATTCTTCCTGGGCTGGCTCCTTCCCCCTCCCCCTCATCCATCCAGCTAGGCACATGCACCAGGCTGACCCCTGTGAGTCACAGCTCGGGGGGACCAAAGCCCCACCTATGTCCATTTCACCCCAGCCCATCCGGGGCCATCTAGCCCGTCCCGCCGACGCAGGATCGCCCAGTGGTTTATGCCCCTTTAAGGTGGCGGAGGGGGTGCAGGGATCAGTGCGATACAGAAGAGGGATGCTCTTATAGGCTTAAAGACCACTGCAGGCCCCTCTCCCCTTCCCACCTGCTGGTGAGCGCTCCGCAGTCCCTGGGGCTAGCCCCTGCACGGATCCTGCCGGAGCCGGGTTAAACGGAGCCTCCGACGGATTCGAGTCATGCCCCCCCCCATAAACAAACATCCTCAGCCACCAGCAGAGCCCCTCAGACAGCAAGACCGGCACATCCCCTTGGCTCGGAGCTCTCCTGCCTGCGCCAGCCCCGGCTCCAATGTACACCTGCACTGCAGGCGCAGCCCCCGGCAGCATTCCCGGCACCGGCCCCACATCCCCGCCGGGCTGGGGTGGGTCTGCACCCCCCGCACGAACCAGGTCACTGAGCTGCCTGCAGCAGCCCCCCCGCCCCCGTTTCTCGTCCCCTCCCAGACCTGCTGCACGCCAGCAACAGTGATTTGGGGCAGGGCGGGGGCTTTGCACCCTCACCCCGCAGCCACCTCGCCCTGCTGCGCGGGCAGCCAGCGCCGAGCCGGGTCCCCGGCGGGTCTGACACCCGGAGGGTCCCCGGACGCCCGCCCCGCCCCGCCCCGCGGCAGGTCCCCCGCGCTCAGCGATAGGAGACGGGGCCAGATCCCGCCGCCCCACCCGGCTGCGCCCGCGGAGGCCGGGCAGAGCCCCGGTGACCCAGGCGGGCAGGTGCCTTCCTTCTGCCCCCTGGCCAGCCAGGCTCGGGCACAGCCACGGGGGTCAGCGCGGCCCTGCACCCGGCCCGCACCGCTCCCGCAGCGCACGGGGGGGCCGGGCCCCCAGCCCCCGCCGCAAACAGCTGGCGGCCATGGCGCCGGCTCCCCCTTCACCCCCCGACCCACCTTGGGCTGCCTCCGGCTCGCCGCGCCCGGGCCGCTCCAGCCCCGGAGCCTGGCGGAGGCGGGGACGCGACTGGCTGCAGCGGCGAGGAGCGAGCGCAAAACGGGGGCGCCCGGCCCTCGCCAAAATAGCAACACGCGCAGCGCAGCGCCGCGCCGCGCCGCCGGAGGAGGCTGCGCAGAGCCTCCCTCCGCTCCGGAGCCTTCCTAACGCCGCGGCTGGGGGGGGAGGGAGCCCCCGCCTGGCCGCCGGGGCCGGTGGTGGGCGCTAGCCGGGCGGGCGGGAGGCGATGGGGAGCTCGGAGAGAAGCGGGGAGCCGGGTCCCTCGGCCAGGCGCCCGCTGGGAGAGCTGCCCCGGGGCTGGGCGCTCAGATGTGGTGTGTGGGAGGTGCCCCTCGGAGCTCCGGGCAGCTGTGATCCCTCCCTGAACCCTGCCAGCCCCCAGGCACTGTGCGCCCTCTGAGCCACCCTTCATCTCAGCAGGGCAGGTATCGTTGTCCCCAGTTTACAGCCAGGGAAACTGAGGCACAGAGCGGGGGAAGGGACTCATCCAAAAGGCTCAGTGGCAGAGTGGGGAATAAAACTCAGATATCCTGGGTCCCACTTTCTAATGCTGCCTCCAGTCCCAGCTGCACCCTATACCCAGGGTAGCACCAGGTCATATAGGTCCAGGGGGACCCAGGCCCCACCGATATTCTGGAAAGTGGGCCTAGCCCCACTAATATTGGAGCCAGGTTTGCAAACAGAAGTTTGCTAAGGAGGGGGCCTGGCTTACCTCCCCAGCCACCCTGCATTTGAGTGGAATTGTGACCTGGCACATGGGGGTGCAACATCACTCAGATTTGGCCTGGCTGCCCCTCCATCATGCCACACCTAGCGGGGTGAGGGGGCTTTACACCTGCCCAGACTCCCAGGTATAGGGGCACTGCACCTGGACCTCTGCTAAAGCTGCCCTGTCCCCACTGAAATCTGAAATGGTGCCTCTGCCTATACCCTGGCTGCCCGCCTCCGACCACCTCATCTGCACTGCCTAGAATGCTGCTAGTTTCCCTAGCTGCTCTTTTCCCCAGTTGTCCCTAGGATGCTGTATGATTGCTATGGAGATCGATCTATCTATCTGTCTGTCTGTCTGTCTGTCTATCCAGGCTTTCGTACCATGCTCCAGTGTGCCAACCCCCATCCACTCCAAAGTCATGACTCAAACTGCAAAAACCAAAAATGAGATTTTAAAAAATAACAAATGTGAGGTTCTTTTTCTTTGCCTTTTACTCTCTGCGGCTTTAGGCTGCCCTGGGGTCACATTTCAAGCTTTTCTCTGAGGTCATGAGGGCTGGAAATTTACTTTTAAAAAAATGCTGAAAGCTGAAAGTTTCACTTACTCCCCTGACTCCAGGAGCAGGGACTTTAAGAAAACCCCAATAGCATGAGACTCATGCTAATGTCACAAGAGTTGGCAACACTGATCCTATATCATCTTAATACAGATCCATGGTATCCAGGATGAGTAGGAGAATGAGAGAAAATGGGAACTCTGGACACAGCAGTAGCAGCCTCTGAGGAGAAGGATAAAGACCGTCCCACTACAGCAGGCTACCCGCTGGAAATCAGCTTCATGGTGATGATCGCGATGTTCAAGGTGAGCAACCAGAAACGCAGGCACTCAGAACGCGAGGCCACAGTTGAACCACGGAAATGTTTGTGAATTTGCAAAACATTTGGGGTCAAATCTGAGTTCACGTTTTGTGCCAAGATGCAGGTTTGTCCTTATTTCACACCTCCCAACTGGGGACCCTCTGGTCCATGCTGTGCACCGAAGCAGCAGGTTGACCAGACTTGTCCCCCCCCTGCGCCACCCTGTCCCCACACTGGCTAGAGGAAGCCCCTAGTGCAAACCCTGGCCCCCAATATGCGCCTTGTGAAGGATGGATATTCAGCAGCACTGAAACCCAGCAGCCAGCCAGTGCCTGCCCAGCACCGGTGGAGGGCTCGGGAAGCCAGAAGGATGTTAGCATGCAGACAGGAGCTTGCTTTGCAAGGCTGCGTCTGAAGGCAGCCCACCCAGTGGGGTTCACAGCTACAGGGCTTTGCAGGTGTGGAGCTTCCAATGCAAATCACCCTCCCTGTGCAAAATCCAGTCAACAAGACAGCAGCCTCGGCTACCTCAGGGAGGCTGCTGGCTTTGCAATGAGGAGAACTTCCCCTCTGCTTCCCACAGGCAGAGGCTTGGAGCCCGCTCTGTTAGCTGTCAGTCAGGAGCAGCTCCACTGGGACTGAAGGAGATCCGCAGGGTAATAGAGGCAGGAGTGCCAGGCGAATCCGGCCTACCTAGTCTGGGGACATTCACCCCCAGTGGCTTTGCAGCGCCACCTGCTGGACCTAGCCAGAGCAGCCTTGGCTGGGAACCCCACAGGAGTCTGGGGCCATGGTGTGCACATGAAATGCCCGGGATGAGATGTGCCCAGGGCGAGGCTTAGCCTGCCTAGGCCCTGCAGGATGCCCAGGTGGCAGTGTGGGGAGCGCAGGCGTTTCAGGAGACGTCCTGTGACCCTGGGGAAGGGGGTCTGGTGATGGAGAGCGGCCAGAAAAGCCGAGGGAGATGGAGGGGGAGGGTGGTGGGATTCAGGGAGCACAGCATTTATGAAGGAGTTAAAAGGAGCTGAGGCTTTGTTTTCTGCTGCTCTCTAAGGGAGAAGGTTGGCTGAGAAGGGCGGGGGATTCATTTTGGCTTGAGTTTTTACATTCCAGATCCAGAGCCTGGCTTGATGGGGACCTGAGTAGTGCAACCGTACCACCTCCAGAGCCAGGAGAGCGACGCTGAGCTCTGAAAAGGGCAGGGACCTGGAACCAGACTGCTTCAGACTCCCATGCATAGTGAACGGTTTGGGTAAGGGACTCAGCATGCCACACCTCCCGATGGCGGAGCTGGTTCTCCTGGTAAACACCCCTTCCATCGCGCTGCCCCTCCCGCCAAGCCACGAGACACCTGCTGGGCAGGCCAGACAGCCCGCAATGAACACCACTGAAAACTACCAACCCAAAACCTTGTCTTCCACCCAGCCATATGAAGGAAAGGAAAAGGGCAAAAGCACAATAAAAACAAATCCTTTGCAGGTCACTTTGAATGGAGAACACTGGGCTGTTGAGACCTGTAGTGAAGAAAGAGCGAGCGAGCCCCTGCAGTAAATGACACCTCGTTTGGGTTGGCTCATTAGAGATTCTGCGCTGCACCATCAAGCCCCATTGATGGCACTCCCTCTACAGTCCCCACCCCCCAGCTCCTCGTCTTCCCACACTCCTTGCCCTGAGTGTCTGTAGCATCCCCTCAATTCGCCTTCTGCCTTTGTGAACAGAAAAGGGGGTCCTGTGTCCTTTATATTTCAGGACCCTAGGGATGAGCAGCACCCCGGTGACTGATCTCGCTCTGTGTGTCTGCGCTAGGTACCGTACTTTTAACACACCCTGGCAGTGTGGGCCCAGCTACCCACTCTGGGCATTGTGATCTGGCACATGGGGTCACAGCCCCACTGAGGTTTGGCCCGGCTCCCTCTCCATCAACGCCACACACCCAGATTTGGCATGGCCACCCCTCCATCCTGACAGCAGGTGGACCGGGCCAAACCTGAGTGGCACTGTCAGCCCGTGCACCAGGTCACACCACCTGGAGCAGGGAGCTGGCAGCAGTCACCACTTGCTCTCCAGCCCCCCTTCCCATGGCCTCCTCCCCACACCAGCCGGGGACTAGGGCTGTGGTGCCAGGGTGGAAGGTGGTTGTGAATGGTTTGTGCCCCCTCAGAGGGCTGAGTCCCGAGAAGAGGTGAACCACCCCGCGCTGCATCGGCTGTCAGCACCCCACAAGGCGAGCGGCTATGCTGTACCCCGCCACAAGGGGGCCTGCCGGCAGGGCAGCTGCTCTTCGGGGGGGCACAGGATGAGTGCATTAGAATGCTGGGTTTGGGGAGCAGCTGGAGCCGCGACAGTGGGGCCAGGATCGCTGTAGGCTGGTGACACAGTCCAGCCAGGGCATCACGACCCTTCCTCGGGCCCAGGCTCGGAGGGAGGCCACACAGCGCCTTGTTACTATCACAAGAGGAAAAGAGTGCATCACTTTAGAAGAAGTAGGGCAGTGCTTAAAGGTGTTAACAAATAAGACTGAGGAATTCAAGTGCCTGTATGCCATTGTTCTGGGGTGTGACTGAAAACTGATGTTCAGTCCAGCCAGATGTGCTGCACAGTTACATAATCTTATGGGAAAAGCTACTGCCAGCTGAAGTTGTTCGTATGTGTATGTTAGCTGTTCCTAGTTCCTGTTCCTAGCAATTTCAGGATATGCTGGACGACAATCACCATCACGTGCCCAGGCCCTACCAAGGAGACACGCCCACGGAGCCTGCTCCAGCGGGAGGAAGCAAGCCCAGGAAGGAGCGCGGACCAGCAGCAGGGCCAGGCTATGTGTGCTGAGAGCCGGGAGTAGCAGAGGAACCAGGTGACCAGCCTCCGCTGCCCAAAAAGACCTTGGGAGGGGAAAGGGGCTTTGGAGCCGCCGGAGCGTGACCCCCCCAGAAAGGCCCTGCCAATCACCGTCAGCAGCAGTGCCTGTCGCCCACACCCGCTGACAACCCCCCCAACACAGTCTGATCTCTGTTACAGCAAATCCCCTGGCTTTGGGCCAGTCCCATGACCTTGGGGGCTGAGGCTCTGGTGACCTGTGGCACTGGCAGGCTGAGGGGATGGGCCTGTCTGCTGTCCCACTAAGATGGAGGGAGCGGGTCAGCTGACAGCCCCCTGAAGATCCAAGCTGACTCTCCCATTGAGACCTCGGCAGGGGGAGGCAGCCTGCCGGCTACCAGCCCAGCCCTCTTAGAAGCCAGCCCCAGGCAAGAGGGAAAGCCCCGCCCCTGACAGAGGAGACCCATGCCCAAATGAAGATAGAGGCACTGGGCCCCGCCGGGGCGGGGGTTGGCAGGAGCGGCTCAAGCCCTCAGAGGGGTTGGCTTGGCTCTGCTCTGCAGCTGGCACGTTTCGTGCCCTCTAGCCCCACCGGAGCTCTGCTCGGCCCCTTCACATCCATGCCCTCACCCCTCTCCCGCCCCTCAAGCAGCTGCTTGCATGCAGACCATGAGCTTCCCGCTCCAGCCATAGACACGTGTCTCTAGACAGACCTAGTCCATGGGCCTGCAAGGGTTAAAATAACTCGCACCTCCTCTGCAACGGCCTCACCCCCGCTGGTCACTGGTGCCCAGAGCTGGCCAGGCGTGGCTCCAGGGCAGGGCGAGCCGGGTGCAGAGCGGAGGGCAGCCGCACACCCGGCGGAGGAGCCCAGGGCTGGAACAGAAGGAGGCTGCGGGTTGGACCTGAGGGATACTAGCATAGCCACGTGTGGGACGCCAGCCCGGCCCGGCCCAGCAGGGGTTCTCCAGGCCTGGATTTGAGGGGCGCTGGCTTAGCTGGCGGGAGGCTGTGGCGCAGGGTAGAGCGTCTCTGGCAGAGCTGTCTGGAGCTCCCAGGGCAGAGCAGGTGGGGCGGGGATGCGCTGCCCTGGAGAAGGGGAAGGACAGGCTCTCCAGTGTGAGGGGGCCAAGGCCAGCATGCCACGCTGGGGCGGAGCCGCAACCCGGATTTAGGCTCCTTGGGAAACTCTTCGTTAACCCACCAGAGGGCAGCAGGAGCCCAGGGATGGAGATCACAGGGCAAGGCGGACAGGCCGTCACTGGTCTCCTAGGGAGGCGGCAGGCAGGCTTTGTTCCAGCCAGTGGGGCGGGAACTCGGTGCCTGGCGTTCTCGGCGTGTCCCAGGCACTCCGGAGTCAGCCAAGGGTCCCTGTTCCCCTTGCCGTGGAGCGACTGACAGCAAGAGACCGGCTGGGGACTGAAGGCTAGTGCTGCCCCTCACGGCTCAGTCATTCCTGTTTGATCCCTTCAAGGGCCTGGGCGTGATGAGTTGTGAAGCCTCAGCCCAGTTCCTAGTGGCTGAGAGCCAGCATCCCACCCGCACCGAACGCTCACCTTGTTAGCGGTCCCCCTCGGGAAGCCATGGCTCAGACAAGCCACTGAGACCTCGAGCCAGACCCCTCCAGGGCAGTAGGGAGTGGGGAGAAAGCTTGCCCTGCGGCTATTGTTCTGTGGCTACGCAGCAGCAGTCAGCTTACTTAGCCTGTGACCTTCCCGGGGCAGGGACTGTCTTTGTTACATGTTTGTCCAGGGGTGCTGGGTAGGGGGCTCCTTGGTGCTATGCTATACACACACCACGTCAGAAGGAAGCACACGCCCCCGGTTGGAGGTGGGAAAGCCTGAGCTGGCAGCCTCGACCTCTGCTATTCACCTGGGGCAGTCGCACTCCATTCAGGCCTTGCATTCTCCTGTCTCTGGGAAGCTGAGTGGGATTTGCACAAAGGCTGGCTGGTTGCCGGGCAGGCCCGCACAGCCCGGCTCGGCTTATGGGCCAAGCGCCCCTCCTGTGTCTGATCAGTGTGGGGCTACACCCTGGAAATGGAGAGCTCAGCGAGGCCCCGCTCGCTCACGCTGGGGAGAGGGGGGGAAGAAAGTGACACACCCCATCACGGGAGAGACCATGAGGCCCTCGCCCCGACACATCCTTGCAGGGCAGAGCATTTGGGTGTCACATGGGATCTCCACTCACTGGGGAGCCTGCAGGGCAAGAATCTCTGCCCCCACGGGGCAGCTGGGCGGCTTGGCTGGCTATAGCTCTGGTGCTCCCTGCAATGCACATTGGGGGCCTGCGGGTTTATAGAGCTGCCTTTGGGTGTCTGACGGGAGGCGCAGGCCCTGGGCCTTGTGGTGCATGCGTACGTCGGTTTGGGTTTAGAACAGAGAGGAACTTGCCCCTGGCAAGTTATAGTTGGGGAGCATTCCACGGGAGCCCAGGCAGCCGTGCAGCTGAGCACCAGATCTGCGCTTGAAACCCCAGCTCCCAGCATCTGGTGTCTCAGCATTTTCCATGGGAAGGGCCCTTTTTTAATTTGCTTTCTACCTTCAGTGCAGTTCTCCCTCCTCGGTCAGGGCTCCAACGCTGGCATGCGGCTACTGCTTGGGAGCCCTGCCACACAAAAAAGCAGCAAGCCGGGGAAACTTGAATGGCCTGCAAATGGGCAGGAGCCGAAGCAGAAGATCGCACCAACAGCAGTCCAACACCCTGACTCAGAAAGAAGAGCAGCAGCAGATTACGGTTGGAAGGGACCTCAGGAGGTGTCTAGTCCAACCCCTGCTCAAAGCAGGACCAACCCCAGCTAAACCATCCCAGCCAGGGCTTTGTCCAGCCGGGCCTCAAAAACCTCTAAGGATGGAGCACATCCTGCCAGCAGGTCACTCTCCCGCCCAGGTTTCTAGTCTCTGTCCCGAAGAACGGAGGCATTAGAGCTACTCAGTTAAATGGTTGTAAGAATTTTTTAACAGGGGGAAACAGGGTATTTCCCTCCAATGTCATGCTCATAAACGGCTGACCTACTTTTGCTGACGCTTTCCAAAAAAAATTCAGCCTGAGGCAGACACCTTGCATGGGTCATTACAGCCAAGCAGTTGAAGTCTGGCAAAGATGCAAGCAACTGAAAACAGGGTCTTACAGTGGGAAGCGTTAGACAACCTTACCTGTAGCCAGTGCTACCAGCCCCACCTACAGTAGCACTGCATGGGCTCCTGTGCATCTTTCTGCCCTGTGCCTGCCTACTGCCCCCGGGATTTCGTTGCTTGTAGTAGCAGCAGTAGCTGAAGCCCTTGTGGCCAGCTCCAGTGTTTGTCTGGGTCCATTTATTTCCAAGGTCACAAACCAATCTGTTAGAGAACCTTGCTTTGGAAATACAGATCTATCAAGAGACCCAGCAAAGAACTCCGGGGCAAATTCTTTCCTGGTGTAACTGCCCTGACTTCATTGGAGATGTATCTGAAGAGAATTTGGCCATCTGCTCCAGCTCTATGAATGTATTTTGCTTTGTGATTCTTTGCAGTCTGGACTGAGAATGACGCACTTTTGCCAAACGGTTGTTGTGTTGCAAGAAAGACACCGCACCCCTTGTGCCGGATACCTACACCCCGTGTTGCAATTACCTCCATGCCTATTGCAAACAAATCTAGGCTCTGCTGAATATTCACTCTCTCTTGTGTTCCATCTGGATGATTTGGGATGCTGTTTGAATTAGATGCACCTCAGTCCTTTTGCTTTCGTTTGGGAAGCCCAATTTTTACTAGCTGTGCAGAGTCGAGTCCGTCTCTAACAGTAACCTTGTTTTGATCGGGCTGTCAGTTGTCCTACGAATAACTTCTTCTCAGATTAGTCTGTTCACGTTCACCCAGCTTAGTTTCATTCCCTAGCTCTTTAACGTAGTGCTCCGTGCTCTCCCTAGGCAGCAGCTTTCCTGTAAAGAGAAGGTGCCGTCCCTAAGTGACATTCTTGCATGGATCAAAGCATCTTGAAAACCTGTGCATGGCTCTGTTGAACCATTGCATATTGTGGTAAAGTCAGGCCAGATGGCTGCTATTTGTGAGCCGGGAAGTGCTAAAGGCCCCACCCCCTGGGTGGGAGGAGTCACTGGACCCAGGACACAACTGATGGCATGGGACAGAGAATGAAAAAAGGAGCGGGCGTGGGGGTCACGGTCAAACGGAGGGAACCAGAAAGGGACACGGAGCAGAGAAACCCGGACAGCGCTCATTGCTCCCAGAAGGTGTCAAGGGAGCCGGCGGACGCTGTCCAGAGGAACTCTGCCCAGATGCATGAGTGGACAGAGGAACAGAAGCAGGCCCCACAGTCGCAGAGCACCCCACCTGCCAACCTCCTCTTCCTGCTCTCATAGATGGCCACTTTGGCCAGGGCTAGGAGGAGGTTGACGAGGAGGTCCCATGATTTTGTGGGGCCACGGATGGGGTGTGTGTATAAAAACAGGTGTGGGGAGAAGTGCAGCCAGAACCTCAGCAGGAGGTTCTGGAGGACCCGGAACAGGGGCTGCAGCCTGGCGCACTCGAGGTAAATGTGTGCCAGGGTCTCCCTCACGCCGCAGAAGGGGCAGGTGTAGGGGCGAGGGGTGAACCACGCCAAGAGCACACCCATGCTCACAGCTCCATGAAGAAGCTGCCAACCGATGTCCCCGGCAGGCCATGGGGTCAGGGTGGAATACAGACTGGCCAACCGGGGACCCTCGCCCTCTGCAGGTGACAACAGGTCCCGCCACTTAGTGTCAGGGTGGGACATTAGGGCGAGGAAGTGAAGGGTGTGGAGCACGAGCACATAGAGATGGTTCCTCGGCGCGGTTCGGGAGAGGACCGGCTACAGGTCGTGCAGCCGGCTCGGTGCGTGGGGAGAGGGTGGCCGGGGGAGGGGAGGCGCTCGCGGGGCTGAGGCCCGATGGAAAGCGCTGGAAGGCTGGGACTTGGGGGGGGGGGCGCCCTCTCGCAAGACCCACTCGAGGTAGACCCAAGCAGCGGGGCGCAAGGCTGCCCTCACCTCCTGGAGTACGCACCAGGGGGTTCGAAGAGTGGAGAGCCCCATGCGCCGAGCCAGAGCCTGGGGATCCACCCAGTCCCCCTGGTCGTAGTCCATGAGATCTCGGATCTTGATGACTCCGGCCAGGACCAGCCTCCGTCGCATCGAGAGGGACTCCGCCACCTGCACATGGAGTTGGGGGTTGTGTAGCAGGGGCTCTGCGAGGAGATCCCCCACTCGGTAACCGCAAGGGGCCTGGAGGCCGAGACCAGCCTCCATGTCCGGAGGAGGTCCTGGTAGAAGGCCGGCAGCTCAGAGAGATCTCGCGGAAGACCTCTCGGATGGAGATAAAAGAGCTGCCGGTCGTATCGGAGCCCTCGGAGGCAGCGGAGGAAGGCGTGCACCAAGTGGCTCCACGCCGGACTACCTGCACCATAAAGGAGTCTCTGCAGGGCCTGGAGGTGGAAGGTGTGGACCTGGCTGCGGATGCAGCACAGGCCCTGCCCCCCTTCCTCCAGGAGGAGACTCAGGATCCCTGCAGAGACCCAGTGCAGTTCTGGCCAAAAG
Organism: Emydura macquarii macquarii; assembly: GCF_026122565.2. NCBI lineage: Eukaryota > Metazoa > Chordata > Testudines > Chelidae > Emydura > Emydura macquarii. Next base: position 10,329,509 of record NW_027131391.1, on the reverse strand, counting down.
AACTCCAGAACCGTCTTCTGGAGGTGGGCTAGGAAGCTTGGGGTCAGGACCAGGGTGTTGAGCTGGTGCCAGAGCATGGACAGGACCAGCTGGTTGAGCACCACTGCCCTCCCTCAAAGGGAGAGGCACTGGAGCAGTCCTGTCCATCTCCACAGCCGTGCAGACACCCTGCCCTCCAAATCTTGCCAGTTCTCCGCCGGGAAGTGATGGGTGGCAGAAAGGTAAACGCCCAGATAGAGCAGCGGACCCGCGCTCCACCGGATGGCTTGAAGCACAGGTGGGAGGGAGCTCGCCCACCACCCGGTCCCTACCATCAGGCCAGAGCTCTTGATCCAGTTGACCCGGGCGGAGGAGGCTGCCGAGTAGACGGCCAGGCAAACCTCCAACCGCGCCAGGTCGCCCGGGTCCTGGACCGCGAGGAGCATGTTGTCAGCGTACGCTGACAGGACCAGCCTTAGCACTGGCTCACGGAGCACCAACCCCGTCAACCTCCGGCGGAGGAGGCAGAGGAAGGGCTCGATGGCCAGAATGTACAGCTGGCCCACCAATGGGCAGCCTTGACACACGCCTCGCCCGAAGCTGACCGGTTCGGTCAGGGTCCAGTTGAGCTTGACCAGGCACTCTGTGGAGGCATACAGCACCGGAGAAAAGCCACGAAAGAGGGCCCGAAGCCAAACGCCTGCAGGGTGCCCAGGAGGTACCCGTGGTCCATCCTGTCGAACGCCTTCTCCTGGTCCAGGGACAGGAGGGCGAACGACAGACCATCCCTACACTAGAGCTCCAGGAGGTCCGGGACCAGATAGAGATTATCAAAGATGGTATGACCTGGGACGGTATAGGTGTGGTTGGGATGGACCACATCCTGCAGCACGGACCCCAGCCTCAGCAAGATGGCGTTGGCCACGATTTTATAATCCGTGCCGAGGAGCGAGACAGGACGCCAGTTCTGAAGGTTGCAGAGGTCCCCCTTTTGGGCAGAGGAGGAGTGGGATCCAGAGGATCCGGCAGAGTGGGCCCATGAGAGATGGTGATGGGAAAGGTAGATGCTGTCCAACCGGGAGTGGCTCAACCGGTCTTCCCCCACCTGGACAAAGGTGAAGGTGACGATGTTGTCCAGGTGGTGGTCACGCCAGACATCCACCAGGGAGTGACGGTCTACAATCCCCCAGAGGACATCCCCATTCCTTGTGTTAAAGTCCCCGCCCAGGACCAGGCACTTGCGAGGATCTAGGGTCCTGAGGAAGGCGGATGCCTGCTGGAAGAACCACACACGCTCCGGGTCCGATGTCGGGACGTAGATGTTGACAAGGTTCAATGCCAGCTCCTCTATGTGGACCCAGAGGTGCAGCAGGTGGCCCGGCACAAATTCGGTGACCCCCAGCACCTCGGGCTGCAGGTCGGGGGAGAACAGGGTGACCAATCCGTCCGTGCGGGCGGAGAGGTGACCAAAGGACACCCCGTCCCCCCAGTCCAGCCGCCAGCTGGCCTCAGCAACTGGATCCGTATGGGTCTCCTGCAGGAGTGCCACAGAGTACCCCTGCTCCCGAAGGAAGGAGAGCACATGGCTCCTGCGGAGACCCGTCTCACAGCCCCTGATGTTTAAGGTTGCAAAGGTGACAGGCATTATGAGGAGGGCTGGGGGAAATCTCGTGGGCAGGAGTGCTAGCGGTTCCCATCAGGCTCTGCAGCAATCTGTGGCTGGTCCCGAAGGTCACAAGGGCATCACGGAAGCTGCGGACCCGCTGGTAGGCTGCAGTGTCCTGCCGCCTGGTCACTTTCCCCTCCTTCATCGTGGCCCTCACGGCCCAGAGGACGTGGTGGAAATCCCCCTAGTGCTGCAGGGCGAGCTGCACCTGGTTCTGGGCACCGCATGTCCCGGAGGAAGGAGCGCAGCTCGTCGCGCAGCACCTCGGGGGGGTCATCCTCCGTCTTGGCCCCCATGGTGGCCCTGCGGCCGGCTGGGGTGGGCAATATGGGTGGTAGCAGAGGGAAGACAGCAGCCCCGAGCGGGCTGGGAGAGGTAACGGCAAAGGTCACTCCCTGGCAGCACGCAAGGGGAAAGGAGACAACTCCAGGGGTGGCAGAGGTACAGGTAGCGAGGGGGGGAGCGGAAGGGTTTGTGGTGGGGTGGGAGCCAGAGGGGGATCAGGAGCAGGGAGGGAGGCAGGATCTGGGGCAGGACTCGGAGCAGGAGAGGGGACAGGGCCAGGATCGGGGGCGGGGTCCATGTCCCAGCAACTGGGCCAGCGGGGAGCAGTGCCTCCTGATCGAGGCCAGGAGCTAGAGAGGCAGGCAAGGTGGGGGCATCTGCCATGGGGCTGGGCTCCGGGCCCCTGTGCAGGGACAGCCAGGCTGGCACCCTTGGGGGGGATGAGCGGCCGGTGGCCCGGAGCCTGGCCGCTCAGCCCCAGCCATTGCCACAAGGGCTGTGGCGGTGGGGGTGCGGCCACCTGCTGGCCGGGCAGACGGGTCCAGGGGGGCCTGGGGACAGGAGCGGGGGCAGCAGCCTGGGAAGGGGGGGAGAGGTGGCTGGGTGCTGCCCACATCAAGGCCCGCCATGGGGGGGGTTGTCCACCCCTTGGCAGGCCGGGGTCAGACCCAGAGCATCGATCTCGTTGCGCAGAGGTGATAGGTCCCCCCCACCACCATGAAGTCTCCCCGGTGGCAGCCGAGGAGGCAGTAGCTCCGGCACTGGTGGGGGGTTCGGATGACAAAGGGGCAGGGGGGCTGCTGGCCGGGGCTTCCTCGAGGAGGGACTCCAGCAGGGAGATGGTGTGTCCCACGTCTGCCACCCCGGCTTCCTCAGCCGGTGCCGCCTGCTGGGCTCCGGCAGGGAGCACGGTGGAAGGCCCGTCTCCAGCAGCCCCCTTCCTGGTCTTGCAGGGGCTCTCTGCCCCCTCGGTGACGAGGGGGAGGGGTGCTGGGCTCCGGCCTTGCATGTGCTGCGCTTGCCCTGCATGAGCACCCAGTCCTCCAAGGTGGAGGGCCAGGCAGCCGGGGCAGGGCCAGGGGGCAAGAGCGCAGGGGTTGGGGCTTGGGAAAACAGGGGGAGAAGAGGCCTCCCCCCGGGGTGAGCCCACTCCGGTGCCCGACAGTGGTGGCCCTGGCTCCATCTCCTCCACAGGCCCAGCCAGACTGAGCCGGGCATCAGTGGGGCCCACCCGCTCGCCTGGGCCTGCCAGGAGGGACACCCCCAGGGCCTGAGCAGAGCTGACGTCCCACGACGGAGGAGGAGGGGCGGCCACAGGGACCGGATGGCTAGGGGCACCGCCGCTGGCCTGGATGGCACCCTCCTGAGTCCCGGGCCTCCCTCCTTGCCGGGCCAGGGGGCAGTCCCTCTGGACATGCCCTGTTGCCTGGCAGAGGTAGCACCTGGCCTCCACCATCGAGTAGTGCACCTGGTACCAGGCCTCTTGATGGGGCACCAGGAACGACCCCTCGAGCGCCTCTTTGTCATGTGCCACCGGCGGCAGCTGCACCTGCTGGCGGAAGGAGAGGACGTGGCAGAGGGTGGGGTCCTTGCAGCCGAGGGGAAGTGGCTGATGACGGAGAGGGGCTTCCCCAGGGCGGAGAGCACAGGCAGAAGGGTGGCATTGGGGAGGAAGGGCGGGACGGAGGTGAGCACCACCCGTACGCCCAGGTCCTCCAGGGGTTCCATGGGGACGTGGATGCCCCCCACCGCCAGGCCCATCTCCACCGCCTCCTGGGCGGCAGCCTCGGATGCCAGGAAGAACACCGCCTTCCCGTACATCATTGAGGCTGCCACCACGGCCGTGGGCCCCACCACCCACGCCAGCGCCCGCATGTAGGTCTCCACGTGGGGCGAGGCGGGTACCAAGAGGCACCGGACACCGTGTTTCCTGGTGAGGGTGGAGAAGGGGCCCCGGCCCCCAGGGATGGTGCCGGAGGCAGCGGTCGGGACAGGTGATAAGGTGGCGAGTGGCGGGCCCGCGGCCACCTGGGCGTATGCCCTGGGAGCGTCACTGCCCCCCAGAGCTGGTGGAAGGGACAGTGGGGTAGGGGAGAAGGGGGAACCCTGCCACCAGAGGCGTTGCTGTCCAGGCAGGGGCCTTACTCCTCTTTTCCCCCCTGGCCCCTCTTTCCAGCTGAGGGCACGCCCCCCGGAGCAGGGGGGCAGGAGCCGTGGCAGCAGTGGAGTCCCCGGAGCCCCTACTCGAGTTGTCCAGTGCCGGTGCCGCGGGACCGAAGCCCGGTGACCCAGCAGCGGTAGCGAGGCCAGGCACCGCGGGCGGGGATGGATCATTGGGGCGAGAGGGAGGGGCAGGAGCGTCTGGGGAGGGGGGCCCGGCCCCAGGCACACCCGCCATCCTGGGAGTGGGTAGGAGCAGGTTCAGGAGGGGGGTAGGAGACGGAAGAGGGAGGGAGGGGAAGGGGGAGAAAAGAGGGGAAGAGGTGGGGGAGGAGGGACAGGGTTGGGAGGGGAAGGGGGGGGGGGGCAACGGCTCCTCCCAGCAAGGCTGAGAGCCAGGGAGGAGGGACCCAGCCCAAGAAAAGATGGCGATGCACTCACCAGCCCTGGGTGGGACACCGGCTCCTCCGGCTGCACAGGGGAGTGCAGTGTGCGGGGGGGCAACTAAAAAGAGGTGGGGGGTCAATGAAAGGAGGCCATGAGCACTGCTGGGGCAGGAGCACAGGGGCCAGGGCAGGGGGGAAGCAGCAGCGGGCAGGGGTAGGTGGGGGGGGGTAGGGCTGGGGAGGCTCAGGGGCAAACGGCTGGAGCCGGGCGGGGCAGGGAACAAACCAACACAGGGGCTGGGGCAGGGCAAACACACTGAGCAGACGGAGGCCAAAGCGAGGCTGGCGGGACAAACAGACAGACAAGCAGACAAACAAACCAAGTAACAAACCACGGGGGGGGGGGGGAGAGCAGTCGGCAGGGGCAGCTATGGGGAAGGGGGCAGAGAAGGGGAAAGGCAGGAGTGCCCCCAAGCATGGGGGCAGCAGTAGGGAGGGGCACGCCCAGCAGGAGCAGTGGGAGGGAGCGGCTGGCAAGGAAAGGCCATTCTGCAGGTGGTGGTAGCGGCAGAGGTGCTGGAGGGGCTCACTCACCCTCTCCCTCCTGGCCAGGGAGGGGGGAGACTGGCCGGCCGGCCGGCAGGGACCCCAAGCACCAGCGGCAGCAGCAGCCCCCAAAAGGGGAGGCCAGGGCCGGCATGTCAGCCCCAGGCTGCTAAAGGCCCTTTTCCCTGCAGGCAGGGGAGCAGTTACTGCAGGTCAGTCAGAGACACCTGGACCCAGTGAAGGGCGACTCCAGGGGTACTTTAACCTGCCCCCCTAAAGGGCGGGAGAACAAAGGAGAGAAGGATGTTGCCAGAAGGTTTGTGGTAGCTGGAGAACAGACTCCCCCTGCCCAGCAGACAGTGCTTCTCTGCAGCCAGAGAAGCAGAGCGAGGAAAAACCCCAGCCCCAGCCTGCAGGAAGGACCCGTGTCGCCGACCCTCCACGGCTCTACCACCACCACCTCTACAGCCCTGAGAAGGAGCCACAGAAAGGTACCTCCCTGGGGCATATACATTGACTGGGACTACCTGCCCCTCCCCTGTGGGGTTGAAGGACTGCCCCCAGACCTGAAATAAGGCCTGCACCAAATGCTGCGTGAGAGAGGTGCCGAGGGGAAGAGACAAAGGATTGGTCCAGGTTGGGGCAGAGTTACCACAGGCCGCGCTGCCAAAGGAGACTGTTGCCAATGGGCGAGGCCAAGGGGGGTTGCTATACCACGATGTTACAGTTCTCTGTGGGCCTCCTACATGGAGCTGCAGGGAGGATTTCACCTTCCCCAATTTCTCTCCAATCCCATTGGCTTGCAGGAGAATTGGGAAGACCCTGGATTGGGCCAGTGTGTGGCAGGGTGGTATACTGGCTTTCTGCTTCTCCAGGATCTAAGCTGTCCTTTAAAAATAGAAGTACTTCTCTGTGCTAGCAAGATCATAGAATCATAGAGTTGGAAGGGACCTCAGGAGATATCTAGTCCAACCCCCTGCTCAAAGCAGGACTAACCTCAGCTAAATCATCCCAGCCAGAGTTTTGTCAAGCCACAGCTTAAAAACCTCTAAAGTTGGAAATTCCACCACCTCCCTAGGTAACCCATTCCAGTGCTTCACCACCCGCCTAGTGAAAAACTTTTTCCTTATGTCCAACCTAGACCTCCCCCACTGCAACTTGAGACCGTTGCTCCTTGTTCTGTCATCTGCCACCACTGAGAACAGCCTAGCTCCATCCTCCCTGGAACCCCCTTTCAGGTAGTTAAAGGCTGCTACCAAATCCCCCCTCATTCTTCTCTTCTGCCGACTAAACAAGCCTAGTTCCCTCAGCCTCTCCTCATAAGTCTTGTGCTCTAGCCGTCTAATCATTTTTGTTGCCCTCTGCTGGACTCTCTCCAACTTCTCCACATCCTTGTTGTAGTGGGGGGCCCAAAACTGGACACAATCTCCAAATGCGGCCTCACCAGTGCAGAATAGAGGGGAATAATCACTTCCCGTGATCTGCTGGCAATGCTCCTACTAATGCAGCCCAATATGCTGTTAGCCTTCTTGGCAACCAGGGCACACTGCTGACTCATCTCCAGCTTCTTATCCACTGTAACCCCCAGGTCCTTTTCTGCAGAACTGCTGCCTAGCTCGTCGGTCCCCAGTCTGTAGCTGTGCATGGGATTTTTCCGTCCAAAGTGCAGGACTCTGCACTTGTGCTTGTTGAACCTCAGTAGATTTCTTTTGGCCCAATCCTCCAGTTTGTTTAGGTCACTCTGTATCCTATCCCTGCATTCCAGGGTATCTACCACTCCCCGCAGCTTAGTGTCATCTGCAAACTTGCTGAGGGTGCAATCTACCCCATCCTCCAGATCATTAATGAAGATGTTGAACAAAACCGGCCCCAGCACCGACCCCTGGGGCACTCCGCTTGTGACCGGCTGCCAGCTAGACATGGAGCCATTGATCACTATCCATTGAGCCCTATGCTCTAGCCAGTTCTCTATCCATTTTATAGTCCATTCATCCAACCCATACTTCCTTAACTTGCTGATAAGAATACTGTGAGAGACCGTATCAAAATCTTTGCTAAAGTCAAGATATATCATGTCCACCGCTTTCCCCACATCTACAGAGCCAGTCACCTCTTCATAGAACGCAATCAGGTTGGTCAGGCATGACTTTCCCTTGGTGAATCCATGTTGACTGTTCCTGATCACCTTCCTCTCTTCCAAGTGCCTTAAAATGGATTCCTTGAGGACCTGTTCCATGATTTTTCCAGGGATTGAGGTGAGGCTGACCGGTCTGTAGTTCCCTGGATCCTCTTTCCTCCCTTTTTGAAGATGGGCGCTATATTTGCTTTTTTCCAGTCATCAGGGACCTCCCCCAATTGCCACGAGCTTTCAAAGATAATAGCCAATGGCTCTGAAATCGCCTCAGCCAACTCCCTCAGCACCCTCGGGTGCATTGCATCCGGCCCCATGGACTTGTGTATGTCCAATCTTTCTAAATAATCTTGGACCTGTTCCTTCAGCACTGCGGGATGTTCACCTGCTTCCTATTCTGTGCCGCCTAGTGCAGTAGTCTGGGAGCTGACCTAGTCTGTGAAGACAGAGGCAAAAAAGGCATTGAGTACCTCAGCTTTCTCCACATCCTCTGTCAGTCTGTAAGGGGCCCGCACTTTCCCTAATCTTCCTCTTGTTGGTAACATACCTGTAGAAACCCTTCTTGTTCCCCTTCACGTCCCTTGCTAGCTGCAACTCCAATTGTGCTTTGGCCTTCCTGATTTCATTCCTGCATGTTCGAGCAGCATTTTTATACTCCTCCCTAGTCATCTGACCAAGCTTCCACTTCTTGTAAGCTTCTTTTTGGTGTTTAAGTTCACCAAAGACTTCTTTGTTAAGCCAAGCTGGACGCCTACCATATTTGCTATTCTTTCTGCACCTCGGGATGGTTTGTTCCTGTGCCCTCAATAAGGTTTCTTTAAAATACAGCCAGCTCTCCTGGATTCCTTTCCCCCTTTTATTAGCCTCCCAGCGGATCCTGCCCATCAGCTCCCTGAGGGTGTCAAAGTTCACTTTTCTGAAATTCATGGTCCGTATCCTGCTGTTCTCCTTCCTTCCTTTTGTCAGGATCCTGAACTCGACCATCTCATGGTCACTGCTGCCTAGGTTGCCACCCACTTCTACCTCCCCTACCAAATCTTCCCTGTTTGTGAGCAGCAGGTCAAGAGAAGCACGGCCCCTAGTTGGTTGCTCCAGCACTTGCACCAGGAAGTTGTCTGCAACACTCTCCAAGAACTTCCCATTTTCAGGGATCCCATTTTCAGGGATGGGTTTAACCTCCTGCTTTTTCAAAACCAGACATCTGCACAATTTGCTGAAAGCACGAGCCGTATCGTTTGAAGGCAGGGCTTATTCTGTGGCTGGAACTTGGAAGAGCACCAGCACCACTACCTTTTTTTTTTCCCATTTGGCCCCAAGGAAGGACAGCGGGCCCCTCCTCCAGTTCCTTTCCAGACAGGGATTCGGGGCATTCCATGTATGTCGAAGATTTCGTTATTCCCTGCCCATAACCCTGTGATCAGACTGGCTCCTTCCTGGTATGTGCCTGGGACAGATCCAAGAGTCAGCCTGTCACCTCCCCTCCGGCCCGCCTCTAACGGGAAAGCAAGGTCAGGCTCCCAGATGCATGTGTTTTGTGACCTCCCTGGGCGATGTCCAAGACATTCCCCTTTGCTGCTCTGGGATGGCTCCTCCACTCCCAGCACTGGTTCAGTCTGGGCATATGTCCCAGAACATTCAATGGGACTTCAACATCACTGGGATGTGCTGAGGGCTTCGAGGTCACAGAGCAGGTGGCTGTCTAGGGACTCCCATGCCATGCTGGTGCACCCCCAAACTCCAGCGCTTCAGGCCCCAGACCATCACGGGAGCATCTGCCAGCAACTAGTGAAATGGTGCAGAAAGAGCAGTGCTTGAGAGCTCCCAGCCGTTACAGCTCTCCCAGGAACTGGGCAGGAATTGCGTGGACTCTCTCCAGCCCCAGTTTCTCCCAGCAGAAGGTGCTGTCATGGTTTTTTCCCAGGGTGGGCCACAGAGAGACTGGCTCCCTCCTGTTCTTCTCCCAATCTTGTAAACTCCCGCTGGCCACCACAACAACTGCTTACAGGGAAAGCGACATTCGGAACATTGTTGTGTACTTTTTGCTTCCTTTAATGCTCTGGAAGCAAAGAGGAGCAAAGCCAGTGTGACTGGCCATCTCTGTGCAGCCCCCAGCAAGCACTCGATGGACCACCATCTGGAACCGCCCCTGCTGGGAGCAGGTTAGTAGCAACAGCTGTGGGGAGAGCTCATGGCTGTTCAGATCCCCCACTCTGCCAGTAGGAATGACAGGAGGGACTGGTGCAGGACTGGCAGCTACCGTACAAGGGGAACCCACAGATACTCCAATCTGAACCCCGCTCAGCTGGAGAGCTGGCTCCCCTCTGCTGCAGTCCCAGCCTCTCCCAGCAGGAGACACTGCAGAGACTGGGACAGGAGAACTGGCACTGTGCTAGGCTGCAGCCCCTCCGGTCTCATCCCGTGCCAGCTCTCCCAAATGCTGCTGACATACAGCCCTTTCCCTGGGAGACAGCAGAAAGAACCAGACAGCTGGTCTGGTTCAGCCAACGCCACCAAGACCCTTTTGTTTCGAAGGCTTAGCAATCCTTCCAGCCTCAGGTCCCAGGGCTGGCTCATAACCACATTTTTCCATGAGTTAGAGCGGAGTTCTCTGGCTGCAGAGCGCTTTTCCCGCCCTCGCTTTTCTTGCTCGTTAGTAGTGTTCACAGCTCTGAATTGCTACGGGATATCTGCTCCCCAAATGGGAAAGTGAGGCTTCCCTGCACCAGCCTGTGCTGCAGGCTGTTATGGGGCTCGGATTACATTGCTTCGAACATATGAGAAGTCGAAGAAACGCGTGTGATATTCCAAATGCAGCATCTGGACACAATGTTGAGCCAAAGGCTCTGCTGGTGTAATTGGGTGGGAGACGCGCCAATTCACAGCAGCAGAGAATTTAGCAGTGGAGGGGTTAAACAGGATGGCCTAGCCTCTTGCCACCACAATTTTCACAAGCGACAGGGTGTTAACCCCAGCGAGCTGGCCAAATCTCATCTTATGCAATTAGATTCTGCTTCCTTCCAATCCCCTGCCCCTGAAGTTTTACCTGGATATGGATTTTATTTTCACTCCCTGCCCTAAATAATTGTGTGATGCTGCTAAACTGTCGTGTTCCAGCCCAGAAGTGGCTGCAATCTTATAGAACAAGTCTTCTGCACAGCACTGTCAGACACTCTGGGATACTAACATATGATCCACCACAAAGAAAACACCACGGACCAGGTCCTCCCTATTAAGTGTACTGCGGTAGCACCCAGAGGCCTGGGGCATGATTCGGGCTCTGTTGCGCTGGGCCTTTGAACTCCCAACATTTGAACAGCTGCAATAGGCCCCGGCAGGTGGGAATTGCTGCAGTCGTGCTCTCGTCCTCTCCTGTCTCCTCCAGCTACGCCAGCGGAAGGGTATAGAGCTGGTTCTGCCATGCAGGAAACTGCAGAGAGCTGAGCTTGAGTCAGCCAAAGCAGTCTCCAGGGGGGCCAGGATCTGGTTGCAAATAGGATTAAAAAATGGGGGATATCCTAGGATTGTCACTAGCCTGTCTGTGGAGCATGAAGCTTTCCAATAGATGCTGCACCATGGAGATGGTTGTGGACTGGGCTGGTGGGATGGAGGGACTGGCGCATGCCAGAGCTCGCTGTGCGGAAGGGACCGCATGGCTGTCCCCGCTAGACGGCTGGCAGCGTGCAGAAGAGGGAATGGAGGCCTGCCGCAGGAGAGCTGGTGGGCGGAGCTGGAGCCTGGGCCTAGTGGAGATTGGTCTGCATCTGAAACCCCAGAGCCCCGTTTGGCTTGGTTTGCCTTGACTAGCGCTCCCGAGTCGTTGCTGGAGTAGCAGCAGGCTCTGCAGAGCAGCCAGGGGCCAAGCTGGGGTGGGCAGAGCAGGGGGCTGCAGGCCAGCACTGAGGGCAGGGGTCGCTCTCCGAGGGGACACGTATCCTAGCTGCTTTATGCTAGCAGCACCCCACTTTCAGGAAAAGAAACTTGTTTGTGCCAGTTTTTCAGACAAAGAGCAAGAGTGCTGCAGTTCAATCCCCTCCTAGGGCTAGTGGCAGGCAGGGGAAAGCCGGTTCCTGCCCACAGGGCTGGGAGCCAGAGAGCAGGGAGTGTACAGCACGCTGCTGGGGCCATTCACAGCACCAGCGCCACGGGTTCGGTGAGTGGCAGAGCAGATGAGATATGAGGATGCTGCATGCTGCCCGGTGCTTTTCCAGCCATTCCCATAGGGGCACACATGGGAAAACCCAGGCTCTGGGAAAGCTTTGTCGGGCCCCACAGCAAGGTGGGAAGAAGGTGTTTAGCACAGTAATATCTGCAATGTCACCCCTGCGGACTGGTTGCATGCTGCACTCCTAATAAATACCTTTCCCCATTAAAAATAGATCGGGACAGACCCCCAGGGGCTGTGCACCGGTGTCTCTCCACAGGGACCTGGCCTGGAAAAGTTTCTCGTCAGTTCTTTATGGGGATCAAGTCAGGAAGGCTGGGGTCACTGTTGCTGTCTGTTACACAGGTTAAGCTAAGTCAGCTCAGACCATCCAGTCCACTATCCCAAATAGAGTGTCACTGGATCAGACCACGGGCCCACCTAGCCCCTTAGTCAGCCTCCTGCCAGCCTGACTCAGAGCATTGTCTGTGGGGTAACATTGGCCCACACTGTCCTTCTCCTGCCAGGGCTGGGCGGAGGTGCTGGAGAAGCACAGAGCTCCCTGTTCGGAGGAAGGGATGCCCACTACACCCAGTGACCAGCACAGGGGGTGCCATCTCAGCTAGCCCAGCCAGGCGACAGCTGCTTCCAGCTGTCTACCGGATTCTCTAGCCTCTGGTCCAGGCTCAGCATTTCCAAGGCCGCTGGGTTGAATGGGGGGATAACGTGGCCTAGCTGGGCCCGAGGGGAGGAATGCCCCAGGAGCATGTGGGCTACAGCAGGGAGGCACAAAGAAGCATTGGAAAGGGGCATTTCTTCATAGGGCCTGAGTCTCCACAGTGGCACCTGGAAGCAGAGTGTGACTGCGGGAGCCTGGCATAGAATGAGCCTGGCCATGGGAGCTGACGGGCAGCAGGAGCCCTGGGAGCTGGCGTCGGAACGTTGTTCATGGCCAGTCTCCCACGCTGCCAGGTCCACCTTGTGCCGGTCAGGAGCCCTCTCTCTTTAGGGACCCAATGCAAATGCCTGGCAGCAGCAGCAGAGCAGAGCGCAGGGCGGGGGGAGACATGGGATTGCTTTCCTGTGCGATACTCTATGCAGCACGCGTCGCATCCCCAAAAGGGGCTGAAAGACAAATGGAAACCAGACGCGTTTCTTCTGTTGCTGACCAATCAGAGACTGAAGAACTGTCCTATTGTTTCCAAATGAATTCCAGGCTCATGATGAAGCTCTGAGCCATTCCCCTCATTGCAGGAGCTCATTACTGTGAGCGGCCTCCTGCCAGAGGCTGAGCCACCGGCCCAGCCAGAGAATTACAGGGCCTGGGGAACAATGCAGCATGGAGCAGAACTGGTCCCAGCAGCTGAGCCCAACAATGCATGTGCTATGGTTGTGTCTCAGGGCGGCAGGATCGATTGAGTGGCAGTGGAGACCCGCTCAAGCGATCTGGAAGTCCGTGCCGTTAATCCACCACCGCAAAAAAAGGAACGCTGCGTCGATGAGAGGGCGTGTCCCAGTGGTGCAGCGTAGTGCGGACACGGCCGTAGGTAGCAGTTAGGAAGTCAATGGGAGACACGCAAGCTACGTATCCACTGCTGCTGAATTTCACCAGTAGTGTTAGACCGAGCCTCATGACTGGGGGTCCCGGGGCTGTGCTATAGCAGAGGGGTGCAGTTGTGTCTCAGTGCTGGGGTTCCCAGGGGCTGTGCTAAAACATAGGGGTGCAGTTGTGTCTCAGTGCTGGGGTTCCCAGGGGCTGTGCTAAAACATAGGGGTGCAGTTGTGTCTCAGTGCTGGGGTTCCCAGGGGCTGTGCTAAAACATAGGGGTGCAGTCGTGTCTCAGTGCTGGGGTTCCCAGGCTGTGCTGTAGCAAAGGGGTGCAGTCGTGTCTCAGTGCTGGGATTCCCAGGGGCTGTGCTAAAACATAGGGGTGCAGTCGTGTCTCAGTGCTGGGGTTCCCAGGCTGTGCTGTAGCAAAGGGGTGCAGTTGTGTCTCAGTGCTGGGGTTCCCAGGCTGTGCTGTAGCAGAGGGGTGCAGTCGTGTCTCAGTGCGGGGGTTGCCTGGATGCTGCGCTGTGATACTGCAGAGTGATGGAGGAAGGGTGGGAGGATGGGGCTGGAATTGAGTAGCAGAGGATGCTGTAAGTCAGGCTCGAGGTGCTTTAGCAGAGGCTGGTGGGAGAAGAACTGATGCAGCTACTGCCCACACACGAGCTGATCTGGTGGCTGATGCCACGGCACTGCTGAGCTTTCACCAGGGGAAAGTTTAGCTTTTCAGCCAGCTTGTGCAGGAAGGAGCACTGCCACCCGCCCCCGCTGGGAGCCCACCATCCCCCTTCCAGCCAAGGAGGCTGTGAGCACCTGCTGCCAGTGCCAGAGGCTTCCCCCTCAGCACGCTGCCCTGTCCCGCGTGTGACCCATCCGTGCCCAGGGCAGCCACCTGAGAATGCCCAGGTCAGGGCAGGCTGCAAGGGGAGAGCAGATTCTCCCGGTGCTGGTGGGTGACACTGAAGCCCGGCTTCCCAACCAGCCACAAACTGCTTCTGATTCCCCCCCCACTGGTTATCAAGAAGCCAGTCCACAAATGTCCACAGCCCCCTTTACTGCATTCCAGTTCCTGGCTTCCAAACCCGCACTAGGCCCAGTAAAGAGACCAGTTATTTAAACTCTCTGCTCTTTACTAAAAAGGTTCCCTCTGACCCCAAGGGGTCAGCCACAGCACCAGTTCAATATAAGTTTGGATCTTACCCAAAATACCACACTGGCAGCCAATCCTTTCGTAACTAAAACTAAAGGTTTATTGTAAAAAGAAAGGAACAAACCATGAGAGAAATGTTAAAAGATTAGAGCAATCACAGATATACAAATGATTAAAAGTCCATATACATCAGGTTTCTGGAAGAAATGGGGAGTTGCAGGCTCGTGCAGTTCCTCTGGTATACATCCAGTACCTGGATGGGTCTAAGTCCTTCGGTTCAGCTGCAAAATGAATTGATCCAGAGGTAGGTGTGTGTCTGCAGCTGGACAGGAACATAGACAAAATGGATTCTGTGGTTTGATCTTATAAACCCCTCCCCTGGCCATGCGGCCTGTGGAAAGTCACAAGAACTAAAATGGAGTCCAGAGCCACAGGAGCCAATCCTGGTAACTCTTCAGGTCTGCCTTTTAGTTTCTTCCTGGTCCCCTTGCCTCTGTGAGTGTCTTAATGGGCCATTAAGCGGGCTATTGTCCTGCTGCCTCTCTGTCTGGGGTGTGTACCAGCCAGCCCAAACTGACATACAGAAATATCTATACATCCATAACTTCCATTTTACATAAATACATGAACACAAGTATTAGTATCTTACTCAGCACAATACATCCTTTCTGACAGTACCTGACATGATGTATCTCATACGAATTATGATTCTGACATATGATGTCACACAATATACTAAATGCCCCCCACCCGCAAGCCAGCCCGTGTGACACCGTGTTGTCTCTAAGCACATGTTTTATTCATGATGCAGCACCTGACAAACCTGCCCTGGCTGGGCCCTGGAGCTGCACCCACCCGCAGAAGGGGTTTGATGGAAGATTATGTCATTTTGAAATTCAAAAAGGAATGTGGGAAAGAAATGAAATGGATCAAATTCACGAAATGTACCAGATCTGGCCTGCCCTGTGTTTAGCTGGCAATCAAACCAGCTGGAAGGGTTAGACTTTTGAAATTAAGGGGGAGAACATTTTTGTCTACCACTTTTGTTTAACCAGCCAAAAATATATTTTGTTTCCTAAAAATGAAATGAAAAAACAAAAGTCGGGGGAGGGGGGAACAAGGCTATTTCAGACCTAAGCAATTCGGAAAGTCCAAAATCCCAGCTGATGGGCTGTCCACCTCTTGCTACATGCCGCCATCACGGCAGTCTGCTTGGGGCTGTGCAGTGATAAAGGATCTGCAGCGGGAGGTAGGACAGTGTGAGCTGCTCCGTCCACTTTGGGTGAGATTTTCAAAATAGCCTAGGTGGGTTATGAGCACGCGGGGACTTCGGTGCTGTAGAAAGGTCCATCCTTGGTGATGCCCGCAGGGCGAGTGCCCCGTGTCACACCACTCAAGTGTCCCTCACTTCAAGGGCCATCACGTGCTTCAGTCCCCCAGCACTTGCTCTTGGGGTGGAAAATGGTTCACATCAGAAGCAAAGAAGCAAGGCTCTGAGGCTGTGGGCTGAGTGATTCCCAAGGAAGGGGTCCCTCTGGATTTTAAGTTGCTAAACTGAATCGCACTGCATCCAGCATTTGGGCCTGTTAGGACCCTCCTGTCCTTTCAGTTCTTAGCTCGCTGGCAGAAGCAGGAGTCCAGCAGCAGGCCACACGACAGGTTTATGGGGATCTTTTCAAGCAAGCATCCATTAGGAACCCCCAGTCCTTTACACCAATAAATCTTCCCCCACTTCCAGTTTTACCTCAGTTTTAATAATTTATCTTAACCAATCATTTCTTTAACAATATTGCATGATTCTTTAACCAATCATACCCCACCACCTTACCGGGTCACATTTAGTTATGCAACAGACAGAAACAATCGAAGAACCAGACAGAAATCATTCAAATAGATAATAGAGAATTGGGTACCATAAAGACGAAACAATAAGGAGTGTAGCTTTTACAGCCACAGCTGTTAAGTAATTCTTTTGCCAGACAGAACACTAGCAAACCGAGTTTCCTTTAAACATTCTAGGATCTTTTCTTTAGCTGGAGGCGTTAGACTGGATCACCATCTTAACAGCCGGGTATTAGATGTTATGTTGGAATGTGCGTATGTGCTTATGGCTGCCTCTCCTGCATCTGGGCCAAAGTACAAGGCCTCAGACTGTCACAGCGAGAGAAGGCCTGTGGTTTTGATTCTTTGTTTTATGCCCCTATAACCAGCTAAAGGATAAGGATATACTTACAAAACCTGGCCTTTACAGGCAAGCCTGAATATCTATATTCTGTATACAAACAGAGCCGTGGCAGGCTGGGCGGTAGGCATGGAGTCATTCCCACCAGGATCTACAAATCCACTCTTGGTTTTCCTCTTCCATGTTAGGGAATGTCTACACTGGTGCTGGAGGTGTAAGCTAGCAGAGAAAGGGATGGCGCGAGCCAATAGCTGGAAGTTCAGACGGCAAATGTTCATGAGGGGTAATCAACCACTGGAACAACTTGCCAACAGTCACGGTGGATTCTCCATCACTGGCAAATTTTAAATCAAGGTTGGATGTTTTCTAAAAGAATCTGCTCTAGTTCAAAAGGTATTATTGGGGCAGGTCTCTGGCCTGGGCTATGCAGGGGGTCAGACTGGATGAGCTCAGTGGTCCCTCCTGGCCTTGAAATCTATGAATTTCCAACTCGAGTAGATACACCTTCGCTCGCCCTGATCCAGTTGGTGTTCTAAAAATAGCAGGTAACTGCGGTGGCACGAGTGGCAGGCGCAGTTGCTGCCCCATGCACGTACCCAGGGCTGGATTTAGGGGCAGGCGACCCAGGTGCCTCCTGGGCTTGGGGGGCGGTGGACTTGGGGGGCTGTCTTTGTTAGCAACAAAAGGAAAAATGGAAGTGTGGCTGGTGGCATGGTCCAGCCAGGGGCGTTGAGATGCTTCCTGGGGCCCAGGCTCAGAGGAAGGCCACAGCACCTTGGTCTGAGGGAAAAAAGCTCTCTGCTTAGGAGTCTTTTAGCCCCGGCCCCAAGTGGGGCAGCCCCAAGCGGGGCGGGCTTTTCTTGCAGTCGGTAGCCCCCTGGTCCTCACGTAGGGCCGGGCTCGTATGGTGCCCACGACCCCCAGCCTTCCAACAGTCGGGGTAGGCGCGCAGTCTGTTGCCCCCGGCCCTCAAGTGGGCAGGCAAGGTACACAGTTGACAGACCCCAGCCCTCAAGCCGGGCAGGGCTGGTGAAGGAGTCAATTGCTCCCAGCCCTCAAGTGGGCAGGGCAGGCAAAACAGTCTAACGCCCCCGGCCTTACAGGTGGGCGGGGCGGGTGAGGCAATCAATAGCCCCGGCCCTGATGCGGGCAGGGCAGGTACAGTGCTCTATAGCCCCGGCCTTACTGTCAGGCAGGGCTGGCAAAGCTTGGTGTCCTCTAGCCAGCAGTGCAGAGGAAGCCGAGCACTCCCGGGGTGGTCAGGGAAGGGGGGACGCAGGCCCACCCAACTCCACCACGTCCCACCCCAGGGCCTAGCAGTGGGGATCCAGCCACAGTGCACTGACTGACTCAGCCACTCTCTAGCCGGCTGTCCCTGGGCTACTTCCTCCCACCCAATCCCCAGGTACCTGCAGGTGTTAGTCTCCCTCTGGGGCACACTGTGAGCAGCAGACCCACAAGTCCCTCCACATCCACCAGCAGCAGGTCCGGGAACTCCTCTGCGTCGTCAGCGGAGGGCAGCTCCTCCGGGTCACAGGGGTTCCTCCGGTCCATGAGGTTCAGTCCGCTCCTGTGGATCCCCCATGTCAGGCAGCTCCTCCAGGTCAGGGCCAGCCTCAGGGGGTCTCTCTCCCACGCAGTGAGCTCGGGTATCTGCTCCCAGTCAGTCAGGCCCAGCGGCCCCCTCCAGTCACTCAGGTCCAGCAATCCTGGCAAGCTTTGGAGGCGCTGGTCAGCAGGGTGGTTGCTCCAAACAGCCACAGGGCCTGGGTCAGGCCTAGACCACAGCCTCTGGAAAGACACACCTGCCTCCAGCAGCAGCAGCTTCCCCCTGACTGAGCTGCTGGGCCGGCCTTTTATACTGCCCTCCCTGGCCCTGGCTCCGCCCCTCTGCTTCCGGGTGGCTTGGCCTGTATGGCCTGGTTCTGTCCAGCAGGGGCGTTGTGACCCTTCCTTGGGCCCAGGCTCCGAGGAAGGCCCCAGCGTCTTGCTGCAAGAAGGTTTGAAGTAAAATGTTTCAGGTATTCTGTATGTGGATTCATTTTTCACTAACTTCCTAGAATGTTCTGGATCTTCGGAGATTCTCATGGAAACTTCCAGACCTTCTGAGAAGTACCTTTTTCTCGAACCTCCTAGAATGTTGTCAGCCAGGCCCTCGGGAGTATACAAGGGGCAGGGTGTCGCCAGTCAGTCAGTGAGAGATAAAACGAACTGAAATGAAGTGAGAGCCCAGGTGCGATATTATGAATGTTGTTTTATTGTGTAATTGTGAGTCTACTTGTGTTTTAAGACTTGAAGAGTGTAAGTAGCGACTAATAAAGGACGTATTTAATGAGCCACCAGAGATGTCTATCCAACCCCTATCTACGCAACAATGTAGAAGAAATACCGTTCTTGTGCCATGCTTAACACATAATGTTTGATGACTTTCTAAGACTGCGGAACATAGACTTTAGATCTCGCTAATACTGTCTATTTTCCCGCATAGAAAACAAAAGATGCCCCCACAGAAGCCTTCAGGAGCTCAGTATGGGAAGCGAAAAGCTAAGTTGCAATCTAGTTTGCAGCAAGGGGCAAATTTGATGGGAAAATATCTCAAACAGAACAACATAGACCAGGTTTTTGGCAGTAGTAATGGTCCCAGTGCAGAAGAAATTGAGGAGCGAAGCGCAAATGATGGAAGTCCTATTACTAAGGAACTGGAAGATTTACCTGAAGATAAGGAACAGAAATGTGAGAAAAGTGATGGAGAATCCTCCAGTTTTCCTGATGGCAAAAAGGAGAATGATGCTAAAGAAGAAAGTGGCTCAGATGAAAAGGAGAGAAACAATAAAGAAGAATCAGCCATGCATGATGACAGAAACAATAGTGAGAAAAAGTGCACACAACAAATTGACACGTCAAATCCTGGTTTACGGCTGGCAATCCTAACCTCTGCTGATACTGATTGTACAACTGTGAATGGGTTGGGCAAAAATCAAGGATATGACGCTTCCAGTAAATGAGCAGAAGCAACGCTTCTCAAAGTGACACTGCAAAAGAGAGCTAAAAATGGTGAGAAACCGAATCGGCGTTGGCTAGTTTACACGAAATCAGCTGGCGAAGTGTTCTCTTTCTGTTGCAGCATATTTGGTAAGAATGTCCACTCATTGCTTGTGCTTTCCAGGTACATTTACTGCCATAATTTAGCTGATGCTGTGAAGCAACATGAAAATCACCCAGCCATTTTACAGCCTACTCCAAATGGACGGAGATCGAGTCCATCTCAATCTGAATAGATGCACAGATACAGAAACCCAGTGCATTATTAACCCAGCATTGGAGGAATGTGCTCAAGCATCTGATCCCAATTACCCTCTTCCTTGCAAAGAATAATTTGGCTTTCCAGGGCTCATTGGATAAGTTGTTCACTGAACATAACGGTAATTTCCTTGGTTTGGTAGAGCTCCTTGGGAAATACAATGATGTCATGTGTAAGCACCTACGCTGAGTAGTTCGTAAAGAAGCTACGGACCATTACTGCAGCAAAACAATTCAAAACAAATTGATTTACTTTATGGCAAGGAAGGTGCTTGATAACATATTGGTGCAGCTCGGCCAAGCAAAGTACTGCACTGTGATAATGGACTGCACTCCCGGCATTAGTCACAGTGAAAAGATGTCATCATGTACAGTAAGATTTGTTGACAACGAGGATGGCTGCATCCCAGTAAAGGAACACTGGTTCTGTTTCCAGTCTGTGGACGACTTTACTGGAAAAGGCCAAACAGAGCTGTTATGAATGTTTTGAATGAGAATAAAATGAAGCTCCCGGACTGCCGCGGCCAAGGCTATGGCAACAGCGCAAACAGGAAAGGACAAGACAGTGGTGTCCAGGCAAGGATCTGTGCGCTGAATCCCAGAGCTTTCTCCGTGCCGTGTGGCTGCCATTCCCTCAGCCCGCTTGTGTCAGATGCAGCGTCCTCCTCTTTTGATTCGGTGTGACACCTGCTGGGAGAGCTGCATTGACAGCATAAGGCCAGTGAGGTCCCAAGTGACAGAGGTTTACGACCGACGCCCTTTGATGGGACGGGCGCAGTTGAGTAGAGCCAGGGCCAGAATCCGACCCCAGGCGCAAAGCCTGGCAAACCAGGTCGCTGACTGCAAACATCTGTGTGGATTGGCACAATGCCCTGTTCCAAGCAAGCACTGTAAGCAAGACGTCACAAGCTCAGTCCATGCATATCGTGACCACTGCTGCTTTGATGAGAAGCTGCCTTGATTTCATGGTGGCCCACAGAGACAACGGGTCTGCAGATGCCATCACTGCTGCCAAAGAAATGGTGGAAAACTTAGGAGCTGAGCATAGGCAGCAGATACAATAGACTAGGGGAGGCTAAGCATCCCCAACTAGCTCTTCCACCTCTCAGCCCCACCCCACTCCACTCCCAGCCTCTGCATGCCACCGCAGGAGTCAGCCCGGCCTGCCCCCGGCAGCTGCTTCTACGCATGGCAGACCTAGCCACTGCAGCTACTGCCCTCCAGCGCCGCAGGGAACGCAGCGTGGGGCCTGGCGCAGGCAGCGCCTTGGAAAGCACAGGCCACCCACCCGCCCTCTCTGCCTGGTGGCGTGGAGCCCAGCCAGTGCGGGGGTCCAGCCAGGCCTCGCAGCCCTCCCCCGCCCCACTCGCACCTGTCAAGGGATGGGGTGAAGAGGCACAATCGGCCAGTGGGGGAGCCTCGGGGAAGCGGGGCCCGCCTGGAGCCCCTGCGCCAGCATGGCTCCACACCACCAGGAAGAGAGCGGGCGTGTGGCGTGAGAAAGGCGACCTTGTGACCAAAGGAGTCGGGTGATGATTCTCAGGCTGTCACCGACTGTAACGCTATTGAACACCCAGTGTCGGGCACAGGCAGTCCCATTTCCTGCTGTTACCAGTTTCAGTGATTCTCAACATTGACAAGTTTCTAGAAGCTTAGAGGCAACACATTTTTTATTTGCTTCTATATGGCTGAATAAATACAGATTTACAGACCCCAGCGTGCAAACGTATCATCGGACAGGGATGAATCATGCATCAAAGTAATGAAATGGACTACAAATGCAACAAAAATACGGTGTTCAATATTTAAGAGAGGGAGGGGGGCTCCGAGGATGCGCCTCGCCTGAGCGCCGTTCGGTCTAGGGCCGGCCCTGCGCACACCGAGGGTCTCGGATGGGAACGCACGCAGGCTGCTAGCCCATTGCACCCCTCAGTCCACCAGGGCTCCCCTGCTGTTTTCAGTGTGCTAACGTGATCAGAGCTAGTGCGGGGGTGTTTACTCAGGTTGGAAATGACACGTCCAGCTCCAGTGTAGACGTGCCCTTATGCCCTGACCTAGCTGGCGCTGCTCAGTCCTGATCCTGCTCTGAGCTGAGCACCGTCTAGGAGCTGCCGAGCTGAGGGCACTGGGCAAGATTTCAGGAGCTCCAGCTTTCCTGCTGGGCTCTTTTAGACCTTCTGGGTAGTCCCTGATTGTGGGGAGCTGGCCGGAGCCTCCCCGTGCATACTGCCGCCCCGGCATGGGACGCTACCGGACTGGCTTGCATGCACGCTGGTGCCTGTGCTAGAGGCTCTGTCCTTGTCTCACCAGGCAGCAGGTCTGTCTGTTCGGAACTGAAGCCCTGTGACCCGGGGCTCCACGCACCACTAGGTCTGGTGTCTTCTCCTGGCCATTCTGGGGAACAGCTCCCCAGGTCGACACCCCTTCCCTCGGTTGCACATCATCTCTCCGTCTCTCTCTGCCCCAGTCTGCTGCCTCTTTGGGACTCAGCCCTCTGGCCAAGTCACTCCATACGTTTTCGCCTTCCGGGGTACCAAAGTCTTCCTTCACCATCCTAGGCAGCATTCCCAGTCACTGCCTGGTAGTGCTACTCCCGCAGCGGCTGAGGGATCCTGGCCTACCCTCCACTCCGGGTTCCACTCAGGGACCCTCTAGCCAGCTGTTTCCCCCAGACCTCACTGCCTTTCCCTGAGCCGTCTCCTGGCCTCCCCACCTCTGGGTTTGCCAGCCCAAACACACCTCCTTTCTCCCAGGGAGTGACTGCAGATCACCTCCCTGCAGCCCCTTTCTGCTGCCAATTTCCTGCCCTCATAGCCCCAACGCAGCTCCTTCCTCCTCAGCTGGGCACCCTCCCTCAGTCAGGGGATCACTCAACCACCTGATTCCTCTCAGCTGCGGCCTATTGGGTTAATTAGCCCCCTTCTTTGCCTTCATTAACCCTTTCAGGGCAAGTGTGGGGTGAACACCCCATCCCAGGCACACTGAAATCCTTCCTGAATCCACCTATGTAGGGTTGGCTAACAGTCTCAGTTTCCCTAATGCATGGTCTGCAGCAGGGATGCCCCCCAGAGACACGAGAGCCCTGAGACTTGCAGAACACTGGGGCCTCCTCGATCACTGAGGACATTCATGGAGATATTTCTCGAGGCGTTTTTGAACTTGACATTCTTTTTGTGGAGTGGGAAGCAGAGAAAACAGAGACAAGTATTCAGAAAGTGTGCACACATGCACAAAGAGAGATTGTTGGTTTGTTTATCTAAATTCCTAAATAGATGCATTTGCATTTCACAGCGTGAATTCTATAAATGACTCCCTGGTCTGAAATGGAAATGGGTCTCCAGAAATTTGAGCCGCCTGGAGCTTAGCCCCAACTTCTTCAGAGGCTGCTACTGCTGTTTCCCGAGTTCTGATTGTCTCTCTTCCACCTACTCATCCCAGAAAACACCGACGATGATTATCGATGTCTCCAGCCTCCTGTGGTATTTGGTTATACTTGAAGCCCCAGCTCCTGGAATCCTGTGATCACATGAGACTCTCAGTTCTCATTCTCACGCTCTCTCTCACACTCTTTTTAAATGAAGGAAATTTCTAGCCCTTGTGGTTGCAGAGAAAGACTTGAAAATGTGACCTGAGTTTGACCTGGGGGTCCAAAAGCCAGACGGCACAGGAACGGAACCTCACATTATTTATGTTTTAAAACCTCTTTTTAAAACCAGTCATGACTTTTGGGGCCTTGAGTCATGAATTTATAATGCTTTGGGGTGGCAATGCTGATTTATTGTTGCTCTTCCAGCCGTGCCAGCTGAGATGGGGGCCCTGTTATGCTAGGCTGCCTCAGTGAGCTTATGATGTCAATGGACTAGGCAGCCAAAGGAACTGAGGCCCAGGGAGAATCAGTGACTTGCCCAGCGAATCAGTGGCAGAACCAGGAATTAAACCCAGTTCTCCTGAGTTCCACTCCAGTGCCTTCGCCATGAGACCATCCTTTCTCCTTCATTGCTTCTGAGGAGATGCTTCTCCCAGGAGCAGGCAGTCAGCGCCTGCCGGAGAAGGGCTCCCAAAGGCAGACTTGGATTAAGAGAGTAAGGCAGAGCTGGCTGAGCACAACAGCTGGCCCATCTGCGAGAGGCGCTTGCAGTTGGGAATGCTGCTGCTGGCTGGCCTCCAGGGCTGCCCCCAGCTGGCAGAGGGCCAGTGAGAAGGGCTCTATGCCGTACTTGTGCACCACTGCACCCAATCCTGGGTCTGGCCATGAGCCCAGGGCCTCTCTAAGGTGCCCCCAGTTTCAATAGCCCTCCTCGAGGGGCTGTCTGGGCAGCTGGGGGCAGCTGCAGGGCTCACTGTGTGTTGTGCCTGATGGCTCTTCTCACTCTGATTCGTGGTCTGTTCTGTTTGGGTTCTGGCATGTGGGTGGGCACAAGCCCAGACACGGCTAAAAGCCCCTCCCCCAGCCGAAGGGGAGGAGTCACTGGGTCCGGGACTCAACTAATTTCAGGGGATAACAAATGAGAAAACAGGAGCAGGCGTGAAAGTCAAAGGGTCAAATGGAGGGAACCTGAAGGGAACACCGAGCAGAGAACCCCGGAAAGCACCCACTGCTCCTAAAGAGTGGCTAAGGAGCCAGCGGACATGGCCCAGAAGAACTCTGCCTGGGGACGTGGTTGGACGGAGGAACAGAAATAGGCCTAGCACCTCCTCAGCCAACATCCGCTCCCTGCTGCTCCAGTGCTGGCAGGAAGCTGAGGAGGAGGTCCCATGGCTTTGTGGGGCCCCGGATGGGGTGTTCAGACAGGAACAGGTATGGAGAGACATGGAGCAGAACCTCAGGAGGAGGTTCAGAAGGAGCTGGAACAGGGGCTGCAGCCTGGTGCACTCCAGATAGACATGTGCCAGGGTCTCCCTCATGCCGGAAAAGGGACAGGTATCAGGACAGGGGGTGAACCGTGCCAGTACACGCCTGTGCTCCCGACTCCATGAAGGAGCTGCCAGCTGACGTCTCCGGCGGACCGTGGACCCAAGGTGGAGTATAGGCTGGCCCAGCGGGGTACCTCACCCTTGACAGGTGTTAAAAGTGCCGCCACTTGGTGTCAGAGCGGGATGCGAGGGGAGGAAATGGACAGCGTGGAGCACGCGTGTGTATAGATGTGACTGTGGCATGTTTCAGAAGTGAGCCGGCTGCAGCATAGCTCAGGCTGTGTGGAGGAGGCAGCAGGGGAGCTCATGGGGCCCGACCCGTAGGGTCTGGGGTAAGGGGCAGGCAGGGAGCACCTTCTCGCAGGACCTGCTCGAGGTAAACCTGAGCAGCAAGATGAGTTGCAGATGAGAATGCAACAAGGCTGCCCTCACCTCCTGGGGGGTTTGAAGGGTGGAGAGCCCCATGTGCCAACCCAGTGCTTGGGGATCCACCCAGTGCCCTTCGTCGTAGTCCAGGAGGCCTCAGATCTTGGTGACTCCTGCCAGGACCAGCCTCTGGCGCACTGGGAGGGACTCCACCACCTGCACCCCGAGATGGGGATTGTGTAGCAGTTTCTGTTGGCAGAGATTGTCAGCCTGGAAGTGTTCCCAGTTACTGTCCAAGAGCAACAAACCAAGAAAGAACTGAAGTGAAGTCTCCATGAGAGAGCGCAGTGTGTATGCCTCCCCATACCAGCCTGTGCATTGCTGAATACGATCCAGAACATGACTGCAGCTCCATAACTGCCACATGGCACCAGACCAGTCTAGCATGGTCGTCAGGCTTCCCCCCTTCCCTCACTTGGCCCTCCAGCCACTCAAAGTATCTCCTCTCTCCTTATCTGGACTCGTTTGGCTGAAGAACCTGTCAGTACGTCTTTCCTTAGCTGTCCTGAAGGGGGCGGGCGGTGGTTTGCCTGGAGAGATACACATGGTTGTCCGGGACTAAGCATGTGGTTTCCATACTGCTCCCAGTTTTCACTCCTTGCCCAGAGGGACCTGCAGGTTGTTCCTAATCCTGTAAGGCCCCTCAGTGGCTGTGGGTGTCCAGCCCAGCTGCAGTCACTTTCTGCCCCAGGGAAAGATCTCTGCTCCCACAGAAGAGTCAACCCCAGAATAGGCGGGTTGTGCCCGGCTCCTCAGCACCTCCTCCAGCCTGGAGTGCGTAAGCGTGTGCTGGGGGCACTGGGAATGGAGCCGGGGCAAAGGGTTACTTTCTTCCATCCATGAAACTGGAATAGGGCTGTCCAAATCAGAGACATCTGAAAAGCTGCTCTCCCCTCTCTTCTTGTTTTCCTCCTTAGTGGGAGGAAGCAGTGAGTGTGCTGGGTCGGCCGCCTCATGGCCCATCCCGTAATGGGCCAGCAGGTACAGGGAGATGTTGGTGAACTAGCAAAATGCCAGGACCACTCTCAGTAACTGGACTATTGATTATCATGCTTCTGGCCGAAGTCAGTAAGCCTTTAGTGGGCCTGTGCAGCACCCTTAGCATAACTAGGTCAGGAAGGGAGACGGCCGAGGGGAAGCCGACCCTGTGTCCTTCCTGATAAGATCTCTTTGGAAATTGCTGCAGTGTTTTAGAAAAGCAGGAGGTTATCTATAGCTGCCCTGTGGGATGCGTTTGTCAGGTCCCTCAAAACCTGTGGGCTGTGCAAAGCCGCATCTTTAAACTGAGGGTCTAAGGAAACCTCCTGCTAACCCTTTGACATTGTTTCCTTGGCAAGTTTTTTACTGACACGTTAATTAATAAGGAGAGGAAGTGTAAAATAGTTGGACTCTTCAGGGAAGCTTCGTGGACACAGCTTAGGGTCTCCAACGGCAGCCAAAAGACTGGCCAATCGGACGGTTGTCACTGTACCAGTCGAAGACTGCTCCAAACTTTCGTAATGACTGATTCTGGAGTGTTTGACTAGCCTGCTGCAGATGTGTGTACGTGCTTGAGACTAAAATAAAGTGCAGCTTTAAATGAAGGCACTCTTGTACTGTCCGGTTTGTGCCAGCCACCTGGCGGTCGGACGGCCATGCTTCCACTGATTTATTTGCTGCCACTGCCTTGTCAAGAGTAAGTTACCATGAGCTTTGGATTTTTAGAATGATGATAACAAGCATGTGGCTAAGATTGTGCTCCCTGATCCTCCCAGCGCAACATGCAGCTCAGCGGAGCATCCTCTGCTGCTTTCCAGGTCCCAGACCCTACTGGGGAGCGGTAGGGAGGGATAGCTCAGTGTAACGGGGAATCTGGACTGGGGGGATATCTCAGCATAGCACATCTGGATGTGGGGAGAGGGGGTTACTTCACTGCACATCTGAACTGGGTGTATGCCTCACCATAGCACATCTGTCACAGGGGAACAGTGTGAGCTAACAGAGTCTGTACTAAGGTAAGACAGAGGTGACTTTAGCAAATGGAAATGAGTAACCTGGTAACCTGGGGAATACTATGATTAAACTAGGAACCACCTCAGCACGAGGTATCCAAACTGGCTCAGGGACAATCCAAAACCTCCTCAAACTCCTGCCCATTTCCAGAACTGCGCTTTTAAATGCACTAAGAAACCTAGGGCTGCCATGTGCTGCTACAACACCGCTGACCATGTCCAGGTGAAATGTCACAATGATCTCGAGGCTAGAACGGAGATCTTCCCTCATCCATCTGGCCATTAGCTGTTGGCAGTACAAGGCCTATGGCACACAGCTGGCCAGAGTGGATTCTCCACTGCAGAGGGCAGTGGGGATAACAACGCTTCAGCCTGCACATTGCACTCAGAGATGTGCGGGATAATCCGCTGAACGTGAGCTCCCAGTGTGACGCTGTGACCAAAAGGGCTAATGCCATCCTGGGGTGTATAAACAGGAGCTTCAGGTAGGAGAAGAGAGGTTATTTGGCACTGGTGTGACCACTGCTGGAATACTAGGTCCAAAATGCAAGAAGGAAGTTGATAAATTGGAGAGGATTCAGAGAAGACCCATGAGAATGACTAAAGGATGAGAAAACCTGCCTTAGAGTGATGGACTCGAGGAGCTCAATCGATGTAGTTTAACAAAGGGAAGGTGAAGGGTGACTTGATCACAGTCTGTAAGTACCTACCTGGGGAACAAATATCTAACAGCGGGCTCTTCAATCTAACAGAGAAAGCTCTAACATGAGCCAATGGCCGGACGTTGAAGCTAGACAAATTCAGACTGGAAATAAGGCGTATAGTTTTTTACCAGTGCAAGTAGTTAACCATTGGAGCAATTTACCCAGGGTCATGATGGATTCTCCATCCCTGGCAATTTTAAAATCAGGACGAGATGTTTTTCTAAAATATCTGCTCTAGGCATTAGGGTGGGGAATTTTTCTGGCCTGTGCGAAATGGGTCAAACTAGATGATCACCATGTTCCCTTCCAGCCTTGGGATCTAGGAATCTATGACTCCAGGACACATGGGAAGCAGAGTCAGATCAGCCTCTAACGCTGATGGGTATCATTACACCACATCTGTTACAGATGGGAAAGTCAGGCACAGAGAAGGGAAGGGACCCGCCCAGATCACACAGCAGGTCAGTGGCAGATGCAGTAATGACTTCCAGTCCCCTGCTGTCACCACTAGACACCTCTTCCTTCCCGAAGGCTTGAAAATATTTGGATGCATGAGGCTGCCAGTTTGGAAGGACCAAAAATGGCCCCATAAGACAGGCTACTCCTGTGGTGACTCTGGTGGGGGAAGGGAAGGCATCAGAAATCTCCCCCAAAAGACAGTCCTTGCAGTGTTCTCAGCACAATTTTAACAGGCGCTTCAGGGAGCTGAGATTGTCCTGACTATTTAAGTGCTGTCCGGTCTGGATCAGGGCCCCACTGCACTGTGCTTGTCCCTGCTCCTAGGCAGCTTACAATCACACCAGCATCCAGCTCACGGGTGCTTAGCCAACCCCCAGCCCAGCTCCAAATCTGTAGAACCGGGATGGCAGAATTCGGAAATCCCCAGCGCTAAAGGCCTCAGGCCCATGGCAGCAGAAGGAAACCTGGTAAATGCCTGAAAACCCGATCTGTGTGCAGGGGCAGCTCAGCCTCCACGGTGGGGTACACAGCACCAGCGAGCCCCCGGCTGCCTACAGCTCCTCACTGGCTTGGCAGGAGGAGGAAGGTAACTGAAGTGGATTCCTGTGCCCACCTGGAATGGACTCTGGCTGCATCCTCTGGGTGGAGAAGAACCTGGCCTGGATTCCTCTGCTAGCTGGAATGGGCTCCGGGTGCAGTCTCTGGTGCAGCCAGGAGGGGAAGCCATACATATTGAACCTCACTGCAGACATGGCAGAATCCAGAGCTCCTGACGGTTGGTGTTTTTGCTGCTCAGTGTGGACACAAGTGGGCTTATGCTAGTTTGGCAATGGACAAAGAGCCACAGGAAGCTGTGGACTGGCAAGGCCAAGGGCTTTGTCCTAGATACAGCACACACCTTCCCAGGGGCCTGAGAGCCTGTCCAACCTGTGGTCTGCTCCTGTGCCTCACTACAGAGCCTTCTGTCTGAGCATAGGGACGAATCCCAGGGCTTCCTGAAAACCGGCCCACATCTGCGCTTGCTCAAGTAACGCTGAGCCTTGCTTCAGTCTGCAGCCCATACTCTGCAGGCCACATTGCTTCTCATCTCCCTTCCCATTCCCATCTCCCTCCCAGAGCCGTGGAGACGATTCCAAGCAAATGAAAACCATCCAAGAGCAGTCACCCAGCATCCTGGCTGCCAGGGAGAGGCAAACCTCTCTGGGAAGAGAGAGAGCAGAGATGCCCCAGTTCCATTGCAAGGCCAATCCCCAGCACACCCCTTTGATCATGCTGTAAACAGGCTTAAAATAAAACCATTTCCTTTCTTTGCAGGGAGACCGAGTGCTGGGAATACTCGCTCTGCTTGTGGTTTGAGGGATGCATGTTATTCCCATGCTGTTCGTTTCCCCACATTTGACTCTTCAGCCAAGCATGTGCTCTGGCTCTCCCGCGTGGAGCACACTTGTATCAGGGAGGTTAACTCCTTCAGATCAACCCTCAGCCACTGAGGAATTTTTCCATGGAAACCCCCCTCTGCTGGTCCACGCTGCTTGGCTGGAAGCAGACCGCTCAAAAGGGCTCTGATTTTGCTCTTACTTAGTGATCATTTTCCACCAGGGCAGCTCCTGTGGCCTCAACAAACTCCTGATTTCCCCTCGTGTATGAATAGAAGCAGCAGAAAAGGTTGGCCAGCCTCATGGGAAATGTCCTCTCAAGAGCTCTCTATCCCCCAAAGATTGAAGCAAACATCCGTATTGAGTTCTGTGGATTTGCCTCTCCTGCCTTTCTGCACCAGGAGACGCCTGAGGAGTGACACGCCCAGCTTCCCTCTCCCCCACAGCCCACCAATGATGCTCAGCCCTGATGGGGAGAGTCTCCATGGCCCATTCCTTCCTTGGGCTCTCGGCCAAGACCGCCTGTGAAGATGGAGTGCCCTCTCTGTACTGGGCGTGCCTCTCCATTAGGAAGTGGACAGAGGCCAGCCAGCTCATTTCCTATAACCCGCCACCAGACGGGAACAATGCTTGAGTCCTGCTCTCCCACCCCTTGTAGGGTCACTGATGCCTGCGCTCGGTCAGGACCATCCTCAGCTGTTAAGATCTGTTAGCATTTTCACCCTCATAATGCAGCTGTCGAAGACTTCATGACAGGCCAGGCAATGGGGAATCAGGCCTTGTTCTCTACTGAGCTGGTGATCCCTTGACCTACAGTGAAAGTCCTGGTAGCCTGTATCCCGGCTCATGAGCGGAGCATCCCAGTCGAACGGAAGGAAGCAATCCCTGAAACACGCCTCCCATCATTTCCAGGAGACTTTCCACTCATGTGCGCCTGATTCTCCATTGCCAGACACTGGGGCCTGATTCTCACCTGCACAAAGGCTCCTTTATACCACTTGGACTTTCATCGGGGCGACGATGTAACTTCCGTACACTTCCTGGCCCCATGGCCCGGCAGGGTGCTACAACAGAGCCTCAGAGGAATTAGGCTTTGACACTGGGCAAAGTGGCTGTCGGCGTGAGTGAATGGGGGGCAATGATTCACACACGTGTTGCCAGGGGTGAATGACAAGGGCCTGAAGCAAAGCCCATTGAGGCGGATGGAAAGGATCCCGCTGAGTCAGGCCCCAAGCTGGAGGCGCTGTCAGTGTGCTGGGGGCGTTTGCCACGGGGCCAATCCCGGCTTGCCTGGAGGCACCGGGTTGAAGCTCTGGGCCCCGCTACCCACGCTGATTGCTGGTCCCAGCACATAGCTGGCTGAAAGGCGCAGCCCCGGCCACGAAACCCCTGCAGCTGCAGCAGGGTCACTGCCTGCAGCACACGCCAGCCCTGCCCAGGGCCATGGGAGGGACCACGAGGAGCGAGGCTCTCAGATCACCGAGCGCTAGGAGCGCAGGGCGGGGGCAGGACCCCATGGCTCTGCATAGCGTGCAATGGGGTGTGGGGCTGCTGAGCCCAGCCTGGCCCTGGCGCATGCTGGATAGTTAGTTGCCTGTTGTCTGCCCCACACCTCAGCCCCCGCCCCTCTGCCTCAGCCCCCTGCCCCACACCTCAGCCCCCCGCCCCTCTGCCTCAACCCCACACCTCAGCCATCTGCCCCTCTGCCTCAGCCCCCCACCCCTCTGCCTCAGCCCCCTGCCCCACACCTCAGCCCCCCACCCCTCTGCCTCAGCCCCCTGCCCCACACCTCAGCCCCCCACCCCTCTGCCTCAGCCCCCCACCCCTCTGCCTCAGCCCCCTGCCCCACACCTCAGCCCCCCCTCTGCCTCACCCCCTCTTCCTTAGCCCCCTGTGCTGTGCTTCAGCCCCCCACCCTCTCTGCCTCAGCCCCCCGCCCCACACCTCAGCCCCCCACCCCTCTGTCTCAGCCCCCGCTCCCTTTTCCTTAGCCCCCTGCCCCACGCCTCAGCCCCACACCCCTCTGCCTCAGCCCCCTGCCCCACACCTCAGCCCCCCACCCCCTGCCTCAGCCCCCTGCCCCATGCCTCAGCCATCCGCCCCTCTGCCTCAGCCCCCCACCCCCTCTTCCTTAGCCCCCTGTCCTGTGTTTCAGCCCCCCACCCTTCTGCCTCAGCCCCCTGCCTTGAGCTTCAGCCCCTCACCCTGCACCTCAGCCCCCGCACTCTCTCAACACAGCCTCACGCCTCAGGCCCCCCAACCCCTCTTCTGCCTTAGCCTCCTGCCCCCATCCATGGCCCACAAAGACGAAGGCCTCCTTGTCAACCTCCTCCTGGCGCTGCCAAGGTG
Source organism: Emydura macquarii macquarii (assembly GCF_026122565.2). NCBI lineage: Eukaryota > Metazoa > Chordata > Testudines > Chelidae > Emydura > Emydura macquarii. Next base: position 10,297,815 of record NW_027131391.1, on the reverse strand, counting down.
GCCGCCACCATCCCAGGGAGCAGGCTGGGCGGGAGACGCCCTGCGACTGTGGGGCCTACTTCGCTCCAGATTCCCTTCGGGCAGTGGGCGCTGTCGGGGCTCTCTGCTCGCTGTCCCCCTTTGGCTCCCTGCCTTTGACCCTGTGACCCTCACTCCTGCCCCTGTTTTAGCAGTTCTTGTCCCCCGACATTACCAGAGCCCTGGGTTCAGTGGGGAGGGGCCTCCAGATGCAGATGGGCTTGTGCCCTCCTGCCCCCAGGAGCTCAGTGGGTGTAACCCCCCCATGCCTCAGCCCCCCACCTCCTCTCAGCCCCAGACTCTCAGTGCCTCAGGACCCCTTACGCATCCCTGTGCCACAGCCCTCCCATCACACACCACCTGCCTGGGCCCCCAACCCCTCTGGCTGAGTCCCTGCCCCACACATTCACATCTCAGCCCCCCTTCCCCACACCCCACAGTAGAGCCCCGCCCCTGCCTCTCACAGCTGTTTGCCCAGCTCTAGGGGCCATCCACTGACACCCAGCACAGCCCTAGCAGAGACACTGGCATGCCCACTGTGCACAGGGCCGGGCTCCCTGGGGTCTCTCCCAGGCCTGCCTGAGGGCTGTGGTTTGCCCTGCACAGACGAGCTGGAATCTGCATTGTCCTCGGGAGCCTGTCTCCTTGGAGGGGTCCTGGGCTCTGTCATGCCATGCTCCCTGGGGAGTCGCACAGCATCCCATGGCTGCGTGCCAAGGACAGGGCTTGAGGAACAGGGCAGGTGAGTCTTGGACAGAAACACACAATGTCTTGGAGACAGGAATAAATCTCTCCCAACCGGGGCTGTGCAGCCAGAGTGTTTCTTGGCAGGGGGGCCCCCTCCTCTCCTTTGAAGATCCCCATCCCTCCCTGCCTCACACTGATCAGCCAGCACGAGTTGGGAATTCTTCTGGAGCCCAGCAATACTGCTCCAGTGGGATCGCTGCATAGCAGTGCAAGGGGTCCCCTCTCCGGAGACACACACGGCCTCAGGAGCATTCCTGGCCCTCCAGAGCCTGCAAACAAGAGGCCAAGCCTGGGCAGATGCAAACCCAGAACTGCCCCCAGCCATGGCTGTGGCATGCTAGCCACCTATGGCATAGGGGCCATTAGCCCTCGGTACTGAGGGCAGGGTAGTCCAGTGCAGTGGTTCTCAAGCAGGGGTCCGTGTAGCCCTGGGGGTATACAGAGGTCTTCCAGGGGGTACATCAATTCATCTGGATATTTGCCTAGTTTTACAACAGTGTACTATTTGTGGTCTGGGAAGTGGGCGGGTGCGAGCCTGCCCACCGCTAAAGGCCCCTCCCCCTTAAGGGGAGGAGTCACTGGACCCAGGACACAACTGATGGCGTGGGACAACAAATGAAAAAAGGAGCGGGCGTGGGGGTCACAGGATCAAACGGAGGGAACCAGAAAGGGACATGGAGCAGAGAACCCTGGACAGCGCCCACTGCTCCTGGAAGGTGTCAAGGGAGCCAGTGGACGCTGCCCAGAGGAACTCTGCCCAGATGCATGAGTGGACAGAGGAACGGAAGCAGGCCCCACAGTCGCAGAGCAGCCCCGCAGCCAACCTCCTCTCCCTGCTCTTGTAGATGGCCACTTTGGCCAGGGCTAGGAGGAAGTTGACGAGGAGGGCCTGTGACTTTGTGGGGCTAGGCGCTGTGGCCTTCCTTGGAGCCTGGGCCTGAGGAAGGGTCGCGACGCCCCTGCTGGACGGAACAGGGCCCTACAGGCTGAAAACCCAGGGAGAAAAGGGGCGGAGCCAGGGCCAGGGAGGGCAGTATAAAAGGCTGGCCCAGTCGCTCAGTCAGGGGGAAGCTGCTGCAGGAGGCAGGTGTGTTCTCATAGAGGCTGTGGCCTAGGACTGGGCCTGACCCAGGCCCTGTGGTGCAACTGCACCACTGACCAGTGCCTCCAAAGCCTGCCTGGATTGCTGGGCCTGAGTGATTGAGATGAGCTTCCCGAGCCCACTGGGTGGGAGAAACCCCCTGAGGCTGGCCTTGACCTGGAGGAGCTGCCTGATGCCGGGCACCTGCTGGAGCTGCCTGAGCCTGGTGGAGCAGAGGAACCCCTGTGACCTGGAGTTGCTGCCGACCCTGAGGAGTTTCTGGACCTGCCACCAGTCAATGGTGAGGGACTCGTGGGGCTCCCACTTGCCGTCTACCCCAGGGACCCGGAGGGAGACCCCTGGCTGCAGGTAGCTGGGGACAGGGTGGGAGGAAGTAGCCAGGGACAGCTGACTCGAGAGCAGCTGAGTCTGGGGTGAAGCCTGTCAGCGTGTTGCGGCTGGATCCCTGCTGGCTAGGGCCTGGGCTGGGACGCATGATCGGGTGGGCCTGAGTCCCCCCTGCCCTAACCACCCCGGGAGCGCTTGGCTTCCTCTGAACTTGCCTGCCTGGGAATACTGAGCTTGACTAGCCCCTCTGGCCTGCAAGGGTGGGGGCTCTAGACTATCACCTGCCCTGCCTGGCTGGGGGCTGTAAATGGCTTTGCCTGCCCCGCCCTGCCCAAGGGCCGGGGGCAATAGACTGCTTAACAGCCCCGCCTGTTGGAAGGCCAGGGGCTATAGATTCATTATCAGCCCTGCCCTACGTGAGGGCCAGAGGGCTACAGACTGTGAGGGAAGCCTGCCCTGCTGGGGGCTGGGGCTCAGACTTGTAATCGGCAGCACTTCTTCCCCTAGAAAATGATGGGATGTTTTGCACTCTTTGTGATCTCTCAGTAGTGCTCACTTGATCTGGAAGCCACGTGGGTGGGGGAACATGGCGTGCGGCGGGAAGACAGGTCCGCGAAGAGCCAGCGTGCTGGGAGAGAACTGGGACTGGTTGGGCAAAAAGACTGGGGCAAGGAGTCAAGTGACGTGACCCTGAGCGTGGCTGAGGAGCCTGGGGAGGAAGCCTAGGGCCTGGTCTGCACTGCTGGCGGCGGTAGTCGATGGGAGATACGCCCGCTGTATAGCGTAGCTTGCATCTCCCGTCGACGTCCTGTCTTCTACTTACTGCAGCGTCCCCACTGCCCCGCCGAGGGGAAATGCCCTCCGGTCGACACAGCTTAGGCGCTGTGGCCTTCCTCGGAGCCTGGGCCTGTGGAAGGGTCGCGATGCCCTGGATGGACCGTGCCAGCAGCCTACAGACAGGCTGCATGAAATCACTAGCGACGTCCGTACGGCCTAACATGCCCTGCAGACAATGCTGTGTTTGCACTGCTGTCCATGCTGTGCGCTGAAACGCAAGTACAGTATTTATACTGATATTCTATGGTCACAATGAGAGAGTCAGCGATTGTTCAGTCCCGGTGCGCTGTGACACTTGTGTGTTTGTCAGATTGTGTAAGCACGTCGTTTTAAGTGAGGTGAAGCTTGGGGGTCCGCAGGATAAACCCGACCCCTGGAAGGGCTGTTAGTCTGGAGAGAGCCACTGGCCTGGTGCCCAGCTCCGGGGGTGGGAGACCGGACTCCTGCTTCTAGCCCCAGAGCTGCCAGCCTGGGGGCCAGGAGCGCCCTTCTTCCTGGCTCCCTCCGGGTCCTTTGCAGGCTACCACGTGTCTGTGATCCACTCATGTGAACCCATTCCCTCTGTTAGACCGGCCAGGCCAGGCCAGGCACAGGGGGGAAGCCCCGGGCTCCAAGGGGTGGGATCGCCTGCATCTCGGCTAACACAGGCTGCTGCCTCGGGCTCCCTGATGACTGCTCAATGCTGCTTGGTGCCAGAGCAGCCGGGGTGGCCCAACCCTTTGGCTGGCTGGTGCCTGTGGGTATGTCTACATGGCAGTAAAACACCCAGGCTCTGGCCCCTGCCCACCTGTCTACACTGTAATTGTATTGCCCTGCAGGCTGAGCCCCACAAACCCCTGAAACACACCCACACATGGTACTAAACAGGGTGTAAAGCGAGAGCTGAGAACAGCAGCAGCTTCCCTGGAGCTGCTGGGAGCCCTGGGCTCTGGGAGGGAAGGTGGCTGCTCCAGCGGGTGCTGTGGGGGTGTTGGAACAGAACACCCCTGTCAAGGAGGAAGCAGCGTTATCCCTGGGAATCAAATGGGCCCACGCCATGGACTTTCTGGCCAGTCAGACCGCAGCCCCCATGCATGGGCTTTTGAGGAATTAGAGGGTTTCTTTCCCAAAACTGTGTTGCACAGTCCAGAGCAATGGGATCCGGGCGTAGAGAGCTTCCGAGTGAACCATGGGACTCCGAGACAGCAGCTGGGTCCTCGCTAAGGGCCCAACCCTGTTCCCATTGAAATCAGTAGCAAAACTCCCTTTCTGCTGGCTGCATGCAGAGACCCCATGGTCATTAGCAGGCATCAAACCCAGGACATTCAGCACCAGCCCCTGCAGCCGTGGAGCTAGACTCTAGCTGCTAGAGTATAAGCCCTGTAGCTCTGCCATTAGCAGGCTTTAGATTAGCCAGGAGACATCCCCACACGACCGAGTGTCTCAGGCACCTATGTCCACATGGTGAAGGACAAGAACAGCAGCCACCTTCATCATCATCAGAGGCCTGCAGAACTAAGAACAGGGACCGGTGCAGCTTGAGTTAAAGGACAAAACCTGGACCTCCAAGGTATTTCAGCTCCTCCTACCACCCACTGACATCACTGGGCACCTAAATACCTGGGGGGGGGGACTGGGCAAACACCCCAGCGGGCAGCTGCGTAGACGCCTATCCTCTGGCTCTCAAGAACAGGGGCAAGGTGGGGTGGGGAATGTGGAAGCGGGGTTCTCCAGCAGCAGGAAGCAGAGTGCCCCTCAGACATGGGCCAGCTGACACCGGTGAAAGGGCTGCATTCCCCAGTAACAAGGGTGCTAAAGCGTGGCTTTGAACCTAGCCACGTGTTGCTGCCCAGCCCTGGATCAGCCACGTGCCTGCTCTGTGCCTTGGTTTCCCTTTGCAGCCAGGAAATACGAAGCTGCAATGTTTGTGGACGTTTTTCCTTCAAAACCGTGGGCAGGCATTTTGGGGGCGGGGGATGGGAACACTGGCCCATTTTCCGTGTTGGTTACAAAATCCAGGCAAGATCCAGTCGCTGGGATTTTCCACCTCACCCCAGTATTTTGCTCCCCAGCAGTCACCACCCCCAAAGCCCGTGGGGCTGAGACCACTCCCCCAGCAGAGGAGGGCAGGATGTGACCATTCATGCAGCCCAGGGCGGGTGTACCCAGCCCTGACCTGCTTGGGGACTGGGCTCCTGTTCTGTGCAAATGGCTGGGGCTACCAGTTGTCCCTGGGGCCTAGGAGGCAGTGCCACTGTTTAGCTACACTGGGTTAGCAGGATGTTACCCAGGTGACACCTGCCAGGCCACCATTTCTCCTTTCCCCTGATATTGGGAGGGAAGTGTAGTCTAGAGCTTGGCGTGGGGGGGGCTGGGAATCAGGCAGGACTCCTGGGTTTAGGCCCTACCTCTGGGAGGGGAATGTGGTCTAGTGTGTAGCGCAGGGGGGCTGGGAGTCAGGACTCCTGGGTTCTATTCTATACGTGGTGCTTTGGGGGACTGGGCAGTCGTTTGCTGGCCATCTACTGGTTTTTCAGACCTCTCCTCACCCTGCCTGGTTCTGGGCCTTAGCATGAGCTCCCTGCCCCGCTTCAGAGCAAGGCCCAGGCTCCCCCTGCGTGTCAGGGAGGGTTGTGCGTTTGCACATGTGCATTCAGCTGACTGCAGGAGCTTTCACCAGCGGTTTGCAGTGGGGCCCAGAGCCTCGCACCCCAGGAGTGAGAAGTCCCCCCACGCTGCCCATGGGGCACTGGTTGCTCATCTCCGGCTGGCTGCTGTTTGTGTCCTTCTTGGCCTTTGCACGGGGCTCCGAGGTGACACAGATGCTGTTTCCTGGTTAGGCCCACAGCGGGCTAGCACTGGCGCTGTTTTAGAACCGACTGTCCTGGGTTCAAGCAGGGTCGGAGCTATGATAGCTGCAGACGTCCTTGTGTGACTACACAACTCAGCTGCACGGTGCTTCCTTCACCTGCACCATGCCATGCGAGATGCCAACACCATGTGATCTGCCAGCTCCACGCATCACCACTACGTTGTCTGTGCATCAGTGGGGCTGTGACCTCTGCTTTGGCCCCGCTGTGCTAGGTCTCTGCAGATCTGTGGGAAGGCAGAGTGTCCCTGATGTGAGTGTGGGTTATTTATGTTTGGGAGCACTGGTAGGTGGTGCGCTTGCCCTGTATGCCTTGAGCAGGCTGTAGGTGCAGTAACTACTGCTCTGGTCTACAACGTGTGTCACGAGCTGAAAGCCCCACAATAAGCTAGTGCTCCTAGGGAAGGGAAAAGCCTTGTAGCGTACTGGCTAGTGCGTATGGATCAACACTGCCCTCTACTGTATGGGCTCAGAACAGCTGCGCTGGGAGTCATAAGCCCTATAGTGCTAACAGAGATTCTCCTTTAGCTCCAGTGGCAGGGCCTGAGCTTTAGGAGCAGGGGGAGCCAAGTTCCATCCCTGATCTCGCTGTGAGGTTCTTGCTGGCCCTGGTGTGCAGCGTAGTGACAGCTGCACTTCCTATGTGCTCGAGTTTGGTCCAATACCCTGTCCAGCTCATTTCATCCTCATCCTACCAACACTTCCCACTGCAGCATTTCCTGGGGCATCCTCCTGGCTCTTCAGTGCTAGCCCCTCTGCCATCTCATTGCCTTTGTTCAATCTCCTTGCCCCATGCGTGCACTGAGTTGCCTTCGGCTCAGATTTCCTCCAAACACTGCATACACCTGAAGTTAGTTGGTGCCAGCAGCCTCTGCAGTGCCTGCACCAAGCAGCCCCTTCCCCTCCCTGGCATTTCACCAGCCCCTGGAAGTCAATTTTGGGTGTGAAAGGGCAACCTCCACAAACTGAGCATGTTTGAGTTCTTCCCACGACATCCAACACACACCGCTCTGCCATCCCTGTCAATCCTAGGCCAGTCTTTGCCTGCCTCTGTGGGTAAATCCGGGAGGTTTCCCTCGAGTGCTGCCTGACAGAGGGATTCTCTTTTCAGACGACTCCTTCGTGCATTCCTCCAGCTGCCCCGGGCCTGCTGGACTAGGCCAGGTGCCTGAGCTGCAGGTCCCAGCTGGGCCCCAAAGCACCAGTGCCACCTACAGGCTGGCAGGGAACCCACAGCCACCCGCTGCCAATGCCTTTGGATCAAGGCTTGTGCAAATCATCTCCTCATCCTCCCGTCCAGGCTAAACTCCCTCCGTGAATTCATCACGGAGCAACACGCCCGTGGGAATGGGACAAGGCCGCACACAGCGGCGGCTGCAAGCCAGGGAAAGCTGCTGCCACTTGGGGCCCCCTCGGTTCACACGGTCTCTAAAAAGCCGACCAGTGACCCGGGGCCTGTGCACGAGCGCCCGGCACAGCCTCCTCCCTTGGAACGCCTTCTCCACAAGTGCTGAGTGGGGCAGGCTGCTCTGTGGCTCAGCTCCCTGCAGGGCCAGGAGCTGACGTGCTGAGGTCATTGTGCCCGCAGCAAAGCCCAGGCACCGCCAGGGGCTGGGAGTCAATTCCCCGCAGTGACTGTTGGCATGGCTGCTGCGAGCATTGCCAGTCCATGCAGCGCGTAGCTGTAACCAGACTACGCTATCCCCACAGGCCTCAGTGGGGTTCCTCTCGAATTGCAGAGGAGAAGCGAGCCTTAGCGGGGATGTGACAGAGCTTTGCACAGCACCTCCCTGTCTGATTAACTCCCAGGCTGTCCCAGCTCAGTCCGGCAATGAGCCCCACTGCAGATCTGGAACCCCAGTGATGCTGGCTGGATTAGGGGGACCATTGATGATACTATTTAACATCACTATGTGACAATTCCAATAATTCACATGGATAGGCCGTGTCAGCTACCGTTGGAAAGGTTATCATTTGCTAATTACGATATTGTGTGTGCATGTGTCCTATTTGTACTGGAAGTTATGGATGTGTTTGATGTGTCTGTATTTCAACTTGTGCTGTATTTCTGGGCGACTCCCCAGACAGGATGGCAGCAGCAATAAGCTGCTTAATGGCCTGTTAAGGAAATTCACAGATACAATGGGTCCGAGGAGAGAAGCTGGGGCTACACCTGATCAGTCACCAGGACTTATTCATGTGACCCTGGACTCCATCTTATTTCTGTACATTTCCACAAGCAGCTTGGCAAAGGCCAAGGGACGTAAAAGGCAGCTGCACCACACACCACAAAAGTGTGAAAGTGACAACATCCATTTTGTAGTCAGTCTTCACCTACCGCTGGGTCAACTCATCTGTAACTGAAGCTGTGAATCAAAGGACTGAGACCCATCCAGGTTCTGGATGTACACCAGAGGGACTATACAAGCCTGCAAACTCCACAATTCTACTAGAAACCTGATCCAAATGATTGGAAAGTCCATATATATGTATGCGATTGCTTTAATCATTTAACATTTCTCTTACAGGTTGTTTATTTCCTTTTACAATAAACCTTCAGTTTCAGTTACTAAAGGATTGGTTGGCAGTGTGGTATTTTAGGTAAGATCCACATTTATATTGATCTGGTGCTGTGGCTGACCCTTTGGGGTCAGGAGAACCTTTTTGGTAAAGAGCATAGGTCATTTAAAAATCTCTTTACTGGACTTAGTGGCTGACTGGCAGCCAGAGACTGAAATGCAGTAAAGGGGCTGTATGTATTTTTATTTTGGCTTCTAGATAACCAGTGTGGGGAATCAGAAGCACTGTTTGTGGCTGGTTGGGAGTCTGACTTCAGTGCCACCCACCAGTGCTGGGAGAATCTGCTCTCCTTTGGCAGCCTGCCCTGACCTTGGCATTTTCAGGTGGCTACGCTAGGCACGGACGGGTCACAGTGGCATAATCGTGGCAGGATCCACAAACCAGATTATTTGGGTTTGGATCAGAACCTCACACTATTCCAAATTTTAAAATTTGATACTGAGGGTTAAAGGTTAAAGTTAGTCAGGATGAGTGATTCACGATCTGATAAATCAATCCAGCTGCAAGCCCTCAGTCTGCGTTTTCAGCATGAGAAAGAAATGGCAGAACTTTGTGGGAACAACAAAAGATGGCTGAGACAGAAAGAAGAGCTGAGGAGAAAGTCCAGGAACACAGAAGGCTGAAACTAGAGTTTCCAAATGTAAACGTGAAATCCAAGCAATGAAAACAGCAGAAACGTGTCTTTCTGAAAGCCCAGCTCCTCTTAACAGTGATTGGGAAAGACTCTTTCCAGCTTAGAACCATTTTGATATGTTTGAAAATAATATGGCAAATGTGTAACCAGATTGATGTCATAACCCAGTCCCAGAGAGTATAAATGTAAATCTTCTGTGATACCTGTAATCAACAAGGAAATTTGTGAAGGGGTGTGTGCATGACTTCAAGTGGTCTGTGTTTAGCCAGGTGTACTGTGACAAGGGAGAGGGTGTCTTTAGCCTTGGAAAATAATTGTGGAAAATAGCTGCTTGTCTGTTCAGAAAATAAGTTTATCTGATGAGGGAGAAACTGTTTCCAATGCTTGCCTGTTGGGAGTGGCCTGTTAAGGAAGCCATCCCACTTCCTTAAGGGGGAGGAAATGTCAAAGTATTTGTCTGGTAAGAATAGCAGTTTATCTGCTGAGGGAGAGTTTGTCTCCAAACTTCTGTCTGAGGAGCAGACAGAATGTGTCTCTTGGCTTATGCTGACTGAGGATGTGCCAGTTGTCTCCGTTGGTGCTGGACTTAACTGAAACCCAGAGAGGGTTTGTTAGGGCTCAGGAAAATGTTTCTTTAGAGCAACCTGTAGCTGAGGAGGGAAAAGACAAAATTGCTGTGGAAAATGGATTGTTGTCTAAAAATGCTCCTGAAGGAATAAAACCTCCTGGTAACTTTTGCAACTACCTTTCTGTATCTGAAAGGTGTGAAAGTGAATTCAGTTAGCTCAGGATGAATCCCTGACTGTAGCAAGAAGCAACTGTTTATATGTTAAAACAACAAGAGTCTTGTAGCACTTTAAAGACTAACAAATTTAATTTCTGCAGTCATAAGCTTTCGTGGGCTGCAACCCAGTTCGTCAGATGCAAGAAATAGAAATCAGATACGGGGGTGTATATATACATATCCAAGGGTAAGGAACAACAATGGGGAGGGAGGTGTTAGCAGGCCTATTCACAACCATTGATTAGAAGGTGAGAATGTGTGAACAGTGACAACTACTACTTGTAATGAGAGAACCATTCCAAGTCCCTATTCAGACCCAGTCGGATTGTGTCAAGTTTGCAGATCAGTTCCAGCTCTGCAGTTTCTCGCTGAAGTTTTTTGTGTAGAAGTATGGCAACTTTCAAGTCCGCTACAGAGTGTCCTGGGAGACTGAAGTGCTCTCCGACTGGTTTATGGATGTTACCGTTTTTGTCTGATTTGTGTCCATTTCTTCTTTTGCGCAGTGACAGTCCGGTTTATATGTTGAGAGACTTGGTTCGGTTTCTAACTGCTGGAGTTTTCACATGTGAATGGATTCACTGACTTGGTTTGAGAGAGATCAGTGTGGATATCTTGGAAAAGGTTCCAGATGGAATGGAAATACTTGGCGTTTAAAGAGCCCTGTAGCCAAGTGGCTGTGCTTGGTTAGTATATTGGGGAGAGGATGATGTTGGAACATGACTGTCTCCATGCTGCTAACTCTGTAAGTGAACAGAGAGTCTCAGCAGGCTCAGAGGGAAGATTGGGCAGCTGAATCTACAGAGCAGAAGAGCTGTGCCACTGATCTCTTGGAAACGAGGAGGGGGGGGCAGACAAACGCTCACCTCCAAATGCTTTGGATAGATCTAGTAATGTTTCAGTGGACTCAGGTACATCTGATGCTATGTGGAGTCAGAGATTGGTAATGGAAGAACATCCGAACCCTGCTTATAAGATGCTAGTGAGAATGGCTGATATCGCTTTGAAGCCGTGTCCAGCCTTAAAATGGGCCCTAAATGAAAATCTGAAAACCACTAAGCAAGTTAGTATGTGGGTTACTGTAGTTTACCTGACTGCTGCACGTGGGAACTGCACCCCTCACGCGGCAGGAGATGAGTAAGTGGTGCTGGGATACTGGGCCAGAAAGGGTTAAACCTAAACAGGCTGGAATGACACCACCTCAACCAGGTAATTAGGGGCCATTCCTTGTCAATAGCCAACAGCCAAGTTCTGTGGGCTGGAGCTTTGACCTGCAAGGGTCTCTCTTGGTCTGCGGTTTCCTAGATCTTGTTAGCTGCACTGGTTTTCCTGTCCAGTACTATTGTGCTGTTGATTCAGATCAACATGGATTATTAACATTTAGATGAACGCTGGGTGTAATAACCTCATTGTCTATTTCTCTTGGAGGGTTTAAATACATTGACTATTAATGGATAATTTCCAATGTGTGCCTAGGGAAACAGAGAGGTTGCTTCAAAGACCTCTTGTTCATTCAAGGATTACCTGCTGGGATGTCTGCTGCCAAGGACTGTCAGAGCCTGCTAAAAGACTATAAAAGAAGCTTCAGACCCAATCCTGTTTATTTTAGGACTGATTAAACCTTTGACAGGGGAGGTTTGGGTCACAAATCTAAGGTCCCAGCACCAAGTCTGGATTTACCTCGCTAATTCTCATGGGAGAATTTGAACAAACTGTCTATGGACCCATGAAACTGATCCTGAAAAACTGTGTTGCAGAAGTTATCATCTCTGCTTTGAAACTGACCTATGGACTGTCTTCTCATCTGTTTATATCATTTAATTAATATTCTCTTTTTAAAATAATTAGTTTTGTTAATAAGTACTGGCTAGAAGCATGTATTTGGGTAAAATCTGCACTAATAGTTACCCTGGTTGGTAATGTGCTTGGCCCTTTGCGATCGGTAGAACTTTCTGACATATGATGGACAAAGATTTTCAGTAATCCCCATCACATTTGACTTGGCTGTCAGGGGAGATGCTAGAGGGCTGGATGGCTGTAAGGGAACTGTAGTTTTGGCTCCTGGATAACCAGTGAGGTGATTAGAAGCTGTTTGTTGCTGGCTGGGTGAATCTAATTTTTAGAAATAGCCACCAGTATCTGGGGATTTGCCTGCCCTGATCTTTGCTCAATTTAAGGTAAACTGCAATCTCAGCGTGGCTCTCCTAGAAGCCAATGTCCCAGGCGTGTTGCCTGTGAAGGTGCTGACAGCCCAGATCCCCCAGGACCCCATGGCATGTCACCTTGGGGCCTGCGGCACTCACTGCAACTGGACCCAGCCCAGGGGAGCATATGTATGAAAGATGTATGGAGCCCACTCTGCCAGAGGAAAGGGGCTGTTTTCATTCCCCCTCCCCAGACCCCGCCCCCATCGTACCCAACTGCAGCCTTTGGTTCAGGGGGAATCATCCTGTGATGAGGAACAAGCTGTTTGCAAGAAGGACTGTCCTTCTGTCTGTACAGCACCTACCAGTGTTCCGTGCTGGAATGCGTAGGCCCTACTGCAATACAATAAGTCATGCACTCTGGGCAGCGATGGGGCCAGGCTCAGTGTTTGCTGTGGGACCGCGGGGCGGGGCAGGGAAAGGGATGAGGTAGCTGGAGAGCAGAAGTGAGCAGGGAACTCTGCCCAGCGTGTCTGAGGATGACTCACTGCTGGGGAGAGGACTAGGCCAGCTCAGAGACTTGCTGGTGGGGACTGGGAGAAGTGGGATCCCAGTGACCCCTGGTGGCACAGCCACTGTTTTCCTAAGGAGTCTAGAGGTGACCCTCCATGGAGCCTGCTGCTCTGTGTGTGACGGGAAGCTCTTGCTCTAGCACTGCATGGCTCTTTGCCCTGCCCCAGGATCTCTCAAACTCCCGCCCAAGAGGCGGCGAACGTATAACACGTGCACAGGCTCATCCCCTGCAGGTAGAGCTGGGACCAGGGTGCTGCTCTTTCAGCTCTAATTATGCAGGGCTTCCCCACATCAGCTAGTGGAGTTCCTGCAGCTGACAGGGGAGGGGAAATAACCCTCTACACACCCCCTCCCCCAGCCCTGCATCAATTTCCTCCCCTGGCAGACAATCGTGCAGACAATGCAAGTTGTTTTTTTCAATTAAATTCCATGTGGTTTCATTTGCCGGCTGTCAGGGATGGGGAAATACCCCTTTTCTCCCCAGGGATCACACACCACTCACCCTGCCAAGGCTCAGGCATAGGAGACAGGCCCTCAGCCAGGAGGCGCACACACAAGCCATTAGCTTAGAGCAACGTGTAGTGAGTTTCTCCAGCATAAAGCGTGCTGTCTCTTACCCAGCCTCAGGAGTCAGCCTCCCTCATATCAATTATTTCCAGTAACAAACAGGGCGATCTCAATGGGGGGGAGATGAAATCCAGTCTCAACAAGGGACAGGTGTCGGGAGGGGAGCTCGGTGCCCTGTGAAACTCTGCAGGCTTGGGCTCCCGCTTCCACTGCTGGGGCACAGACCATGCTGGGGAAAGGGAACCTCTGAAATAATACTGCATCCCAGCTTTCCAGATTCCTCTTTTGGCGTCGCTCTCCCCTACACTGATCAACTTCTCAATTGGCCCTGGCCTCCCCAGTACACGCACAGCCCCTCCTCTCCAGCCCCAGTCTTCAGTGGAGCAGAAATTGACACAGGTCCTTTAGTTTAGCAACAACAGCGGTCTGTGAGTGCCTAGCGGGGCGCAGATGACAGCAGAGCAATCTTTAGTTTCACAGGCAAAGGCAGAACAAGATGCAGCACTGGAAGACGAAGGTGTAAACGGTTTCACATGGAAGTAAGGCTCACATGTTTAACAGAGGGTGATTGACCACTGCGGGGCTGGTGGATTCTCCATGACTTGGAATCTGTCCATCCATGTTAGACGTCTCTTTCTACAACTTATGCTGTAGCCCAACCAGGAGTTATGGGCTGGATGAGGAGATGATTTGGGGGGGGGGGGGTTGAATTTCATGGGCTGTGCTCTGCAGGAGGTCAGATGAGCTGATCAGAATCATAGGAATGGAGGGCTGGAAGGGACCTCAAGAGTCTTCGTCCTGCCCCTGGTCCCTTCTAGCCTTAAAATCTAGGACTAGAATCCAGCCTCTGTGGGCCCTTGTTATGCCTGGAAACTCTTCTCTGTGCACCAGCCCCACGGCAGGCTCAGAGCGTGTTTGACTGCTGCTGCGGATCCTTGAGGAGCACAAGACCTCGTCTTTTCATAGGTTCCACAGAAATAAGGGCTGTTTTTGGTAGAGGTCAAGTCTGAGGCCTAGACTAAGTGGGAAGGTTCCTTTAGATGTAGGAATGAACCTTTGAATTTCTACATACACCTTCTGGCAAGGCAGGTAGTGCATAGCACGGGGATCTGCGGGGAGAGTGCGTGGTGTTTGTAAGTGATTAAATGTTGCTGATTTGATCTGTAAGAACATAAGAGCTACCACCCCGGACCATAGTCCATCTTGCCTAGTATCCTCTGTCTAGCAGAGGCCTGTCCCAGAGCTTCAGGGGGAGTGAACAGAACGGGGCAATTGTGGAGTGAGCCACCCTTGTCTACCATGTCTGCAGTCAGAGGTTCACAGTCACACCGAGTGTGGAAGTTGCGTCCCTGACCATTTTGGCTAATGGCTATTTAAGTATTTGCATGCACCAATTTTTAAAATAAATTGGCCTAGTACAGAGCTTGGAGTGGCAGAACGTGACCTGGATTCCTGGTCTCACCTGCAGTAGATTCTGGGCAAGCAGTAGAGGAATTTGATTTTAGCCTCTCTGGAACAGACTCTGCCCTGGTCCACACTCACCTGGCGATTCGGCGGCAGTCGACGGGAGTTCTGCAAACTACACAGAATAGCCTGCATAACTCCCGTCGACTACTCTGCTTCCGTTCTGCGCGCTGTCTACACTGCACTGCGCTACTTGATGGGGTGGTTTTACTCAGTCGACTGCCTGATCAATTGAGCGGGTCTACACTGACCGATCTGGCGCCGTCAGTATAGACATGGCATCTGACACACGAGCTGCTTTGCCAATGTGGCATAGGTAGCTCTGAACTTGTGGGGTCTTTGTTTTCCACATGCAGCACATTTAAATGGATAAGGACTCTTGCCCTCGGCCAAGAAAGCAGCCATGTTGTTTCCAGAGTTGCTGCAGAAGGTTACTGGGGAGACATGCATGCTGTGCTCTCTCGTGGACAGGCTACTTTTGTTCATCCACATCCTATGTTTACTGTAACTGAAGCTAAGTATCATTCAGCTTGAAGGCGTATGGTTGATCGCGGTGTCTGGAGAGAGCCATGTCTCAGGGGAGTGGACTTTTGCCATGAGGGAACTTGGATGGACAAAATAAAGTTGTGTGTGACCTTGGACGCTGGTCTATCACCCATGGGAGGGAAGATGATAACTCTGCCAGGGGCTATTATACCACCACAGTGGGAAGGGAATAGATAGAAAATAACACCTAGCTCTTATCAGTAGATCTCAAAGCACTTTCCAAAGGGGGGAAATATCATTATTCCCACTGTACAGATGGGGAAACAGGGGCACAGAGTGGTAAAGTGACCCAGCAGGTCAGTGTGGGGAATGGACCCCACCCCTCCTAGGCCAGTGTTTGGTCCGCTAAGCCCCACTTGCCTAGATCGAGCAGAAGCAGACGGCATTCCAGGTGTGCAAAGGAGTCCAGGTCCTTGGGGTTCAGAGATGGGGTTCACTGCCTGTCTGGCACACAGCAGCCAATCCTAGGAGCACTGGGACTGGCTGGCTTAGAAAGGAGGTGGCTGAAGGGGGTATGACAGAAGTTCACAAAATCATGGCTAGTGCAGTGAAAGTCAATAGGGCCATGTTATTTACTCCTTCACATAACACAAGAGCCAGGGATCACCCAGTTACATTAAGAGGCAGCAGCTATAAAACAAAAGGAAGAACTTCTTCACCCAACACATACTCAACCTGTGGCGCTCAGTGCAAGGAGACATGACAGCCAAAAGTATAACGGAGCTCCGTAAAGAAGGAGACACAGTGATGGACCCATCCTCTATGAACTTATCAGCCCATCTGGTCATGGACACAGCCCTATGCTCTGGGTATCCCAAAGCCTCTGACTGCGCCATGCTGGGGCTGGATCACTAGATAATTGCCCTGGTCTGTTCACCCCTTCTGACGCAGCTAGCAGACGACAAGATACTGGGCAAGACAGACCATGGCCTCACCCAGTATGGCCATTCTTACGTTGTTTTATAAATGCTGCACTGAAGAAGGAGCACCCAGTTGCGCACACACAAAACAGGAGAAGACTGCCTAGGAAGGAGCTCTGTGAAAAGAGATGTGCAGGTCATAGTGGGTCACAAGCTAAATATGAGTCAACAGTGCAACACTGCTGCAGACATCATTGTGGGCTGTATAACGGGTGTTGTAAGCAAGACCCAGGAAGTAATTCGTCCGCTCTGCTCTGTGCTGATCAGGCCTCACTGGAGTGTTGTGTCCAGCGCTGGGCGCCACTTCAGGAAAGCTGTGGACAAACTGGAGAAAGTCCAGAGAAGAGCAACAAAAATAATGAAAGGTCTAGAAAAGATGATCTATCAGGGAAGATTGAAAACCAGGGTTTGTTTAGTCTGGAGAAGAGAAGACAAGACTGAGCGGGGACATGACAGTTTTCAAGTACATAAAAGTTTGCTACAAGGAGGAGGGAGAAAAATTGTTCTCGTTAACCTCTGAGGAGAGGACAAGAAGCAATGAGCTTACATTGCAGCAAGGGGGATTTAGGTTGGACATTAGGAAAAACTTCCTAACTGTCAGGGTGGTTACGCACTGAAATAAATTGCCTAGGGAGGTTGTGGGTCTCTGTCATTGGAGGTTTTTAAAAGCAGGTTAGACAGACACCTGTCAGGAAGGGTCTAGATAATGCTTAGTCCTGTCTTGAGTGCAGGGGACTGGACTCGATGCCTTGTAAGGTCCCTTCCTTACCCTGCTATGATTCTATTTTCACCTGCCAGGGGTCAGATCCTCTTTGGATTTTTAATGCCACTTGAAATGGATGCTTTTCTGATTGTCATTACACTTTATTTCTGTTGTGGCGGCGTGACAGAGCAGGATGCATTTGGATCCAGTTATGAATGTCGCATTGTATCATGTGCTGCATGCATCTCAATTGGCCTGGCCTGGCCTGCCTCACAGACAACTGTCCTGCCTGGGAAGGGCTCGGTACCTTGCAAAAGGCCCATCCCAGGGAAGCCATCAAGCCAGGAGACTGGAGCCTTTGCTGTAGTATGAATGTCAACTGCTGGCCCAGCCCATGGACCAATGGGTTTCCAACCATGGTGCCCGCAGTGCGGAGAGCACAAGATCCCCATCACCCCACGTAAGGAAGACTTGAGGAAGGTGAGAGCAGGCGGGATGCTGCCCAGCCTGGGATGCTGACATTCCTCGGAGGGCTGAGATCAGACGTGGTTAGGGGCGTCTCCGGACGTCTCTTTCCAAAGCTCTGCATTCCAAGTGCTTTCAGAGTAATGTTGCTGTGGCCCTTCGCTAAGCGTGTGGGCCTTGCTTTCCTGCCGCGTTGTCTCTGAAGGGATTTAACTAGCAACGGGGAGGTAGTGCCCCCAGCCGAGGTGGAGTTCTGAGGGATTGGGGGGTCTCTGACACTGATTTCAGGGTCTAGGGCAGCTGGGCAGTAGTGGGATGAGTGTCGGACCAGAAGACGGAGCCTGGGAGTGTGCTAGGAACAGTGACTCCTGACCTAATGGCTTGGAAGCGCATGGGACCCAGCGACTGTGTCCACTCCCACCAGACTGGGGACTGTACAGAGTGGTCCAGCTGGCACCCAGAGACAGCCCCTGCTCCAGAAAGCTGGCAATCTATACGACCCGTTTCTGCAGACACTGGCCAACAACTCCCAGGCCTGTGGGAATCGTTGTGCTCTGCCTGGCCGAAGTAGAAATGCCCCATTCTCCCCACATGCCTTAGGCTGGTTCCTGATTCTGGGGTACTGCTGCTCTTTAGGGATACATCTACAGGGCAAAGAAGAACCCCTGGCTGGCCCATGCCAGCCGGCTCAGGCTGCAGAGCTGTCTCACTGCTGGGTAGATTTCCAGGCTCGGGCAGGGTCCTAGAGTCTGGGCTCCAGCCCAGCTTGGACATCTACATAGCAGTGAGACAGCCCCACAGGCCTGCCACGGGCTTTTCTTTGAATCATAGAATCATAGAATATTAGAGTTGGAAGGGACCTCAGGAGGTCATCTAGTCCAACCCCCTGCTCAAAGCAGGACTAACCTCAGCTATATCATCCCAACCAGGGCTTTGACAAGCCTCACCTTAAAAACCTCTAAGGATGGAGATTCCACCACCTCCCTAGGTAACCCATTCCAGTGCTTCACCACCCTCCTAGTAAAAAACTTTTTCCTAATGTCCAACTTAGACCTCCCGCCCTGCAACTTGAGACCGTTGCTCCTTGTTCGGTCATCTGCCACCACCGAGAACAGCCTAGCCCCATCCTCCCTGGAACCCCCTTTCAGGTAGTTAAAGGCTGCTATCAAATCCCCCCTCACTCTTCTCTTTTGCAGACTAAACAAGTCCAGTTCCCTCAGCCTCTCCTCATAAGTCCTGTGCTCCAGCCCCCTAATCATTTTGGTTGCCCTCCGCTGGACTCTCTCCAACTTGTCCACATCCTTTTTGTAGTGGGGGGCCCAAAACTGGACACAATATTCTAAATGTGGCCTCACCAGTGCAGAATAGAGGGGAATAATCACTTCCCGTGACCTGCTGGCAATGCCCCTCCTAATGCAGCCCAATATGCCATTAGCCTTCTTGACAACCAGGGCACACTGCTGACTCATCTCCAGCTTTTTATCCACCGTTACCCCCAGGTCCTTTTCTGCAGAGCTGCTGCCTAGCCCGTCAGACCCCAGTCTGTAGCTGTGCATGGGATTCTTCCTTCCTAAGTGGAGGACTCTGCACTTGTCCTTGTTGAACTTCATTAGATTTCTTTTGGCCCAATCCTCCAGTTTGTTTGCTGTGTAGACAGACCCTAGGAAAAAGCACAGGCATCATTTGACTTCTATATTTGGGGGGCAGCTCTAGTCAGGCCAACGGGGCTGTGTGTGCAGGGGCCAATTCCGTGCATGCCTGATGCTTGCAGTTTGGGAGGTAACTCGCCCCCCCCCCACTCCTCCCCAATTATGCCCACGCATGAAAGATTTTGCCAGCACTCCTTGGAGTGAGCATTTGGAGGAGCTGTGAGCCAGGGAGCAGCAGCAGCAGAACCATTGCAGAGATACCGCTCCCTGGAGGGCAGGGTTCCGGTCTAGAGGCTGGTAGCCCTGTACACAGGCTGAGACTGGGGCAGAGAGCAGGGGCTGGAACAGTGCGTACAGCAGGGGTGCTGAGAGCCACTGAACCAAACTGCAAACCCAGCATATGATGGAAACCACTTCACGCCCCCCGCACTCCTCGTTCCAGCACCTATGGCAGAGAGATGATCTCGGGTGGAGGTTGACTCCATGAGCGCTAGCCGTGTCCCCACTGTCCGGGAAGGCCCCTCGCTTGTTTCTCTCCCTTTGATTCCGCTGCTCACAGAATTGGAGCTGGCCAAGTCTCCGAATGGAAACAAGGCAGTTTCCCCTTTGCAGCATGCACGGTGGA
This sequence comes from Emydura macquarii macquarii, assembly GCF_026122565.2. Classification (NCBI taxonomy): domain Eukaryota; kingdom Metazoa; phylum Chordata; order Testudines; family Chelidae; genus Emydura; species Emydura macquarii. Next base: position 10,278,285 of record NW_027131391.1, on the reverse strand, counting down.
TTTGCCATGAAAGCACAAAACTGGGGGGCTGAGCAAATATGGAAAGCAAGCACGAGTCAACTGCAAACCCAGTTAAAGCTGCTCAGACTTACCCCTGGGTCCGTTTACCCGGCGGCACCTGTTTGCTGCCACGTTTCTTTCAGTCCATCCTTCAGTCTTTGAGTCTGTTGTGGATGGTGCAATAGAAGTAGATCGTCTTCGCTTTCGCTGATTGCTGACCATGTTTGTGTGTGAACTGGCACTAAGGGCAATGTAACCCATCCGAAGCCGGTGCCGCTGACCCTGCGTGGCCCATCTCCCCTCCCTGCCATGGCAGCTGGGTGGGTCTGCGCTGAGGATTTTGCAGTAGGAGAAGCCAGGAAGAGAGAAAGCAAGAGCCTGATTGTGTTAAACCCAAGCCACCAAGCTCAGGTCACATCTGGGGCTAGGGCTACCCTACAGCTGAAATCGACATGATTTATGTCACTCAGCGTCCGGGATGTGAATTAGCCACAGCCCGGAGAGACAGAGCGGACACCGATTTAAGCGCCGGTGTGGACAAGGCCTGGAATAGTTAAGCCAAGGGGACAGCTCTCTCCCTGCACCTTAGAGTGGTTACACTAGAGAATGGTGCAGCAGCAGCTCTTGTGTGTGGCCATGGCCTGGGTCTGCAGTGCTCTGGAGTCTAGTGCTGTTTGCATGGGGTGGGGGTAGGGGTGGTTTGGAGCATGCTGGAGGTGGGGGGCGGGGCAGAAGGCTGAAATGTGAATGTGGGTCTGGATTTGGGGATGTGTGGATCTGGAGCCAGCCCCAGTGTTGAAGAGAGTTTGGATCAGGGGAGTTTTGATCCAGGTTCTTCCTCACCTACAGTAACAGCAAAGGGAGCAGCACAGAAAATGGCTGGCTTGAGATTATTCTTGAAGGATAAAGATCTCCTTGTTCCCCGTGAGCTGACAGCAGAGAATGGAGAGCAGAATCAAAGGGGCTCAGACTGGCCAGAAAGGCCCCTCCGCACACATGCACCCTCCCCTTCTAACGTCCGCGGACCCAGATAACCTGCTCTCCCACCAGTGACCGCCCCAAGACCCGGCCCTCGAGCTCACACAGCCCCTCCAGCCCAACCTCTGCTCCTCTGCCTTTGGCTGGTTTTACAAGGGCCACCTCAGGAAGCTGCTTTTCCTGGGCTCCAAATTCCCAGCAGCAAACTTGCCAGATTCAAGGAGTTTCCTGGGGAAGGGAAAGAAAAGGAAAAAAGGCCTCAGGCCAAACAGGCGTTTGAAAACCAAAGGCCTGGAGCTGCTCATTCATTCCCGTGGAGTCCCTCCTGATTTACACCAGCCAGACCCCAGCTGGCGTCAGTCCGAGGATGGCCATCAAAGTCAGTGCAGCAACAGGGAGCGACCCGGGCTGGGGATTTAGCCCTTCCCCTTTCAAAGGTCAGCAGCTGGTTCCTGTTGGGCCTGTCTCCTTTACACCGATGTAAATCAGGAATAACCCTACGGCAGCCAGCTATGTCAGAGGAGACGTGGACCCTTTCGAGCAATCCCAGGAAGTGGCTCTCCATGGGGGGCTGGCTCTGGGAAGCAGAAAGAAGTGAGCTGTGTATGAGCTAAGTGGCTTCCCCGCCCCTCACTGAATATGAAATCAGTCCACGTCTTGAACATGAAGGAGAGAAGGGGGTGGAAGGAGGAGAGAGCGACGCTCCTCTTTTGAAAAGCCTCTGGGATTGTTTGGGTTCCTTAATCCAGTCGAAAGAAGGGGCAGGACTTTGAGCTTTTCCCTTTGCCAAACATCCCCGCGCTGAGTAAGAGCAACGCTGGGCAGAGAGCGAGAGGAGGAAACGCTGCCTTGCAACATCCCGCCGCTGGCTGTGCCGGAGGAAGCTGCAGAGGGCTGGAAGGTGAGAGACGCTGGTGCTCCCTTTCTGTGGCCCATCTCTTCCCCTGCCAGTTTACAGAGCAGGGGGGCAATCTAGTTCCTCTCTGCTCATCCTGACGTCTCCCTTCCCTGGAGCTCCCAGCCAAGTTAATGCAGAGAGCAACTTAACTCCAGTTATTATTTGTGTTTTGCAGGCCGGGCCCGGAGGATTGTCAGCGCTGCTCTGAGTTCTCCTCTCACCCTGAAAACCCAGCCTCCTCCTCTGTGATCTTGGCTAACCCTGGGCTTTCTTCTGACCGTACCAGGCACCAGACCACTAAGCTTCTCGCGAGTCCCTTTTGCAAAGGGGGCTTCTCTCTTTTGTCAATGAGAGATCCTTGAGCGTGGGTCCTTCACAGGAGGAGGGGGAGCGAGGGAGCCCGTTGGGGGAGCGGACAAGTTACAGAGGAATCAAGGGCTCTGTGGAAAGCTCTGGCCCACGGACGTGATGAGCACGCAGCGGCCCAGCTGGATGAGCTGCCTGCCAGCTGCGCTGTGGTTGTGCTGCCTGCTACCAGAGGGAAGCTGCACCTGGAGCCTGGCAGGACTGCAGTACGCCAACCGAAGGTAAAGCGCAGACATGCATGTCTTGGCGGAGCAAGGCCCGGGGCTTCCTGAGCCTGTGCACATCCGGGCTGCTCTAGTGGGTAGGGTACTGGGCTGGGTCTCGGGAGACCCGGCTTCTGTTCGTGGCTCTGCTGCCGGGTGCCTGAGCCCCTCTGCAGGACAACTCCTTTGTACAATGTCCGGAGAGCTGCCGAGGCAAGGTGCCGTGTAAATGCTGCTGGTCCTCACCGTTCTGCAGCGAACCAGCGGGGGGCATGGCCCAAGGGTGCCTGTGAAAATGCCACAGAGAGGAACAGTAACGGGAAGCAACCTGATTTGTGAGTGTCTCTTGAGAGCAGCAGGGGAGCGGGAGCTGGGCTTACTGGCTCCGGTGCAGCTCCGCTCATCCCAGCTGGTCTCTGCAGAGAGGCCCAGGAGGCTGCAGGTGTCTGGGGGCTGAGGCTGCTGTCTGATGTCTTTGTGCTGTGGACAGGGCAGGGCTGTAACCCCGAACTCCAGTCAGTGGGGAGCTGTCACTGGGGCCAGGGGAATGCTGAAGGAGCAGCTGGTTCTGAGACACATCCAGCTTTTGTAGTGTTTAGGGGAAGCGTTTTGCTCTGAAAATCTCTCCAGCACCAGATCCATGGGGTCTTCCCATTCCAGCTGGGTCGGGGGCACCTTGAGCAGAAATATTCTCACTTCCCCTCCCGTCCCAGGCAGACCCCGAAGCACAGAGCAGTGCAAACCTTGGGAAAGATCCCAAGTTCGAGGCAGCTTTTCCCAGACCCGCTGATCAGCTCGGCACACGGTGGGCCGGGTGCAGGGCAGCTTCGGCTTATTCCACGCAGGAGTGAGGATTGCACAGCACCCGGGTCAGAGAAGCAACCCTCAACTCCAATTCCAAACTTCTGTGCAATCGGAGGGTTCAGATCTGGGCTTTGGCTTGGCCCTTCACCGGGAGTCTGTGATTCCGCTGACTGTTCAGCAGCAGGGTGGTAGGGAACCTTACTCCACCCTGCCCTTAGCCCCAGCAGAGAGCTGGCCCTGGGACCCCCCCGGCCCACTGGGACCTGGCGGAGTCCTGTTGCTGCCTTGACTGAACAATGCTGATGCGGGAGTGAAGCAGGACTCCGGGTCTCTGCTGCGAACATCTGCAGAGAAAATTGGGCTGGGGGTAAGCAGCTCCCACCTGCCCCAGTCTGCAGATGTTTTCCCAGCCCGGCCAGAGGCCAGGAAGCAGTGGGGAGTGACCAAATAGGCTACAGGTGCTGTCTGCCACTGACGTGTGGGGGAAGGAAATGCAGTGGGTTTCCCGCGTGTGTGGGACCAGCAATGAGTGACGTCCCTCGCTAGTGATGGGCTGTGCTCTGGCTGCTTGGTTTGGGAAATGGCCGGGTTGGAAATTCGGCCGCGCTCGCCGCGGGGCATCGCTGTCACAGTGAGCTGTGCCGTAGCAACCCCCCGGAGATACACCCCAGAATGCAGATCCGCGCGAAAGCCTCCCAGTATCTGTAGGGAAACACCTGCCCCCAGGCCTACTGTGGGGTCTCCAGACTTAGATCTACGCTGCCTCCCCGCCCGCCTCTTTGCTGGCTGCCTTTGCCACGTCCCACGGAGCGGGGCCTGCCCTCTGGCCCCCTCCCACTCCAGCAGTGCAGCCCCTGCACCCTGGGAAGTTCTCCCCACAGCTGCCTCTCACGGATCTATTTAGGGCTGCCCTGTTTAGCTTTTCCACAGTGGATGTTTATTTTTCTGGTCCATGAGTTTGCCATGGCAGGGCCTCCCTGCCCCCTCCCTGCTGGGCTTCGAAGCTGTTAACAGGATCCGAGCGAGAGCCCTCCCAAACGCTGCCTCACTCTCCCCGTGGGACCCACAAGCCTGGCTCGCTTGCAGGTTTCCTGTGTAGTGATTAACCCCTTACGCCTAACAGCTGGGCCAAGGAGCCAGTGTGCAGAGGGGGCAGCACTGCCTGGCTAGTGCAGGGGGTCTCACACTTGTTTGGCTGGGACCCCTTTGAAAGTATTTCAGGCTGTGACAACCCCCCAAAAAGAGAGACGCGCCCCCCGTGCCATGGCACCCTTACTGCTGTGCTGCTGCTGGGGGCGCCGCTGCCTTCAGAGCTGGGCACCGGGCCCGCAGCCACTGCTCTCTGGCCACCCAGCTCTGCAGGGCTCAGGCTGACGGCCACGGGCAGCTCATGCACCACCAGCTCTGGCCCCGCCCCTTCTGCTTGAAGCCCCGCCCCTTCCACCCACTCTCTTGTCACTCACAGCCCTGCCGGAGCACCCCTGGCACTTGCCCCAGCACTGCCCTAGCCCACCCTGGTGCCCCCACCCAGACACCAGCCCATCCCCCCGTCCCTACTGCCAGAGTGCCCAGCGCCAGTGCTGGCTGAGCCCCTCCCCAGGCTGGCCAGTCTGTCCCAGCCCCGAAGCGCCGCCGTCCCGCGCCGCACGCCAGTGCAGGCCCACCCAAGCGCTGGCCTGTCCCGCCCCCCGGCTGGCCACTGCCCCCACTGCCGCAGGCCAGGCCGGGCTGTCCTGCCCCAACAGCGCAATGCCGACTCGCCCCAGCCCTCGAGCGACCCCAGCCCAGCCCACCACCCCACTGCCCGGGGCTTCCCGAGCCAGTGCACTTGTGTGGACAGTGCTACGCTGGCAGGAGCCGCTCTCCCGCTGACACAGCTACCGGGGTTATTGTGTCGGTGCTGGAGCTCTCTTCCATCGACATCATGGGCTGCACAAGTGCTTGTGCTGGCAAAACTTATGCCGCTCGGGGTGTTTTTTTTCACATCCCTCGGCGACATAAGTGCTAGTGTAGACGAGGCCTGGCGGCAGCAGAATTACGAGTGTAGGTTCCCAGGCTGGCGTTTGGAGGTGTTGTGCAAGGCTCATGCTGAGGCAGCTGAGCTGTCCTGATGGATGGTAGACACAGGTGTTACCAACCCGCCCAAACCCCCCCTCCTCAGCAGAAACTCCGAGATGGGCCGGGTCAGGGGAGACCCCGGAAGACAGCGCGCATTCCCCGGTGCCAGGGCTGCGTTACGAGCAGGACAGGCTGTGTCAGGCTTTCTGCGGTGCTCCGAGAGGCTCCAGCTGGAGTGGCTGTGCGTGGGGAATGGCTGGCGGGGCGGGAATCTGATTCTGCCAGACTCCCAGCCCTGGGGCCCTCTCACTGATCTTCAGACCCTTCCCCGAGGCCTGGGCCTCTCTCGGGAACGGCTCAGAGCTGCCTGCTCCTCAGAAGGGACTGGCGCTCTTGTGTCCCCTGAAGCGGGAGGGGCTGCGAGGCTGCCCTTATTGCCAGGGACCCTCTGCCCACTGCTGCAGCAGGCGGGATGTGGATGACTTTGGCCCTCTCCCTTTAGCACTGTGCCCTCTGGTGAGGTACCGGTGCCAGCTGTGCTGCTGGCTCCCCTGGCATAGACTGGCCCTGCCCTTCTGTATCTTCTACCCCATTGTTCCCTGGTCACCCGGACTTTGTAAATGCTGGCTGGGGATAGACTTTCCATCCTCTCTCTTCTCTTCCCTGCACTGACCCCGCTTGGCCAGGACCCAAGGTGATCTTCCTGTCAAACTGCACTCTCCCTGGGTGGTCTGCCTTCTGCCCCAGGGCCCGCTGTCGTTCTACTATGGCCGGCACGCCTAGGGGCCGTGCTAGCCCCTGTACAAACCGCTGGCGAGATGTACGCCCTGCCCTGAAGTGGCCAGTCAGTCTAACCAGAGGAGGGGGCAGATGAAGGGTGGGTGGGGAATCAGACATACAGAGGGGCAGTGACTCGCCGTAGGCCACCTCTTGTATGTCTCTTTCAGGCCTTTTGCCCTGACTTAGTTGGGAAATTAGTTGGGGAAGTGGACTGGACTGAAGAACTCGTGGATCTAAAGGTGGAGGAGGCCTGGAATTACTTCAAGTCAAAGTTGCAGGAAATATCTGAAACTGCATCCCAAGGAAGGGGAAAAAATTCATAGGCAAGAGTTGTAGACCAAGCTGGATGAGTAAGCATCTCGGACAGGTGATTAAGAGAAAGCAGAAAGGCTACAAGGAGTGGAAGATGGGAGGGAGCAGCAAAGAAAGCACCTCTTGGAGGTCAGAACATGTAGAGAGAAAGTGAGAAAGGCCAAAAGCCAAGTAGAATGGGACCTTGCAAACCAATAGTGAAAGGTTCTGTAGCCTGTGTGACAGGGTTAGACCTGATGGCTACAGGAGAGTAGTAGAGGGGGGTCTATATTAGCCCCAGAATGAACAAATCCCTGTTCCCTGGGTGATCCAGCTGGGGCCACTCTGGGGCAATTAGGCCAATTAAGCCAGCTGAGGCTAATCAAGGAGCTTGCCCCAGCAGTTAAAAGCCGTCCTGTCAGGCAGACAGGGGTAGCTGGAAGGGAGTTAAGAGAAGGAGCGGAGCGGCTACAGGACTTGGAGCAACCACTGCCACCTTATACAACCCCAAAGGTACCAGAGACGAGGGGGGGTACCTGTCTGGCTACGGCCAGGGACCCAAGGCCCAAGGACTTGACAAAGCCCTGGTTGGGATGATATAGCTGAGGTTAGTCCTGCTTTGAGCAGGGGGTTGGACTAGATGACCTCCTGAGGTCCCTTCCAACTCTAATATTCTATGATTCTATGATTCTAAGGCACAGGCCTGAGGGAGAACCCCTCCCCACCCAGTTCCAGGAAGCGGACGGCGAGCAGTGGGGCCAAAGAGAGGCGACCCAGGGAAGGGAGTAAGTCACGGACTTTTGAAGACTACTCCACACAGGGTCCCTGGGTCAGGGCCCGGGGCAGAGGGCGGGACCGCCCCCTCCCCCCCCCCCCCCCCTCCCACCCAGGCACGCCGTAGTCATAGCCGAAGAGGGCACAGTACCCATGAGAGGGCTAAACTAGCTGCCCGCACCACACCATATAAATAGGAAGAAATCCAAGAAAGAAGAAGTGGGGCCGCTAAGCACTGAGGATGGGGTGGAGGTTGAGTATAATCTAGGCATGGCCGAATATCTAAACAAATACTTTGCCTCTGTTATTAATGAGACTAATGATGATCTTGGGGATAGTGGTAGAGTGGCTAATGGGAATGAGGATATGGAAGTAGAATTACCGCATCCGAGGAAGAAGCCAAAATCGAACAGCTTCATAGGACTAAATCGGATAATCTCCATCCAAAAATATTAAAGGAGCTAGCAGATGAAATTGCAAGCCCATTAGCAAGGATTTTTAATGAATCTGTAAACTCAGGGGCTGTAAACTCAGGGCTGTACCATGTCACTGGAGAATGGCTAACATAGTTCCTATTTTTAGAAAGGGGAAAAAAAGTGATCCAGGTAACTACAGGCCTGTTAGTTTGACCTCAGTAGTATGCAAGTGGAGTTCCTCAGGATCGGCCTTGGGACCAATCTTATTTAACCCTTCCTTTTCATTACTGACCTTGGCACAAAACGTGGGAATGTGCTAATAATGTTTGCGGATGACACAGAGTTGGGAGGTGTTGCCAGTACCGAGAAGGATGGATCTGGATGACCCCTGAAAACTGGAGTAATAGAAATAGGATGAAATGTAACAGTGGAAAGGGCAAGGTCCTGCATTTAGGGTCTAATAACAAGAATTTCTGCTATAAGCTGGGGATGCAGCAGTTGGAAGTGACAGAGGAGGAGAAGGACCTGGGTGTATCGGTTGATCACAGGATGACTATGAGCCGCCAATGTGATGTGGCCATGAAAAAAGCTAATACGGTCCTAGAATGCATCAGATGAGGTATTTCCAGTAGAGCTAGGGAGGTGTTAGTACCGTTATACAAGGCGCTGGTGAGATCTCATCTGGAACACTGTCTGCAGTTCTGGTCCCCCATGTTTAAGAAAGATGAATTCAAACTGGAACAGGTGCAGAGAAGGGCTACTAGGATGATCCGCGGAATGGAAAACCTGCGTTATGAGAGGAGACTCAAAGAGCTTGGCTTGTTTAGCCTAACCAAAAGAAGGCTGAGGGGAGATCTGTTGCTCTCTATAAATACATCAGAGGGATAAATACCAGGACGGAAGAGGAGTTATTTAAGTACAGCACCAATGTGGACACAAGAACTAATGGATATAAACTGGCCATCAGGAAGTTTACACTTGAAAGTAGATGCAGGTTTCTAACCATCGGGGAAGTGAAGTTCTGGAACAGCCTCCCAAGGGGAGCAGTGGGGGCAAAAAACCTAGCTGGCTTCAAGACTGAGCTTGACAAGTTTATGGAGGGGATGGTCTGATGGGGCAGCCTAGTTTGGCAATTGGCTGATCTTTGACTAATAGCAGTAAATATGCCCAGCGGCCTGTGCAGGGATGTTAGATGGTTACTTCTAGTTACTACCCAGAATTCTTTCTGGGTGTCTGGCTGGTGAGTCTTGCCCACATACTCAGGGTTTAGATGATTGCCATATTTGGGGTCGAGAAGGAATTTTCCCCCAGGGCAGATTGGCAAAGGCCCTCTGGGGGGTTTTGCGCCTTCCTCTGCAGCATGGGCACGGCTCACTTGCTGGTGGATTCTCTGTACTTTAAAGTCTTTAAACCATGATTTGAGGACTGCAGTAACTCAAACAGAGGTCAGGGTCTGTCACAGGAGTGGATGGGGGAGGTTCTGTGGCCTGCGTTGTGCAGGAGGTCAGACTAGATCATCATATTGGTCCCTTCTGACCTTACAGTCTGAGACTTCACTGCTGTTACATCCAGGATGGATTTGGCCCCTACCCTCTGGAATATCACCCCTCTCTGATCCTTTCAGTCCTCCACAAACTGCCCACCGCTTCCCAGACAACGATCTCCCTTCCCCCACTTTTTCCCTTGGCAATTCCCCTAATTTAAAAGTATGCGATGCCACTCCCCCCAGCACCAATTCTTTATCGTCTTCAAAAGGCCTTGTCCTCAGAGAGCAGACGGGCATCTCCCAGGTCACAAAGCAGCATGATTAATCATCCGCCCCAGTGCGCCCCATCCTCCTGCCGGTCCCCGATCAGCTCTGCTTGGCCTTACTTACTATTGGCTCCAGCTGGTTGGAAATTGGCATTTCCATCCCTGGGAAACTCTGGACTGATTTTTTTTGTTCCTGGTTGGAATGAAATTTCCCAGGCAGGTGATCCCAAAGCCTCTCTGGGACCTTTGAAGAGTTTCCTTTTGATACAAAGGTGCCTTCCAATAATGTCGATTCATGTCACTTTGACTTTGGTATGCAATACAAACGATGCAATATCTTACCGCTGATAAATACAATCGATGGAAACGTGTAATGACAAGAAGTATTTAAATATAAGAGCAGTCAAAAGGAATTGCATTGCAATGAGACAACTGAAGCCAAATGTTTCTACCTTATGAAAATAAAACGGGCATCATCAAAACGAGACAGTTGAACAATTTGTTTCAACTTTCGCGTCTCAAAAATGTCGTCAGAACTGACACGTTCCTGTCAAACTTTGATTTGCACAAAACTGCTTTTGTCAAAGGAAACCTCTCCTGATGGGTGTTTCTGGGCCAGCTCCAATATCTACATGGTGATAGCTCTCCGGGTCTGTCAGGTGCGGGGCTTCGTGCTGGGTGCTCTGCAAATATGCATCAATATGCATATTCCCTGAAGAGTCTTGTGTGGCTTCCATGATTGATAGCTGGGCATGGGGGGGTGGGTGCAGGTGGGCATGGCTGGAGATAGGCCTGGGTGTAGTCGGGCATGGGGCATGGGTGCAGGTGGCCATGGGACTTGGATCTAATGGGCATGAGAGAAGAGTGCAAGCAGGCAGGATGCAGGGCAGCCTGGGCCATGGATGTAGGTGGGCATGAGCACAGGCAGCCTGAGGTGGGGGTGGGCATGATGGGGGTGCTCCGCTCTCAGCAGAGCTGTGCAGTGGCGGCCATGGCAGGCTGAAGAGAGGTGCGGGGCGTGGCAGGGCCGGGGAGGCCAGCAGACAGTACACGCCACATGGGGGCAGGGGCAGGGCAGAAGTAGGAGTCCAGGCCAGCACACTAGGCACCAGAGGCTGGGCCGATCGGGGCACTGGGAGAATGACCAGGAGTTCAGGCTGTGCCGGGCTGGCCGCAGGCACCCTGGGCTTCTCCCTAGTGGAGTCGTGGCCCCTCTCTGTGCTGCAGTCGCGTGTGCTCCTTCCCTGTCTGCATAGCCTGGGCTCCCCAGCGCCGGGCCCCACACTGGCTCATTCACCAGCCGGGGGAAGGAGGCTGGCTACAGCCCTGGGCACACCCTAGCCTGGCTCAGCGAACCCGGAACCTGCCCTGCACTGGCCAGAGCCCTGGGGTGCCGGAGCTTTGGTGGGCAGCCCGTCACTCCCGGGGGTTGCTGGCTGTGCACAGCACTTTGGGTGCTGAGCTGTGACAAATCTGGACCCAACTGTGATGTGAGCCCCTGAAACCCTGGCCCTGTGGGCAGACGCAGGCTCACTGAACCAGAGGCAGCCTCAGCACTCAGTCTGCCCTCCAAGCCTCCTAGTTCAGCCCCAGGGGGCACTGCTGGGAGGGGATGGGAGCTCCCAGTTGTCCCTGTGCTTGGCTCTCCTGCAGGAGCTGTTGCAAGTGCTGGAGGAGCTACGCTGATATCACTGTCAGCCAGCAGGAGTCGCTGTGGGCGCTGGCTCCCAAGACCTCTCCCAGCACAGCAGTGGCGACTGTTAGGAAGAGCGTGGGAGCGCCAGCTGGTGGGAGTGCTGCCAGGCTGGGGGGTGCTGCCAGGAGGGGGAGGGGGCGCTGCCAGCTGCAGCCACTTAGCGGATTTGTGCCGGAGCCGTGGTTTGCAATAGATTGAACCCCAGCGAGAGCATGAGTGGGACAAGTGGCACCATGCCCCCAGCGTGGGCGCGGGAGCCAGTGTGCCAGCGTCTTTGTTCCACTTGGCCCATGGGCCTGGCGTCTGCTCCCTCCCTTTGTGGGAAGCCGTGATGGGAGGAATCCCTGCCAGGGCCCTGCGGCTGCCCACGTGCTGACTTCTGACATTCCAGCGCCCAGCTGGGAACCTGCCCTCCCTGGCCACAGAGACGGCTCCTAAAGCCAGACACACCCAGGCCCTACCTTGCCTCCGGGGCTTTGCTGGGCAGAGAGAGGCACGGCTGGTGGCTGGGGTGGGGCCTGCCATCCGGGTGCAGGGGCTCTGCTGCTGTGAGCGCCCAGTCTCCCACTTGGAGAGCGAAGGGAGGCGTCACATAAAGGAGTCTTTGTGGAGGGACGGGAGGAGGGGGGCGAGGGGGCCCTGGCCCCACTCCAGGAGGGACAAGAGGCCAAACTGACAGCAGCTCTGGCCGGGAATGCGTGAGGAATGTGAGAGCCGGGAGTGGGAGGGAAAGACCTCATGGCCTTTGCCACAGCCACCCCACTCCATGGCCAAGCCCAGCATCGGGGCTGGGCTGGGCACCTGCCCCAGGTACCTGGGCCCCACACAGAGCCCTGGCGCCCCTCCCATGCCACAGCCCCTCGGCCCCAGCTGGGGGGAGGAAGGGAGCCCAGCGCCAAAGTGTCCATTTAGCGGCACCTCCGCTCAGCCCACCCAGACGGGACCACTGGGCCCAGCTGGCGCTGACTCCCAGAGACTAGCCCCCAGGCCGGATTGGGGCCAGCGCCCTGGGAGAGTGACAGGAACCCCGGAGCAAGGGTCTCAATGCTCTGACCTCATCCCCCATGGCTCTGGAGCAAGGGGCTGGGTGCTTTGACCCCCGCCATGGCTCCCAGCTTGGTGCTCTGATTCTCTCCCCCCACAGCCCCAGAACAAGGGGATCTGTGCTCTGACCCCCCCTCAATCCCCAAGCAAGGGGCTGGGCGCTCTGAGCTCCTACCGTCTCTCTGCCGCTGGAGCTGGCTGTTCAGTGGGCATGGCTGGGAGGCAGATTTGAGCCCATGTGTACAGGCGAAGGGCTCTGTCTCCCCATGTCCTGTCTCCCACCCGCTGAGCCCACTGGCAGGAGAGGCGAGTGGGGGACAGTCTGGTGCCGCCTTAGGGAAAGGCTTCAGTACTGAGGAGCGGAGGAGCCAGCCCCTTTCCAGGCTCCCGCGTGGCTAGCCCCCAGCATCCCTTGGGGAGACGCAAGCTGGGAAGAGGTTTGAGGGAGGGTGGCCGTGCCTCCCACCTCCTCAGCTTCCTTGAAGGCGCAGGAGCTTCCTTGGCTGCTTTCAAAACGAAATGTGAGAAACCCTGCTGAGAGGCATGGTCTGGGTCTGCACAGCACCATCCGCACCAGTGCAGGGGGCCTGTGCGCCGCAGTGCTTGCCTCAGCCAGCAGGAGATGCTGTGAAGCCTTGTGCAGGGGTTGCTCTGCGATATCCCAGACCCTGCCTCGCCCAGCAGGAGCTGCTGTTGCAAATGGTGCAGGAGCTTTAGCTCTGCGGTGCTCCAGGACTCTTCCAGAAGGACTTGCCCTCCTGCGTAACCCAGCGGTCGCCCTCTGTTTCCGACCCACAGAGGACATGGGACTTACAGCCCGAGCGCAGAGGCCTCGCTGTCTAGCTCACTGTGTAGCGGTGTCGGCCAGCGTAGCCGCTGTTGTGGGAGTTAGCTAGTTACTGCCCCCGCAGCTTTTCTCCAGCATGGGGCGCTCTTGGGGAGGGTGCAGAGAGCTGTCGGGGCAGGGTACAGTCACTGCAGGGGTGGCTGGGTCTGCCCGGCCTGGCTCCCTGGGCTCCGTGTGGCTGCGTTTTGCCCTGGAGCGGGTGAGCTCTATGAGGCTCTGTCTGTCGAGTGAGGGACAGCTGTTCTCTCTGGCTTTCCCCCTCGTTTTCTCCATGGCCCGTTGTGGGCGGGAGGGCGGCCAGGGCCAGTCCCTGGGCGTGTGAGGGATCCTGGTCCCCGTGCACTCTGGGCTGGGTGGCTCCGTCTCTGTGCTGAGCTCAGCGCCCAGGGTTTTCCTCCCTTCTAACGTGTGGGTTTGATCCCTCGCCATTCTGGCTCTGTGCTGCACTTTGCTCATCGTGGGCTCCCGGCTCCGGCTGGGGACCAGGCCGCGCCTGGGATCCGCTCTGCAGTGGCGATGGCCATTCCTCTCGCTGCTGCAGGCTCCAGCAGGGCTGAACTGGCCCCCCCAGCAGCATCTGGAGCCAGTCTGAACTGGGCTTTTCTTTCACCTCCGCTGCTGAGTCACCCCAGCCAGGCTCCTGCAGCCGCACGCAGGCTGCACGGCGCGCCCAGCACTTCTGCCATCTCGCCGGGGCCCTGCGGGCACAGGCCACCCTAGCGTGGCGTGACCCAGGCAGACGCAAGAGTCAGCACAGCGCTGCCCCTCTGGCCCTGCCCGCCCCAGCTGCAGCGGGAGGTCCGCACTGGCTGGCGGCGCATGCGTTTTGAAGGAGGAAGCTGCACTGCTCCGGTGCTGTGGACAGCGGGCGCTCTGCATGCAGAAAGCAGCTGTTCTGCTGCCGTGTGCACAGAGCAGCAAGGCGTGGGCACGGCACGGGCCCCCCGGCTTCTACTACCAATAATCCCGGTTGTCACGGTGGTGCTAGGGGCTGTCCAAGATGGGGGCCCCACGGCATTCACATACCATGGGTCTCTGGCACCCAGGGACCAAAACCACATTTGCGGCCCCTGCCTCTTGCCCTCTTCCCCCCTTTCAGGGCAGGAGGGGGTCCTGGTGCTGTCCCCCAGCTGCCCTGGGAAGGGGGGGTCTGTATCTGTGGGGGAGCATGAGGCCTGGGATGTAAATGCAGGCTTGGCTTCACCACCTCCCCACCCCTCCCGCCTGCCTGCACTTACCCACCACATGGTGCCTGCCTCCCCTGCTCCAACCCGGCACTGGCTCAGACGCCCCCAGCCTCCTGCGCCCCCCGCTCGTCATAAAGGACTGGCCCCGGCACCCCATACTACCCTCCGCTCCAGCCCAGTGCCGGCTCGGGGAGGGGGGGACCCTTCACGATGTGTGTGGGGGGGTGCAGGAGCGGGAGCAGCCTAGCCTCAGCCTCCTGAGCCCCCTCCCCCCCCCCCACCCGTTATGAAGGGCCGGCCCGGTGCCCTCCCACAGGATGGTGCCCAGGGTCCTGGCCCCCTGCCTCCCCCCTTGGTACGCCACTGCCCCACGGTGCCATGCTCTGCACAAACAGAGGATTAGCCAGCCTCTGCCCCAAAGAGCTGCCGATGTGGACGGACGGACAGACAGACAGACAGACAGAGGAGGGAAGGGACAGAACACAGACGTAGAGTGGACAAGGAGGCTATAGGCAGGCTGCGCCCGAGGGGCAGGTGACCAGGGCGATTTAGAAAGTGGTTGTAGCGGCGAGGAGAGAAGCGCTGTAACAATGGTGCCTTCTGGTTCCACTGCCATGGAGCCGGACTGCCAGCTGCTGCAGATCAGCGGCGCGCCATTGCCGCCCCAGCAGCTGGAGAAGTGCGGGGGGGGGGACCAGTATTGTGACAACCTTTGTTCAACGAGAGGCTGGATTCATCACCTCTTGTTGTCTTCGAAGCCAGGCCGGCTGACTTGCTGTGTGATGTGCTGCAGCCAACACAAGTTCTGGGGCCCAGTGCCGCAGTAACTGAATGCGCATGGACCACAGCGTCTAATGGTCTTTTCTGGCTGTAGAACCCATGAATCTATGTGCCGCAGCCGTCAAAAAAAGCAAAGAAAGGCTTGGATGCGTGTGGGCAGGGCTTGGGGAATAGCAAGGAAAGTATACGAGTGCCACTCTGCACATCAGGGGACTGTCCCCAGCTGGGATATCGGGTGCAGGGCTGGTCATTCTGCCGTAGGACAGAGAAGGTAAATCAATGTCTTCTGTCGCCCCGACTCATGAAATACAAGAGCAAAGGGACATTCAATGAGATTGAAAGACAGCAATTTAAACCTGCCACACGGAGGTACACAGTGCACGGTTAGCCTGTGGAACTCACTGCCACAGGAAAACGTTGAAGGCAAGAGCGGAGCAGGATTCAAAAAAGGAGTGATGAAAGTGCAGCCCATAGACCAAATGCAATCAGCAGAGCAGGCTGAGACAAAGCAATGGCTGATGGGACTTGCCCACGCGTTGCCGCAAAGGTAAGGGTGCAGTCTGCTCTATTCTGTGCAACGCAGTTGTGTCCCAAGAGCTCCCAGCAAGCTGCTGGCCCAGCCTTCAGGTGCCGTTTGACATTGGCTTAACCTTTCCTCACAGGGCTGAGGTTGTGAATGTCCATTTATAAGGAAGATCTTGTAGTTAAGGCCGGCCTAGCAATCACTGTGAGTTCTGTTCCTAACGCAAGCCACTTCCCCCCACTGCGCCTCAGTTTCCCCTTCCTAAAATGGAGTTGATCAGTACAGGGCTTGGAAGCAGGGTTATCTCCTCTTACAGTGTTATCCTTTTGCCTTGTAACATTTGGTGTTTCCCTTTAAACGCCAGCACCTAGTCATGTGACCAGGTGGGACTCTCAGCTTCTTTTTTTTTTTTTTAAACCAATCAATTTCTAGCCCTCATGGTTGTGGGGGGGAGCTTGTGACTGTGGCCTGAGCACAGCCTGCAGGCTCAGAAAGCAGGCGGCAAAGAATAAGGATCCAGCATTTGTTTATTTGAAATGTTCTGAATTTTAAGCCAAGCTCATGATTTTTGGACGGGTGGCGCTGGCAATGCTGAACGATGCTCAGGATTCTGCCTGCATGCAAGGAAATGACCCACCCTTCGCTGGCCAGGCCAGGGCTCAATAATGCTCGCGAAGGCCTTGGAGATGCTCAGATGGAAGGTGGGTTATTATTTGTTGCTCTCCTTCGATCACTCCAGTCTGTCCGGGTCTCTTTGTAAACAGGGCTCCTGTTTGCAGGGGTGCTGTCTAGAGCCCTGCATGGGACTCTTGGAAATCCCGCCTGCTATTAGAGCAGTGGGTCCGGTGGGACCCGCAGGATCCCGGTCCTGCTGCAGGGCGCTTGTGCTGCCTTTACTGCCTGCTCTGCTCCCTCTGATTTCAGTCTGCTCAGAGCAAGGCTCTGCCGTGCGGAGTCAGTAGGCAGCAGTGTGCAGAAGGAACCAGCACTCTGACCACCCCTCCTCCCTCCTGCTATGGGGGGAGAGGAGGAGCTGCCTCTGGTGCCAGAGTCCTGAGTTCCCGCAGTGCCTCTGCCCCTGGTTCCTAGGCCAGGTGTCTCCGTAATGGCGTTAGCCTGGGGAAATTCCTCATGTGCACTGGAGCTCACAGCACCACCTCCCTGGGGCGTGTGCTCCAGGCCAGCGCAGCTCACTGAGAGCCCAGCTCTCCTGTCTTCCTAGCAGGGCCCCTGCCAGCCTGCTCTGCTCCCAGGGTGCTTCATCCTGCACGGATAGCAACACCTAGTCCTCATGGAGCACTTCACAGCGGAGGTCGGTGTCCTTACCCCCATCTCACAGAGAGAGAAACTGAGGCTCAGGAGGGCAGTGCCTTTCCCTGAGGGCAGCCAGCAAAGCAGTAGCAGAGCTGAGAATTTTGTGTAGGCTGGTGCCCTATCCAGTAGGCAGCACTGCCTCCCCTGCCTCACTGAAGCCAAGAGGCGCCCGACAGCTGCACAGCAGCTCTCAGGAGGTAGCCCCAGCATGGTCTTGTGAAGGGAGGTTGGCTACCCACCGCCCCTGCCTCTCCAGGGCCCCCAAGTAGTCCCTCCGTCGAAAGGGCCAGCCACTGGGTACACACAGTCCCCATAGGGGCCAATGGGAGGCAAACCGAGAAATGTGGGGCTGGAAGGGACCTTGGGAGGTTGCCAGGTCCAGCGCCCTGCGCTGAGTCAGGACCAGGTAAGCCTAGACCAGCCCTGGCAGGTTTGTCCAGCCTGTCCTTAACCCTCCTCCAGTGACGGGTGTCCCCAGCTCCCTGGGGGCCTGGCCCAGAGCTGAACTCCTTGCGTGAGGAAGTTGTTCCTACCTCTCCTTTCCTGCAAACTACCCAATTCCTCCGTCTCCGGCCCCGGGGCCTGGTGAGCAATTGCTTGCTGGCCTGCTTGGGGCCGGAGTGGCAGGCAGGCGGGGCAGAGTCTCTCTTGGGGGCGGTCACTGCAAAGGGCAGAGCGGGGCTGGTGCCGTGGGTGAGCACTGCAGGAATGCCGGGGCCAGATCCTGAGCGGTGTCACTCTACAGTCCCACTGATGTAGCTCCATGGACTACAAGGGATGACTCCAACTTTGCACCAATGGCTGTGAGGTCAGAATCTGGCCCCCCAGCTCGAGCTCCGGGCGAGGCTCTCTCTGCCCTAAGAGGCCCCATGGGAGGGAGGAAGGTCTAAAACCAGCCCCCCAAACTGTGCCTGTGGCTCCTGTTCCCTGGCTGCCGGTGGCAGTGCGCTGCTGAGTGCTTGGCAGGAGAAGTGCTAGTCACATCACCCAGGGGGTCTCTAACCCCTGTTCAGGGGTGTGTAACCCTGGAGGGCTGCACCGTGGCAGATCTCAGCGTGGGGGGACTTTCCCGTCTTGTGCCTTCTCCAGAACGTTTCATTGACTCTCCGGGGTCCCTTTTAGAGCTTTTCCAGGATCTTTCCTTTCCTGGAGTTTGGACACCCCCTTAAAACCGGGGCAGGGAGGGACTGTGGATGTTTGTGTGCGGGGGCCTGGCCAGCCCTGACGGCGTGAGCTCTCCTGGCGTGGGTGGTGTCAGTGGCAGGCTGCAGGCTGCTTTCTGGCGAGTGGAGAACGTTGCAGCCCAGTGAGCTGATGTCACGTGGGGGCCTGGTAACCAGCTGCCAGCACCGGGGCACACACGACTCCAGCAGCAGCAATGCTCACATAGGTACCTTCTGTGACCCTGGCATGGCCTGATGGGTTACTGACTCCCTGAGAGCATCCCAGCTCAGGCAGCTTCCCCTTTAGCTCGAGCCAGAGAGGCTCATGCTTTTAAAGGCAGAGTTCCGTCTGGGATCAGTCCCTGGAAACTATCCCCGCAGTGGCCCTCATGCTGCTGTAAGGATCAGCGGGCCTGCGAAGAGCAGTGGGCCATCTAATCCAGTGATCATTGGCAGGTGCTTTAAAAAGCAAGCAGACAAAGCACCATGTGCTTAGGGATACCGGGCAGATGGGGGGCTCAGGAGCTTGGGAACTGGTTCCGGGACCTGATGGGGATCAGGATGCTGCTGTGGGATTGGCTGGATTGGAAGCAGCAGACGGAGTGTTTTACTTCTGGAGAGGGTGGTCATTGCTATGGTGCCTCCTGTGCAATGAGTTGCAGAGTTCTCAGTCCTGTTCCCAGCAAGGCAGCAGCCTCCATCACAGAAACCCCAGCACTGTTCTGATCTCTCAGTTCTTCGTCCACACCCAGCACTGTGATATCCACATGTGACATTACCCAGGCAGGGACAATCTGGACGGTCGAATAGCTGTGTGCCCCCAGCTGTCCAGTTGGGTGCCTTTTACACTGCTTCACTGAGAACAACCGTTCCTGGCCTGTTCACACACAGCCACCAGCTTGTAAAATCACTAGGAGCGCTTCTAGCCAGCCACTCCTGAATTACATTGCTGAGCGACTCCAGCAATTCCCAGTCCCAGCCTTGTCCCCAGAACTGTGGGTCTTGTACTGCCCAGCTCTTTCCTTCTGGACAATGCAAGCTCATGGAAAGTCCCTCGTTTCATTAATAGAAAATGAGAGGCAAAAATCTTGTTTTCCCAAATGAAGTTTTCAATCCAAAGACGGCCTGGTTTAGATAAAACAAGTTTATTAACTACAGACAGAGAGGTTTTAAGTGACGGTGAGTAATGAGGCATAAAAGTCAGAAATGGTTACAAAGAAATAAAAGGTAAAACACAAACTAATGCCTAACTTAACAAGCGAAGTGAATTTAAAGCAAAAAGATTTCTCTCACCATGCGCTTATGGCAGTCCGGCTGGATTTCCGTCTTTCAAACGCTGTTGATGCCATGAGCAGAGATCAGGGGAGAGAGGTGACCTTTTGTATCTTTTCCTCCTCTGGGAGGCTCATTTCCAGCTGGGGCTCAGGAAACGGCCGGTCTGCGTGATGGGAACTTCCAGCTGTTTCTTTGCCACCGTGTACATTTCTCACTGTCGCCCAAGTAACCAGGTGCCGGTCCATCGGTTTACACTGACTCCTGGCTGAAGTGCGGGAGCCTTTTGTCTCTGAGGAACCGGTTTGTGCCTCGTCACGGGGGCTCTGCGTGTCCGTGAGGGGTCGGGAGCCCCTGCTTGCCCAGTGTGGGGTTGATGTACCCCGTCCCACAGTTGTCATGACTCTCAGCTGAGCCAGCCAAACACAGGCAGGGACTCCCGCTCTCAGCAGGGCAGAGCAAACAAACAGTCTGTAGCCCGTGGCCTCTAGGTGGGGCAACCAATCACAAACAGGGCTTGGGCCTGGAGACCCAGCCCAGTCCTTGGGGGATGTGGCATTTGCTCTGAGCCGACAGGGCGGTGCATCCAAAGGGGAGCTGGTTTAAGCAGCTGGGCCCAGCCTGGGATCTCTGTGACTGGCCAGGCCCTGCAGGGGTCTCGGTGCTCACTGGACACCAACACATTGGCCCAGCATCCAGTGCCGGTAGGGCTAGCGTAGGGCAGGAGCAGGGTGTGATGATGCAGCCCGTGTTGGTCTCTTTCAGGAACTGGTGCTCGTACATGGTCACCAGGACGGTGTCATGCCATGTCCACAATGGTACCTTCCTACAGAGGGTGCTCCAGGGCTGCCGCTGGCCTGGGGGCTGCAACGGAGGCAGGTGAGAGGGACTCTGCTGTGTCTTTAAACTTCCCCTCCCCTGCCTGTGCAGGGCCATGGCTCAAGGGTCCAGAGCTCACGCTGCAAGGGGAGAGGCTTTGCTTCCCCCAAGCTCCTCACACACTCGAATTGCTGGGCCCTGTAGCAGCACGCAGGCTGCTTCTGGCACCAAGACGCTGCTGGCGGGGCAGCCACACCCTGCTGCTTTGTAACGGTCCCTCCACCTTCTCCTTTCCCGGGTCGTGCGGCAGGACTACGGCCAACATCCCTGCTAGCCCCAGGGCCAAGAGGGAGATCCTGGAGATGGCTGGAGATCAGCTAGCTCTGCTCCCCCGGCACCTCCTCCCTGTGCCTTTCGATCAGGCCTCAGCTGATGGGCTAATTATTTTTTAGCTCAGCCACATGTGATCCTGATGCGCTAATTACATTTTATGCCCCATCCAGGCCTCTCTGGGGAAGCTAGAGTGATCAGGGTGCAGGCTGTAACAGCTGAGCCTGCACTCTGTCCCAGGCCCTCATGTTACCAGTAGGGTCCAGGGATTAAGCTGTTGTGCCCATCCAGTGCTGGGTTCCTCCCACTGCCCCAGCCCAGAGGGACCAGAGGGACCAGTGCTCCTGGGGCTGCTAGGTCACTCAGCTTCCGTTTTCACTAAGACTTGGGATCCATCCACACACGCGGATGGGATCCAGCCTACAGCCGGCCGTGGCACCCCTTCACCATCGATCCTGGATCTTTCCACACCAGCCCCCAGCTGGGACCATCTCATCGGGTGTGGGTAGTGTGGCTTCCCCAGTTATTCCTGCCCCACGTTGCTCCTACACCATGATTTTAGCAGGGCCAGGAAAGAACCCCCTCCCTTCACGTGCAATGCAGGAGGGGGGCGGCAGGGGGTAAACTTCCACCCGTCTGAAGCATCAGGCTGGGTCCTGCCGGAGGTGGGATATCCACCTGGGCTGATCTGTAGCGACAGGCTCCTGGGGTGTCAAATGTCCGGGATGCTGGCGCTGAGCCGGAGCCCCTGAGAACGGATCAAGTTCCTGACGCCGGGGGCGGGGGCCCTTTCTGTTTCGCAGCTACAGAGCAATCGTGAGGCCGGTTTACAAGGTGGCCTACAAGACGGTCACGGCGCTGGAGTGGAAATGCTGCCCAGGCCACGCGGGCGTCAACTGCGAAGAAGGTAGGGAAAGCCGGGTGAACGGGGTGCCTGCCTGGGGTTACGGAGCTGTGTGAGCAGCAGGACAGCTGCTGGGGGCAGCGGGGCACTGCAGCCCCAAAGAGCGGGTGTCGCTCAGAACTGTCCCCCTGCAGTCAGACCCCTTCCAGGGTGGGGCAGAGGCGGTTCTGGGGGCAGATCTCTTTTTGTGTGGGGCAGAGGGGACTTGGGGGGTAGATATGGGGTTATTTGTATGGGGCAGAGGGGGCTCTGGGGAGTAGATATATGGGGCAGCTCCTTGTCAGCACAGGGCACGGGGGACTCGGGGGGGGGGGGGGGGGGGTAGATATACAAGGCAGTTTGTGTGGGACAGAGGAGAGCATAAAGGGACAGCCGCCTCTTGGCAGGGTAGGGAGCTCAGGACACCGTCTGCCCTGGCATTGTGCTTGCTTATGGATTCCCCCTGGCCGGCTGGATCACCACTGGCATGGACCTAGAGGGGAGCCAGCCCTGGGGCACTAGTCACATCACGGGCCTGCCCCGTCTCCACTAGCAGCTAAGCCACGTTCAGCAGCAGCTGATGCGGGAGGGGCTGCTGCAAACTGCTGCCATCCTGGTGCCCAGGCCGGGCGCAGGGATGTGCCGTGGAGACAGACCTTCGATGTGGGTCGTTAGTTGTAATGAGGGAGGAGGTGCCACGGCGAGGGCCGTGTGAATGCTGCTGACATCAGCATCGTCCCAGGGACACCAGTGCAGGTACTGGACGGCAGAGACCAGCCACAGGGCATCACCCAGAAGGCTTCATGGCTCCTCATGCCAACAGCCCGGGGTCAAGCGATCCAGTGCACCCTGCAGGGATCTGAGGGGAAGGGGTGGAATCAGCCCCTGGCCAGTGTGGGGAGAGGGGTCTCTGGGGGTAGATGTCTGGGGCAGCCCCCCTCAGTGGGGGGTTCTCATCATTGATCATCCCCGAGGGGATCCTGGGGTGAGGGGGGAGCCCGGCTGGGGGCAGGTTCTTCCCTGAAATCAGTGATTTCCCTTTGTTGTAGCTCATTACCTGGGGCTGCCTCGTCTAGTCAGTTACTGTGGGGCTGCATGTAAACAGTGGGGCCAGGGGTGCGCTGTGGCAGGGCCAGGCGTGGGGGAGGGGTTCGGGGGGGGTTTGCTGTGGCAGGGCCAGGCGTGGGGGAGGGGTTCGGGGGGGGGTTCGCTGTGGCAGGGCCAGGTGTGGGGGAGGGGCTCGGGGGGGTTGCCAGGCACAGCGGCACAGGCTCTCTCATTCCTTCTGCACTGCTCCTCCCGCACGACCCGGCCCCCGCAGGGTGGCAGAGCGCTGGGGGCCCCGCCTGCCGGGGAGCTGCTATTGCTCTGGGAGCAGCGTCTCCCAGCAGGAGGCAGGGCAGTGGGTGCACAGGAGCTGTGGCCCAGAGGGAAGAGGGCGTGTGACTGCGGTTCCCTGGCCAGGCCAGGCTAGGCTGAGTTTACGATCCAGACCCAGCAGGCCGCCTGGCTGCCCTGGCCCAGGGTAGCAGCACAAGCCAGTGCCATTCGCCAGGGATCCGCCGTGCACGGGCAGAGCAGCCTGGCAGGCTCAACGTCCAACCTGGAGAGCCGGGCTGGGACCCGGAGCGCTCGGTGCCGCAGCAGCCTGGGCGGGAACAGGCTCCTGGAAGGCAGAAGGGAGCGGTGACTGTCTAGTCCCACCTCCCGTCCATCCCACAGACCATAGGGCTTCCCTGAACGGTTCCCGGCTGACCGGCGGGCCGCCCTGAGCTGTGCTCCAGGATGGCGAGTGGGGAGACGGTGGCTGGATGAAGAGGGGGAGAAGCGGAGCAATATAGGGAGCAGAGGGGTTGGGCAGGTGAGCTGAACGGGGCCAAAGCTGGAACAGGCCGGGAGGGGACACGTGGCTCCCGGCAGGCTGTGTTCTCGCTGGCCAGGGCGGGGGATCAGAAAGGCAAAGGATCTGGGCAGCCTTGGACGGAGGAGGTGCCTGCCTCCTTGGGTGAAGGTGATTCTCCTGCGTGTGCCTTTCCCCCGACCCGCAGAGAGCCCAGCTGGGCCAGCTCCCCGTAATCTTCCCCCCAGACCTGCCTCCCCACCCCAGGCCTGCTCACTGCCTGATTGCTACTGCACTGGCCTCAGCAATGCTGACTCGGGGCTGGGGTTAGAGAAGCTGCCGGGGAAGCTGAGCCCTGCTTGTTTTGTTGCTTCTTGGCCAGCTGCGGCTGGAATCCGGAGCCTGCCAGCGCTCTGCCTGTCCCCCTGCCCTCAGGCCTGGCAGGCGGTTTCGAGAGCCGGGCTGTGGGGCCTGAGATCTCAGAGAGCTGCCCCAGCTGGGCGCCGGAGGGGCTGGACGTAGCCAGCACATGGCATCATCTTCTATTCCTGGACACGCCAGGACAATCCTGGACAACCCTACGACCCAGCTGGGCCTGCCACCAGCTCCCCGCCACGTCCCCTTCCCTCCCTTCGCTGTGTCCTGGGGGCTGCTGAAGGGGGAACTCAGCAGAGAAACCCCCGTTTCCCCAATAGCTGCCAGGCAGAGCACGATCGACCCGTCTGTGGATCTCTGCTCTGTCCATTGATCTGTCTGGGAGCCAGCGGGGCCATTGCCTCACGAGCACAAGTTCTCGCTGGCTGGCGGGTCCCGTCAGCAGGAACCAGTCACTGGTAACCTCGGACAGCCAGGTGCCCCGTCGCGGGTGCGCAGCCAGCCATGCGGCGGCTAGGCCGCTGCGCCCGGGCGGGACGCAGGGAATGCAGTGCTGCGACTGGAGCGCCAGCTCACTGCGCTGTCTCTGGGGCGGCCCTTCGCAGCTTGTTCTCCCCGACCATGGGTCTGGAGCTGGGCCAAGCTGCAGCTTCCCCTTTCTTCCACGGCTCCTGCTGATGGCAGCTCCAGCCGCGTCCTTGGCGTCGCCCTTCACGCAGGAGTCCCTGGCCTTTGCCGTGCGGCTGCGGCTGTGCGCAGCTCGGGCACTGTCGAGCTGGCAGAAAGGGGTTGAGCGACTCGTGGTGACGGGCATGGTGCTGTTCTCCCTGCCCTGCTGGAACCCTCAGACACGGGGTTGGTCTAGCGCCCTGGGACCGGCTCTCCCCACGTGACAGCCCTGAAGGAAGGAAGGAACCAGGGCAGGGAGAAAGAGAGAAAAGAGGGCAGAGAGTGGGGCAGCTGCAGAACCGAGGAGGGCTGACCCCTCTGCTAATCGTAGGCAGCAGGCAGCGTTTGTGTCGCCTCGCACAGAGCAGCCAAGGCTCCCTCCAGTCCGAAGCTGGGAAGGGCCTGTCATGGCTCCGGGTACATCTGCACTGCCGGAAAACACCATGGCTGGCTCGGCTCAGCTGCCTCAAGCAGTGGGGGCTCGGGCTGCAGGGCTGTGACAATGCAGGGCAGACATTCAGTCTCAGGCTGAGCCCTCCTCCTTCGCGGGGTCCCAGGGCCCGGGCTGCAGCCAGAATGTCTATCCTGCACTGCTGTAGCCCAAGCCAGCCGAGCCAGGCCAGTTGCTGGTGTCTTATTGCAGTGCAGACAGACCCAGAGGGTTTAAGGGTAGACTGGACCAGCCAGCTTGACATCCTGCATCTCACAGGCCGTTAAACCCCACCCCCTGCAAGCAACACCCTGAATTAGATCCAAGTATACCAGCCCCAGAAGACTAAGCTATTATGTGCCCCAGGGTAGGCAGGGAACAGGAGGGACTGAGGGCCACCAGTGCCCGTGGCCCCCGCAGTGGCAGGGAATTGATTAAGTGAGATGCACCCAAATGACCTGGGTGTCGACCCATAACCAAATGCTGCAGAAGAAGATGAAAACCGCCCGGCTCTCTGCCAATCTGAGCTGGTGGAAAATCCCTTCCCAACCCCAAACCTGGCCATCAGTGACCGGAGCATATGAGAGAGACTCACCAGCCAAGCATCTGAGAGAGAAAATTCTCTGTACCACCTCAGAGGACCGGCCCACCTGTTTAGTGTCTCATCTCCTGCCGTGGCCATCTCTGCTGCTTCAGAGGAAGAAGAGAAGAAAACCCTTGGAATACACTGGGGGGGATGTTCCCTTCCTGACCCCTGCAGGTGACCAGGGACAGCTCTGAAGCATAAGGTTTTAGGGACATAAGCCAGGAACCAGGAGCCTCAGTCCCAGTCTGTGCAACATCAGCCTCCAGGTCCAGCCCACAGTGGAGACAAAATGAAGCAGGTTCTCCGGACACCAGGGGATGGACGTTCGGGTGAGCTCCGTGCAGTGGGTGCTGAGTTCTGCTGGAAACCTGGCCCTGTTTCTGAGTGTTCAGCACCTGAGATGTGGCTCTTGGGTCCTTTGAAAGCTCTTTGTTTGTTCACAGTAGCACTGAGGAGTCCTGGTCGTAGTGCAGGAGCCCAGGGCAGAGGCACTGTATGAACATTGAACACAGAGATGGGCCTGACCCCCAAAAGCCTGCAGACCAAGCACTGCAGCGCGTCTGGCGAAGACGCTCTGTGCCGACAGGAGAGAGCTCTCCCCTCCCAGCAGCATAAAAAACCACCCTGCGAGTGGCAGAAGCTATGTCAGTGGGAGACGCTCTGCCAGTTTGCAGATGACACTAAGCTGGGGGGAGTGGTAGATACGCTGGAGGGCAGGGATAGGATACAGAGTGACCTAGACAAACTGGAGGATTGGGCCAAAGAAATCTGATAAGGTTCAGCAAGGACAAGTGCAGAGTCCAGCACTTAGGACAGAAGAATCCCATGAACTGCTACAGACTGGGGACTGACGAGCTAGGCAGCAGTTCTGCAGAAAAGGACCTGGGGGTAACAGTGGATAAGAAGTGGATGAGTCAGCAGTGTGCCCTGGTTGTCAAGAAGGCTAATAGCATATTGGGCTGCATTAGTAGGAGCATTGCCAGCAGGTCATGGGAAGTGATTATTCCCTTCTATTCTGAACTGGTGAGGCCACATTTGAAGTATTGTGTCCAGTTTTGGGCCCCCCACTATAAAAAGGATGTGGACAAATTGGAGAGAGTCTAGCAGAGAACAACAAAAATGATGAGGGGGCTGGAGCACATGACTTATGGGTAGAGGCTGAGGGGACTGGGCTTATTTAGTCTGCAGAAGAGAAGAATGAGGGGGGATTTGATAGCAGCTTGAACTACCTGAAAGGGGGTTCCAGGGAGGATGGAGCTAGGCTGTTCTCGGTGGTGGCAGATGACAGAACAAGGAGCAATGGTCTCAAGTTGCAGTGGGAGAGGTCTAGGTTGGACATTAGGAAAAGGTTTTTCACTAGGCGGGTGGTGAAGCACTGGAATGGGTTACCTAGGGAGGTGCTGGAATCTCCATCCACAGAGGTTTTTAAGGCCCAGCTTGACAAAGCCCTGGCTGGGATGATTTAGCTGGAGTTAGTCCTGCTTTGAGCAGGGGGTGAGGCTAGATATCTCCTGAGGTCCCTGCCAACCCTAATCTTCTGTGAGTCTAACACAGCGCTGTGCACACGAGTGCTTATGTCAGTTCAACTTATGTGAATATGGAATATTCACACCCCGGGGCGACACAGGTTTGCCAGCACAGGCTGTAGTGTAGACATAGCCTAAGTATCTGCCCCACGTGAAACCTTTCAGAAAAGGACAGCCCATGCCTGGCTGAGCAGACCCAAGCGTACAAGCTAGCTGGCTACCAGGCCCTTCTCAGGAGCAGCTCACTAGCCGATCGCTCGCTGCATGCCATGCACCACGTGCACGTGGATGCTTGCCAAGTCTCGAATCAGCGATCCCCGACTGGAAGTAGGACTCACAAGGCCCAGTGGAAACCTGAGGAGGACTGGCTGGGCAATCAGATCAATGGAGCTGGTTAGAAAACAGGGGTTAGGGAGGGTAGAGCAGACATTTTCCAACCATTTTTTCCCCATTGGAAGATACTTTGCTTGAAAAACGGCTAGCAGCTCCAGTGATCACCAGAGAAGATGAAACTGACATGCTGTGTACAGTGCTGTGCACCGTGCAAGGAAGCGGGGACGGTACACGCCAGGGTCGTCCCTTCATGCTTCCCCCACCAGCCTTAGCAAAAGGCTACACAGCGAAGAAGCAAACTATGCACAGCTGTGTGAGGAAGGAAAGAGACGGACTCATCATCCATGGCAGCGAGTCAGAAATGAACCCCAAGAGAAAGTGGGACACCTGGTACGAAATCCCGTTACTGTGACATTCTATCCTGCATGCAGGTACTGGATGTATTCAGCGTGGCAACACGCCGCTGGTTTGACATGGTAATAGCTGTTGGGATCTGAGGGGAGGAAGGAAGAGTAGGAGGAATGGGAGAAGTGATGGCTAGAGAGAGAGAGAGCTGGAGCGAAGAAAGGAAGGCAGTGCTAGAGCGACAGGGAGATTTGGAGAGGAGGGTTGGTCCAGTCACCCTCTATCTCCGGTCCCGGGGTGGTAGCGGGCTCTGGGAGTGGGCCGTCTGTCTGAAGCGCTGTCCCCTTCTGGCCTGCCTTCCCATACTAGCTGTACGGTCGGTATTCCCCCTGCCCTCCCTTCCCGGTGACCCGTGAAGGTGTTGACAAAGAGAAGCCATCAATTCTTCCTGTTTATTGAATCCTTCCTCACTGGGTCAGCACGCGGCTTTCAAAGGCAGTGGGAAGGGCTGTCACCTCGGGGGTCTCCCATTCGCTCTGCCAGCCTCGGCCCATCCGCAGCCAAAGAGGTCCCCGCTGACACGTGGCTGGGAAGGGAGCGACCCCTGTCGTTCAGACCCTAGCCTTGGAACTTTTCAGAGCAAGATTTATTTATTCAGCTGCTCTTAATTTGGCCGGGAGAGGAGAGGGGGGACCATCCTTCCTCGCTCCATCCCCCTTCTCCCGAGGTAGGAGACATGAGCCCCCGCCCCCTGCACCTCTCTGATGGGGCCCAGCTTGTGTTTGCAGTCCAGAGCCCCTCTGTGCAGCCCCTGCGAGCCCCGGGGGAGCGTAACCCGGATTCAGCGGGCAGGCCCTGCTCCAGAGACATGCCCAGCGTGGCGGCTGGTGCAGCGGAAGGAGCGTGCTCCGAGTTCGACTCCGTCTGCCCACGAGGGCTGGCGTGTCCTGCACCCCAGCTGGGAGCCAAAGGACAGCGAGGCCCAGGCCCGGGTCAGCGCGGCAGTGGGTACCCTAGGGCAGCCACAGGGCCCCTGTGCCAATGGGAGCGTCTGAGGGCGGGGGCTGGGCAGTGGCCAGGTGGAGCACAGGTGTGGTCTGCAGTGAGCCATGGGGAGGGAGGTGTCCAGGGAGGCTCTGGGAGGAGGCAGCCTGCTGCACCGCGGGAAAAAAGAAATGAAACAGGCCCCGTGGGGGCAGGCGGCTGTCTCAGGACCCCTGTGACTCAGTGACCCAGACGTGCGCTGCACACACTGCCCTGGCCCGGGGCCCAGCAGCCCAGTTTCGAAGCTGATCTGCTGATGCGTGTGGATTTTAGAGAGGATGCAAAATTCAGCTTCAGCACATTGCAAAGGTAACGGTGACCCCCTCCCCCCTGCGGAGCTGTGCGACGGGCCCGGCCAGGGGCCCCCAGTGGGCCAGGGCTCAGGAAACACCCGGCTCCACGCTATTGTCTCTCCAACACTGGCTCTGGACAAAACAACCCCGCCCAGGGCCACCCCCTTCCCTTCCCTGTTAGCAAATAGTGACCCTGGGCTTGTCAGCTGCCTCCCAGGGCAGGGGGGCAGAGCACCCTGGGGGGCCGCTGCCGGGTCCAGCCCTGGGAAGCCAGTTCTTCCTTGCTGGCTGGGGGGAGGGGAGGAGATGCCCTGAGGGAATGACCCCAGAGTTGGGGGGGTGTTAGGGAGGTGGGGGGCAAGGTGGTATCATTGCCTCCCTGCTCATCTCCCCCCCACCCCAGCCGAGAGGGCGAGTCGTGGGGCACCACATGGCACAGCTCTTCCTGCCTCTGGCCAGGACTGGCCCCCAGCTACAGGGGCTGGGGGACTTTTATCCGCTTGGCGGCTGGAGTGCAGAGCCATTGGGGGCACGGGGGGCTGAAAGCAGCAGGAATTGGGGGAGGGGAGCAGGGCACCTCTTAGCCCCCAGCACCCTTTGTCCCAGCTACAGTGGCCTTTCGGAGGAGCCGCATCCTCTGGCACAAAGAGCCCCCAGCGGGCCGTGCCCGGGGCTCAGGGGGGGCACGGGATGCGTGCCTGGGACACAAGCCCCACAGCTGGGTGACAGCAGGCCAGGGCCAGTGAGGGCCGGCAGGGCCTCCCCAGTGCCTCCGAGACAGGGCAGCCTGGGACCCCATAGAAGCAGGTTGATCAGACCCAGCTACAGCCCCTCTCCCGGGGGAGCCAGCCAGGACGAGTGTGGGATGGACAGGAGGGTGGTGAGCTCTCCTAAGGTGGTGGAATCTCCAGAGACTGAGTGTGGGGCTGGGATGGACAGCAGAGCACCTCAGCAATATTCTATCTATGATTCTATAGGAGCCCTCTCTCTCTCTGTCTGCCCTCGCGCTCCCCCTCTTCCCCGCCAGTGTCCATCTCGCCGTCTCCCCCCTGTGCCCTCGCTCTCATGCTCCTGGAGCTCTGGGAAGCCTGACACGCTGCCCTATAGTTATCAGAGCCCCTTCCCCCCACCTGCCTCCCCCTTCAAAGCACACGTCTGACAGCAGGCACTGGGCCAGCTTTCCTAACCTGTGCCTCTGCCCCTGCCCCGGCCTGGCATGGGGCAGGCAGCTCGGGGCCAGGCTAGGGGCTGCTGGCAGCTGGCCACTTCAGGTTTGAAAGGAGACTGTTATGCTGAGTGTGGGTCAGTTGCTCCAGAGGGGGGGCGGGCTGGGCAGGGACCCCTGTGGATGACCGGCCTCTCCTTATCTGACCCGCCTTTCACATCAGGGGTGTGCGGTGCAATTGTTCGTAGCCTTGTCTGGATGCAAGAACGCCCCCTTCCCCCTGCTTGGAAATAGCTCCACAGACAGCCACGCTGGCTTCGATTCCCCCTCGCCACTGCGGGATCTGAACCCAGATCTCGTCTCAGCGGAGCAGCAGCTTCCACAGGCTGGGGGCTGGGATGTGAGTTCTCTGCATGGCCCGTGGAAGCCCCGCAGAGAGGCGGCTGCTGCGGCTGGACACCCTGGCTCAGGGCGGAGAGGAGAAGCGAGGTTGCACAATAGCAGGAAGCCTGGCTGCTTTTTGGCCTGAAACATCCTGTCATTTTACTGCAGGGTTATTGTTTTTAGGGTGCCCAGCTGCTGATGTAGGTGGGGCTGAAGGTGCCCTGCTGCTCCCTGAGGGTCGGGCCCCAGGATGGTACTGGTTAATATTAACCCTTTAGGGCAGACAGGGATGAGTGGTTAGTGGTGGGGACTCCTGGCTTCCATGCCAGCTCTGCCACTGAACTGGTGTCTGAGCTGGGGCCCGGCCTGATGCCAGAAGTGGCCAATTGATTGGGTTGCCCAATATGAAAGACCTTGACTCTGATTTTCAGGGGTGCTGAGCCCTGCAGCTCCAGTCAAATCAGCAGGAGCAGTGGGAGCTCAGCACTTCTGAAAATTGGCTTCAAGGTGTCTTCATGTCGGGCACCCAAAAATGGCGGCAGTCACAATCCGTGGGCGTATTCCAACGAGTTGGCTTTAATTGCTCTGGGCCTCAGTTTCTCCATCTGCAAAGTGGGATGATGTGGCTCCTGGAAGGGTGGGTTAATTAGTGAGTGCCGGGCATGCGGCAGCCCCCCACTGGGCATGTTGTTATTTCTACTACCATCAGTTGCCTTCTGCAACCCAGCCAGGTAGTTTACTAACTGCAGCAGGGCATCCTCCCCTCAGGCTGGGAACTGAGAGAGCAAAGCCATACACTGTCGTCTCATACGCCCCGGGGACCCTGCCGACTGACTTCCCACACCCACTGGGGACAGCAGGTGGAGCAGAAGGAGCCCAGCTCAGCTTTCAGGACACCTGGCTTTTATACCTGTCTCAAAGCATCCTACAGAGGAGTTAGATGGGGAAACAGAGGCACAGAGTGGGGAAGGGACTTGTCAAGTGACACCCAGTGGGTCTGTGGCAGAGCTAGGAATAAAAGCCAGGTGTCCTGAGTTCCAGTCCACTGCTCTGTCCACTAGCCCACACTGCATTGCCTTGCACTGCACAGAGGACCCAGGGGACTAGCAGGCAAATCCAGGGCACATGTTGCTGGCTTGGTCTAACGGTTGCCATGCCATTTATGGGTTGCCCTTCCACTCCTGCCCCCTGTAATACTGCCGCTGCACCTCTGCCTGCTCTGCAGAGCCCCCTGCTGTTCCGGTCACGGGCTGCTGCCCATGCCCCGTTCTGCTGCTCCCCTCAATCCCAGCCCACAGCACCCTCCCTTCCACTCCTGGGCTTCTCTGGCCGGCACAGAGCTCTCTGCTCTTGCATTCCAGCCCTAACGTGCAGTCCTAGGCTTTTCTTGCAGTCTCGCTATGAAGCTGACCTGTGCGTCTGGGAAGGAGACCGAGACCCCCAAACTCTCCTCCACCTGGAATCGGATCAGGACTTGAACTAAGACCCACAGAGGAGTGCTTAGTGCATTGCCCCGCTGTACTAGCCCCTGAGTGTTCCCCTCCTGCCCTGGAGCCTCTGTGTCCCCTCCCGACGCTGATGTACCCCATCTGAGTCCCCAGAGGGATGCTCTCTTGGTTGGGAGCAACCAGTGTTAATTCCCAGCCCTGTCTCTGGCCAGGGCTAGGAGCAGGACATGCAGCACCTGGCACTAAGGTGCAAGGCTGAGGCATGTGCACAGTGCAGGGTGCTAATGCACTGTGCAGAAATGAGGAGATGCAGTGCAGCTTGGCGGTGGACTGCACGGTGTAGTTTGGAGGCACAGTGCATTCCCAGGTGTAGTACAGCGCTGCAGGCAGAGTGTTAGTTTTCTGCAGCGTCGCAGTGTAGCTTGCAGGTGCAGTACATGGACAAATGCAGTGCAGTGTAGGGGCGCAATGCATGGTGAGGTGAAAAGCAGTGCAGAATTGCAGTGTGGCACAGAAGTGCAATGTATGTGGAGGTGCAGTGCAGTGCGGAGGTGTCACGCAGTGCTAAGGTGCAGTGTATGGCGCAGTGGAAAGCAGTGCAGAATTGCAGTGTGGCACAGAGGTGCAGTGCATGTGGAGGTGCAGTGCAGTGCGGAGGTGTCACGCAGTGCTAAGGTGCAGTGTATGGCGAGGTGGAAAGCAGTGCAGAGTTGCAGTGTGGCACAGAAGTGCAATGCATGTGGAGGTGCAGTGCAGTGCGGAGGTGTCATGCAGTGTATGGCGCAGTGGAAAGCAGTGCAGAATTGCAGTGTGGCACAGAGGTGCAGTGCATGTGGAGGTGCAGTGCAGTGCGGAGGTGTCACGCAGTGTATGGCGCAGTGGAAAGCAGTGCAGAATTGCAGTGTGGCACAGAGGTGCAATGTATGTGGAGGTGCAGTGCAGTGCGGAGGTGTCATGCAGTGTATGGCGAGGTGGAAAGCAGTGCAGAATTGCAGTGTGGCACAGAGGTGCAGTGCATGTGGAGGTGCAGTGCAGTGCGGAGGTGTCACGCAGTGTATGGCGCAGTGGAAAGCAGTGCAGAATTGCAGTGTGGCACAGAGGTGCAATGTATGTGGAGGTGCAGTGCAGTGCGGAGGTGTCACGCAGTGTATGGCGCGGTGGAAAGCAGTGCAGAATTGCAGTGTGGCACAGAGGTCTGTCCCCTATTCACTGTTTCTGGTGCTAGTTCAGCTCTGTAGCCAGCTCTGGCCATTGCCCCTCACATCCCCCAGCGTTTGTTTATACCATCTTCCGTTTCATTCCAAAGGGGTTGTCTAGCTGGGAGCTTGCGCTGCAGTTCAATGCCGTCCTTCCAAGAAAGGCTGTTCTGGGAATGGGAAGTTACTGCTGTTCCCTTGGGGCCCCAGAGACACTCTGCCCAGCACGGAGGATCTAGTTCTCCGCCCCTGTGGGAAGCCATCGGTCCAGCCCACCCCCTCCTTCTCTCTGTTTGGGAAGGGACTGGGATGGTCCCGAGGAGCCAAGCTGGGGCAGCAGCAGATAGGGGGCCCTGACAGATGTCGTTGGCTCCCATTTTCCATGCCGTGGCTGGGTGATGGGTGGCACCCAAAGGACCCGTGAGTGAGGCCAGCGTGGATGGTCGGTGCTTGATCCTGAGTTCCAGCCATCAGGACAGCCATCGCCTGCCCCCCACTGCCTGCTGCGGTTCTCTGGCTGTTCCCGACAGCCAGGGGCCGTCCCAGTGTCTGACCTACGTGGCTGGAATTCTGTCCCCACTGCCCAGGGGAAGCGTGCGTTGTCCTTCTCCCCCCCCCCAAGGCCTGTAGTTTGAGTAGGGGGAGCCCCTCCCTTATAGCCCAGCCCCATGGGGCAGGGCTGGGTACCTGAGCGTGGGGAGCTCTGCCTGGAGCCGGGTGCAGGCCGGGCGGGAGGGGAATGTTAGATCAGGTTCGTTAGTTGCAGATCAAGGGGTTTAGGGGGAGAGATCAAAGGGCACCAGCTTGCCCTGCCCGTGCCTGGATTTGCCTGGTTCTCCTTGGCTGGCTGCTGTAGGCGAGGGGCCCCAGGCCTGCGTCAGGGACAGGCACTTTCTCATTAGACGGGGAGGTGGAGTGGAACAGCCGAGTGGTCATGGACAGACAGGGAGACCTGGGGGGAGGAGGGGGGGTTGTTAACCCCTCGCACTCCGCTTAGCCAGTCGCAGGGCCTGGGAAGAACCTTGACAACGTGTCAGGGCCAGGCTGGCTCTGGGGGCCCTGGGAGCACGGAGAGCTGCACCGGAACCAGCCCTGGCACCTTTGGGGCAGGTCGTTTGCCTCCATGGACGTGCCCAGGCTGGCCCATCCCCCTTTGCTCCCCCAGCCCGGCCGCAGCAGGTCTCCCCACTGCCCTGGCTCAGCAATGGGAAGCTGTGTTCGTCACCCCTTGCCGCAGGGGGGCTGGGGCTCTGCGGTGCCGGGGCTCCTGGCAAGCAGCCGGCCAGCTCGGGGCTGGCAGCTAGTGCTCTGTGCTGGCCTGCCGGAGACACACCCAGGCCAGCTGGATCCCTGCACCCCACACTGGCCCAGTGGCACCCGATGAACTGTCCAGGCTTGTAGGGTGTGATCCAGACCCATGGAAACTCCTCTGCCCCCACTCTCTGCCGCCCCCATCCCTCTGCTCGGCGTCCCCACATCCCAGAGACGCTGCCAGGCATGCCTCCATTGGCGTGGGCCCTGCGTTCCCATTAACTGATCTCTGGGCCGGGCCCCTCGCCGTCTGCAACGCTGCAGTAGACATGCATGGCCTGGCTGGGTGTCTGTTCCCAGGTTACTGAACGTCACTGACTCCTTCCCAGGAGCCAGCACCGAGGGGTTTGTCTGCCCCGGAGCAGAGGGGGTGGGGATACAGCATCTGCACCCTGAGCTCAGCTCCCTTCACAAGGCAACACCAGAGCTGAAAGCCCCAGAGAGCCCCCAAGACAGGAAATGGGGGGTCAATTTCCAGGAGGCAGAATCCCCTGGCCAGTGCCCCTGGGGGTTGGGCTTCTGGCCCGGGGGGCAGCATGGAAACCACAGAGCCTCTGAGCCAGTCCATGAGTGACTAACCCCATCTATTTCCTTTGTAGAGATCGGCCGTTACGTTGCCCCTCAGGAAATCGGACGTCCTAGTGCCCCACTGCGCAGGCTCCCCCTCCGACCAGCAGCCTACTCAGGTGGGTCTGGAGGGAAGGTGTCACCTCTCTTTGGTTGGAGACTGTGCCAATCTAGCAACCCTGCATCTCTCCCCCTCCTCCCCTGCACCTGTGCTCCCCTTCCCGCGGTCTGAGCTAATTCAGGGGAAAGGGAGGGGACAGAGAGAACCGGGGGGGCGGGGGCAGTGGGAGAAAGGGAACGACGAGAGATGGTGAACGAGGGAGAGAGCATGAGAGAAGCCAGGCGAGACAGCGGTCACAGCACCAGGCCCAGATCTCCGTGGATTTCACACTTTGACTGACCCTTAACAGCCGTGGAAGAAAGTCGGCAGGTCAGCCGAGCGCCCAAGAACTGATGCTGCCAAGTCCCCGGTGTTTGGAATATTGTGAAATTGAGCGAGCGTCGGGGTGCGCCCACATACATCGGCTGGTCCATCCACGGTCACCAATACCCTCTAGCTAGCGCATTTATACGGCACCTGCCCTCGCAGTGTCTGGCGTTGTTCCAGTGCTGCCTGCACTTGCTTGGATCGGAACCCAGCACCAACAGCCTCCCTCACGGTATCTGCGCCCCTGCAGAGCTGCCGGCACCAGGGGTGCTGAGAAGGGAAAGGAAAGGGGAAATGAGCTGACCCTGTCCGAGCCCTGAGAAAGGCTGTGAAGGTTCAGGGGTCAGGTGTTCTTTGACCCCATCTCTTTGCCCAGCCCTGGCCCAGAATGTTTCTCATGCTGTTTCCGTGGAAGGGGTAAAGGGCCCCGGCATGCGACCCGCCCCCCGTGTGAGTCCTTCCAGCCTGCGATCAGGTCGCCAGGACCAAGAGACCGAGGCCTTGGCCACCTTGGCCATTTGCTTCAGTCAGAGCCCCTGGCGCGGCTGTGCAAGTGCGGCTGGAGGCTGAGCTGCGTGTCCCCATGCTGCGAGAGTGTGCAGCGTGTCTGCTGCGGGAGACTGTGCCGGCACGCCTCACACCACAGCAGGGTGCTTGCCCGTCAGCCGCAGCCCCAGGGAATGAGTCCTGCCTGGAAGCCAGTTCTGCTCTCCCCCAGCACGTGGGGTCTCCTGGGATCAGGGTCAGCACCTCCGGGGGGATGACACACAGTGACTGGGCCTGACTTGACTGGTGCTTCCTCTGTCCTGAGCCAGGGTGCGTGTCCCGCTCTCTTGGCTGACACAGCGGGGATTGAACCGGGCGAGTGGCTAGCGCTGTGGGGGCTGTAACAGACGCCTGTCCTCTGCAGACATGGCGCCTAGCACACAGCAGCAGGGGGTTACGGCAGCACCGAGCGTGCAGCTTACAGCTGGGCCGCCAGGGAACGTTCAGCTCACAAGGTTATGAGCCCCCATCCATACCCCTCCCGCACGCCCTGCCCCTCACTCTGCCCCTCCGCTTCACTTCCTCCCCACGCCCCATCTCTCCCCCTGAGGTTTCTCTCCCGGCCCTTTACTCTCTGTTCTGTCGGTTGGTTTCCCAGGGTGTCTGAATTGCAGCAGAGTGGTGGAACTGACGGCACGTCTCAACAGCCTGGAAGCCAAGGTCAGTGTCTATCTCCCAGGGGGCTGGAGGCTTGAGACCCCGAGACAGGAGCAGGGAGCCCAGGGTATGGTGCGGGGACCCAGCGGGACTCTCACCGCAGAGCTTGGCTAGCGGCGTGTCTGACGTTCGCCCGGGGCAATGTTTTACTCCCAGCTCGCAGTGAAACCTCAGCGAGCCGCAGAACAGGGCACCAAGAGCTGGGCGAGGTCAGGCCCGGTCCTCGCTATCACACCTGGCGCTGGGCGGCCAGTCTGTTCCCTGCGTAAAATTGCCTTTATTTTCAGCAACATTTTGTGCTATTTTGAAACTATTTTTTGTTTCATATTCTTCATTTGCCGCCTCCTTTTCTTTTTGCCTTGCTCCTTTTGGAGAGATTCTTCTTTCTCCTTGTGCCCAGAACAGCAATTCCTGAGGCACGTTCCCTTGTCCTGCACGTCACTGTTTTACCCTTTGACATGAAAACAGCTTCAGTGCTTCAAAGCGTTGGGACAACATTGGTTTGGTTTGGTTTTCAACCGGCTCTGACAGCACCAGGACCAGACAGCCCTCTGTCTATGGTACTGCCATTCGAGTGAGCACCTCGTAATCTTCAGTGGATTTATTCTGGTGACCCCCCAGGAGGCAGGGCAGTGCTCTTATCCCCATTTTTTACAGATAGAGCACAGAGAGGCTAAGTGACTTGCTCAAGGTCACATAGGAAGTCTGTGGCAGAGTGGGCAATTGAACCTGGGTCACCTGAGTCCTAGACTAAGCAACTGAACCATCTGTCCTTTCTCCATAGACACGCACTGTGTGTAGCAGGAGGTCAGTCCCCAAGACATAACCCGTCTCTGTCCCACAGGAATTACAATTCCAAAGCACTAACAAATGTCGCCTAGGCCAGGACAGAACAAAGCCGGAGTGGCATGGCTGTTCAGAGGCTGAGTGCTTTATGGAGCAGGTGGGGTGTGAACGGCTGATGTTTCAGATTGCTCTGAGCATGAGGGGAGGATGGATGGTCTAGTGGTTATTAAGCCGTGGGATCCTGGACTCCTGGGTTCGGTTCACAGCTCCGCCACTCACGCAGCATGTGGGCGAGTCCCTGTGCCAGTGCAGGGGAGCGAATTGCCTGGATGTCTGTGATGTGCTGGGGAAGCAGCTGAACAGGTGGCTGCACATTTCAGACTAAATGATGCGAATATGGGGTGGGAAAGAAAGAACGCAGAGAGGAAAATGGGATAGCGGGAGCCCTTCCCTAGCAGCGAGCTCTGTTAGTCAGGGGCTGGCCTCCAGAGCGCCTGAGACACGTTCAGATCGACAGGCCTGGGCCTGCAGACAAGATGTAGGAGGCTGGCCTGACAGTGGAGGGGAAGGTTTCCATCCCTGCATGACATGCGTGGGCTCCAGATGGGATGTCGCCAGCCGACAGGGTGGCTGGCTGCGGGCTCAGGGAGAAGTGTCACTAAGAGCCAGTTGGCCTGGGGCCCTGAGGAAGGTGCTGGTGAGATTCTGCTGTGATCAGATCACTCAATGTCATAGGGGGCCGGTGTGTCAGGGATTTGGGCTACCAGATTAATCCTCTGTGTGCTGTAACCTTTGCTCTGCTTTAGCCCTGGCATCAGAAATAGAGACGCCCAGGGCCTCGCAGGCTCAGAGGGTCTGCCCCTCCAGCCCACCTCAGAGATTAGTGCTTGATCTTAGCAGGTGCGCCAGCCCATGGGCGTTGGGCACCTCCCATCTACAGGCCCCTTTGAAAATTCCAGTCACCGTGTCCTAGGCTCTGTCCACACTGACAGCGGCAAATTCGCCGCCATCAGATCGATTTTTCCAGTTCGACTGAGTGGCAGTGAAGACCCGCTCAGTCAATCCGGAGGTTGATCTAATAAAACCACCTCCCCAGAAAGCGTAGCGCTGCATCACTGGGTTCGCATCTCCCGTAGCGCAGCGGAGACAGCGCGCTAAAGGGAAGTTACGCTCTGCAGCTTGCACAACTCCCGTCGACTGCTGCCGAATTTTGCCGGCAGTGCAGACCAGGCCCTAGAAAGAGTCCCATGTCGCTGACCAGGACTTCGGTGCCAGGAAATAGAGACAGTTCCCAAGCCCCCAGCCCAGGTTTTGCATGTGCCCCTGTGCACACCAGTGGCTGGTCTCCATGCAGAGTGGCACCGGTGTGATGTGACTGCAGGAGGCTGTGTGGATAAGCCCCGCTCCTCGAGTGCGGTTGTTCCATGAGTAACGGCAGCAGCGCAGCCCTGCGTTGGCTGGCATGGCAGAGCGCTGTGTCCTTGCAGACACACCAGGAGCACATGCCTGTCCTTACGATGCAGGCGGGTGCTGTGTTCCCCCGGGCCCTGCCTACGTGGACTGGGCAAGCTCAGAAATGGCACCAGAGCAGTCAGTCATGGGATAGAAGAGCAGGTGTGATGGGGCTTTGGCCCTTAGTGCCATGGGTCCCTGAGAGGCACGTGGGCATCTCACAATACTCCGTGACCATTTCCTGCAAGCAGCAGGCCTGACGGTGGCTTGGAGGATGCCAGGATGCCAATCCATAACGCAAGCAACATGCTTCTGCCAAGTCACCGTGATGTCAGAGCACCCCCGGCAGGGGAGGGTGAGCCGAGCCCGCTCTGAGCCCACAGGACTGGCACCGCTTCACATTGCAGTGCAGACAAGGCCTTCGGAAGCAGTTGAAGCTACCTCAGCATAAGCCACTTTGAAACTCAAATGGGGGGTCCATACGAGGGCTTAGCTAAACCAGTTGAATTCAGCTGGTGCAAATTTGCGCAGAGACAAGGGCCACCGAGGCTGAACCCCATGGCCCTCGAGCCCTGCTCCGTGCACTCAGCAACGCTGCACGTTCCTCCCCTCTGCACCAGAGTGCTGGTGCGCCTCATAGTCACGCTAGGCCGACACAAAGCCCTGGCTGAGGCTGAACCTGTGAGCTCTGGGTCGTAAACCTCAGGCCTCTGCTGATAGCCCAGGTTGCAGCAGGCTCATCCCCTAGCCACCAGCAGTGGGGCCAGACCGCCATGCTGCGTGGCTGGGGGTGCCGGAGGGCAGTGCGGGACCGTAGTGGGGGCTAGCGCCGCATGGCGGGGTGCACTGCTGGGAACTCTCCCTCTTGCTCGCAGGTGGCGTTGCTGTCAGCGGCTGAGCCTGCAGCCTCGCAGGAACACAACAGACACCTCGTAACCAAGGGGGCTGCCCCCTCAGAGTCCCACCAGCTCTGGGGGTCTCCAAACACCCACAGGAGCCCTGGGGATGAAGGTGTGGAAGGTAAGTGAGCGGCTGCCGGGGAGGAGCGAAGGCAGGAAGCCATCCTGAGAGCTGGAGCTGTGTTTCCTGCCTAGACCCAGATCCCTCCTGCCCCCGTGGAAATCCACACACCAGCCATTGGATGCACATCCCCGGCCCCTGGGCCTAGCCCTGGAGATGGATTGAGGACCCCGCCGGAGGAAGCATCAGGGCAGGGCCCAGTCCTGTCTGGTGTGCTCAGGCAAGGCTCCCAGTTCCTCTGCGTGAGGAGAGCAGGGTGGGCCTGGCTCTAGTGGGGTGGCAGGGGGCCGCCGTTCCCCAAGTCTCAGCACTGATGTCCAGGGCCACATTCACACATGGGGGAGGCCCAAAATCCTCAGCCAGCATCATCGTCCTCTGCTCTTCCTCCTCGCTCCACCGAGGGGGCAGCAGCACCCTCCGTCATGGCAGTTGCCACCCTAACCTCGGCCTGGTGCAGAGGGGAGAGCCAGAGGGCGAGGGGGCAGGAGAATGCACTGCACCCGCCCCGCACTCCCCCCCAGTGGCAGCTCCTGTCCCACAGGGCAGGGCCTGGGCTCCCAGTTCCAGGCATTGCACCCTGGCGCCCGGGGTCGTAGCACCACTCAGGTTTGGCCCGGCCGCCCAAAGCGACAGGAGCCACTGCTGCAGGGTGAGTGCGGGGCTGGCTGCCCCAGGCGGGGAGACGTGTGCGTTCGCCTAGGGCCCAGTGGTGGGTGAATCCGGGCGGGCTGCACACTTCTCCAGAGCTCCTCCACCTCCGCCCCGCTGGCCTTTCACTTGTAGCTTTCCTAAGGCTTAAAAGCTCTCCTGAGCTCCGGACTCCTCGTTCCGCTGTGAATCCCTGGCAGCGGGGCTTGGCACCCAAAGCGCTGCCCAGATCCCAGCCCACGTGGACACATTCGCCTCCCAAACACTCCCTCGGGGGTTCAGTTGAATTCTTCTTGGCTTCCTGTTCTCCTGCCATTGCAGTGTGCTGTGAAACAGCTGCTGTGCCCCCCCCCAGAGCTGGCTGCCATCAGCAGCGCTGCATTTACAGAGGTATTCTGTGGTTCAAAAGCAAAGTAACTAGTCAAGGAAATCCTTGTTCTTTGCATTGACCATAGCACCTCGAGGCCCAGTCAGAGATCAGGGAACCCACTGCGCTAGGTGCAGCACGTGGAATGAAGAGACAGCCCTGCTCCGTCTCAATCATATGAACATGCAGCTTTAAAGAAAGAGTCAGACGTAGCAACAAGGATGACTCGGCTCCACTTCCCATGATCAGGGCTGTCTCCAGCAGTCTGTCCGTCAGTCCCAGAGGAGGACAGCCTCCCTTTCTCATTAGCGTGGAGACATGGGTCTTTAGGGGACAGGCATAGGGCTTGCTGCCCCACTCCCAGCCAGCCCAGCCCAAAGGAAGGGGCTGTGAGAGGAGCCTCTGCCACGTCCCATCCTCCACCCAACCAGGCCTGCACCAGGCCCTGGAGTTAAATTGAGAGCAGCTGAGGGGCAGGCTGATGGCTCCAGCTTCCCGGAGAAGGGAGGGAAGATTTATGGGGCTTCCCCTGCGCTGAGAGGCCATGTGTTTCTGCTTAGGGGGCAGAGCAGCTGCAGCTGATGGGGGGATAAATGTGTAGCTGTGGCACGATTCCCTCTCCCGCAAGGGAAATAAACTGCAGCTAGCCAAGGGCCGGCTCTGGGTTGCTGTGTGAGTGAGGGAGAGGGGCACTGCCGGCGGTGCCCAGGACAGGCCATGGAAGGGCTTTGCTGGGGCACTGGGCGGGGCTCTGCCGTTACTGAGTCCTTGGCTGGAGCCAGGCCCTGAGTCGCACTGTCCGGTCTCGCCCACGTGGATGAGAGCTGCCCGGCCATTGCGGTGAGGAGGGCCCAGGCTCCAAGCAGGGGGCTGGTGTGGAGAGGCCGTGGCCCGGCTGCGTCGCTCTGAGTTAGACTAGCCGGACCGGAGTCGACTGGTGGTCTAGCACCTCCAGAGCCCGAGGCAGCTCCATCTCACCCCAGGAATGCAGTGGAAAGCCAGCGGCAGAGAGCCCCCAACGCCACCCGGCTAGTGCAGGAAACAGGCCTTGATGCCCCAGCTGGATGTTGTCCATTGATTCTCCCTGAAATCCGCTGCCAACTGGGTTTCAGAACAAGGCAGCAAGTCTCTTGGGCTCCTGTCACCCGTGGCTACTGGTTCCCCAGCAGCCACCTTCAGAGACCTGCTGACTGTCTAGAGGAATTTCCCCTGGGGTGCCGTCATCACAGTCTGGCTGGGGTTCAAACAGAGCAGCTCCCTCCTAAACAAGCCACCAGGGCCTACTGCCCGCGCCCGTGAAACCGTCTTGTCTCCTACAAAGAAGGACAGGCCTAGCACAGGGAGGGCAGCCAGAAAGCTGGAGAGACACAAGGACGAATGAAGCCAAAGCGTGCAGCAGATGGTTCAGCAAAGCTCTGTTTGTGGGGATGAGAGGATGGTTTGTTCCCTGGCCGGGGAGCAGGACCCCCTTGGGAAGGAGAGGGAACGTTCACAGGGCCCTGGTGGGCAGGGAACTGAACGGGGTCTCCCATTGCAATTGGAACTGGATAAATCATCTGCTATTTTTAAAGCTAAGGATCCTCTGGAAATGCAGTTCTCCCTCAACTCAGCTGGGTAAGGGGGTCACCATGGGCTGAACAGCTGCTACGCTCTGCCCCAGAGATGGCTGCAGTTCAGCACTGGGCAGACAGTGCTGGGTCGCTCTGCCCAAGAGGTGTTCTCGCCATTACCAAAGCAAAGAAAACAAAGGCAAGACCCAATTCCCCTTTGCTCCGAGCTGTTCCCTCCACCCCTATTTTCATTGTTTGTGCTGTGGCAGTGCCTCGGTTGGCGCTCCACGGGTTGGTCAGGCCCCCATGTGCCAGGTGCTGCACAAACACAAAGCTAAAACATGGCCCCTGTCCCAAAAATCCAAGCAGGGCGCCCCTGGTGGCGGAGCAGGCCGGGGCTGAGACCTGTAGCTGCTGGATAGCCAGAGGGCGTTGCTCTCCAGGGCTGGCCTGGCCTGGCCTGTCCCCAGCCTGGCTCAGAAGTCAAGTGGCTCCCATGTGCCAGGCTGTTACCCAGTGGTGGGTACCACTCCTGGGCACTGGGAGAAGGGGATGGCAGGGCGAGCGTGCCTCTGCCAGGCTGAAGGCAGGAGAGGCCGTTGGCTCCAGGGAGCATGTTGATGCCCCATCCTCTCCTTTCCCAGGGACCCTAGGTGTGGGAGAGATGCTGTGGAGAGCCGGGCCCAGCCGGCGTGGGGATGGTGTGTGGCACAAGAGAGCCCCCGCCTCAGAGTCCTGGGCGAGCCCCAGGGCAGAGCGAAGGGGAGAGACTCCTGGGGAGCTCTGGGGGTGCTAGGGAGGGAAAGAGATGGGGGGAGAGGAGGAATGGCCGCAATGGAAGGGAAGGAAGCAGAGTCTCCGCTGCCCCCGCCCCAGCGGCTCCCCTCTGCTTCTCATCCCTTTCCCCTGATCCCTCAGCAGAAGGACACAGAAGCCAAGGGTGAAGCATCGCTTAAATCCCAGCTCCCTCGGGAGCAGGGTGCCCAGCCCCGGCACATGGCGCTGTGGGTGCAGGCCGGCCCATCGCATGGCGCTGTGGGTGCAGGCCGGCCCCATCGCATGGCGCTGTGGGTGCAGGCCGGCCCAGCACATGGCGCTGTGAGTGCAGGCCGGCCCATCGCATGGCGCTGTGGGTGCAGGCCGGCCCAGCACATGGCGCTGTGGGTGCAGGCCGGCCCAGCACATGGCGCTGTGGGTGCAGGCCGGCCCATCGCATGGCGCTGTGGGTGCAGGCCGGCCCAGCACATGGCGCTGTGGGTGCAGGCCGGCCCAGCACATGGCGCTGTGGGTGCAGGCCGGCCCAGCACATGGCGCTGTGGGTGCAGGCCGGTCCCATCGCGTGGTGCTGTGGGTGCAGGCCGGCCCCATCGCATGGCGCTGCGGGTGCAGGCCGGCCCATCGCGTGGCGCTGCGGGTGCAGGCCGGCCCCATCGCGTGGCGCTGTGGGTGCAGGCCGGCCCATCGCGTGGCGCTGTGGGTGCAGGCCGGCCCAGCGCGTGGCGCTGTGGGTGCAGGCCGGCCCAGCGCATGGCGCTGTGGGTGCAGGCTCGGCCCAGCGCATGGCGCTGTGGGTGCAGGCCGGCCCAGCGCATGGCGCTGTGGGTGCAGGCCGGCCCAGCGCATGGCGCTGTGGGTGCAGGCCGGCCCAGCGCATGGCGCTGTGGGTGCAGGCCGGCCCAGCACATGCCGGCTCAGGCAGGGGCCGGCCCAGCGCAGCCGTCACGACCACAGGGCTGCGATGCCAGGCCTGCTGAAGCCCTGTGGCTGCTGCTGTCGGGTGAGCTGGCGTCGCTGCCCGTGCTCCCAGCCAGCCGGTGCGTGCGCCGGGCTCAGCCCTTGGCTGAGGGGAGCTGAGGGCAGGCTCAGGGGCCGGGGAGCTGGAGTGCAGCCAGCAGTGGAGAGGAGTGTTCCCGGGCCAGTGGCCCCGACGGGCAGGGCGAGGATCGCCCCGCTCCTGCGAGTGGGGTCTGTGAGGTGTCGTGGCACGTGAAGCCTCTCCCCTGGCACTGAGCTCTCCGGACCTGCCTAGAACACTTCGCTGACCGGGTGCCCACGTCAGACATGGCAGCACGGGCAGGGCACCGGGTCCCCACGTCAGACATGGGCAGCACGGGCGGGGCAGGGCACCGGGTCCCCACGTCAGACATGGGCAGCACGGGCAGGGCAGGGCACCGGGTCCCCACGTCAGACATGGGCAGCACGGGCAGGGCAC
The DNA here is from genome assembly GCF_026122565.2 of Emydura macquarii macquarii. Classification (NCBI taxonomy): domain Eukaryota; kingdom Metazoa; phylum Chordata; order Testudines; family Chelidae; genus Emydura; species Emydura macquarii. The sequence goes on along the minus strand of NW_027131391.1, from coordinate 10,233,930 downwards.
CGGGTCCCCACGTCAGACATGGGCAGCACGGGCAGGGCAGGGCACCGGGTCCCCACGTCAGACATGGCAGCACGGGCAGGGCAGGGCACCGGGTCCCCACGTCAGACATGGCAGCACGGGCGGGGCAGGGCACCGGGTCCCCACGTCAGACATGGCAGCACGGGCGGGGCAGGGCACCGGGTGGCTGGGGGCAAAGGACACCAAGCCCTTCACTTCCAGCTCACGGACTCCGAGCCCGGCTGGTGCCAGCTGAAAGCTGTCGCCATGAGGCGCCCGTGGGCACTGAGTTCTCAGCTGATCAGCCCCGTCCCTCCCCGGTGGGCAGGTGTGTCCGCAGAGTGCCACGCTGGCATGGACTGAGCTGGGCGGCTCCAGGGCGAGGGGAGCCTGGGCCCCCCGCAAGCTGCCTCGGCACGTCACAGAGGCTGCGGACTGCATGGGCGGAGGGGGGCAGCGTGAGGGAGGCCGGGGCTGCTCTGGAGCTGCTCTGCCCCGCTCCGTCTCTCTGCCAAGCCCCTTTCAGCACCTCCAGCCAAGGTGCCGAGGGGTCCCCGCTCCCATTGGCCATCCACTGCCTGGTGCAAGAGGGAGCTCGGGCCGCGGCCACATGTGCCTCCCCGGGGGTTTGGATCCAGGCTCGGTATCCCTAGGGTGCCCGACGAGGCGTCTTGTTCTCTGCCCTTCCCTGCGCCGGCACCTGACCGGGTGTTTCCTTCTGCTCCTTCCATTGCAGGAAAACCAGGGCCCCAAGGACCCCCAGGCCCGTCGGGTCCCAAGGGAGATGTTGGGAGCCAGGGGCCGTTCGGGATCCCTGGAGTCAAGGGTCCCGCTGGACCGCCAGGTGAGTCCTGGACACCGAGCATTGCACAGGGCACTGCAGTTACTGCCTCTGCACCAGAGGCAGAGACTCCAGGAGCTGCAGGTCAGCAGGGATCCCTGCACCTCGATGCCAGCTTTGGACAAGCAGGAGGGTGTAGGGGCAGCGCGACTGCCACGCCCAGGCCCTGCAGAGCCCAGACCCTGGTGTTGGTGCTGCTGTCCCAGAGTTCGGTGCCAGCTGGTTCCCGCAGAGCAGTGTGCATGGGGCGCTGGAGATGGAGGGGATCTGAACCTATGTGCTCCTTGCTTTGGCCCTGATCCAAAGCCCACTGAACTTGGCAGGAAGGATCCTGCTGGCATCAGGGGCTCTGGGTCAAGCTTAGCCCAGCCAAGGATTCTGCACTGCTGGCTGGCGGGTCCGTGGGGATGTTCCTTTCGTTGGCAAGGGTTCGGAGCGGGGCAGTTTTGTTAGAGCTGAGAGGCAGGAATCGGGGCGGGGAGCCGCCCAGTCCAGCTTCCTCTCTCCAGTTGCTTCAGAGAAGATACTGGAGCCACCCAGTGGAATACCCCTCCCGTGGCCCGTCAGTTAGAGGTTGGCTCGTGCCTTGAAGCAGGAGCCAGGAGGGTTTTGTCCCCTTAAAATAAATGCCCCTCTAGTGTAACTGGACGTTCTCCTCATCCAGGGCCTCGCCTAACCCCTTTTTACCGCTGCTCAGCTCTGAGCCTCATCGCTACCCCTGATACCTCACAGCAGTGAGTTCCCTGCTCAGCTCTGAGCCTCGTCGCTACCCTGGATATCTCAGCAGTGCGTTCCTCCATTTCCAGACCAGTGTTTCCATAGTCAGCTTCGGTTCCACTGAGCGCCTGCTTGTCCTTGTGCGCCAAGGCAGTGCGGCTAGGAGCGCCCGACTGGCCTTCCGCAGCCCATTCACTGCTTTGTGCACCGCTGTCCTAGCCTCACTCCTGTCTCCCGTCAACGGCCTCCTCGGCTCCCCTCAGTGCGAGTGTTCGACCCATCACATCGCCCGTCTCCAGCACCCTCCTTCCCTGTTTCTGCTGGTCACTTTTGGAGCCAGGGCAGCCAGTCCGCAGTGACCTAGCTGAGGCCGTAACTTTGATTTAGATGATAACAGTTCCCCTGGTTTTCTCCATCCCACTCCGTTTGCACCCTGACCCTTGGCTGCTCTTTGGACCACAGCCGTGCATTGAGCGGAGGTGTCTCTGGGGCTGCCTGCTATGATTCCAGGCCTTTGTCCTGAGACGCCACGGTGCATTTGGAGCTCAGTGAGACGTGTGCAGGTCAAATCATCTCTTCCACTCTGCATTGCTTCGCAGTTGTCGACATCTGCTGCCCGTTACCCTAGCTCCATTTGGCTCCATTTGGTTCCTCTGACTTTTCTCCCGGACCTCTCTCGTCTTGTCTCTTTTGAGTCACCTGCAAAATGTTGCTAGCTCACTGCTCGACTCCTTTTCCAGATGATGTATTATTTATTTATATTCCGGTAGCGTCGGCGCACCCCCATCACGGACCAGGAGCCCATGGCGCTAGGTGCTGTACACCACAGAGCAGAAAGGCGGTCCCTGCTGGTCAGCGGTTAAACAGCCTTGGCAGTGTGGCCTAGTGAATAGTGTCCTGGAGTGGGGCTTGGGAGATGTGTGTTCAGTTCCCAGCTCTGCCACTGGCCTGCTGGGTGACTGGACAAGTCCCTTCCCTGCTCTGTGTCTCAGTTTCCCTGCCTGTGAAATGGGGCTGACAACAGTGACTCTTGATAAAAAGCACTGGTTATCATTATCGTATCAGACTGCTCTGGCCCCAGCCCACAACCCCACGGCGCCCTGTGGTTCCCCCTTACCCATGTGGGAACTAGGCCATTTCTTTTTGCTCTGACTCTGCCACTTTCTGACCCATGATGACGCTTTGCCTCTTCCCTGTGGCTGCGTCAGTTCCTTAACAGCCGCTTGGGGGCATTCTGCCGAAGGGCTTTGAAGGTGCAAATGAGTGACCCGAGCCTGGCCCAGGGCATGACGCTCCTTCTTAGTGCTGCAAAAGATGCTTTCCTGGCAGGCCGTGGGAGCAGCGCCAGGGAACCCGCTGCTCCCCGGGGGATCTGCGGGACGCGCAGGACTGCATGGACACGGAGATGGACCCTGCCAAGTTCGCGCTGTTGGGAGTGGGGCGAGTTTGCATTGCCATGGAGACTGGGATCCCCTGAGCAAAGATGGGTGTAGTGTGGGGGCAGATCAGCTGAGAGAGGCTGAGCCGGGAGCCAGACGGGAAGGAGTTAATGCTGGGAGCTGCAGTTGCTCTTGGCTGCCTGGCCTGCGGTCCCAGCGGGTCTGTGTTATGTTTACTAGGCTTGGAAGGCGTCCAGCGCTGTGTCGCCTCTGGCCATTTGGAGTTAAACTGCACAGCCAACCTCCACACGACCCCCGCGAGCGCCCCACACAGCGCTCGCTCCCGCTCCCTTCCAGCCGTGGCATCCCTCTCACATCCCCCATCCTTTGCTCCCAACCTCCTCGCTCGCTGCGTGCTCCCTGTCTTCAGCTGCGAGCCAGCCCCTCTTGCTGAGCCCCTGCTGCCAATGGGTCCTGCCAAAGGCTTGGGGTGGAGGAGCTGGCAGCATCCAGGGAGCACAGGAGCCGTGGGACCCTGCGCCTTGCAGATGGCGGGGCCACTCCAGGACTGTGGCTGGAAGCCCCTGGCACTGAGCAGGGAGAGCAGGATGGGGAGCGGGGCAGGAATGGGCCGGGGGTTGCTGAGCCTGCGCGGGAAGGAAGGGGACCGGCGTGGTCTGAGCCCTTGTTTGTCTTTCGCTCGCTGCTCTCAGTGATTCCTTCGTTCGCAGCGGGGCGTAGGACTAATCCCAGACGTGGCAGGGACCAGCACGTAGGCAGCGTAACCCAGGAGCCAGGCTGGAACCGGACAGGAGCCAGGCGCGCAGCGCAGGCCTGTTGGCTCCTGGCAGCCAGGCAGGGGACTGAGCCATAGCCCAGCTGGGCTTCTTACCCGCCTGCGGGCGGAGCCGCTGGGGGATCTCACCGCAGCAGAGGCAGCCTTTTTCACCACCGCCTTGCAACTGGCCCTCGCCTCGCTCCCTGTGCCCATTTTCCTCCCGACTCCTCCGCTTTGCTCAGAGCCTGGCGCGAGGGCTGGGGTGGTGCACCAGAGCTGGGCGCACCCGTTCAGCCAGGACAGCAGAGCCGGAGCCCAGAGCCCTGTTTGGGGGCTGGGAGTGTAGCTGTGTCTCCCTCCTCCCATCTGTGGGCGGTGGGTCCCAGCTGACCCCTGGCTAGGGCAGACCCTGGCGTCACCCAGGAGCTCCATGGGAGGATGACGCCCCCTGCCAGGGCCATGGAGCAGGGCCAAGGCCAAGGGAGGGAGAAGAGGACACCATTAAACATGTGCAACAGCTTTCAGACCAGGGGCCACTTAGCCGGGCACCACCTGCGGGCCTGAGTGCCCAGCCGCTGCAGGACCTTTGGGACAGCCAAGCCCGGCACTGGCAGGGCTAGCGCCCACGGCGCGGTGCCCCACTGGCTCCAGCCCACTCCCCCTAGTGGGAGAGGGCAGTGGGCACCTCGTGCAGAGCCGGGCTTTGCTCCCACCCCTCCATGCAGCCCAGGGGGCATTTCCTTCCCAGGCCAGGAAATCAGCTGAGCATCAGCTGGGGTTAGGAGGGAGCCAGGGCTAGCTAGGCACATCAAGCGCTGGCTGCTGCTGGAAGATCCGGTCCTGTACAGGCTGCAGGAGGGCCATGAGGCTGGCAGAGGGGAAGGGCCATTCCCAACCCCTCTTCTTGCCCCGCTTTGCAGCCGTCTATCAGGCTGAACTGATGCACAGCTGGGGCTGTTGGGCCCCTGGCTGCAGGACCGACCGGCCTTCAGAGAACTGCCTCATCCCCCTCCCAGCCTCAGAGCCCTGTGCTGGGCCAGCTGCAGGGCAGCAGGTCTGTCCCACGGGAGTGGGGCGGGATAAGTCACGTGTCCAGATCTGGTGGGTTGCAGACAGTTCAGGGGTCGGCATTTGTGCAGCATCCTCCAGCCCCAATCCCAGGCAGCCCCGCCTGCCCCACAGAGCTCCGTCAGCTTCTGCCTCTCACAGCACCGCAGCCTGGGGTGGTGAGCACCCTCCTAGCAGGTTTGCGTCCCCCCCCACACCAGACTAAGGAAATATCCACAGTGCCTTTCGCTCCGGCATGGGGCGTGCTATAGGGCGGCCGTGCCCATGAGCAGGGCAGCTGTGCTGTGCAGGAAGGGTCCCCCACCTGGCAGCCCTGCCCAGGTGGTGCCCACAGCTGGAAAACAAGAGTTGCTTTCGCTCAGCCCTCACCATCTTTCCTGCCTTTATTCTTCCTTTCCAGGCCCTCCGGGTCCCCCGGGTCTGCCAGGGCGGGATGGTGCACGGGGCATCCCTGGAGAGAAGGGATTTCCAGGCCTTCCAGGGCCCCCGGGCCCCCCAGGCTCCCCTGCCCCAGTGGGGCCGACAATCTCCCGGATCGCTGACCCAAGTGAGTAGCTGGGAGGGAGGGGGTTGGAGACAGACCACGTGCTAAGGGGCGGTGCTGCGTGGGGGGTGCTTTCCCCTCCGAGCAGTGGGCGCCGGGTGACGTGCCCTGGAGGGGCTGGTTTCCAGGGAGGGCGCTCATTAAAGGCCAGCGAGTCAGTGTGAACGTGGCCTGCTGACTGCAAAGGGCAGAGCATCCGGGGCTGGGAGCTGGGCGAGCTTCCTGGCACCGCTGGGCCTCAGCCAAGAGGACCCCCGATGGGGCTGGAGACGCAGCAGTTCGGTGCCAGGCAGCAGAGCCTGGCAGCAGCTCTGCCCTGTCCCTGCCCCCTCACGCCCCCCAGATACTTGGCCAGGCGCTTTCATAAACACCACCTGGAGGTGGTGCTGGGACAAGCCCAGCTGCCGGGTGCTGGGCGTCACTCTGCCGGCCCCTCTCCAGCACACTGTCAGAGAGCTCCGTGTAAGGACCCAGCCCCACATGCCAGCCTCCGTTTGCATGCACGCCAGTCGGTGCCAATGCCCGGGGATGGGGACACAGGCCAGGGGCTGCTCTTGGGCCCCCTGGTCCCTCACCCAGGGCAGGTGGAGGGTCCAGGGCTCCCCACAGCGGCCAGGGCTCCCGGGGCAACTCTTACCACGGCCCAGCTCTGCCTTCCAGCCTGGCCCAGGGGCAGGGCCCCATGGGTAGGGGGGGCTAAGGCGCAACTCAGCCCCCCACTGGGAAGAGGCTGGCACCGTGGGCAGGGAAGCTGATGCCCTGATCACCTTGTCAGCTCCCCCGCAAAGCACAGGCGTGCCCACGCCGCTCTGGGCCTGCCAGAGGCTTGCAGTTTGGGGGGCAACGCCACCCCCTGGCCCCCAGACTATGGTCATGTTAAAAAGTGGGCGGTTCTGGCCCCCCCAGTGCCAACGCCCCCTCTTGAGACTGTGCCCTGCCGGGTCGAGTGCCGCCCATCCCACAATGCACAGCACAGCCTGGGGGCATGCCCGCGCCCAGGGAGCCAGGGCCACGGGGCCCCTGACAGCGAGGTGGCCCGGCCATGGCCTCAGTCACGCTGCAGCAGCAGGGCCTGAGACTCAGCGTCGCAGCCGCTTTGTGGGAGCTTTAGCTGCGCCCCTGCTGGAGGTATTAACCCCTTCGCTGCCACACGGCCACCAAGGCTGGGGGGCAGGGCCTGCCTGGGCTGTCCCCAGGGAGTGTCCGCAGGAGGAGGCTCCAGCTGGGGCCCTCTGTGACAAAGGCAGGGCCAGGCAATCTTCCCTGCTCCTGGGCGGCTCTCCTGCGCTGCCTTGTCTGGCCGGGAGGGAGGGCAGGGGAGCCAGGCTGTCTCCCTGCAGGGTGAGCTGGGTCCAGCACCTCTCCAGCCTTTCCTGGCTGGGAGTTCCCGGGGATACATTTAATAGAGGCCCTTGTCCTCAGCTGGCTTGGCCTGCTCTCCCCTCTAGTGGCCAGATTTAGCAACCCAGCTTCACGGGCTAAAGAGCAGCTGCCAGACACACGCTAAACTAAAACCACCCTGCTCGGGAGTGGATCAAACCATTTCTGGGCAAGGCTTCTAGACGCCTGTCTAACCGTGGGTCCGTGCTATGGCCTGGACATGTCCCTCTGCAGACAGCAGCACCCACTGTAACTCTTGCTAGCTCTTTTCAGTGGTCGGTCTCTAGAGTGTGTTACAAGGGAAGTCGGTAGCATCCCCATTTTCCAGATGTGGAAACTGAGGCACAGAGTGAGTGACTTGTCCAAGGTCGCCCAGAAGGAAAGTGGCAGATCAGGGAACGGAACCCAGGTCCACTCCCACTTGTTAAACTTTTGCATAGCTTATTTTTTTATCGCATTTGTATCCCATTTCACGACGTGGGTGCACGATTTTGCAGGCCTGATTTATCCCCGTCGGATAAGACAAGACATTTGCACGCTAGGATCTGTAAATCTATAGCTAGTCATGCCATATATATAAATAAATGAAAATGTGTTGCCTCTACGCTTCTAGAACCTTTTAAATGTCAAGGAATAATTGAGATGTGGTAACAGCAAGAAATGGGCCTGACCGTGCCCGACACTGGGTGTTAAATAGCGACAGCCTTAGAATCGTCACCCGAGTCCTTCAGTTCACAGGGTCACTTTTCTCGCCTTTGCCCTTGCGAACTGAGGCACAGCTGCAGAGAGAGCCTGAGACTGAAGCGTTTTACTTCAGCCCTTCTATTTTCCCTGTTGTTGCTAACATCAAAATCAGCCCCTGAGCCTGGCACCCCCCAAGTCCGGCACCCTAAATCCGGCCCTGCCCAGTTCTTCTGAGTCCCAGTCCAGTGCTCTCTCCACTAGGTCGCATTGGCCCGGATGTTTGTATGGCGCTGATCATCTGGGCCCATGCGTCTGAGTGCCCAGGCAAGGACTGCCATCCCATGCGTGGCGCTCAGTGCCCCTGGATACACGGGCAGCCGGGAGAGGCTTGTGCTGAAGGCCTGACTCACTGCTGGTAACCGGGCTGGCCTCTGATCGGCTGCGTCTCCGTGTGGCTGGCTGGCGGCGCTGTTTCCCTGCTGGGCTGTGCCCAGCTGAGTGAGTCTGGCTGTGCAGCCGGCCCAGGCTCAGGGATCTTGGGCCCATTTCACTGTGGCTGCAGCGGGAGGAGGGAGTTCCCCAGTCTTACAAGCCAGCACCCCCTGGCTGTCTCCTCTAATCTCTCCTCCCATGTCCCAGGGGACCCGCTCCTGTCGAACACCTTCACCGAATCGGGTGGCGTTGGCACCATGGGGCCTGCTGGACCACCAGGGCCGATGGGTAAGTTACGCCCCCCCCCCGTTCCCTGCTGGAGCCCTGATGTCAAGGTGGCTGCCCGTCCCGTGGCAGTCTCCCAGTGCAAGTCAGGCACAGGGGATTCCAGGCTGGGGGGGACACATCCCCTGGGAATGTGCCGCAGACCCACGGCTGTAACATGCGACCGCTGGCATATAACCGGACTAGTGACAGGTGACTTGGCTGGGGGATGCGGGGGGGGGGAGGGAGGATTAGAACTCACGAGCGGCTGTTCCAGCTATCGCACCCCTTCCCATGGCTGGTTCCTCTGAGGGGCCTGCCCGAGTCCTTACCCAGGGCAGCGGGGCCTGGCTTACGGGCCGAGGGAAGGAGCCGGGTGGGCTGGAGCAGCAAACTGCTTGGTCATAGACTCCTAGCAGAGTAGGGCTGGGAGGGACCCCAGGAGATATCTTGTCCAACCCCTGCTCAAAGCAGGACCAACCCCAACTAAACCATCCCCGCCAGGGCTTTGTCCAGCCGGGCCTTAAACACCTCCTCGTCTTCCTTAGTAAGCATCACACGGGCCCAGGCTGTCCCTGCAGGGCACCCGTTGGGCGGGGGGGGGGGCAGAGCCGAATCTCCCCCACAGGCAGCCTTGCTCGGCTGGTCGAGGGGTGGGGAACCAGCCCCCGCTGGAGGCGGGAGGCCAGGCATGCCGGGGCAGGGACACTGGGCCTCTCAGGAGCTCAGCTTTGGGTGGCATGGCTCACCTGCCTGACACGGGGGCTGTGCCCAGAATTCCCACAGTCCCCCCCACCCTCTCGCCACAGCCACCTACTGCGTCACCCCCCCTCGCCCGCCAGCAGGGACGCGAGCCTGCTGCTGCCAGCCCAGGGGCTGCGGTGAGGGGCACTGGGCTGGTCCTGCCCCTTCACGCCCAGGGGCCAGGCAAGAGCTAACGTGTGTGTCCTGCCCCTCTTGTTGCAGGTCCTCTGGGTCCCCCAGGGCCAGTTGGGCTGCCAGGCCCTCCGGGGCGCGATGTAAGTGCTGCACCTGGGGGGGCACGGGGAGCTGCCCATGGGACGGGGGGCATGGCCTGAGTATCTCATCCCTCCTGTTGGGGTGGGTACGTGACCTACTGCCCCAGGCTGATGCCTTCTCTGAGCACACAAGAACCCCTCCTGGCCTGGGTAACGGGGACCTGCCCCCTCCAATGGCGCAGCTTGGGCTGTGCCAGCCGGTTGGGCCCCACAGCTCGTGGCCAGGCTGGGGCGGGGGTCTCCGGACGCCAGGTGCTGACGCTGCCCTTGTTGCTGTGCAGGGTATACCCGGAACGCCAGGTGCTGACGGCGCCGCCGGCCCCTCCGGGGAGAAAGGAGACAGAGTGAGTGACCCCCAGCCCCCGCCACGCGGCTAGTAGCCAGGGCTGTGCGGGAGAGGCCGGGGCTGCAGAGGGGCGCACGGGACGAGGCTGAGGGCAGGGGTGATGATGGAGGGGTGGAGCAGGGGCATTGCTCAGGGCTGGGCAGCAGGTACTGCCTCTGCTGTGCAGGGCGTGAGGCCAGGTCCCCCCACCCGCTCCCTGGCTGTTGGCAGGGGCTGGAGCTCAGCCCGGGTGGGTGGAGGGGTTACCGCTCCCTGAGGCAGCCCCCTGGCTTCATGGCTGTCAGTGGGGCAGAGCCCAGTGCCCTTCGCTTCCCGCCTGGCGTCCCATCCACGCCTCTGTCTCTGCCACCCGGCCCAGCCTCTTCAACCCTGGAGACGGCGTTCTCCTCCCAGCCCCAGGGGATCCCTGCGGGGCAGGCTTGGGGCACAGAGGCGGGGCAGTGTTGGGGGGCTGTTGACCCTGGTGCTGGAACTCCCAAGGGGACCCCTCCGGGGCTGGCAGTGCCACCTTCACACACCGCAGCAGGAGACACGGCTCCGACTCCCCACCCGCCCATCGGTCTGCCGGCGGCAGGGCCACCTGGGGATGGCAGAGTCCTGGGGGCTGCGTGGCCTGTGGCTGTGCCCCATGTCGGGGGCGCTGTGCCAGACAAGAGGCTGTGGCTCTGCCCAGCACCCATAGCCGACCCACAGCTCCCTTCTCTGGGGCCTGCCTGTCTCTGCCATGCCAGGGGCTGGGGCAGCACGCCAGGCCACAGCCGCTCACTCGCCTTCTCCTCTCTCTAGGGCCTTCCTGGCTCTCCTGGGAGCAGAGGCCTGGACGGGGAACGTGTAAGTTGTGGGGCGCGCTCCCCTAACTCTGCAGGACTTGCCTGCCCCATTCCAGTGCTGTGTTCTATGGGGAGGGAGCCCCGGACCCTCACCCCCAGAGCCCCCTGCCCCACATGGGCTGGGCAGAGCCACAGCCCCCACCCCACCCTGGGAAGGGTTTGATGGCCCCATGCTGGGGAAGCCTCTGTGGGTCTGTTACACATTGGAGGGGGGCTGGGGCCTGGGGCAGAATCCCAGCCTGGGCAAGGCTTGATGCCACCTGGGGGCTCATCCCAGGGTGCTCCTGTTCTGTGGGACGGGGCCGGCCAGTGTCTCCCCTCCATGGGCCAATGTCCTTCCTCATCTGGGCAGGTCTCCTGGGCCCTCCATTCGGGGAACGGCAGATCCTTCCCGGTGCCCCATGTCGGTGTACCCCCACCCCAGCACCCACCCCATCACCCATCTCAGCACCTACCCCACCCCATTCCCCACCCCATTCCCCACCCCAGCATGCCTCTTCTGTTGCCCTTCTGCCCTGCCCAGGGATCCCCTCCCCTCAGGCTTCTCATCCTTGGGCCCCCCCGTGCAGCTGCCCTGGCCAGGCTCCGTCTCACGCTGGCACCTCTCCTGTCTCTGTTTCAGGGGCCGCCAGGTCCGAAAGGCGAGCAGGGGGAGAAGGGCACCTGGGTAAGCACTGGCCACCAGCCGCTCACTCACCCGCTGCTGTTCTGCACACAGCCCCGGCCCCGGCCCCAGCCTCCCCTCCGCCCCATAGACAGAGCCTGCTCTGCCAGGCTCCTGGGGCCAGGCCTGCCCGTGGGGCAGCACCCAAGAGCGGGGCACTAAGTCAGAGAGGCAGTGCTGGGGCTGGTGCCCTGCTGGGGTCTCCCCTGGACATCCCTGCCCAGCCCTCCTGGGTCCACAGACCCTGCCAGAGCCCTTGTCCCCCCCACGCCCTGCCCGTGAGCGCCAGCTCCTGCCCAGCCCGCGCCTTGTTGGGCTCCCGAGAGTGCAGGGCACGGGCCCCACGGCCCTGCGAAGGCGCCGGCCTGTCCTGTCCTGTCCTGTGCCGGGCCGTGCCATGCCGCGCTGGGCATTTCATCACCTCACAAAGGAAATGCCCCCCAGTGGGGCCGTGGCCAGGGGGTCTCCTCCCTGCTCCCGCTGGAGGCCCGGCTGGCTCCTTGTCTCTGCGAGGACGCTGGAGAACAGGCCTGGATCCTTCCGCGCAGCAACCAGCGCGAGCTAGGCTGGCACCAGCTAATCCTGGGGCCGTTCCACGGCCATCGCTGCTGCACGGGGCGTGGCAGGGAAGCTTTGGGCCCATTTCAGTCTGGCCCCCTCCATCCTGAGCCAGGCTGTAGTCAGGGTGCTCCGCCCGGGCTCCCTGGGCCGCCCCTAGACCCTGTGCGAGCAGTGCTGGGGCAGAGCAGTAGCCGCAGCTGGCCAAGCCTTCAGCCCCGGCTGGCGCGGGAGGGCCGCCGTGGTGGGGTGAGAGCTGGCGTGCCATGCCGAGCGGCCAGGCAGGGTGTGTGCGGCACGGGTCCAAGGAGGAGGGGCGCTGCCGGGGCGGTGTCTGAGGCTGATGGTGGGGGCGGTGTGGGAATTTATGACACTGGCAAGTGGTGGTGTGTGGCGGGGAGCCAAAGGCCATGGCTTGTTTGCCCCAACCCAGGTAGGATCGGGGGAGAGGGGGGCACTGGACATGCCATGCTGGCTGGGGAGGGAGCCTGGACTGAGCCCCCTGACCCCTCTGGAGTTCAGCCCACGTCCCATCCATCTTTCTCTCTTTCTGTCTCTCTCGCTCCATTTCTTCCCCATGCCCCATTCCCCCAGCTCCCCGCACCGGGACCCCTCCTCAGCCCTTCCGCTCTGAGGGGCGGTGTCTGGGTGAGGGCACGGGCACCTCCCACTTGTGTATCTGCGAAGGTTTGGGAAGGCCTCTCTGGGAGGGGCCCGGGCCCGGCTGGCAGAGCAGGACATCCCTGAGGCTAACTTCACCAGGCCAAAGCCAGCATTTGCACCTACAGTGAAGCTGGGTCTTGCCCCCAGAGCCGCAGGGCAGGGCTGGCCCAGAGCCGTGGGTGGTGCCCTGGCTTCCAGCCCCCCTCGTCCTGTTTGTGGGGTTAGCGATCGATACAGCTGTGGGACCCTCTTTCCATGTCTCTCCATCTGCGGAGCCCCACTGCCTGCTCTGCCCCTCCGCACGTGCCTTCCACCCACCCGTCGCCCCCGCATGTCCCCGCTCCGCTCGGCTCGGCACCGGCTAGCAGCTGTCCTCCCGCGAGACTGGCACGGGGTAAACGGGACAGCTTAAATCCCGCAGCCCTGCCTGGCAGGCCCCCAGGTACCAGCTGAGCCCCTCCGCGTCTCATTAACGACCCCCAGCGTCGGCTGCATGTCCTCCATCCTCCTGTCTCTCATGGCCTGTGCCCGCCGGCCCCTCTCTGCGCTTGCAGCCAATTTCTGTGGGTGGAGAGGGAAGCAGCAGGTGGTCTGGGGAGCAGGAAAGGAGATTTGCTCTGGGGGCTCCCCGGACCCGGCCGGGCCATGCCCTGGGGCTTGGATGCTAGTGATGCTGGGAGGGATGGCAGGGCTGCAGCAGCATCCAGCTTTCCACAGCCCATTGGCCCTAGGGGGAGCCGAAGGCACCGGGCTGTGGGAGCGTCTGGCTTGGGGGGTGCTATACTGGTGCCGTGGCAGCCCCAACGCCTGGGGGCAGAGCAGGGCCAGCAGCATGTTCCAGGCCAGGCCACCCCACAGCGCCCATTGCCTCACTGGGCTGGGCTGGGCTGGGCTGGGGAGCCAGAGAGCCCCAGGGTCTCTCTATGCAGCCCCCCCTTTCTGTAGCAGGCTCCTGTCTGGGGCCTGCACTCCCAGCTGGAGCCAGGGCCTGAGCCCTAGGGAGGGTAGCACATGAAGGGGTGGGAGGAGACTGGAGAGGACCGCAGGTCCCGTCCGTTCACTGACAGCCAGGAGACAGAAAGAGGGCCCCAGGGGGGAGCCCCAGGGTGAGAAGCCTGGTCTGGCCCAAGAGCAGCTCCTGCAGGCCGAAGTGAGCTCTGCGCCCCAGTTATTCCCACCAGGGGACTACCCCCAAGGGTTTGATGAGGGTGCAATGGGTGGCGTAGGGCAGGCCGGGCTTTGCCAGGGCCCTTGTGGGAGGGAGCACAGACAATGGAGGCCAGTGCTCTGGAGCCCGAACAGGCACCAGTTCAGACTGCTCCAAAAGCGACTGCCTTTCCTGAGCGCCCCAGAGCCCTGGGCAGGCTGCACACTCACAGTCACTTCCCCAAGCTGTGAAATGCAGCCAGCTCTGGGGTGGGGCATGGCAGCCATGTTGCACAGTGGTTTAGGGCAGAGGGATCGTGGGGCTTAGATGCCACATTGATGAGCTGGGGCTAGATGGACTGGATAGACTCGCACCTGCAGGAGGAGTGGGAAGGGGTGGGGGACGGTGGCCAGCCGTGGGATTCGGCCACGGTGCTGCTGCTGACTCTGGGCTGCATGCTCGCTCCATGTCCCCTGCGTGGGCTGGCCTAGCTCGCCCCTCCCCTGCGCCAGCTGCCTCCTCATGCATGGGACAACCCAGCCTGCTCCCTGAGGCTCTCCCGTGCATGCTTGGCAGTGCAGTGACCAGCTGGGGCAGGAGGGGCTTTTTAACCGGATGCCCATGCCCACTCGAGAGAGGGCGGCTGGGCAGGTTCATCCCTCTTCTTTTTCCACCCCTTTGCTTGAGGTCGTGGGGGTCGGAGGGCACCCCGGGCATCCCCTTCACGGCTGTATCTGTCTCTTTCGTCCGCAGGGGGAGGGGTTACACCAGCTCCGAGAGGCTTTGAAGATTTTAGCTGAGAGGGTTTTAATCTTGGAAACAATGATTGGGCTTTATGGTGAGTAGAGACAGACAGAAGGACAGAATTCCAGCCGCAGGTGTGGGGCGGGGCTGAGCTCTCAGGGAGGGCGGGGCAGGATACGGGAGGGCTTGTGCAGAGGGCTGGATGCGGGCCCAGACTGCCACAAACAAACCAGTGCTCCCAGCTTCCAAGCCCCTGGGGCGAGGAGGATCAGTGGGTCGGGCCGTGGGCTGGGCTGGGACTTGCTGGCCCCACTCTGAGCCTGCCCAGCACGTCGCTGGTTTCTCAGGTGCCCCTGCCCGCCCTGGGAAGCTTTGCCTCTTTGTTTATGGCAGCCGGGGGGATTTCACGCCCTGCTGCACCTGCCTCCCATGTGGTCAGTGCTGCCTGTGATGACCTCATCCCGCTTCGCCCGGGCATAGGGCCGCTGTGGAAACCATGCTCTGCTGACATCACAGTGATGTCATGGAGCCGCCAAAGGAGGAAACCCCCAAACCTCCCCACCCCGCTCCGCACTGGGGGAGGGTCACGGGAACCAGGACAACGGCGCACCCCCAAACCCGTCCGGGCCCCGACACACACACTAAGGCACCGAGGCTGCGGGGGGGAGGGGCAGTTAAACCGGCGCCTAGCGGTGTGGGGGGAGGGAACGGCCACTTGGGTTCATCTGAACTTGGAGGGGAAGGGCAGCTTCAGCCCTGCGGACAATGGGTGCAGCTCCCGTTGCGGTGATGGAGCCGCGGGGCATGCTGCACACCCGCTGTGCACTGAATAGTGGCGCGGCCGTTCATCCGCGGGGGAGCGGTTACACCAGCGCCCAGAGGCTTTGAAGAATTTAGCTGAGAGGGTTTTAATCTTGGAAACAATGGTAGAGACAGACAGAAGGACAGAATTCCAGGATGCAGGTGTGGGGCGGGCTGAGCTCTCGGGGAGGGCAGGGCAGGACGCGGGAGGGCTCCTGCAGACGGCTGGACAAGGGCCCAGGCAGAGATCTGCCAGCAGCTGGAGAGCGCTCTGGGAGCAGCGGGGGGAGGGGTGTTAATTACAGATTTCCCTTCCGCTATGGCGATTAATACCTGGATTGGGTTCCACTCGGCTCAGGGCCCCCGTGCTGTACATGTCCCTGGGGAAAGCCAGCCCTGCGCCAGGGAGCCTGCACCCCAGCACAGCTCAGAGGCTCTCATGGGCAGAGACGAGGAGAAGCACTTTTAAAACGACATTGGAATATTTTTAAGGATGAATTAAAAACGCCTCCTCGGTCCCCAGCTCCCATCGCTGGTGAAGGGCTGGGCTCGTTGGATTGGGGCTGCCCCGACTGAACCCCTTGATTCTGGGTTGCGCCTTTCATAGCCACTGCGTCCCGCGTGCTTGGCGTAATGACTGGGCAGCGGGCGCGGAGGAGGAACAAGTGCCTGGGCCCGGGGCCGTTCCGCCCGCACACGCAGACGTTCTGGGAGAGCCTGACAGGGGAGACGTGTGCTGGCTGAGCCCCTGATGTGCACACAACACAACAGCACAGCCCCTGCCTCCCGCAGAGGTGCACACAACACAACAGCACAGCCCCTGCCTCCCGCAGAGGTGCACACAACACAACAGCACAGCCCCTGCCTCCCGCAGAGGTGCACACACACAACAGCACAGCCCCTGCCTCCCGCAGAGGTGCACACACACACAACAGCACAGCCCCTGCCTCCCGCAGAGATGCACACACACAACAGCACAGCCCCTGCCTCCCGCAGAGGTGCACACAACACAACAGCACAGCCCCTGCCTCCCGCAGAGGTGCGCACAACACAACAGCACAGCCCCTGCCTCCTCCTGTTCCTCAGGAACAGCCCCATGGCCTGACACCCGGCCGAGAGGGAGAGCGTTCTAATCCCGCTCAGGAAACGGAAAGCACCCATCCTCCAAAGGGAGCACAGGAGTAATCGCCCGCCTGGCTCCATCTCAGAGCCCTTGGGGATCCCTTCTTCTCGCAAGGGAAGTGCCTCCCCCACCCCTCCAAGCTGCTGTCCTGGTTCCGTCAGCCCTCAGTGCCGATCTCCCTCCCTTCCCCCGTCGAGGGTGAATGAATTCGCACTCTGTGCTCTTCTCAATCTCCACTAGGCCATTAGCTTACAATCCTTCCTACAGCAGCAGGCCCAGCTGGAGCTCCTGGCTAGAAGGGTCACCTTGCTGGAAGCCATCATCTGGCCAGGTAACAAGAGGCTCAACTTTTCCTACTCTCTGTTCTTCTTCAGCATGATTTGTGAACGTACGAGCTGGACTCCTTGAATGGCTGGGCTGCTCGGAGCCAGCCCTTGGTCGGGGACCCCCGTTGTATCCGCGGGTTCCCCTTTGCATGCCGACTCTGTGGATGGCAATTCCTCTGTGTGTTTGGAGCCAGATGGCTGGGATTCCAGTTAGGTGCTGATACAACCCTTCCTGGCTCGTAACTGCCAGCTGTGGCGGGGGCTGCAGGGAGGTGGAAGAGGAGCTAGTACTGCGAGCGTCCCTAGCTCAGACTTCAGGGCAAGTCTGCGACGGGTCTGCCCTCCAGCTCTGTGGGGCTCGTCCTCTCACGGCGCCCTTGGAGAGGGGCAGCGGGAGCTGGCGTCACTCAGTCGCACTGACCGTCCCTGGTTTAGCGTGGAGGGAAGCGTGTCCTTTCTCCTGCCCCCACAGGCACTGCAGATGGAGCTGTGGGGGGATAGATGCTGTTATGATCATGGTCATTTCCTGCAGTCCAAAACCAAGCTTGCATTGGCTTCAATGGGCGCAGAACCCAGCCTCCCCTGTAAGCGCCTCTGTTTCCATTGCACAGGCTGTGGAATGAATGCCATCTAAACAAGCAGCCACAGAGCTCCGAGCCCGCTGACCCCTTCGCTCACGGACCCTGGAGCCTGGTTCAGCCCCCCCCAGGCGCTGCATTAACATGCTGTGTTAGTCTGGGCTCTGTGTTCCCTGCCATCCAGAGCAAGGCATCCCCATCAGACTGCTTAGGCGGTGTGGAGATTGAGAACATACGAACGGCCACACTGGCTCAGAGCAATGGTCCGTCTAGTCCAGTATCCTGTCTGCCAACAGTGGCCAATGCCAGGTGCTACAGAGGGAGTGAACAGACCAGGTCATCATCAAGTGATCCAGAGGTTTACGCTGGGTGCGTCCCCCCAGTTTCACCCTCTGTAGCAACTGCAGTGGAGAATGAGCACTTGGGCCCAGATCCTCAAAGGGATTTAGGTGCCCCTAATAGGAGTTAAGCACCTAAATCCCTTTGAGAATCTGGGCCTTGACTCCTTGGTCTAAGTGCCTCATAGATCACCTGGCTGGAGAGGGGGAGATATGAAATGATAACCGGCCTCTCCCAGACCTGGCGGGAGGAAACCAGGCTTCGCTCTGGGCTCTGATCCCCCACGTTGCTGCCCTGTGTTGCCTTGTGTGGATGCACTGCTGCTGAACACATACACCCTCCTGGGGAGGGCAGGCTCCGAAGCGTCCCAGGGGAAAAAGCCACACCCCTGAGCAACATAGTTATAGCGATCTAGCCCCCCATGTAGACAGCGCTATGTTGGCAGGAGAGCTTCTGTCATCATAGCTGCCACCTCTCACAGCAGTGGATTAATTACGCCCGTGGAATAGGAGCGGCTTCACTTAAGCACTATAGTGAAGCAGCTGCATCAGTAACACTGCACCGGATGCAGCATTTTAAGTGTAGACCTGCCCTGTGTGTCGATGTACACATGCCCATAGGCCGGTTGGAAGAATCCACAATCAAAAACAAAACACAGAATCATTTTTTAAATTCATTTTTGTTTGACCCAAGTTTTATTTCCTGGGTCTGTTATTTGTACTGCTCAGAGCCTCAGTGTGCTGGGCGCCGCACAGCCAGAGTCAGAGAACACTGGTTTGGCTGGTTTACTTTTTAAAAAGGTCTGACACGACCTAATACTAGGACTGGAAAAGAAGTTTCATTGAATTTAAAAAAAAACATTTTTTCCCTCCCTCTGGTTTGGGCGAGGTGGAAGGGAGGAAACACACCGGCCCTGTAGCAGTGTCGGGCCGGAAGGGACCTCAAGAGCTCATCAATGCCAGCCCCTTATGCAGAGGCAGAACCAACTCAACCAGACCGTCCCTGGCAGGTGTTTGTCCAACGTGTTCGTGACCCTCCAGTGACGGGGATGCCACAGCCTCCCTTGGACGCCTGCTCCAGAGCTCAGCTCTCCTTAGGGTTCGAAAGATGGTCCTGATCTCTAACCTAACGATCCCTGGCTGCAGATTAAGCCCTTACTTCTTGTCCGGCCATCAGCGGACACGCAGAACAACTGACCCCTTCCTCTTGCTAACAGCCCTTAGCATATTTGAAGATTGTTCTCAGGTCTCCTCAGTCGTCATTTCTCATGACTAAACGTGCCAATTGTTTTAAATCTTTCCTCATAGGTCAGGTTTTCTAAACCTTTTATCATGTTTGTTGTTCTCGCACCCGTCTGCACTGGTGTAAATGATGATGCAGAACGCAGGGCAAGAGCAAGGGGAGACACTAGTGTTTATGGGGCTGGCATATAAAGAACCAGGAATGTTCCTGACTAGCCACCAACATGAACCTGATTCCTCTAGTGGCAGTGCCTAAATGAGTGAAGTGAATTTGAGTTTAAAAAATCAGTCGTAATAGTTTCAGGGAGTGGTAGAAACAAAGGGCAGGGGTTTTAAACCTGTTGCCACTTAACCCTAGAGTCCTTCACTCTAGTTTTTATGGGACTTGGCGTTCAAAAGGGACCTACCTGTAAAGGGGAAAATGGTCTATTCTGCTGCTTTGTGGTGGATAAAAAAGAACTAAAGGGTTTTTCGTTTTCCTGCTTATTGCGCCCTTAGAAGTGTGAGGAATCCCTAGAGTTAAGGCCAGAGGAGATCACTGTGATCAGCTGGTCTGACCGCTGCATAACACAGGTCAGAGAAGGTCACTCAGTGATTTTGGCAGTGGGGCGGGCACTATTCTTCCGTAAATGTTTTAAGTGAAAACTCGATGGAGCCCAGTAACTTATGGCTGAAGCGGAGCAGTGGCTCTCACCCTTTCCCATACAGAGGGCCAGTCTACACTACACAGTTAGGTTGACATAAGGCAACTTACATCGACCTAATTATGTCAGTGTCTACACTACAGCCTTCCTCCCGCTGATGTAAGTGTCGTAACTCCACCGCCACGAGAGGCCATGGGCTCATGTCGGTGTAGGTAGGGTGACACAGTGTCTGTAGACACTGCCTTATTGACACGGCTGTTGGCTGTCTAGTCAATTTCACAGCAAGAAAGCCAGGTGGGGGAGAGGGGGAAGCAGCCAGCTGGGAGCCTGTGGGACAGCTGGGCTCCCAGGAAGGAGCTGCCAGCAGAGCTGAGAGGCCAAGCTCTCAGTTCCCCACACGGCCCCACAAGGCAGTGGGAACTCTCCTGGTGAGGACACGCTCCACCGCCCCCAAGGAGAGTAGTGTGGACATGCACCACTGCAGTAATTACTGCAGTAGCTGTACATTGACCTAAAATAGCTCGACTTACCTTTCTAGAGCAGACCTGCCCGGAGACCCATCCCTGATCCCTTTTAGCAATGGGGCAGGGCAGGGCAGGACAGGACAGGCGTGACTGCACCCCTTGCCGCTTCACATCCCCAGGTTCCCTTTTGTTTGGTGGAGGACATCATGGGTGACGCCTATATTTATACACTGGGAGCTTTCTGAGCCCTTGTTGAAAGGGGGCAGAGGGGTTGAATTCTTAACTAGCAGTGCTTTAGCCCAGATGTCTGACTTAAACCACTGTAATATTCTGATTAAAATCCCATGCCCACTAATGTTTCCTATTTTCCTTCCTTAGTCCCTGTGATTTCACAACCAGGGGTGACAAGACATGATTTCCTAATGTAACAACCACGTAGGGAAAACCCTGGATCCATCAGACAGATTCAGATGCGGGCAGCAGCCTAGTGTTCTCTCCTGGCAGCTCTCCTGAAACGCCCACCTCCGCTGGGCCAGGCAGGTGCCTGGACAGTGCGACTCTCCTTGGGGATGGCACAACTCAAACCCTGGATCTGGGGAGATGTAGCGCTGCTGCTGTCCACGAAAGGCAGAGACCAGGGAAACCCACAACGTGGCAAACCCCTGAAACTAGCCAACACCCAGAGCTTTGTCCTGCAAGACCAGCGTGGACACATGGCTGCCGGGTGCTCTGCTTCGGCCACGAGCATGCTGGCACCGCAGTAGGGCTAGGGGGTAGCTGGACAGTGACTAGCTGGTCAACAGAGCCGCTCTGCCTTGCCGAGCCAACGCCCTGCCATCGTCCAGGCTCCCTGGTTGGGTCTCTGTGGAGGAATGTTTGGGTTTGACTCTGCTTTTCTTCCCTCCCCTTGCTAGAACCAGAGCCAGGATCAGGGGCCGGACCCTTCACCACTCGCGCCCCTAGCGTCTACCGGAGCAAGCGTGGCGGGCTGGCAGCCTACAGAATCATCCCACGCCGGCTGTCCCAGCAGGCCGAGGATGGGAGCAAGTGAAGCGGCAGCATCCCACCCGTCGGGGTGCGAGGGGGAGCCATCTCCCGGGGGTGCACCCCTCCCCTCCCGCACATCGTTCGGGACTGTCACATGAAGAAAGGCTGAAGGAGCCCTCCCAGGACATGGAGCCGGCTGGCGTGACTTCCTATTTATTTGTTCTAAAGCGGCCTGTAACCGGTGAGCCCCGCCGGCCGCCTCCTCATGTCTCCAGGACCCCGCCCCTGCACTCCCCCCCTTGTCCTGCAGAGGGAGCGCCTCACCCCTTGGTGCTGTGGGGTGGGACGTCTCCACGGTAACCCAGAGGCTTTGGCCTGTAGCTCCCCTGGCTGGCAGGGATGGGAGAAAGAGCATCGCTCTCCCTCTGCCGGGCACTGCCCAGGAGTTCAGCCTGTTTCCCCACCCGGGGGGTCCAGGGGATGGGGCCTTGGCCCTCCCCAGTCCCCAAGGATTGGCCTAGCTCCTGAGGTTCCTTCCCTTTCACCCGTGAATTCATCCCCAGGCAGGGGCAGCTGGGACGAGGCTCCCCCCGTCCTGGGATGTTTGGGACCTGGCAGCCCGTGAGCAGTGCTGGGCTGGCCTTACAGGGCAGCTCCGGCCACGCTGCTGGGACGCCGGCGCTGACGAGCGCCAGTGAAAACCACGCTTAGCAGCTGAGCCAGGGTGGAGATAACCTGGTCAAACCCGGCTGGGCTGCCCTAGCCCCTGGCTCTGCAGCTGGGGCAGGGTGGTCATCCTGCCCTTGGCCTGGGTCCGCAATGGCACCGGCTGGGGGTTCATTACCCCATGGGCAGCCCTCTCATCTCTGAGCGTCCAGGCCTGTCTCAGGTCCAGCTGTGCGGCTCTCCATCATCCATCCCCATTCTTCTCCCTCACCGCCTTGACCCAACACCCGGCTCCTTGCTGGGCCCCCTCATCTGCTGCGAAGGTGATGGCACGGTCCAGCTACGGAGAACCTGCTGTGTCCTGCGGCGGGGGGACCCTGCACCCCAGAATCTGCTCACTGGCTCAGCTCAGCTGCACCCCACGTTCCCCTTTCCAGCTGTGCCCTTGAGTGAGCCGGTCCCCTTCCAGCGTCTCCAGCCCCACCCTGGGCTCCTTCCCCCACCAAGGGGGATCTTCCACCTGGAGGCCCAAATGTCATCAATGGCAGTGGCCGCGGCTGTATGGGGGCATGAGACCCCCTCTGATGTTCTGTCTACGCCCCCCTCCCTGTGGCCCCTGAGCACCTGTCTTGGAGAGCAGCTGCTGACAGCTGGGAGAGCTGGTGTAAAATGGGGGGAAGGGCCAGGAGTGGGGAAGGCTGTCATTAGTGGGGAGCCCCATCTGGAGCCAGGGCCCAGCCAAATCCTGCCACCCCCTGCACAAGCAGCTGGGGGGAACCTGCCTTTGTATTGTGCCCACTTGTGATCCCGGCCATGGATTAAACGTCTCCCTGAGTCGCAGCATCCCTGGCGGTCTGCTTGTGCTTCCAGAGCTGGCTGAGCTGGCACCAGTGCCGGGCATCGGCTGCAGCTGGGATCGCAGCACCCTGCAGCCCATCAGCTGCGCCCTCGCCCACAGGCTGCGCCAAGGGGAAGCAAAGGAAGAAGCGGTTTGGTGTGCGGTGCCGGCCGTGCCCGGCAATGAGAGCAGCCAGCAGCCTCCCCGGCCTTTGTGAAACTTTATTGCTCCAGCCAAGACCAGCGACAGGCCAGCTCCATGGCTCAGCTTGGGCCAGGCAGCAGGAACTTCTGCCGGCTGTAAGAGGTGCCCTTGGCTCACACAACCCCATCTCAGCGCCTGCAGTGAGTGGGTGAGGCTGGGAAGTAGCTGCCGGGGGTGATGTTGGTGGTCTCTGGGTGAATCCCATGTAGGCAGGTGCCATCATGTCTGCGGCTGGGGGGTCCAGGAGCCAACACCTTGGTAAAGCCGCTCACAGGGGAAGGTGGAGAAAGCAGGTGACACCTTCCAGGCAATGGACTGGGAGCTAGCAGGTGCCTTTCCTTGGCTAGCCCTGCCCTCTGCTCGCCAGGGCAGCGCAGCCATGTGGGGGCTGATGTTCTGGCTTCCCAGCCTGCTGGTGACTTAACCCCCACCCCAAATGCCCTGGGACTGCCTGGGATGATGCGACAGCCGCCTCGGGGTCACGTGTGGCAGAGCTGTGGTTTCACGGGACACAAGCATGGATCTCACCTGTTTCCCAGCATCCCCTGCACACAGCACTAGCACATGGTCTGTGGCACTGGTCCGTGCTGCCCCGGCGCTGGCCTCACCTTCCCCTATTGCTGCAGGATCTGTCTATACTGGAGCTTTTCTAACTCCAGTGAATCAGTCCCCAGTTGCCCATGCTAGCATGGCCACTCCCTGCATGTGAGTTCCAGGAGCTGGGCTAAGCCCAGACAAAATCATAAAGGCTGAGCGAAGATCTAGCACAGCCTTAGCAAGGCAGGGACGGGTCAGGCAGAAAACAAGAGACTGGAGCATGTGGGGGCCGGCAGGAGAGAAGGGGTGGGGAAGGTAGGAGACACCCTGCCACAAGTGAATCCTCTGCACAGCCCAAGCCAGGCAACTGCTCTTCCTGTCTGGCACCCCACTCCCACCACGCATGCTCCTCTCACAGCCATTCCCCACAGAGCCCAGGCCCCAAGGCGATCCCTACAGTGCTCCCACGTTTGGGGTAGAGGGTGCAGGCTAGTGCTTCCGGTAACAGGCTTGGCTCCCCTCCTTCCCTGCAGGCCTGGTGATCTCTAACCCCATTGGTTCATCTTGGTGCCGCTAATTACTGGGCCCTTTATTCCGTGGTGGGAACGTGTGGCGTGGCTTGCTCTGTGGGAAGCAGAGGCTTGTGGCAGGCTGGCCTGCTCTCTGACGTCACCACAGCCTCGTCCCCAACCTGGCCTCCGATCAGCAGCGAGACGGCCCCCTCCACTCGGCCCGTGGCTGCCAGCGCCACCACCGCCTGCTCCATGGGGAAGCCCATCCTCTCCAGCTGCTGCAGCCTGGGGAGCAAGGGGGAGAGAGGGTCAGAAACCTTCAGCCTGGGGGTGGGGGCATGGGGCCAGGTGGGGAGAACTCGTGCATGTTTGGTGTGGATGCTGGTGGGATGCCCACACTCCCACATGACCATGCATGCAATGGCGCGGACACCCGCCTTCCTATCCATCGTGTGGCCCGTGAGGCCGCAGTTCCTAGTGTGCAATGCTCTGCCTGTACCCATCAGGCACCAAGGGCTGAGCCAGCCCGATCTGGCCAGGTTGGCATAAGACCTTGGCAGGGGGAGCCACAGAACACGAAAAAGCTGTGCCAGGACCTGCAGCCCAGCAGAGACAGGAGAGACAGAGGGCATGGACAGCCCACATGGCGCTCTCAGGCCCAGGGGGGTCCCGGTCCCACCCAAAGAGCCCCCAATCAGGGGTCTGGCTTGGAAGCCATGTGGGCTGAAGGGTCTGGCTTCTGTTCCACACTGGTCACTAAGGGGTGTCCCCTCCACCCCGTGGCCCGTCCCGCCATGCCCCTTACCGCAGAGAGGAGACTGAGGATTTGGAAAGCTTCACTTCACCCATGGCAGCCTCGAGGCTGGCGTCCTGCAGGGAGGCCTGGATCCCGGCCTGCAGCAGCTGCTCATCCAGCAGGGCCTCTCCCAGGCCCAAGAGCGATGCCCCAGGGTGCAGGCTGGGGCTGCCCCGTGGGGGAGGGCCCCCAGGGTGGTCTGGGAAGCGAGCCAGAGGGACGGATAGGTATGGCGTCCCAGAGCCCTGCCAGTGCCCCGGCCTCTCAGCAGCCCAGGGAGAGCCAGACATCACGGCTAAGGACTGGTCTGAAAGGCCCCGCGGGAAGGGCGGCTGGGCAGAGAGTCCTGGAGACCTGGGAGTCAAGGAAGGAATTAGAGGGGACTTTGAACAGACAGGGAGGGGGCAGCATCCCAGCCCATCACAGGGGGCTATCAGGGTGGCCCCCAACTGAGTGGGGCTCAGGGTGGGAACTTTCCTTCATCAGAGGGCTGGGGGTGGGGAAGTGCCCTGATTCTGCAGAACAAGCACTGGAGCAGATGCCCCCTAACTCTAGCAGGGACGTGTTCTCAGGCTGGGGACGCCCAGTGTCTCCCCACATCCTGCCCCTGGGGATCCCACCCCTAGGTCTCCTTGTTATGCAACCCTAGGCCAGAGTGACCCAAGCCACCGCCTCCCTCCTTCCCCTCTCCAGCCAAGCTCTCCCGCCGGGCACCCCAGAGCGCTCACTGCTGGGTGAGCCGGGGGCGGGGGGGGATGAACGGCAGTAACTAGGGGGTCCCCAGGCCCGCTCAGGGAGAGTGGGTGAGAGCCAGGGGCTGTGAGCGGATGGTGTCTCCCCCAGGGACGCAGTGAACCCCGCCAGCCCAGAGCTGCTCCATACCAGTCCCTGCTGCTGGGCAGGATCCCCTCTCCTGGGGGCAGGATAAAATGGACGAAGCCGCTTCCTGCCAGCGCCCTGCAGATGGCCCCATCATGCAGCACTTCCAGGCGCCTCTCCGACAGCTCCAGCCACGAGAAGACCCCCGACCAATCTGCCGCCAGTTCCTCTGGTCAAGGAAAACATCCTCTGCCAGCCCCAGCTGGGGACGAGCTTCCTGGCCCCCAGCCCGGCTAGCTAGGAGCCGAATAGCCCAGGACTCTGGGCCAAATGCAGCCCACGAAGTGTATCATCCATGGGGCGCTCGCCTTCAAGGCAGGCTCCCTACCCTGCCATGCTTAATTCAGGTCCCAGCATGCATCATTCCACTCCGAGCTGGCTGCAATGCATGCTGGGATCTGTAGTCTCCATAAAGATGATGGCAGCCGCAACCTGCTCCCATTTTAACCTCATCAGATGCAGACAGCAGGTTCCTAATAATGCTGCCCTCAGCTGGGCAAAACTCCCCTGGAATAACAGCCAACCCTAGGCATGGTTAGCTGACAACCAGTGTGTACATCAACCTATGCCCGGGGCCCAGATCTGCGAGCATGAGCCAGAGCCAGCACCTGCAGAAAGCTTTCAGAAAGGCGAGTGTCTGAGGCCGTGCAATGGATGGCAGGTGCTCAGTGCAGAAGCGTGCCCCCAAGGGAGAAGAGTGGGATAGCGCCCGGGTTTCTGGGGCCTCTCACTCCTTTTCAGCGAGACATGAATGTGTGATTAGTGCTGGTGGTATGACAGCCTTGGACGCCAAGCCCGGTGTCCACAGCAAGATGCTGGCAGTGCACCTGCGCCCTGACCGGAGGGAGGGGAAGGAAGGATTCAGCCTCTACAGCCCAGCCAAGAGGCTCAGTTAGTTGTTGGCATGGGAGCTCTGTGATGTGGGGGCAGCGATCCACTAGCAGCTGGACTGAGACCCAGGAAACGTTTTCCCCATGGGACACTGAAAAGCTATCAGTTGGGAAGGACTTGCAGCGCCGCCCGGCCGGGGCAGCCTCCAAACTAGAGATGCCTTCGGGATGCAGAAGATTTTTTAGCCCAACCCCAAAGCAGGGGCAAGCTGTGACGTTAGCTATCTGCTTACTGAGTGGACTGCTTTCTTTGCAATCTGAGCTTTCATTTAAAAGAGTTATTGGCTGAATTGTGACCCCCCATGTCCACAGACAGAACCCCCCCCACCACTGACTTCCGTGGAGTCACATCTGTGGGGGCCGGGTGGAATATTCCCCAACGTTTCTGGCCTGTTTGTGAAGGCAAAATAGTGTCGTGCTTCCGAGTCTGCAGCCAGGCGTGGGGGGCAGAAGGGGGCTGCTCCAGTGGACACTGCCCTGCGACTTGCTGGTGCTGCTGCCCCAGGCACGAGATGCACGTGCTTTGCAAACCTCCTGGCTGCCAGAGCCGTGTGAGTGATGCTTGCCGCGTACACCCCACTTGATGTCCCCGCTCACTTGGGCACAGCTGCAGCAGGCTGCACCCGCTGGCTCCATTGGCCCTTCGCTGCCACAGTCACCCAGGGATAGTCGCTACCTCCCCAGCTGTGGCTAATTAGCTGACCTGCAACAGTGGGGATAAGAGGCTGCAGGCCAGGCAGAGGGTGGCTGTCGGCGAGGCGGGAGTGACTCTACATCGGACACAGATTGACGAGAGCTGCCTAGCGAGCAGGTTCTGAAGCCCCGGGCTGGAGGTCCCTAGCCAGAATCCCTTCTCCTACATGCGGTGAGCTGGAGGAGAACTGGACTTGCTTAGGGCCCGGGAGGAACGTGACACACGGTCTGAGGATAGCTGGAGTTGAACTAGAGGGTCAGGAGAGCAGAGTCTTAAAGGGCTGGTGCACTTCCCAGGGACCTGAGGCCAGGAACTGGGGCCAATCGAGGGGTGGCAAAGCCCCGTGCAGTCCCACCCTGTCCCTCCCCTTCCTTGGGGTCCATTCCACAGGCCAACCAATCTCACCAGCTTGCAGGGCCTCCCGTGCTCCCCTTCAGGGCCCAGTTGGTACCGTGCCAGGCTGGCGGGGCCCCAGGAACACCTGCCCGTCAGACAGAGGATACAGGCCAGTCCTGTGAGTGCGCCGCTCAGCTGGAGGAGGAAGGGGCACTCGGGGGAGAGAAGCTGGCAGAGCGCGAGGAGCAGCCAGGGCACGGCCATCGCAGGAACCCGCCCCCAGGCCCCGGACCGGCTCCTCCGTGCCGGATGGCACCCCAGCATGGCCAGGTGGACCGGAGTGTAGCCGCTGGCAGCACCTGCTGGAGGGGCCCAGAGCCCAGCCAGGGCGAGGTAGAGCAGGGCCGAGATCACCGCGCTGAGCAGGGAGGCGTGGAGGTAGCGCAGGGAGCCCTGGTGCCGCTCCTGGTGCCAGCCCAGCAAAGGGAAGAGCAGCAAGTTGAGGAGCAGGAGGGAGGGGTCCGTGTGGCACAGGCAGTAGGTTGCCAGGCGATACACTGGGGAGAAGAGCAAAGGATGGCCGTTAACGTGGGACTCCTTGTATCTACCAGCCTTCTAGGGGAGCCCGGTGCCGGGAAGGACACAGCACGGGCTTGGCCTGACCAGGTCTGGTCCAGTCCTCTCCTCCTCCAGTCCACACGACAGCTACTGCCCTCCATTGGTTTCATTTCACAGCACATTTACGGCCCTTCGCGGCTTCTCCCTGCCCCACCGATCCCCTCTTCAGATAGGTCTACACTGGAGCTGCAGGCACAATTCCCAGCTCAGTGGAGCTAGCACGCTAACCTCTTCTCCCAGCTCCCACTGGCCTGTCCCCACCAGGGACTTGTTAAACATCCAGGCATCATGCGTGCGAGCCTGGAGCAAGGCTACGCTCTGAGGGGTGGGTGAGGGTGAGGGTGAGGGGCAGGACCGGTACCCACCTTGGAAGTGTCTGAGCAGCAGGGCTGGCTCTAAGGCCAGACTCTCGCAAACCCCCATCAGCCAAAAGAAGCCAAGCAGCAGCATTAGGGCAAAGGAGGCAAATGGGGGGCCCTTCAGCCCCCACATCCACGTTAGGCGTCTCCTGATCAGCATCACCTCGAGAGAGGAGAGACGGCTACACCAGGGGCATCCTTGACAGACCCTGCATTTCGGGGGAGTTGGCAAGGCTGGCAGAGGCGACCGGGGCCTGGGAGTTCTCCGCACTCGGGGACTGTCTGTGGGGAGAAGGGGGGATTGAGTCTCCCAACGACACGAGCAAACCAAACAAGGCCAATGAGGATGCTTACCCCAGGCTGTGCCCAGAGGCAGGCAGCCCACCGGGATCCGTTCTACAGGGAACAGGGAGCTCTGACCAGGGCACCCAGCATGTCCCCTCACAAGGAAACAGGAGCCTCGAACGTGCCCAAACTGCACCCGGGCCCCGGTACCTGAACCAGGCGCCCTGTGCTGAGGTACGGCCCTCTTGCAGCCCTGTGCTCGGCAGGCTGCACCCTGGCACCCGACACGCAGGTACAGGAGGGGAGCAGGCTGCCCTGTCCCTTTGATCCTTGTCAGCCTGGGAGCTGCGGGCAGCGTGAGGGTGCCAGTAGCCCTGCGGTTTTGTGGACTCTGTACAGAGCAGAGGCTCAGGAGCGGGGCTACTGGTTCCCAGGCGTGGGCTGTGATTGCGCACAGCAGTTCCCAGCCTGCAGGGCACTCGGAGCTGTGCAGACAAAAGCCTCATGCTAGGCAACAGAAACCACCCGGCAGCCACCCCTCAGTGCACACTGCCCAGCGGGCGAGCACACCTCCCGCCCGCCCCACCGGCGCGGCTGGCTCAGACACAAGACAGCAAGTGGCTGCTCTGAAGGCTTGTGTTGCAAGTAAATCCCGCAGCCCGTGAGCTGGCCCAGTCCCCTGCTCCAGTGTCAGGGCCAGACTGCCAGCAGCCGCCCCGTCCCCAGGCAGGAGCCTGGCCTCATTTCCCCAGCCCCTGGCTGCGGGGGCCTGTTGCTGCAGGGGGCTTGAGGAAGGTGCCCAAGGCGGGTGCCAATATTTTGGCCTGTAGGATGGCATCCCTGCAGGCACCAATACCCAAAGGGGACATAAAGGGGAGCCCAGTATCTGGGCCTGGGGGAAGGGGAGCGGGTCGTTTCCATGCGCTCTTTGCTCTGCACGGAGGTTAGCTGCAGCCCGGTCTCCTCCGGGCAGCAAAGCAAAGGGAGGTTCCCTTGGCCCTAGGACGCCCTACCTGTGCCGCTCTGCTCTGCTCATTGCTCGGAGAGCCCTGGGCTCCAGGACCGATCGCCTATTGCCAGCTGGCCTCGCACTCCTTCCCCGGCTCAGGACTGGCTGGGCCCCGGCTCAGCTCGCACTGGCACAGGGGGGAGGGGGCCTGCTGCGCTGCTCGGAGGGGCCGGGCCGGGACTGCACCACGCAGCCATGCCGCTCGGCTCCCCTGCCCGAGCCAGGCCCTTTCTCTGGGCTGCATGCTCGGGCAGCCAGGGAGCGTCGGGAAAGTGGAACCCTTGCGATGAAAAGCAGCATCTAAGCGAGCTCTGCTCTGGCCGCGATTGCGGGGCAGGTCTCGCTGGCCTGTGCTGCAGCCGCAGGTCGGTCTGCAGGAGCCCCATGGGCCCCCTGGCTCGGGCTCAGTGCATCCAGAGGTGTGCTCTGGCCTGGCCACTGAAACCCTCAGAAAGTCCCCACGGCAGATCCTCCCTCTGCCCCCGCGACTGGGTTTTACCAGGAATCGAACTGGTCTTGCTGCTTGTCCCCCACGTGCACTTGACAAGGCAAAGGTCACTTCGGCTGTCTGGGTGGCACTGGGCTGGCCTGCTGTGCTCGGGGTGCTGCTGGTGGTTTGGCAGCTTCCTTCTGATGCGCTTACCATTTTTGTGCTGTTAGATTTTGCGTCTTTTGCTAGTTGCTCTTCAAATTCTTTTCTGGCCTGCCTAATTATATGTTCAAACTTGATTTGCCAGAGTTTATGCTCCTGTCTATTTTCCTCAGCAGGATTTGAGTTCCAATTTTTAAATGATGCCTTTTTGCCTCTAATGTAGGCTAAATGTTTAATATGAGCCTCTAATATGGTGTTTTTACAAATTTCCCATGCAGTTTGCAGGCATTTCATTCTTGTTCCTTTTAATTTCCGTTTAACTAGCGTCCTCATTTTTGTATAGTTTCTTTTTCTGAGCTTAAATGCTACTGTGGTGGGCTTCTTTGATATTTTTCTCCCCACAAGGATGTAAAATTTCATTACATCATGGTTGCTATTACCAAGTGGTTCAGCTATATTCACCTCTTAGACCAGATCCTATGTTCCACTTAGGACTAAATCAAGAATTGCCTCTTCTCTTGTGGGTTTCAGGACTAGCTGCTCCAAGAAGCAGTCATTTATGGTGTCTAGAAACTTTTTTTCTGCATCCCATCCTGGGGTGACGTGTACCCAGTCAATATGGGGATAGTTGAAACAGCCCCATTGTTACTGAGTTCTCTGGTTTTGTAGCGTCTCTAATCTCCCAGAGCATTTCACAATCACCATCACCATTCTGGCCAGGTGGTGGGTAGTGTATTCCTTCCTAGGGCTGTACTCATGTGAGATGTTATGCAATTATATCACTTAGCTCATGATTTTCATATAATTTGTGCATGACCATAAAAGCGTCGTCTGAAGGTCAATACACCCCACTCTGAGCAGTTGCACGGGGTAGGTCACAGAGCTGCACAAAATGTGGGTGATGTGGCCGCTGAAAGGTAGCTGGGGTTTATATGAGCGGTGAGAATCCGGCGGGGTGTCTGGGTGGAAGGTGCCAGTGGCAAGAGTGGCTGGCTGCAGGAAGCTGGATTTGCAGAGATGTCTGGGTGGGTGACTGGGCTCTGGGAGGGCCCAGCTCAGTGGTGGGGAAAGTTGGGGGTCCAGGTGTAGGAAGAGGGCATTGCTGGGTGGTGTGCAAGCAAAGCAGCAGGGGTCTGGCTGCAGGGAGCAGGCAGCACTAGAGTTGTGGAGTGTCTGTGGGGGAGCTGGCTAGCTTGGGGAAGAAGCTGGAGACAGCTCGGGGAGGGTAGCTGGTGGCTTTAGGGGACATCTGGCGAAGACGCTGCTTTTGTAAGCGCCGAGGGTTTGCGTCCCAGTGCTGGGGGCAGGTGGGACAGATGGTGGAGCTGGACTGGCCTGTGGGACAGGCTGGCTGGCAGTGGGTGGAGGAGCCTGGGGTGAGAACTGAGCCCCCCCTTCTCTGTCCCTGGATTCTCCTGGCTGCTCCTTCCCGGCTCAGATCCAGCAGGGCCCGGCCCGGCCCAGCCCGGCCCGGCCCAGGGGAGCAGTGGTTGAGGGGTGGCTGCACTGCAATAGCAGCCAGTCAATCCTGCAGTGCCAGCCGGCTGGTCAGCATGGCAGTGACTGTAACCTATGGGTCAGTGCAATAAATACAATCTTTGCGGGCAACTTCCCCTTCTCCGTCTCCCCCCATGGGCGGCCCCAGCACGGTCACTGCCTGACTCAGCACCCGGGAGTCTGGGGCTGCTAGCTCGGCCCCAACCTCTACTGAGCCTATTCTGCGTTTCTCTCTAGAGTGTCTCTTGTACCACGATCCCTAATTGTGGTGGACTGAACCATTCTCCACCCCCAAAAGGGAGACATGCCTAGAAATAAATCTCCGGGGCCCCTCTCACCTCCTTTGCCAGGCTCCCGGCTGATATATGCTCCCTAACTGGGGGAGGAGTCTCCTACCGTTCGGAGCGTCAAGGGGAGTGGGATTAGGTGGGACTGCGGGAAGGGAAAATGTAGTTAGTCCCCCCCCATTCGGAGTGGTAGGAGCCGACGTTGGAAAGGCTGCGCATGCGCAAGAGCGCGCGGCCAGACGGACGTTGAGAGAACGAACTACGACGAGGAGGAAGGCGAGAAAATGGCGTCGACGGGTGAGTGGCGGGGCCGGGCCGGGCTGGGGGATAGACGGGCTGGGCTGGGCCGAAGCCTAGCCTCGGGGGAGAAAGTCTCTGCGCCCAGGGATGAGGCGGAGTGGATGGGCCTGGGGCAAGGGCAGGCCCCGCAGGCCCCGCCAGAGACCCTCCCGGGGCAAGGCCGGGCCGGCGGGGGGAGGGGGTTCTGGAAGCTTCTCCGGGCGGCGGCGGGGCCGCGTGTGACGGGGCGGGCGGGCGGCGGGGGGGAGCCGGCGGGCGGGCCGGGGGGCAGAGGGCTGGGCCGGGCCGGGCGCCGCTCCCATTGTGTAACGTTCAAACGGGCGGCGCGCGGGCTCCCCGGGCCCGGCCACGCGGCCTGCCCAGCCCTCCCCTCCCCCACCCCGCCCCGGGCCCGGCTACGGGAGGGTCCGCGCCCCGCGCTGGCTGGGCCCTGCGCTCTGCTCTGCTCGCCGGGCCGGGCCGGGCTCATCCGCCGGCAGCTCGCTCCGTGTCCCCGGGCGGGGAGGGCCGCGTGGGACTCGCCTCGCCCGCCCCGCGCGCAGACAATGGGGCCGCCCGCGGCGAAGTGACGGCGCGGAGTGAAGAGGGGAGGCCGGCCGGCCCGGCTGGGATCTGCGCTGGCTGCCCCCTGCCAGCTCCGCCTTGGGGCCTCCCCCCTGCCAGGACGCGGCACCCTCAAGCCCCGTGACTCCGGCGCCCGGCGGGGACTAGCCCGCCGTGAGTTCTGCTGGGGTCCTGCCAATCCTAGGGCCAGATTTATACAAATATTTAGGACCCTGGCAACTCAGTGCCTTTTAAAAGCTGGCCTTTAGCCACAAGGAGGCCTCACGTCCTTATCTCTCCAGCCTTCTGGGGTGTGTGGTGTTCTCAAAGCAAAATGAAATGGACCGTTAGCAGTGTCCTGACAGTGAAGTGGCTCACTTCCATACGCCTGAAAACTGCTGCGAGCTCCAGTGTTCAGTAGACGTGTGCTAATTACAGCCAAAGCCGCCTCTCTCCTTCTGAGGCTGGAGTTGTAAAATGGATGTTCTCTACCAGTGCAGGCTTGGACTGTGTTGTGATAATGGAGGTTGGGGCTCACTAGACAATGAATGTCCTAGAAAATCTTTACTCATCATGAGATGTTTTTTTCTTTTAACTCTTTCAGATTTAAGTACTCTGCATGCTTCTGGCCAAAAATGAGAACACCTGTATACTTCAGTGTCTGTCACCTAATCTGTAGATCCTCTTCAGCAACAAAACAAAACACAAAAGCCATTCCACTGCTAGTGCTTTAATTGGTTATAACAAATAATTTTTGAAGGATGTCTTTACAGTATAGCACAATTAGTGAAGAAATGATAGCATTTTTTTGTTGTGGTTAGATTGAATACCAGTACTATTTAGATGGTACAAAATGTACAAGGCATTAGAGTATTCATTATAAGTCCCATCTTTTATTATTATTGTCACAGTCAAAGTGAATTCTTACATTAATATCCCCTTGTGTAATGTTGAATATTTACTGCTCCTCACCTGGCTTGACAACTTCTCTCTCTAGGATTTAGCTTTAGTAACTATTGTTATTGCGACTGCTTTGCAAATCTCAAAATACAGAATGTCCAACTGTGAGAGTCAGAGCTGCTCATGATGTAGTTTAGAACTGAGTCTGAGGGTTGTCTTTAAGGACGTTGCTTAAGAGGGGATGATCTGAAAGGGTGGGGAGCACAGTTCTCCAGTGTTGCCCTTCTAAAGTCCCTAATAATTCTGTACAGCTATCATTTTTTATGGCAAATGAGTCACCTGCATATATGTTCTTAAAACAGAAATGTTTATATTAGATATAAAATTATCTCTAAAAAATAAAAATGATCTTTTAAAAAGTTAAGGGTTGATGGTTAGTGCTAATATAGGTGCTTTCTTTTACTGGCTTACCATCAAATTAATTTCCCTGGATACTGATCTTTACCCATCTTTCAGACCAAGGAGTAAGTGATTACACGAAAGTGCTGAAATGCCAAGATCTAGGAACAGTTGTCTTGAGTTGTAGGGTGTATATTTACAGCCCCATTTAAGAAAAAAGAGGAGGTGAATATCAGTTTTGTTAATATAATTATATGACTAAAGATCTTGTGCAAAGTACACATTTGGAAATTAAGTTAGCACATCAACAACTTTTAATCAGCAAGTTATGTTGCTGGGATCACAAAACAAGTAGGATTAAGTATTTGATTACAGTAAAAGCAATGATGATTTAAACTTGTGTATCATGATGGAAGAACTGTAGTTCTGTTTCTACTTGTTAGTCATGTAATGCATTCAGTAATTGTGTAATGCAAAATGCTGAGGATTTCCTAAGGAAATACAGCTTTAACTGCTGAGGCTCAAGTTTTCTATAGAAGAGTGGGAAAGGAATATGGATAGGGCCATTACATTCACTCTCCACATTAGGACTAAATATTTGAAGTTCATTTTAAAATCTGTTTTGGCCTAATATGGTTCAAGCTAGAGCATTTTTAATGTGGATTAAACATTTACACCTAGTCCATATAGGCTGGCTAAACAGTGCAAAAATTGTCTTCAGTAAACGTTTACTGAGCCTGATTGTGGATGTGGTCTATATAGCAGTGAAAAGATAAGCAAACAGATATGTCATGAGACCTTCTGGAGAATACACCTGGTTACACTATTGTTCAGTTGTGTAGGGCAGATGGTAGATTAACTTTTTCTGGGACCTTAATAAAGCCTGGTACGGGCAAAGGCTTTAGCAATGTTTGGGAATATGTTTGAGTCCATCTACACTAAACTGGAATTGCATTGTAGGTAATGATCCTTTACATGATATGGTTATTGGTTTGGTATCCTTTTTGGCAGAACAGTACCATTCTTGGAACTGCTAACAGTGTAAATAAATAAATAAATAATATAGTATTTATATACAAAAATTAAGTATATGTATACAAAAAGTATTTCTTTACTTGCCTCTTTGTCTTATATGATGACTCATCTGAAAAGACTAAACCTGCTTCAGTACACTTTTAATTTAAACATCTTGATTCTTGCAGTTCATCTTTAAAAATCAGTACAGTAAAGATGTTTTAAATGGAGATTTCTAGAGCTTTAACACCAGAAAACAGGGTGGATAATGCATTAAAAAAATCAGATATTTTTATTAAATCTGATCTTTATTTAAATTAATGCAAATTTCTTTTTAAAATAAATGTTTAAAATTAAATTTGAAATTGACAACCTATGTTGATGCCTAAATTTATTAGAATATATTAAAATAATTTAAACAAAATCCCCAAAAATATATTAAGCAGTGTGTTTCGATCGGTGAATAAAAACTAAGTGTACATAGGTTGAGGTCTACCATTTCTGAAATTTTGATGGACATGGTAGTCAGTCAGTTCAGTTCATTAACTAATCAGTTTTTAATTTAATTTTTTTTCATTTATCCAGCACAATTTAGGTAGTTTTATTTAATATGAAATGCTGGGTTTGTGCATTCTTAATTTAATTTTAATTTAATCCAAATACCACTTGATACAAATCATAAACAAAAAATTAATTGTCTGGTAAAAAGTTAAGCTATATAATTGCTTAAATAAATGCGTATAGCTTCAGTTGCTCCTCCTGGTTACACTAAATTTGGTGCTTTTTTGCTAAAGGCTATAATTAGTTGCAAGTCTCCATATTTTAATGGTTATGAATCAATGGGAATAAAGCTATCTTTAGCAGAATAACTAAAGTGCAAATGCAAAACACTATTACATTGATTATTCAAATCAAGGATTCCTGCTTGCTGATTTAGATCACTGATTTAATCAGTGCACCCTCCCAGAACATGCAGTGCTGAAAGTTCAATTAATGTTTTTTAAAAAACTGTGTTTAATGATTTATGTTCTTCCATGTGTACTAAATTCTCTTATGGCTGCTTTTCAGTGGGTTTCTGGCAGGTAACATTTTTCTTTGGAGAAAACCAGTGAAGCATTTCTTTGGAAGAAAACACAATTTTACGTAAATGTTGCAAAAAATTATAAATAGATCAAACTTTAGGCTTATCGACCTTGACAATGTCGCTTTAAACTAGAGTTAAAGCGAAACTCTAGAAGATTGGAGCTCCTCAAAAAGAAAAGGCATTTAAAGGAAAGTGTCACTAACACCACCATGAATAATGAAATAAATAGTTACTAAAGAATCGTGTGAAGGAAATTGTCAAAATGGTTTTAAAAAATTGTACCTATCGTTCCATTCAGTAAAGGAGGCTGTTTTTTCTCTGGGAGCTGCTAGCTTAGTGCTACGCCATTGTATTGTTGAGCCTCATGAAACAGAAGAGGACTGAAGATTCAAGTCCCATTGAAATAAGATATTCTGAGATGTTATTACAATTAACCAAAATATTTTTCTTATTTAAAATGTTCATTAGTCCACGTATGCTAGCACAGTAGAAAAGGGAAGTTAAAGACACATTTTATAATCTATTGCATTGTGTGTATATATATCTTACTTGATTATAGAGACCTAATTAGTAAAAACACAACATCTTAGGTTGTTTAAAGAAAATAAAAGGGGAGATGAGGTGGAAAATAAGTGCTCTAACCGAAGATAGTGTAGTAAAGATTCTCAAATTTGGGGCTTCTTCTGAGGCTCAGCTCACTGTTGTTGGGGTAGTAGGTTGCCTGTCAGTGTCCTTCCACCTAGGAGCAAGAGGAAGGAGAGCTAGGGACTAACCAGCCTCATCTCACCACATAAATGGTGGCCATATGTACATATGCTCCCCAGCTGCAAGAAGTACTCTCAGAAGTGTTGAGTATGTTCTTTGAACAAGAGGGCAGCAAAAGGAAGACTGAAAATAGGGAGATGGGGATTATGAGTGATGTGGGGCATGTGAACAGATTGTGAGAGTCTATGCTGGTCAAAGGAATGGATGGAGATAGACAAGTGGAATTGGGGATGGGGGGTTGATAGGTAGAAAAAAGGGGAGGAGGAGAGAGGAGAGTTGGTTAGGCATAAGATAAGGTGGAACAAATGTGGAAGGAGGGAAGGAAGTTAAGTAAATAGCAAGAAATAGGAAAGGAAATGGTGAATACTGAGGTAAAGGACGCAATGCAAGGTATGAAAATGTGGAGTGAAAGAAACACTGGTATTGCTGATATTAGATCAACTTTAACTATTTTGTTAAATGGGTGTTTTAAAGACTGAAATGTTAATGCATCTTGAGCTGAGAACAGGCACACATTTTAAATGTCTATAAGGTGGAGCTGAAGAATTGGCTTCAGCAAGTTGTAAATTTTAAAATGTTGAATGTCAAAATATTTAGAAAACCGGTAATGCTAGAATATAATCTAATTTGTGTGATCTCAGGATCTTAGATTCTTCAGAGAGCAATTTAACATATTTGGCTCTGAATTGCATCAAATGGCAGGTGTTTAATCTAAAAATAAATATTTGGTGAGACTATCTACCCCATGACCCTCCCTTCCCAATGCAATAACTTTATTTCTTCCAGCTGCAAAGTGCAAGATAGGATGTAGGCTGGTCAGAAGTTATCACCCAGGCCACTGCAACTTCTTTTCTAATGTCTTCCCCTTCAGAATCCCAACTAATGTCTGAACCCCCCAACAGCAAAACCAAGATCAAAATGGGAGGGGAAGAAACTATATGATTAATTTTATTCAGGATTAAATGTGGATGTGGTAAAGGGGTGGGAAGTAGAGATCTGAAAATTGTGTCGCTGAGGGGTCTCTGGCTTTAAGAAACATGAACCACTGATATACAATGCAAATACTAAGTTTTTATATTGAACCTTTGTTTTTTCAGTGCCCCACACACTTCAATTACAAGAAACTAGAAAAGCTAGAAAGATAAATGAAAGAATTAAAGCAGATTTCTATAATCCAGGCATAACTGAATTTTGCAGTTTTCAGCTAGATTTCTCAAATTTTTTTATTTTTGGTTTTCTTGCTTAAACTATCTAACTCTGAGGTATTGTCAAAATAAAAATATGTTCCCATTTGGGACTACTTGAACTTTTGCAAGGAAAATTGTAGCAATATCTGGTCCCAAACTGCATTCAACTAAATTAGATGCCATAGCCTGGGTGGCTATGGTAGATTTAGAGAATGCATGGTTACAGAGAGTTGGAACAATTCCTGATCTTTCCATATTCTGTTAATCACACTTTCCTTACCCTGGAAGCATTTGAAGGTAGTAATTTGTTTGGCAACTAAGAGAACCTGATTGAGGAACTTCTGTCATCACTACCGCTTGCTGTAGATTTTAGGCTTTCTGTAGACTCTAGATGTCTGAAAGGCAACTAAAAACACTTCATAACCTTGAGTGAAGGTTTGCATTTATGATCCATAATCATTTGAAATATAGCATTGTCTTTGATCAGGTGTATGGTGTGGGTGGGAATCTAAATACTCATTGCCAACTGAATATCTTGAATTTTGACACAGACTTTTAAACAATCTTCCAGTGATTCATTTTCTGCCTTAAAAGTCAAAATACAAGGAGTACATAGTCTATTTTAGCTTCTACAACTTTGAATAGTTTGGAGAAAGGCCTCCTGAAACTGACTTTGTCTTAACAGGCACAGTGTTTGTTTTGCCTTTGTTTTTTAAAAAAGATTCTGCTGCTTCAGTAGCCAGGTGCTATCGAAGGTGACAAATTAAAATAGGGTAATCTGAGATTGCTGGAAACAGCAGGTAACAAAGGGAATTGGTTTTTGCTTCCAAACTAAAATATTTAAGTGCGTTTACCTTAAGCACCTTTGAAACTTTGATTTCCAGTAGTTTATAATGGTTTCTCCTCTTCCAGGCAGCTGGAGGAAATTCTGGCAAATACACTCTTATGCCATTAATTATGGTATTAGCGGTCTTTGTCAACATTCTTATTCTTTTTTTCTTTCCTGCAGACTATAGTACCTATAGCCAAGCTGCTGCCCAGCAGGGGTAAGTAACTTATAGTCACCATTATGTTTTAAAGGGACATACACCTCTTTAAAGAAGTGTAGGTATATGGTGTTATATTTCTTAACTCATCTATATAATTGTGTGTGTGTGTAAATGGATTCTACTCTTTCCTTTCAATTAGATCTTTTATATTATGTTATCCAAGAACTACAACAAAAATAGTTTGGTAACATTGAAAGTGTCTTGGGTAAAGCATTTATTATACAAGTCAATAGTGTATATCTGCATTTTAAAATTTCATTCCATTCCTTTTATAGATACAGCGCTTATGCAGCTCAGCCAGCTCAAGGTTATGCACAGACGACCCAGGTAAAACTTGGGACGTTTTCAAAACAGTTACTGAGTCACATACGTACTAGTTAACTAAGCCAGACTTGACCATCCATTGAATAACCAAAGAAAAAGACTAAGCTTTAATGTGAAATATGTCATTGGAAGTTTTTATGATGGTGTTAGATTGTGTAAAAGGCTTCCTTCAGGGGACATCAACCTTAAAATCTGGAACTGTTCACTTACTTTTAAGAATTCCTTAGCCTACTGCTATAATTGAGAGAGAATAATTCTTGGTGTGTATTTAATGGTGTCCCTGTTTGTGGATATTTCATTCAGCAGTGCAGGAGAGAGAAACCCATTAAAGTAGAGAGATGCAATTTGCAAAATTGCAGCAGTTGTTGAAGGAGAGGGAAGAGAATATACTTTAGGTACAGGTATTATACTAGAAACAGTTAACTGAAATTGCCTAGATTTCAGGTTGATAATCCTCAAAAGGAAACTGAAATGTTTGGGTTTAAAAAAAAAAAATCTGGGGGATCCAGATTCTTAAAACAATTCATCTATAGATACAGCTCCAAATGCATTTTAAAGGAATACTGAGTTTCCTTCTAAAACTGTAGTTTAGGGTTGTTTTACTACTGACATCATTTGATAACATCACTTTCCAGGGAGCTGCATGCCTTACTCTGCAGCAGTAAGATACCAACTTTTGCAGGAGAAATACAGCTGCAATCTTGGCATTTGAGCCTCCTTAAACAGTAACCTAAACAGTAATTTAATTTTTGTTTACATAATTGCATTGATGAAAAATGACTTTGGAACTACATAGAGTATCCATACTGATAACTTCTTTCCCCAAATAACAGAATAGCAACAGATTAGCATTAGTAAAGCCACCAGTCTGCTACACTGGATGTTGTATACTGAACTTGTTTCTTCTTTAGTTTTCTAAATGGTTAGAATGTCAGATTTTATATAAATTTTTTTTTCTTCTAAGAAGTTTCTTAACTTAAAATGCTCATTGATGTTGAAAAAGAAGACCAAGGCCTCACTAACACCCTGTCTGGGAAAGCAACACAACTCAAAAGCAAATATATCATGTTACTTTTGCAGCCTTCCCCAACTTCTGATCTGCTGAACTTCCACAAGTCAGGAAAGCTTGAAATGCTTTTACTAGGCCTGTATGTTCTTTTAGGGTTTGCAGTTTTTGAAGTCAGTGAGACGTGTGGTCCTACGTCACGTAAGGCTTGACTTCACTGCATCTTTAGCTTGAGGTATAATTTGAACTTTGCCCCTAATCCCCACACAGATCACTAGTATGGGTAGGTGGTGCTTTAAACTTGGTAAGTGGCGGGCTGTTTGAAGCTCTAACTAGTAATGCAGTGGGGATGCAGCAACTCAGGTTACAACGATTCTGCTGCTAATCTAATCAGTCTGCTAGAACAGTCACTGTGGGTATGTCTACACTGCAGCTTGAGCTGGCATGCTAAAAATAGCAGTGTGGATGTTGCAGCATGGGCGGTGGCTCAGCCTAGTCACCTGCACTCGGACCCAGGGGGTCAGGCAGGTTTGGACTTTGGTGGCTAGCCCCAGCGGCCACCCATGTTGAAATGTCCATGCTGCTATTGTTAGTACACTAGCTCAAGCGGCGCTAGCACGAGTCTGGCTACACTGCAGCTGGAACTGTGCCTCTCAGGCTGGGTAGACATACCATGTGCTGCTAGTCACTCTGTAGCTCATATGTTTCCCAGTCTGGTTACTGGAGCTAAGCTAGCTCAGCGGGAGTAACAAGCCCCCTTAGGTGCTCTTGAAAATCATGCCCTCAGGTATCTAAATATGAGTTTATTAGGGCATCTACTTTTGAAAATGTTCACAACAACCTTGTTAATGATTTGACAGTCTTAAGTAACATTTTCAGGGTTAACACTGAAGGCATTTTGTTTTGAAGTGGCAACATTTTATTCCACAAGAAAAGTTTTTATTATTTAAAGTGTAGTTTTTAGCCCCTGAGGCTGCATACACTTATTCATATGGTTAACTTTAAACATGTGAGCAGTCCTATCATAATCAGTGGGATTATTCATGTGGGTAAAGTGTAAGTGTTTGCAGGATCGGGGGCTTAGTTTTCAGTATTTTGATTTGCCTCTAGGGGTTACCCTACCAGTAGTTACATTTAGAAACAACATTTATAGTTTACTTGATTATAAATTTTAATTTAAAGATGCAATAACTGAAATTAGCTCTACAAAGCCCTCAACCTAATTTAAATCAGTGTTTTTAAAACAAAAATAAATTGGTTCAAATTGCTCCACATTGCTGCCTATTTACTCAATGTAACCAAAATGACTATGTATATATATGCATCTATATAATGAAATAAACTGATATCAGTGCTTGAATTAAATATATATCTTCTTTGGAGCAGGCCTATGGGCAACAGAGTTATGGAACGTATGGACAACCCACTGATGTCAATTACACGCAGGCTCAGACAACTGCAACATATGGGCAGACTGCATATGCAACTTCTTATGGGCAGCCTCCAACAGGTAAGAGCCTCAACACTGTTGCATGACTTTGGTTTTTATTGGGGAAAGAACTTAGTTAAAATAGTCTACTTATCTATAGTGGGGCATCATGGCCTAAACCATATTGAACAATCAGGGCAGCTTGGGTGTGGAAAAGGTTTTAGTCTTCCTATAGCCTTTCTTTTAGATAATGCTGATTTAGGTCTGGTCTACACTGCCGACAAAATTCAATGGCAGTGGACAGGAGTTACGCAAGC
This sequence comes from Emydura macquarii macquarii, assembly GCF_026122565.2. NCBI lineage: Eukaryota > Metazoa > Chordata > Testudines > Chelidae > Emydura > Emydura macquarii. The sequence continues at coordinate 10,192,056 of NW_027131391.1, read as the reverse complement.
TACACCGAGTAGCTTGCGTAACTCCCTTCGACTTCATAACTTCCATTTAGCACGCCATCTCCGCTGCGCAGACAGGAAATGCGTACCCATCAATGCAGCACTGCACTTTTCGGGGAGGTGGTTTTATTAAATTGACTTCCAGATTGATTGAGCGTGTCTTCACTTGCCACTCAGTCGAACCGGAAAAATCGATCTGACGGCAGTGAATTTGCTGCAATCAGTGTAGACATAGCCTTAAAATCATGCTGAGATGTGGGTGGGATGAATGCCAGGAGGAAACATACCCATTTAATCTTTCATGGAATGTTTCGGGTGCTGGTTCATGCTGTGGAATTAGGCATAACTACAGAATGTACTTCGTTTAAAAAAAAAAAAAAAAAAAGTAAAGCGTGAAAGCTGTGTAACAGTGCACGTTGGGAATGTGTACTCTGGGCATCTCTTCAGTTGCTTGAAAATCAAATTGGTTAAAGTGACTGTTTGCCTGTTCTGATAGTGTACCCTCTACTTTTTGTCTTGTGCTTTCCACAGTAGAAGGGACCAGTACAGGTTTGAATATCCTGCTCACTCTTGCATGGGAAATGCTGTTTCATCCTGTCTAAACTTGTGATGTTAACCCTTTAGATGTTTCATTTGTTTTAGCCCTAATAACATCACATTAAACACACAATACTATTGAAAATTTGCTAGTATTTAGTGCCATTTATAAGTTCCATGTATATATGAGTGCCATTCACAAACTCCTGAGTGCCATGCTTGATGGATAAAACTTTCCAAGCAGTCTAGTGACAGCTGTACCAAGATGTTCCAGGTGAATATAACCCAGCTGTCTTTACCATTTCCTAAAGGGTAAACAGCATGAATAGACATGTTCAGATGTTCTGACCACCACCTTTGCATGTTCCATGTTATGTCTATGGGTTTCCAGTTCAGACATATACTTGACATCTTCATAAATTATTTCAGCCTGTGCTTTTTAAACTGGAGTCTTGCTCATAAAAATACCTTAATGTTTTTAAAAAAAACCCAACTGATCCAGAGAGACTTGATCCATGATTTGAAGATTATATTCTGATGCACTTGGTTTGAACCAGGAGGAGTCCATGCAAAAATGTAGTCTATCTTCAGCCGAGGGAAATCATGGCTACAGTTTTATGTGGCTCATTCTTTCTTTATTTAAAAGTAAACTTAACCTGTAGTGGAATGGAAACTTCCTAAAAGTTCCCTAGAATGTCCAGGACATACAGATGGTGCTTCTACTAGTATCTGAGCATAGATTGTAGGTAATGGTGGTGGGTGCGTTACGATGGAAAATGTGGAGGAAAAAATTACTCCGTAATGTATCAATTGTGTAATACTTTACCATCATTTTTGAGGGGGGAGGGTTTCTTTCTGACAGTAATCCAGTGCCTTGAAGAATGAGAAATGATAGCTTTTGTAACTTGTGCAGCTCTGGAAGTGATTTGTTCTTGGTTCAGCGTTAGATCAGAAATCATTAACAGAATATATTTGTAGACTTAAACTTTAAAAATCTCTGGTAAATGTCTGGGCCCTTTATTCTGCTGGCACTAATTGTGCAGGGGCTATAGGAACAATAATCTATACCAGATCAAATTTTTTGCTTGCACCTTGTTTAGCTCAGGTGTACATTTACTGGGTGTATAATAATAGATATTTTTCCTATACTGCTTCCTCACACATCCAACCAAAAACGCCACTTAAAAGTTAGGGTCAGATGGAAGACCACATAGGTCCTTAAAGTATGATTTACATTAGTTTGTGTGGCATGTTTTCCTGTCTTTATCTTTGGCAGAACTGCTTATATAGCTACTTAAATGCACCTAGTGCCAAGTTTAAAAAGTTACTACACCATCCTCCCCTAGAAGATTCAGAACCATCCAAATGTGAACTAACGATAGTACAGTTTTAAACAACCAGAAACCTGTTAGGGGCCTACTCCAAAATCCATCAAAGATATTGTTCAGTATGCAAATCCTAGTTTTTCTACTAAATAAAACATGTAGTGCTGTAAGGGGGACACAGATTAACACCCTAAAAAGGATCACATTTAGACTTCTGGTATTTACAGTTAAATTGCAACTTAATTTTCTCTAGGAGCTGACTTTGTATTGCATAATACTATTTAACAATTATTTAAATGGTGCTTTTTTTTTTTTTTTAATTGTCTATTTTCATAATTCACTAAAAGGCTTTAGGATGATTGCCAGGGAAATTCAATCCTGTGAAGATACCTCTCCAGTCCCCTTGAAATACCTCTGATGCAAGGGTGTGTCTGTAGGAGTAGCAAAGCTGGTTCTGCACCATGATGGTGGCCCAGGCTGGGGTTATCTTAGCCTGCATAGGGTCGTATTATAGCCTCTGAATAGGGAAGGCTCAATGAATCTCCCCTTTGTCCCAGCCTATTTGGTCCTGTATGGCTGGCTGGCACTTATTTGCACCTTGGTATATATCTGAGGTGTGAATTAATACAAAGGTTATCCACGTCTTCCGTACTGTTACCCCATTTAAACAAGTTTTTGGGACTCCCTTTCCCCTCTAGGCATAAAGGTTGGGAGGAGGGTTTGTAACCCTTGGAGACCTGTTTGTGACCCTTAGATTGATAATTATCTCCTGTGAATAACCAAACCCATTCTTTGTTTTTGCCCACTGTATCTTAGTAGTATATATGTCAGTACTTACATTATATATCTTTATATTGATGGCCTACCATAATGAAGAATGACTCATTATACAAAAATAGAATGGATTGTGGACATAACTTGTATGTCTGTGTTCTCACTTATGGTAGATTTACATACCCAGTGTGTATTAGGGTTCTGCACAAGCCTAAACTCCGTAGTAGCATGGTGTAGTGGCTGTTTAAATTAGAGAGAACTTTCAAAACTGCTACCACCTGACGAGAAGTCAGCCATTTCATAATAAATCCTTTTAAATCCAGTATTTTAGCAGTGTATTCTTTGAGGGCTGAATCCTTCCCTCCTAACACAGAAAGAACTGCTATTGATGTGTGCATTTTGCATGCAGAAGGCTTGCAGGGTTGGATCCCGTGAGAGGAATTGGAGCCGGCTAAGGAATATATCTTTACTGGGCTGACTAAAGCAGATGAAGTTGTTAGTTTCTTTTTTTCTGTCTGTCTGTGCTGGAGACTCCAAAAAATTTTAGGAGTGTTACATGGTCTAAATGTTCCTCCTGAGTGGAATCTAATGCTTCAGAAAGATACAACTCTAATTGTTTTGTGTTATCCTAGACTAAGATGATGTTCATATGAAATTAGAATTTACAGTAATAGGTTCCTAAATCACTAACTATTTACATATGGAGTCTTAAATATTAAAAACACTTTTACAAGTGAAATGCCAAGACTAGATTTCACACGTTTAAAATTCAAAGTTCTTTTTCGTAAGACAGTTAATGACTTGCTGACATCTGGCACTGTGCAAACTGCTGCATGGTTTGGGTTTAGGTTTTAATAATACTGTGAAATGTGCCAGGGAAAAGGGACCACAGTTGGAAAGATCTAGGTAAATCCCTGATCCTGCAACAAGTTCTCTTTGGGTGCAAGACAGGGATCCAAGTGCATTAGTTTGCAGTGAAGTTTACCTCTGACCACTGGAAAATGACTTACTGCAAAAACTTGATGTAGGCAATGAGCAGTCAGGGGGTTAGTTGTTTGGAATTGGGTCCATCTAACTTTAGATATCAGCCAGTCTTTGTGGAATGCTTTTGTGGCTCATGTTCATTTTACTGAGAGTGTTTGAACTGAGTTTGCACAACACAAAAAATTGTGTTCATTGTACACCATTCAGCACCATCCCATTCGCCTTTTTTTCCTCATGAGCACACTTAGGCTTCAGAGCAGGGATTTGCTTTTCAGAAGCACTCTAGATGAAAATTGAGTAGCTAGAATATTATGAAAATCAAATATTATTTGCTTCCCTATAGAGGGAGAACAAATACCTGTACTTGGGCTTTTCTAGTGTGGCTGAATTGTAACAAGTGCAATTTAAAATGCTGGGATTCATAAGGAATGCTTGAAGAGTTATTAATTATACTTGTGGCGGGGACTATTCAAAACGTTGAACCGATGTTGGTTTTATACTTCACCAGTGTAGCTGCTTTGTCATGTGCTGTGAGGTAGCTTCCTTTGCTCAGTTTAAATACTTCATAAGCTAGTTAAGAAAGGTCTGGATTTTGTGACAAGTCACCTGTGTAGCATAATGAGTAGTGAAAGCAAATTCTTGCATTTTGAAGACACTGAGGATGAAAGGAAAAGATGCTGACTAGTAAACATTACTGTACTGGAGATCATTTCCCCTCTGAACATCAGGCAGTCAAAAAGAAAACTCCAGTGTAGTTAGTCTGAACACTACATGTGAAGTACTCTTATTTGTAATTACAAGTGTCTTAAGTATAATAAAATTAAACAAATAAAAAGAAAGATGTTATCTTAATTGATGTAAAGTATGAGTGAGATAATGTTTTCCTGTTAGCTAGCCTTGGGAAACAAAGTATCAGTTCTATTTTGCAAAATATTTGCTGGACATTATCAATAAAGAGCATCTCCCACTCACTAAATGGAAATAGAAACAATGATAGATATTTCTAAAAAGACATTTAAAAGATTTGTTTGTATTAACTACTGAATATTTTTACTTGAGGTATATTAAATTGCTGAGGTCTTCCTTTAGCCAAAGACAATAGCATGTTAAAGCAGCAGAAACCATTCGATTTCTTGGCATGTTTCTTTATCGAAATACCTCTTTTTGAATTAGTAAAGTATGCTGTTCAGCATATTCCTAAATGATTTGGAAAAGGTAAACAGTGAGACGACAAGGTTTGCAGATGATACTAAATTGCTCAAGATAGTTCCAAGTACAAAGCAGACTGCGAAGAGTTACAGAAGGATCTCACAAGACTGAGTGACTGGACAACAAAATGGCAGATACGAAATTCATTGTTAATAAATGAGATAATGCACATTGGAAGACGTAAGCCCAACTCAACTATACATACAAAATGATGGCATCAGAATTACCTGTAACCACTCAAGAGAGATCTTGGAGTCATTGTGGATAGTTCTTTGAAAACATTCACTCAGTGTGCAGCGGCAGTCAAAAAAGCTAACAGAATGAACGTTAGGAGCCATTAGAAAAGAGAGAGATAAGACAGTAAATATAATGACATTATATAAATCCATAGTATGCCTACACCTTGAATACTGCATGCAATTCTCGTCACCCCATCTCAAAAAAAGATGCATTAAAATTGGAAAAGTTACAGAGAAGGGCAACAAATTATTATGGGCATGGAACAGCTTCCATATGAAGATAAATTAAAAAGACTGGGATTGTTCAATTTGGAAAAGAGACGACCAAGAGGGGCTATGATAAAGGTTTATAAAATCATGAATGGCATAGAGAACATGAATAAGGAAGTGTTATTTACCCCTTCACATAACGTAAGAACCAGGCAGCAGGTTTAAAACATACAAAAGGAAGTACTTCTTCACAGAATGCACAGTCAACCTGTGGAACTAATTGCCAGGGGATGTTGTGAAGGTCAAAAATGTAACTGAATTAAAAAAAGAATTGGATAAGTTCATGTAGAATAGGTCCATCATCAATGGCTATTAGCCAAGATGGTCAGAGATGCAGCTTCATGCTCTGGGTGTCCCTGAGCCTCTGACTGTCAGATGCTGGGACTGGATGACAGGGTATGGATCACTCGATAATTGCCCTGTTCTGTTCATTCTCTCTGAAGCATCTGGCATTGGCCACTGTTGGAAGACAGGATACTGGGCTAGATGGACCATTGGTCTGACCCAGTATGGCCGTTCTTATGTAAGTGCAAAACTAAAGTTCATTCTTTACATTTCAAGAATTACTAATGATTGCAAGTACATATTGCTTTGAAGGTAACCTGTAAAGAATTCTTAAAAGTTAGCCTTATGCCTTTTCTTTTTGCTGTATTAAGGCCTAAAATGGCTGAGACTTTGCTAAAAGTTTCTGTAATTGGTTTTTTTACTTTAAAAATAACAAGAATGTTCTCTGACTTCCCTTTTTTTGGAGTACTTTCTGTATGTCTCCACCTGTATTATATATGTTTTTTTAAAATTAGTTATTGAAGTTAAATAGTTGTAAACAAACAGTCTTTAGAGTCTGACTGAGAAGACATTCCCCTCGGTCACTTAGCTTTTGTTCTCATAACTCCAGTGATGTCATTATTTCCCTAGTCATTAGCTGGACCTGGAAAATTAGACTGGAATTTCTAATGTTAAAGCAAAAATGCTGTTTGTGGGGAAAAAATTCCCAGGCCTTCATATGCTATGAGTCAATTTTCATTTTCAGGTTACCTGTATTACATAGTAAAAGTAAAATCAGTAACATTTGTAACCTCTGGGTAAGAATCTCTGAAGAAGAATAAAATATACTATAATATATTAAATCTGAGTTGAAAGTCAATCTGACCAAGCTTTTATTTGTTCTAGGTTATACCACCCCAACTGCCCCCCCAGCTTATAGTCAGCCCGTTCAGGGATATGGCACAGCTGCCTACGATACTACTACACCCACAGTTACTACCACCCAGGCTTCTTATGCAGCACAGTCCGCGTATGGCACCCAGCCTGCCTACCCAACCTATGGGCAGCAGCCAGCAACGTCTGCACCTGCAAGGTAATACATATTTTCATTTATTTTTTCTTTTTAAATAAGGCTTTCTCTTTTGATGAGAACAGTTGGCCCTTGACAGGTACAAGAGCAACACCAAACATTCTTGGGCCCACTCCTTTTCTTCTCTGTGCATGTGCCTGTCCTCTGCATATTTGGTTTCAGCTTTGCTGCAGTTCTTCCCAGGCACTGCAAAAAGCTATGAGGTAAAGTGTGTACATGACTTCCTTTCTCTACCCCCTCCCTCTCCAACCACCCCCAGGACAGGTCTCCAGCAGTGTTACTAAGCTGTTGCCTAAGACAGGAAATTCTAATGACTAACAGAACAGTGTTGATGCAGTGTTAGCTATCAAACTGTGAGAAGGAAAACTAGTGGAAAATTAACACTTGTATGATCTTCCAGTTATGGGGTTACTTAAAACAATAGTGTTGCCTAGTATGTCTTTTGGGAATGGGTGTACATGTATGACTTGAGATACAAAATGTCTTCAACATGTTTGGCCCCTGTTAACAGGCCTCTTAGTTCAATTGTATGTTCAGCAAATATAAGATTTTCTAAAAAGAGGGTTTAGAACAGTTGTATCTAAATCACATTGAATTTTAAGCAACACAAGCCACCAAGTGGAACACACCAAGCAACACATTGCCACCAAGTGGAAAAGCTGATCACCAGTTTTTTACTAGCATTTACAAGATAATGCAAGAAAACCTAGAGTGAAATGGCTGAGTTAATTGGTTCTAGAATGTTATCTGTCTGGGGCCATGCTGGAGTCGGTTTAATTCTAAGTTATGTGCTTTAGATTTGAGATTGCACCTGATTAATAAGGTAAAGGGGAGCTGAAGAAGAATTGTATTTTTAATTACTGTTAATAGGTAGCCTTTGATTTCTCTAATAGTGAGGGAAAGTAGAAATTGTCAATCAGAAAGTAAAAAGTCCTGCATTTAACTAGTTAATTCTACCTACTTTCATAGATGAAACTAAATCATTTGATTTGAAATTAAAATACATTGGACTACCTAATGGCAACTTTAGGTCATAAATTCCATAAACAAATATAACCTCATCTTCTACTGGAGAAATATCATTGCCTGTTGCAAGGAGAATTGGGGCAAAGGGGCATTTGATAGAAGATGACAACTCATTGGTGAACTTTGCTTTTAGACCCCAGGATAGCAGCAAGCCAGCGGAGACTAGCCAGCCTCAGTCGAGTACCACAGGCTACAGCCAGCCCAGCTTAGGATATGGACAAAGTAACTACAGTTATCCTCAGGTGCCTGGAAGTTACCCTATGCAGCCTGTCACCGCTCCTCCATCCTATCCTCCCACCAGGTAATTCTTTCAGAAAATTAGGCTTGGTGATGAAGTATTAAAATTTGTTTGCTTGGATGAAAGTGCTGTTACTTTTTTTTAAAGGGACTTTTCTACTGTGTGAAAACTTTAAATATATTAGACTTTGTTCTTTCTTGCCATGCTTGCAGGTAATCACAGATATTTTCATAAACAAGCTTACTTGCTTCTAACCAGTCTTCTCTTCACTGCAGGGTCAAAGAGGAAAGAATAAAGGGTTGTGCATAAATAAGTTCCTGTTTTATATAAAAATATTCTCTTTTAAATCTTAAATGTGAAAGCTGCCCTTTAATCAAGTGTCATTGCTTCTTTAAACTTTGGGTTCTAAAGAGAGGCTCACATCCCTGTATTCCTCTTCAGTGTTTACTTTTTAAAATGCTGCTTCCGCACATGTCATGAATCTCAGGTGAGTTGTTGATCCTGAAATGTAGAACAGACAGGTGTTACTTTTGAAATTCTCAAGCACGTCTGAAAAGCTGACACATGCCAAGCAGAGATGCTTAATTTTGTTGGAAATAAAGTGAGTTAGATTGCTCTTGATTTATAAGAAGCCAGGGAAACAAGTTACATACAAACCATATTACCAACTGGTATTTCATAGTCTTCAATGGCTTTGAAATTCTAGACTGACGGATATCAATCATTCAGTGAGTCTGTTAGTTTTAAAGTATTTCAGTGCAAGGTCCTAAGGGATGCAAATTTCCCACTGGAAACTAGCGATGATTTCCATGGCATAATTATCTCTCTTTTTAGAGCTATGAAGAACTGGATCACACTGTTTTTGTTTTTAGCAACCCATCTGGCTTCTTATTTTTTTTCCTATGCCTGCAAATCTGCCTCCATAGGATAACCTCACATTTTAAATGACTTGTGTTAATACAGGTTGTTTGACTTACATTACTGTCTTGTTGGATACCACTGCAGCTTTATGCACGTTTCCAGATGGCTTGATTTATCTTCCATCTAGAAACACTTTTTAATTCTTGTCTTTCAGCTATTCCTCTACGCAGCCAAGTAGTTACGATCAGACCAGTTACTCTCAGCAAAGCACCTATGGGCAGCCGAGCACCTATGGACAACAGACTAGCTATGGCCAGCAAAGCAGCTATGGCCAGCAGCCACCTACTAGTTATCCTCCCCCGACTGGATCCTACAGCCAGGCCCCAAGCCAATACAGCCAGCAGAGCAGCAGTTACGGCCAGCAGAGTGAGTTTAGCTCAATAGTGTGTCAGATAAGACATACTAGTAAATCTCTGACGGAAGCTATGCACTTGTTTAGCATTTGAATATTTTCCAAGCAGCAGGCATTCTGCCCAGCTGATAGTTCTGTAGACTTTTTTATTGGCTCGGTATAGTTTTATGTTTGACTGCAAGTGCAGTGCTGTGCACCCTGATTTGAATAAAGCCATTGTATTAACACCCATATCAAACAGTTACTTCACAGTACTGGTAAAGTTTGTGGTACTAAAGGCAGGTGTAGAGTGATCATGGGAACAGGCACTTCAGAATGATTCTGACTTTGTCTGCTTCTGCATTAATGTCTCCTATATAAACTCTCCTCAGGTTCATTTCGTCAGGACCATTCCAGCAGCATGGGTGGATATGGACAGGAATCTGGAGGCTTTTCTGGCCCAGGAGAAAGCCGGAGCATGAGTGGCCCTGATAACCGGGGCAGGGGAAGAGGAGGATTTGATCGTGGAGGCATGAGCAGAGGTGGGCGGGGAGGAGGACGCGGTGGAATGGGGTAAGAGTAAATCTTTTCTCCTTTTACATAATTCTGTTTTATCCATAGGATTTGAAATGGAAGGATGGGCTGAAAGATGAAATTCCATGGAGAATATTTATTTAATAGCAAGATTGTTTCTAGTCCATGGAAATATTCTCCTAGGGGAAGTAGGGGCAGGATCTATTTTTTTTCCTGCAGTTTGTTGGGCCTGGGGGAATTAAGGGTGTTATGAAATACAGAACTTTCAGCTCCCTTCGTGGTTATCCAGAGGTGAAATCCTCTGTGGGATTTAACAATAACTTTGGATGGAACACACACAAACCTTCCAGGAGATCCAGGTTTCACTTTCTTTGCCTCGCTGTTGGGGGTCTTGACACTTCAGGTATGTACATGGCAGTAGCCTAATGTCAGATGCTTTTATACAATGTTTCCCCTCAGCCTCTGTTTGCACTAGAAGTAGCACTTGGAGCTACTATCATAAGTGAATATATGGGTCAGTTTATTGCTGTTGAAGCCACGACTCTAGAGTGGCTTGGTTGGAGTGTGAAGAAAAGCCCCAAGAACACCCAAAGATCTGACTTGACTTCCAGGACTGCTCCCCATTGGAGCTTTCAGGTGGTCTAAATCAGTTTGGTCATTTTAACTGATGGCATAATCTGGTTTAGTAAACCTATTTGTTCAGATCAGTAGTTTATAGTTCCCTCTATCTGGTGTCTGTTTAATAAAGGTGAGGATGATGGACTAATATCAAGGCTAATAAAAGGAAGGTTTAGCTTTGTGTGTGTTCCGTCCCTATGAAATTTAGTTTAAAGCTATGCAGAGTGTTTCATTGATACAGTTTAGAAATGTGGAGATGGGAGTGGAAAATATCAGGACAACTTCAGTAAAATGTTACCTATTGTGTGGCTGGGCAAGTGAGTCAACAGCCTTAAATAAATGTGCAGCATTTGTTAACTACTTGTTTTACAACCCCACTGCACCTAGACATTGGAGAAGTTACTCTGTCATTCTGCATAGCTTAGCTAAAATGAATCCAAATGGCCTGAAATCTTTATTGGAGAAATACAACTACCTAGTACTTTAAAATACAAATTAAACACTTATTCATATGGAAACTACTGATTTTCTAAATTGGCTTGAATGGAACAGGGTTCCATTGTTCTATATAAAGATTTCACCCATAATGTATTTATTTCTAATGTTTTTAAAGTAGATGTAGACACTTGAAATTACTATCATCACGTCTTAAAACTTCTAGTCATTTTGGTGCTGTTTACTGCAAAAGATTCATAATTTTTTTCTCTAATTTCACACCTGTAATCAAAGAATAAATTACTTCTGTAGTGATTTCCAGCTGACTAGTCTATTAAAGGGGCCGCCTGCTTTTTGGATGTAGTTTTTCTACTGTCCATAGAAAAGGTGGCCTTTCCATGAAGCAGTAGGTTGAACACCAAGGGGGCAGTGTAGGGGAACTCGGCCCTTTTATCATGGTGTGGTGATGGATTTCAGTGTCTCCTGCAGGTAAGGAGCCCAATGTTATTAACATGCCCTTTTTCATTGACTCAATTATTTTATATTTTCATTGGCTGTTAAACATGGAAACTTTTTAACATGCTTTGTCGCATTTATATGCTACAGGTTACAAAGTGAGAGCCTTGTATACACTTCAATACTTAAAAAGTACCCGTACTCAGTACTCAGCCGGCAGCATAATGAAAAGTGGGACTAGACACGGTGTCCATATGGAGAGGAAAAATATACATAGAATATTTTTAACCAAATGTATTCATTGTATAAATGGAATCCTTCTGTAACTTTGGTAACTGCATACTGGTATAATACTTTAGAATTGTGTAACATTAAAAAGTGTAAACTTATGTGTTTAAAAAGAGAGACATTACATATATGGTGTGTACTTTTTAAAAAAAAAAAAGGAAGCAAAGCTGCATGCAACAGCTTGGAATTGTGTATTTAAAACCTTTTTCGGTATTAAAGGTGCAATACTTGCTTGCAAATAGATGGCTCTCTCCCTCCTCTCTTCCCTCCCTCAAAACATCTCCTCCCACCCTATAAAACCCTTTTCAGGTGGCATTTTCCTAATTAACCAGCACTTGGAAGCAATAGCAAACTAATTGCCTAGCCTGTACTTTTGTATTAAAAGCTAAAGGCTGTGATTTTTGCATTGGCACACATTAAAATCTTCATTTCAGGGTTTGTGTCCACAAAGCTGCACCCCCAGGCCTTTGAGCCCTGATATATTCTGTAAGTTCTCCTTCCACAGAGACTGTTAAATCCAGTAGTGACCTGAATGTATCGCTTTATACTGAGGTTTTAGTGGAAATGTCATCTGAACTGTGTTCTTGGTATTGCATATGGTTGTCTCCTGCCTTTTTAACTGTTAATGTTAGGGACCCAAGGGCTCAGTTTGCTCTCCTACTGCAAGAGGCTGAGGGTGCACCTTTATGTACACAGAAGGGGAGGGAGTTGACCTGAAGGTGACTTGATTTTTTTTTTAAAAAAAAAGATAAAATACAATTTGAAAAGCTCTAAATGTTTTCGCCAAGTATTGTACTGTTAATACCAATACAGGTAATGAAAGGGTACAGCAGCAAAAGTGGTGTCTGAAACCAGACAAGCAAGGTTGTGTGTAAAGGAAATTTGATCAAGCTGCCCTGAAGAAAGGCATAGTGACAAGATGAGAGAGAGACAGACAGATGCATTGTTTGGAGATGTTTAGCCAGTGCCATTCTTCCCAGTGAGCCCCAGAGGCTCAGAGCGGTACTGGCTTTTTAAAGGGAAAGGCCTTCATTTCTTCGTTTATCCCCCCAGCAGCGCTGGAGAGCGAGGTGGCTTCAATAAGCCTGGTGGTAAGTTTTTGAGCATTACAATGGATAGTGTTAAAAAAAAATCAGTCAGTTTTTAGAAAAAAAAAATATAATTTTTTATTAGTTTCATAAGTGGTTAAAAATGACATATACAACAAGACTTTAATGGGTACTGCCGGCAATGCCTAGGGGTATACGGTTAACCTATGGTTACAGAACAAAGGGTAACTTGAAGTATTGAGAAACTACTTCTGTAATTTGGGGAGAATAAATTTAATTTTGTTTGGATTTAATAAATAAAAAAGTAACTTTTCTTATAAATATACACTGATTGGCCCAATAAAGCTAAAAAGGCGTAATAATGGTTAATGGTTTAAAAGGCTGCTAAAAGTAGCAAAATGATCACACACAAAAACGTTAAAAAGGTGCATTGCTAACATTTTTGCAATGCAGGTCAATTTGAGTTTAACCAACGCCATCATATGGTGATTGTAAGTAGATAGATTTGTGTGTGTCGGTTTTCAGCCTGCAAGACGTGCACTAACACAACTTTATATGATTTTTTTCCCTGACTGGCAGGCCCCATGGAAGAAGGACCAGATCTTGATTTAGGTAATTTTGAATACTGTTCACAATATCACTTGAGCATGCTGTAAAGAATTTCCCATTTGTTCTTCCTCCACAAGGGAAGGCAGTCATTCACATTGCTTGTCCGCAAAGGATTCTCTGCCTTTTCTTCCCTGCCTATGTAAAATGTGCAGGGGCATTCACCCTCTGTATTTCAGTGTCTTGATGGCCATTCATTCATTCTGCATTCTTGATTAATCATAAAGTTGGGCTGGCTGACTTAAATTCGCAAACATTCATTTAGATGCTTTTCTAGTTTCCTGAAGGGAAGGATGTTGTTTAAACAGCATTGTCCATGGCTATTCAGATATACCAGGCATCTAACTTCAAGCAGTATTGAAATAACTATCACACAGGCACATCCACCACTCCACCACCTGTGAATTTGTCGTTTTTTCATTTGTAGTCCTGTACAAATGTGCATTTTATCTCTTTGTAGCTGTTTCCCGGGATCAGCTTATTGCTGTGACTGGTCACAAAGGCTCTGGCGCAATAAGGATGGGCTGTGTAGGTTAATGCCTGTATAATTGCATACAAGATGTAAAATCTAATGTGCACCTGCAATTGGGTATCTGGTTTTGCACAGATGTTCTTCTCAAGTTGTTCCCCAAAATGGCTTCCATACATCAGCCACTCAATTTTGGCTACGGTTTCTCATGGCATATGAATAGCATACACCCAGCTATGGCAAGAGACCAGATCAAAATTCCCTTCTTGTGAAGATCAGTGGGAAATAAATCAGCTGATTTGTACAGTGTATCATATCATACAGTGATCAACATGCAGTATGGTTCTTCCTTATGTATTAGAGGAGGTGCCATTGAATAGCTGGATTTTCAGCTGGCACTTCCATAAATATACATGTTTGCTCTCATTGAAAGAGAGGGAGCAATCCGTTTAGGGAGATTATCACTGAAGCTGACCAGACAAAATTTCTCTCTGTCCTTCATAATCTATTGTGATTACCTGGTGTAATGACACTTTTGTGAATTTGATCTCCTTAGGCCCACCTGTAGACCCAGATGATGACTCAGACAACAGTTCAGTTTATGTACAGGGACTGAATGACAGTGTGACCCTGGAGGAGCTGGCAGACTTCTTCAAACAATGTGGTGTAGTCAAGGTGGGTAACAGTGTGTGTATGCAGGACCACTGGAGTGTGGTGCAGCAACTATCTCACCAGCTATTAGAGTGGGATGGAAATAAAACTGTGATTTCCAGCCTTTTCCATAGCAGGACAACCCACTCACCCCACCCAGTGTATCCATGGTCTAGGAAGGACTCCCTCCCACTTAGCAATATGGTCCCAACCAGGCAGGCTGAGAACCCCTGAAATAACCAGCAGCGTTGCATTCCCAAAGAGCCTTTTAGGAAGTGTCCTTCAGTGTCCATATCAGGCTTCTGAATGCTTCTGTAGTTGTGCCCGCTAGCTGGGATGAGGGGTGTTTATGGTGGGTTAGTCACATCCTCTGAGTGGGATGGGGGCACTGTGGATGTGCTCCTTCCTGAGCCATCTAACTCTGTGTCAGTGGAGCAGAGGATGAGCCCTCTAGCTCACAGGAACTGGGGATGATTTTAAGAGTAGTGGAGAATGATGTATTTGGGATCTTTGTTTACAATTCATTCAACTTAGTCCACTGCAGTTTGAAGTGTGGTTTTATTCTCCTGCTAGATGAACAAGAGGACTGGGCAACCTATGATAAACTTCTATCTTGACAAAGAAACTGGAAAGCCAAAAGGAGATGCCACAGTGTTCTATGACGACCCATCAACTGCCAAAGCAGCTGTAGAGTGGTTTGATGGTAAGTGACTGGAATTAACTAAAGCTTCTGATTAGCATAGTTTTTGCTGGGATTTATTTCATAGATAAGTATTTGGCTAATTCGGAGGCTAGAAAAGTGGGTGTGTCTGTCCTCAGCACAAGTAGGTAATAGATACATACCTGGTAAAGCAGATCTTACTTGGAAAGACTTTACTTGGGAAACTCTCTGGTTTTAGTCAAACCAGATTAGATAAACCAGCTCCCTAGTGTGCTAACTTCCAAACTAGTCTGGGTAACTGCTAAATAGCAACACTCTCTCCTCTGTGTAGAGTTTCTTTGGTTCTACAGGTCAGAGGTGGAATTCCCCCACCCCCAACACTTGATATATGGTCACCTTTCCCTTTGAACAGTGACTAAGGAGAGGTACATCCTGTAGGATGCTTGTATATGGTACCCAAACCCTATTCCCCCTCTAATAGTGGAAGTTTGTGAACATGTAAACAAGCCACGCTTTTCTGTTTATTCCAGGAAAAGATTTCCAGGGGAACAAACTCAAAGTTTCTCTCGCTCGGAAGAAGGCACCAATGAATAGCATGAGGGGCGGGATGACCCCACGTGAATCGCGTGGATTGCCTCCCCCACTGAGAGGAGGTAATGTTGGCCAGTCTGTATGAATGAGCTGAATTCCCCTGGAACCTTAGTGTGCAGACCCAAGAGAGTAGTGTACACTGAGCAATACCCTATGGTGTGGAGGTGACAAGGGTCTGTACTGGAATTAATTGACTTCTTACTTTTAGGCCCGGGGGGTCCTGGTGGTTCTGGCGGTCCAATGGGCCGGATGGGAGGCAGAGGTGGAGACAGGGGAGGCTTTGCCCCAAGAGGACCACGGGGTTCTAGAGGAAACCCTTCTGGAGGAAACGTCCAGCACCGAGCTGGAGACTGGCAGTGCCCCAACCCGTAAGTGTTTGCAAGTTTGCTGATCTGTTAGCATCTTGGTCCCCTGTAGTCCTGCATTTAAACCCCGATGCCGTCTCTTTTTACATGGTCTACCGCGTACCTGGCATTGCAGTCCACTCAGCTTTCATCTCCTGCAGAATGTCACAGCCCGATCATGTATCCAAACTGCCTGGGTACTGTTCAGTTAGGAAGTGGCTCATTTGGGGCCAGAACTTCTGGTAACAAAGTATGGTTCAGATTTTGAAAAATAAGCTGTTGAATGGACTGTAATGAAGAGCTGCTTGGGGGGTCTCCAAAAGAGTCTGAACTGAGCACAGCTGCATCAGTGATTCCATACTTCTCTTGCCTATATTGCACCTCTGCCCATATTAGAGATAGCAACATTATTTATTTGTACTGCAGTAGTGCCGTTGTGCTAGGTGCTGTATGAACACAACAAAAAGACAGTCCCTGTCCCAAAGAAGAGCTTACTTGGAGGAGCCACATCATTCAGCATAACTGATATGTTGCCATTCTTTTGTTCTGGCATGGCAGATCAGGCAGTGAAAAGAACTGTGTTATCCAGAAGTGGGGTGCAGATATTAACTAGTCAGTCCTCACAAACCATGAAGATGGAGCAATATGCGTTGGTTGATTTGCTCACTTACAGGCTCAGTATCAGAGTTGAGAATAAAATACTTACATTTGTCTCCTGTTCTGTGCTAGGACCATCCTCTCCTAGATCAGTCATAGGGACATTAAATTAACTTTTTTTTTTTTTTTTTTTAAGTCTTCACTAACTGAAGGTTCTGTTTAGGGGATGTGGAAACCAGAACTTTGCTTGGAGAACAGAGTGTAATCAATGCAAGGCTCCTAAACCAGAAGGCTTTCTTCCACCCCCCTTCCCACCTCCAGGTATGTACGTGGCACAGCTTTTATAGATGAGTTCAAGGTTATTCCCAGAGCATGGAAAATTAGTACTTTGCAAATGTGATTGACTTTGCTTATGCAATGTTCTCAAGGACTGTCTGTTTGCTATTCCTAGACAATTATTGGATAAATAATGCCCTCGTGGAGCTGTAGAGGCAGCAGTTTGTGGTACTGCTCTGCCTGAGATAACTTGCCCTCATTTTCCTGCTGCTTCTGTGACTCTTCTTGCCTTGCATCTATCGGCAGCAATCCAGTTTCTTAAGGCGCTGCCACTTTACATTGTTCCCAACCAAAATATCCTCTAAATAAGCCATCTGCCTCTCAAGCTTCCCCAATGGATCTCAGGGGAGCACAAAATGTTCAGTGGGACTTCTGGGAACATGCAGTTCATGCGGTGTGGTATTAGCCACCTGTGGCTGCCTCCAGCCCAGTGAGCGGCCTGATTTTGCTTCCAGGGCACCCGTGCTTTGTTCCCCAGCCTGTGCAATGTTGCCAGCATTTGTTTTTTGACAAGGGCCAGCAGTTTCGGGCAGAGTGAAAAGTAGGTTTTGGTCCCTGTAATTGGGTGGCTCCCCTCATCATGGTTCCTATGCCAGGCCTTAAGCCACCCACTGCCTCAAAGTTGCATGCACACATCTTTTACCGCTTCCATCTGAGTTTGGTGTTTTAATGTGAAAAGATTAAGTTTTCAGTCCTGGAAGTCTGTCTAGAGCAGACATGTTTTCACCCTATAGAGCCCTGGTTTCAAATATGTATGGTGACATTTTTCTGTGCCAGGTGGAGATCGTGGCAGAGGTGGCCCTGGTGGCATGAGAGGAGGAAGAGGAGGCCTCATGGATCGAGGTGGCCCTGGTGGAATGTTCAGAGGTGGACGTGGTGGAGATAGAGGTGGATTCAGAGGAGGCCGGGGTATGGATCGAGGTGGATTTGGAGGAGGAAGACGAGGAGGACCTGGGGGCCCACCTGGACCTCTTATGGAGCAAATGGGAGGCAGAGGTGGCAGGCGTGGAGGACCAGGAAAAATGGACAAGTATGTAGAACAAGCCGAGGAACCTGGCAATAGGCTAGGATGATTTAACAACTTCAAATAGGGTTTGGGGTTGGGGCGGAGAATGAAACAGGATCTGATGTGAGCAAAGGCAAATGAAGGAATAAAGGTCAGAAAGTTAATGGTGATAGGAACAAATAAACACTGAATAATAAAAATTATGATAGCCTCTTACTGACTTTTCTTGTACTAGGAGTGTGCATAGAAACATAGAAATGTTGGACTGGAAGGGACCTCCAGAGGTCATCTAGACCTTCCCTGGCAGGTGTTTGCCTAACCTGTTCTTAAAAACCTCCAGTGGTGGGGATTGTACACCACCCTCCCCCTTGGAAGCCTATTCTAGTACTTGAGTTAGAAAGTTTTTCTTAATATCTAACCTAAATCTCCCATGCTGCAGATTAAGCCCATTATTGTCTTCTGCCTTCAGTGGACAAGGAGAACAGTTGATCACGGTCCTCTTTATAACAGCCCTTAACATATTTGAAGACTGTCCCCTCAGCCTTCTTTTTCAAAGACTAAACATGCCCAGTTTTTAACCCTTCCTCTTAAGTCAAATTTATCATTTTCCTCCTCTGTCTAATGGAACAGCAGGGTGTGGATGAGGTAGCAATTGTCCCATGAGCTCTAACCAAATGAGGCTTTTTCTTTGCAGGGGTGAACATCGCCAGGAGCGGAGAGACCGGCCCTACTAGAAGCCGAAACCTGCAGAGTTGCATTTACTACCAGATTTATTTTTTAAACCAGAAAATGTTTTAAATTTATAATTCCATATTTATAATGTTGACCACAACATTATGATTATTCCTTGTCTGTACTTTAGTATTTTTCACCATTTGTGAGGAAACATTAAAACCAAGTTAAATGGTAGTGTGCTGAGTTTTTTTTCCTTTTAAACAAAATGGTTGTTTAACTAAAACTAAACCAATGAGAAACCATTGTTGTGAGCATGCTCAGTATCATTGTGTGCAAAACCAGGAGGAGAGCTAACTGTAACAATGTTAATGGTTGTGATGTTTTTTTAAAATAAAATTCCAAATGTTTATAAACTTAACACTTCTCAGCCTCTATTCAACAGCACTCTGAACATCTCCTCCTGGAGTCAGCATCGCAAACTCCAGCTCTGTGGGCTCTGCAGAAGAGGCAGTGGGTTGCACCAATGAGTTGTATGTACTATATGGCTTGTAATCCTTTGATATTGAATGTTGCATTGTAGGGGGGGAGCAGGGATTGAAATCTACCATGGAAAGATTGAACTAATCCTGAAGTGTATTTGGCAAGGCAGAGCAAGCACCTTAACCTTATACTGTAAAGTGTGGCTTATTGCATTCAGGGGATGGAATTGACCACACCATTTCAAATGATCCATTGGACCTCAGAATTGCATCCTGACTGTAAATAAAGACATATTGCTGGGTATTTCAGTGACTAGACTTTTTGTAAATAGCAGATGAACATCTTAAGTTCTCTGTGGTGATGGTTTTATTTGATGTATGCCATGCCCACCATCTTGGTATCTGAGTGTGGCTTAGTGCCCTGCTGAAAACATTCAGGACAAGGCAGTTCAGTGAGCAGAAATGCAGGACTGTATGAGCTTGAAGAGCAAATGAAATCACCTTGAGTAATAAACCTTCATCTGAAAGTAATACAGGCAGTGTGGTTTGAATGTTCAAGCAATGTTATCACACTGAAACAGCAGTTGTCCTATGTATACAGGATCTGAACAGGAAACACGGTTCAGTCTGCATTGTAACTAATTTATAACACAACCAATAGAATAAGCTCAAGTGTTGGTGTCTCATCTTCCATACCATGTGCATGTAACATATCAATAAGACAAAACATGCAGACTCAAAGGTAACAAAAAGGCTAGGAGCAAAACAAAGACCAGCTTATTGTACTTGTAGGGATTTTTCAGTGTACACACTAGTCATTGCCAGAATGCAGTTTCTGATGTGTAATGCAGTGTTCTTCAGACTTAGTTATTTCTGATCTTGCAGAGATGGGGCGTATATAAAAGCAAGACTGTGTGTGCCTAGCAGGAAATAGGAGTCAGCACTGGTGGAGAATCGGAGAGCATGTCACATAGCACTAGCCATAAGCACCAGGTTAGTTACATCAGCCCTGTGTGTTCCTATACCTGGCAAGCATCCAAGGGAGAATACAGATGCTATAACAAGTTGGTGTGAGTGACATACTCTCTTCTAACTCCTCCAGTGCCCAGCCTGGGGATAGTAGGGTGCTTTGTTGCTGGATAGAGCCATTTGTATTAGAGCTAGAACTATGACTACAACCATTTATGGTGATTAGAAATTCCATCTCCGTTTACAGAGTGGGAGTTTTAATTCAGGTGATTTAATTCAACTCAGGATTTACCAACTGTCTTGTCAACTGAGAGATTTCCTTGTATCAGGCTGTTAATGGTAGCGGCTCTTCTCCTTTGTGGAAGAGGTGACTGCATGTGTGTGAAGTGATCGCTACATAAACCATGTAACTTTGATAAAGTAGCAGAAATGGCCTTGCTGTTACACCATGACTAAGTCAGCTAATGCATGTGGCTGTGAAAGTGCAGTAGTGTACCCATGTAATCTCCCTGCTTGAGATTGTGAGCAGTGTTCTTTGGGGAAGGGAACATGCACTGGTTCTGGGACATTCAAAACTCCACTGGGATAAATAATTTCTAGGGTGTCTCCATGAGCACTTACTGCACAGCAAGATGGATTGCGATTCAACAGGGCTCCAGTGTGGGCCCTGCTGCGGTGTGCTAACATTCAAACTGCAGCTTCAGTGTGCAGCAGCAGGGTCCACACAGACAGTGCCCAGCACTCTGGAGCACTGTAGATTTACACCCCAGCTGGCTGTGCAGTAGATGCCCAAGTGTTTCGCTGCTCTAAAAGAGGTGAAACCAGTCCCTTTAATGCTTGGCAACAATTAACTCAGCTTCAGGCCTAGTGCCAGATCCCCCTGCAGCAGGTCAGGTAGCAGAGAGTCCGGCCCACAACAG
Source organism: Emydura macquarii macquarii (assembly GCF_026122565.2). Taxonomy (NCBI): domain Eukaryota; kingdom Metazoa; phylum Chordata; order Testudines; family Chelidae; genus Emydura; species Emydura macquarii. The sequence goes on along the minus strand of NW_027131391.1, from coordinate 10,171,167 downwards.
ATCCATCTGGAAGCTGGAGAGTCAAATTAACCCTTCCTAACAGGCATGGCTTGCAGATGATCTGGTAAGCATTGCAATAACCTCTGTGAACCATGGAGTCCACACTCCTTCCTTGTACTGTAATTCCCCTGCTTGTGTACACATGCGAACATTAGCTCTGGTTCTCATCAAGCTAGTGTGAGTATAGTGTAGCTGTGGTAGCACCGGTAGCGACAGTGGAGGCACAGCTGAGCCACGCTGAGTGCACAGCCAGCTGAAACCAGTGGGTACTGGGGCTAGGCTGCTATTTATGCTCATGCGAGCTAGTGTAAGTGTGTGTACATGAGATGTGGCCACAGTTGGGGCCAACATATCTGCCCTCCACAACTGATTGAAATGGTAGCCTTTCTGCAACATTTAACCTGGGACAGAGAACTTGTCCTATGCTATTACAGAGGCACTTTGTATCTGAACCTCTAAGGGTGAAGCGTGAATAAAGGAGTGATGGAGAGAGTAGGGTGACTTTTTTTAATCACGCTCAATTGCGTACATGGGTCGTCCCAAAAGCCCAACTTCCCAAACGGCTGCTTTCATTACAAGCACTGGGTGGCAAAGTTATCCAGGCAGAACAACTGCTTGCTTTCTGGTTCTAAATTCTAAATCTTTTAAATAGCCAGACATGAGAACGTCGGCGCTCAGGCACTTGTTCTAATTCATTTGTTCTCCACTGTGTCTTCAGTCCAGCATTCCCACATCTGGTTCAGTGCATGGAAGACACTTCCCTCCTCTGGCTTCAACTCTATTGCCTAAGACAACTTGATTGGATTCGGCAGTGTTGCCTGAGGCAGGCTGATATGTTAAATGTGATGTAAATTTGGCATAGCATGTAGGCCCGGTCTACACTTAAAAATGAGATCTCTATCACTCAGGATTGCAAAATTTTGTGTCCTGACCTGTAGGTCAATTTAACCGCTGGTGTAGACATAGCAAGGTCAATGAAAGAATTCCATCAACCTAACTACTGCCTCTGAAAGGTGAATCAGTGCAAAACCTCCTTCTGTCAATGTAGGAAGTATCTACACTGGTGTTCCAGCTGCAGTAGCATAGCCATGCGGCTGTTGTGTAGGCATACCCCTAGAAACATTAACATCTCTGGTAAGTCACAGAAGGATTAAGACTTTGCTTTTCAAAGAAGTCAGATCCACAACTCCCTCTGAACTGCAATAAAAGGTTGGTGCCTAACTCCCATAGGCTCATTAGAAAAGTACCAGCCTAAATTACTACCTAAATAGATAAAAACAACTTGAGTTCTTGAGCTCTGTAGCACTTTAAAGACTAAATAGGTATCTACTATAAAACCAATGTGCTGTGTTGTGAAGGTGCCTAAGAAGGGGTGCAGTGTATAGGCAAAACAGCAAAATGGACAGATTTTTCCTGGCCTTGCTTCTGCTGGTGCCAGCCTGTGCAGGAAAGGTTTTGTTGCTACTGGTTAATAATGGAAAAGCTGTGTCTGTCTATTGTAAACCAAACTAACCTGCAAACTTGGGGGCTGAGAGATGAATGGTAGCAAGAAGGGCTGTGCTGTGTTTTCCTGCAGGGACTGGCTTTAACAGAATGGGCCTCAGCAGCTGTTGCAACAGTGCGGAAGCTCAAAACTCTCAGCTCTGTATAATCATTGAGAGTTTGCATGTGTATTCATTGACTCTTTATTTCTCTTTGAAACACCATCTCTTGAACTCCAGCCCACCTCCTGCTACTGAGGAGCCTCAACCCAAGACACTCTTGGTAACAGCATCCCATTGCTATAGCACTCTTTGCTGGGCCTGCTATGGCACCTCTAGAAGAGCGTTGACACTATTGCGCTGTGCTGAGCCAGTATCTTGATGTCACAGCATGAGCCCCTGTAGCTAGCCCCGGTAGAGGAATTAGTGAGATACAGCTGAGTCAGAGAGCTAGTGTGAGACTAGTTAGGTTGAGGGGGGAATCCCTGAGGGTATAGCTAGCGATCTAAATATAGTACACACCAGGTGATCTACTTGCCCTTTGCCTGCAGCATACCTCCAGTCTTCAAAGACAAAGGGCCTGATTCTCCAAAGCCTGCGGTAGCCATTTATCTCTGTGCAAAGCAAGCTTGTAAAGAAACGTATCCTGACCTGTTTGATCAATGTGTATTGGCTAATGTTATCTAAGTAGATATTATATATTGTTAAGAAAATGGTAAAATGGAACTTTTCTGTTTTCTGTGTGTCTTGACAGCTTTCAACGATTGTAAAAATCAGAGTTGGTTTGTGTGTTATCTATAGTGGATTCTTGGTCTGTGTAGCTAACGGCGAAGCAAATAGACAGACGTGATTTGCTAGCCAGATGTAGGTCTTTCTAGGGAAGATAAAGACTGGCTGGGCAAAACTAGTCCACAAGTCCAAGGCCACAAGAAGCAGATAAGTAACACTAAGACAGCTGTTGTAAGAAATAATGAATACATTGTTTTAAAAAAAAAAAAAAAAGATGAGTTACCAATGCGCGTGTTAGCAGAATAAGTAAAACTGTATTAGAAAATATCTTTAGCCGGGAATGTTTCTAGAGGAGGTAGTTTTAATAATTGACACCGGCACCATGTTCCGAGTCAAGGAATAAAGGATGTGTGTTTAACAAAGTGGGCGACTTCACCAGATTGGAACCAGTAGGGATCTGCTGATGGCAGAAACACCCTCCCTATGCCTCAGGACTCGGTAATTGATCATTATGCTATCCTGCTCCAGCTGTTTTACTTACGCTCTGTACTTGATTAAGGCGCTAATATAGTGTCCTACAATATTCTTCTTAAAGCTTTACATTAATTAAGCTTAGTAACTGGTGTGGACAGTGCTTTTCACTCAAGCTTAAAATGCTAGGAAAGCCATGCCCACTAGTAGCTGTCTGTGGGCTAGCAGAAGGGATGAAATGATGGCATGCGCGCTCAAGGGGTTTGAAAGAAACTCCACAGAGCAGTGAGCAAGGGCAGGTAAGAACTGGTGATTGGGCGGGTTCTCACTAACCCAGATTCTCAGAGGTATACAGGTGCTTAATTCCCATGGAAAGATGGGTTTCACTGCCTCCCAGATAGGCTCCTATGGACTTCTGGGGGTCTAGCCTTAGTGTTTTGTACAGTTGTCTGTGCTACAGCTGTAACCAGAGGGATAGCAGGGTAAAAACCAGTTGTGTAGACTGGACCAAACTCTGCCCTGATGACCTCATCTAAAGACCTCAGATTGTCCCAGCCTTCACCTAGTTACCCGGCTATAGCTAGGTGCCACCTACTGCACAAGATGTACCAGTGATAAACGGATCCAGGGACAGCCATGGCGTGTTGTAACTAGGTCCTTGACTTGGGGGTTGTAAACATCTGAGCTGTAGTGTGTGTTGGGTGGGGTTGATCCATTAGATGATGGGGCCAATGCACGTATATAAGGGCCTGTGACTGCCCGTAGTGAACAGGAAGGGAGCAAATGGCAGGAGGATTATAGTGGCAATGGGAGGTGAGGGAGTGACTTATGGTAAGCCATGGAAAGCAAGTTGCATCTTGTTAGTGCTCTGGATTTGCCTTGAAGCTGGTAGGATGGGGTGGAAGGGGGGGTGCTGATCAGCACAGCTATAAAGCCCTGTGTACTGAATGTTCTGTCTACACAGCAAAGTACAGCTGTGTTTTAGTAACCAAGTCATGACGCTCCTCTGACCTGTTTACAGCCAACATGGCTGAGTAGTGTGTCACAACACAAATGTGCGTTGATGAGTTTGTACGACTGCACCTAGAACATAAGAATGGCCATACTGGGTCAGACCAAGGGTCCATCTAGCCCAGTGTCCTGTCTGCCAACTGTGGCCAATGCCAGGTGCTTCAGAGGGAATGAACAGAATGGCAATTGTTGAGTGGTCCATCCGTTGTCATCCAGTCCCAGCTTCTGACAGTCAGAGGCTTAGGGGCATCCAGAGCATGGGGTTGCGTCCCTGCCCATCTTGGCTAATAGCCATCGATGGATCTATCCTCCATGAACTTACCTAATTCTTTTTATAATCTGGTTACACTTTTGGCCTTCACAACATCCCCTGGCAAGAAGTTCCATAAGTTGTGCGTTGTTTGAAGAAGAACTTCCTTTTGTTTGTTTTAAACCTGCTGCTTATTAATTTCATTGGGTGGCCCTGGTTCTTGTGTGCCATGAAGGGGTAAATAACACTTCCTGATTCACTTTCTCTGCACCAGTTATGATTTTATAACCTTTATCATATTCCCCCTTAGTCATCTCTGTTCTAAAATGAGTAGTCCTAGTCTTGTTCATCTCTTCTCATATGGAAGCTGCTGTTCTTCAAGTGCTTGGTCATGTCCATTCAGAATTAGGTGTGTGCACGCCACATGCACCGGTGCTGGAAATTTTTCTCCTAGTGGTATCCATAGGGTTGGGTCTAGCACCTTCTGCAGCGGTGCGCTTATATATAGGGTGCTGCCGGCCTCCCTCCCTCTCGGTTCCTTCTTGCTGCCTGTGACGGTGCTGGAACGCTCTCTTGCTCCTGCAAGTTACAGTGTTCCTGGTGGTTCTTTGATTTATCTAGTGTGTATAGTTGTTTCAGTGTTTATTACCTACTAGTTACTAGCTGAGTAGTTAGTTCTTTACCCAGGGTCGAGGCATGCCCTGGCCCCAGGTTTTAAACCCTGCACTTGGTGCAAGAAGCCTATGCCATTGAGCGACCTGCACCAGAGCTGTTTGAAGTGCCTGGGGGAAGCCCACCTTTGCGAGATGTGTAAGATCTGTAAAGCGTTTCGCTCTTGAACCAAGAAGGAGCGGGACATCGGCACTCAGACCGGCGTTGGAGCCACGATCAGACTCGGCACCCAGTACTGCAGCATCGACTAGAAGTGCTCCCCCAGTGTCGGTGGCTGCACGCATCACTCTACATCGCCGGCCCCGAAAAAGAGAGAGATGCATGCCAAGAAAGAGCCAAAGTCGGCTAAGAAGAGCTCAGGCACCGTGGGGAAAGCTGATTCGGCCCCGAGAACGCCTCTGCCCGTGAGGGCGTCAAGCCTGACTCCGGTGCCACCGCCAACTCCTGGGAGTGGCAGAGGCCCACACCATTTACTGGTCCCTTCTACACCCGAGGCTTTCCAGGCAATGAAGGACCTCTTGGCCTTGCCAGTGCTGCTTACACCACAGGAGGCTAGAGCAGGGCACTGAAGCTCAGATACCCAGGCCAGGGGCCAGTCGAAAGGGAAGCCAGTACTGATTCCATCACAGCTCCTCCCTTCCACGCCAGTTTCACAGCAGTCACCAGAATCCTGGCACCGCTTCCCGGGATCGCATCGGCCTAGGTCAGGGTCACCGGATGCCAGGCACTGGTCACTGGAACATCGGGACCAGTCTGAAGAATGCCAGCGTCGATCTCCAAAACGCCGGCACTCCCCGAGCCCCTGGCACCGCTTCGTGAGCCCCTGCAGAGAATCTCTGGAGCCCCAGCACCGCGAAAGTCCTTACAAGAAGCTCAAGAACAAGATGTGGCCAAGGCATGAACAACACCTGGGTTCTCGGCTCCGCTGTCCGTCGCTGGAGTCCACGCACTTAAGACACAGCATAGAGAAGCGCACGACGTGGGCACCCCCTTGGTCACCAGCATTTAGCTCCTCAGACTTGGGAGAGGAAGTGGTCGCCCCCCAAAAAGGGAAGCCCCCAAGCAGCCTGCCATGCTGAGTAGATGGGGGGGGGGGAGGGAGAGCATTTGTTATATTGTTTGACATCAGTGTGTCAAAATCATATTCATTTATTTGAGCTATGCCATGTCAGGTAGTGGTAGGAAGGGTATAATACGCTAAGTAAGATGATGATACTTACGTTCATGTGTGAGGTGTGAAATGGAAGTTATATGATATATCTGTATTTCGAAGTGTGCTGTCGGAGTGGCATCTCAGACAGGATGGCTGCAGAACAATAGCCTGCTTAACGGCGTGTGTACTCATTCAGGACATGCGTAGAGCCGCTACGTGGTCCTCGATGCATATGTTTACGTCCCACTGTGCCATGACGCAGCAAGCGCGGGACGACACTGGGTTTGGCGGAGCAGTGCTGCAAGCATCACGTCTCTGAAGACCTGCCTGCCTCCGGAGGCGCTGCTGGTAAGTCACCGAATTCTGAATGGACACGCGGGAGCACCCGCAGAGGAAAGAACCGTTACTTACCCGCTAACTCTTGTTCTTCGAGATGTTGCTCACGTCCACCCCACACCCCACCCTCTGTTGGAGTGCTGGCAGCGCCCTATATACGAGCACGTATGCATGCCGCTGCAGATCCCACTACGGGAAACATTTCTGGCATTGGTGCATGCGGCGCGTACACGCCTAATTCTGAATGGACACGAGCAACATCTCGAAGAACAGCAGTTACACGGTGAGTAACCGTTCTTCCATCCCCTTGTTGGGCCGGGATCAATTCACATACCCACAGCGGGGCAGCCAGTAACCGAACCAGCGAAGACTAGGATTCAGTCTCTTCAGTGCAAAGCTTTTTACTGGAAAGCAGGCATCCCAGACAAACAGAAAGGACTATACAGTGTCTGTCCTTAATACGCCTCGATTCCCCAAGCACAAACCCTCAGGAACTACGCTGGCCCCACATAATATCCTGATTAGCGAACAAAGCAGGTGTAGATACCAATCTAGATGGAGACTGTTTTCTTCCTTCTTTTGGTTCCTTTAGATCAGGGGTGGGGAACCTTTTTGTTGCCAAGGGCCTGATGGTGGCCCTGGTGGCGGGCGGGGATTCGGCGGCAGGGGGGGGATTCGGCGGCGGCACAGTTACGTGTGGGGCGGTACCTGCCGCCGAATGCCGCCGCCGTTTCCGCCTTTTCGGCGGCGCGGTTTTACAGTGTCCACAGGGTTCCGTGGGGCAGTAACCGCCTCCGGACTCCCCCCGCCGCCGAAAATGGGCAGACGGCGGCAGGGTTTCGGCGGCAGGGTTTCGGCGGCGCACACTTCCCGCCCGCCCGCGGGCCGGATCAAGTTCTTTCGCGGGCCGGATCCGGCCCGTGGGCCGGAGGTTCCCCACCCCTGCTTTAGATGCTTGCTCTGTTTTCTGACTTGTAGCAGGCTCTTGGCTACTCTGACTTTGGTTCTAAAGTCCCTCTTCAGATGTTAATTGGGATCTCTCTCTCTCTCTCTCTCTCTCTCTCTCTAAATATATATATAATATGGCATGTGATATTCCCCAGTATTTATACCCTTCTCCCAGAGGAGTCACACGTCCGCAAAATATGCTCTGCTAGCACGTATTTAGCATATCATGATTCTTTGACTTGTTTTTCTAATTCATTGTATTAGGGATAACGGATTGGCTGACATGTACACACTGTCAAATACTCACCCGGGCACCTGATCTTCTGCTGTTCTGCAGGGTCACTTGACCCAGGTCAGTTAGGCCCAGATTCACCATTACACACACCCAGGTGTTTACACTAGGTGAACTGGCCATTGGCTGGCCATGGTCGTCGGTCTGTCACACCAGCACAGCTACACACACAGGGCCTGGATAAACATTCATGGCTTACATCAGAGCCAAGTGCAAGTTCTGTGCTCTGCGTGACTTGCCGTACACTCTGTCTGACACTATGCGACCTTGCTCTCACAACCCTTTAGCAGGCAGACTTACCCGGCTTTCCTAGACTTCTGTCAAGCAGAGTGATTTATAGTAACCCCGGCACCCTTGTCTTTGTGTTGCCCTTCTCTGTGCCTATTTCCAATTCTTAAATTGTGTATCTTTTCTGAGATGGGGCAGCCAGAGCTGCATGCAGTATTCCAGTGTGGGTGTACCATGGGTTTACACAGTGCCATATTTTGTCTTATTTCCTATCCCTTTCCTAATGGCTGACAGGCTGGTAGCTTTTTTGACTGCTGCTGCCCATTGAGCAGATGTTTTCAGAGAACCCTCCACAAGATAGTTGTGACTCCAAGATCTTTCTCGAGTGGCAACAGCTAACTTAGAGCCCATCATTTTGTGTCTATAGTTGGGATTATGTTTTCCAATGTGCATTGCTTTGCACTTATAGACATTGAATGTCATCTGCCATTTGTTGCCCAATGACCCGGTTTTGTGAGATCCCTTGTAACCCTTTGCAGCCAGGTTTGGACTTAACCATCTTGAGTAATTCTGTGTTGTCTGCAAATTTTGTCACCTCACTATTGACCCTTCTCCCCTGCCATGCTACATACAGATGTTTGCATTGGTGCATTCGAGGTAGCTACCCCATAGCGCCTCATCAGGGAGGGGTGTGCTCAGAGGCCGTGCCCTCAGAGCGGCACAGAGTGGGACGTTAGTGGTGTGCAGGAGAGAGGTGAAGGGCGTGGCACCGTGTATGAGTTCTCGCCCTCTGCCCTAGCCCCTTGTCTTCATCCAGGCAAAGTAAGGTGAGCTGCAAACGTTGGGCTTGGGTTGCTCGGTTGCTCTGTTCAGGTACATAGTCCTAGTCTGCTGCCAGGAGAGGGGCATGAAATGGTTGAACAGACAGAGGAAAATCCAGGCGATTGTCAATTCGTTTGTCTGGTTGTATGTGTGACCCGTCTGCCAGACCGAGTCGGCAGCAGCAAGGGCCGGGTTCTATGTCCAGGGGTCCCTGTCAATGATACAGCACCAAACTGGCTCGAGCCCCCACCCAGTCACCTGGGAAATCACACACTATCCCCTGGGCGCCCCCAAGGGTGACACTTCCCCTCTCGCAAGCACAGAGTGAGTGTAGAAAGAAACCTTTTAATAGCAAAAGAGAGGTAACAGCACTGGTTTGGGAAAGCAGTGCAAACAGAGTTCATGAACTCAGAGCCAAACCTCTCCCAGAGTACAGGGCGTGTCCTTCGCCTCCCCCTTCCTTCCTCCCCTGGACTGACCCTCGTAGTTGCAATATCCACCTCTTGGGGGTGACTCCACCCCCTTTGCCGCTTCTGTCCGACACAGGCTTCACCAGGCCCCCTCTGCTGCTGTCTCCTACCGCCTTCGGGCCTTGCTGGCCTTCCCCGACGACTGGCAGCAACCACGCCTGTTTCCCACCGACCGCTGGCACCGACTACACCTGGCTTCTGCTGACTGCACCGGGCTGGCACCGACTGTGCCGGCCCCTCTGCCAACCACTGACCGCACCAGGCTGGCACTGACTGTGCCAGCCTTTCCGCCGACTGCACCGGCACTGACTGTGCCGGCCTCTCTGCCAACCACTGACCGCACCAGGCTGGCACCGACTGTGCCAGCCTTTCCGCCGACTGCACCGGCACTGACTGTGCCGGCCTCTCTGCCAACCCCACCAGGCTGTGCCAGCCTCCCCCCAGAGTTGCCTGGTGCTCACTCAGCTCTGTTAGTTGTCAGGCAAGGTTTCCCAGATCCTCTAGCGGTTCAGCTCTCCGTGATTTCAGCGCATGGTAAACCTTCTGCTGACACACAGCCAATGTCCCTGCTCTCAAGAAACAAAAGACTCCGAGATGAGTCACTAATTCTACCTTTTAACAACAGGAAGAGAGAGAGTCACTCCCTGCCGGAGGGCAGCCCTTTGTCAGTGCAGTCCCAATAGGAGACTGCTCCACCTCCCGCCGTTTCCAGGCTGAAACATCTGTCCGCCACCCTTGTGCAGCTCGGTTTAGTTTAGGTGCAGAGTCTCTCATACCAGATGAAGCACAGTTCTGCTGACATCTGTTCATACAATCGAAGGACACAGTTCATTACCCCAGCAGTTAACACAAAGTGGGGTGTAGCCCAAAACCAGCCCTGCCAACCATTCCCCATTGTGCTCAGCTCCGAGGTAAGTTACGCTAAATACTTCCTTGTACTCATGCAGAGACAACGCCCATGCAGATAAAGTGCCCCCCTTCCAGCTGCTGAGCAGGGAGCGTGCCACTCAGACCCGGCTTACGTAGACACTCTACTTTTCAGCTGCAGTTGGCCCTGTAAAGCCAAAGCTCGCTTCTGCTAGGGCGCACTGGTGCTAGCTGCTCTCCTGGCTTCCTGCGGGGAGAATGGAGCGCAGGAGCCGGTTTGCTGTCAACTCTTCAGAGAGGACAAAGTGCTCGGCTCGCTAAAGACAGCTAACAAGGCGTGCAGGTGCTTTTCCATGGAAGAAGTGAGTTTAGCTGCTGCAGGGATCTCCTGCAGTCAGGAAGGGGGGGCCCAGTGCTCTGCTAAGAAGTGGTCCCTACTGGGAAAAAAGTTTGAGATCCTCTAAACTTAAGATAGATAGGTTGGCTCCGGTGGCATATGGGTCTCCAGCGCCCGGGGGCCAAGCCTACATTTGCACCCCCCAGGCCTAACACCCCCCCCCCCCCAAATGCAGGGCAGGAGGGTTCCTGGCGCCGACTCCCAGCTGCCCCCGGGAGGAGGGGTCAGTACCTATGTGGAGAGGGGCACAAATGCAGGCTTGGTTCCATTCCCCCCTCCCCCCCTGCACTTACCCACTGCGTGGCATCCACCTCTCCCACTGCAGCCCTGCAGAATGGGGCAGCCCCACCACCCCCAGCCGGGAGGGGGGCACCGGGCCAGCCCTTCACAATGCATGGGGGGAGGCGGTGCTGAGGGGTGGCCCTCCGAGCCTCCTGCGTCCCCCACCTCCTGTGCATGGTGAAGGGCGGGGCCGGAGCCCCTTACCCCTCCCCCCGCAGGCTAGCACCCAGGGGCCTGGTCTCCCCTGCCCCCCCTTGGTACGCCACTGGCTGGCTCCTTAAAAGCAAGACTTCTTCTGGGGAAGGTCTGTGGGGCTGGGAAAGTGCTAACGTTAGGAATCGGAACAATGGGGTTCCCTTGCTAGAGAGACCAGTTGCTTCTGCCCCGCCCCCGTGTCTGTTGCAGCCTGGCCTCAGGACGGAGTCTGGTCTAGAGGTACCAAAATGGACTATGCCTGGGAGCTCTTCATGCGTCCCCAGCCATATCGGAGTCTCTTTCCAGAGAAGCATGCTGGGTTTGGGGCAGAAGATCAAATCCAGGTGTCACCTGACATTGGTTCCTGTGATATGCCAGGAAATTCCTGACTGACTCAGTCCCTACTTCTAGCTGTTTACTGTCTTTTCCTGGCAGTGCTTAACCTAACTCCCAGGTGAAATCCTTAGGGCGGGCCTTATCTTCCCCTAGGAGAGCTGGGAGTGATCAAGCAGCAACGCTAGAAACAACCCAAATTCAGGAAGCCCCCTCGGACATTAGACAGACGGGTGAGAGGATGGTGTGATGGCTAAGGTACAGGGCAAGGTGTCAGGACTCCTGGGTTCTATTCCCAGCTCTGTACCAGCCATCCTCTAAGTCAGCAGTTCTCAACCTGTGGTACGCGTACCCCTGGGGGTATGTGAGACACAGGCAGGGGTACCCAGGGAAAAACTGAGTGAAGGGGAGGCAGGTAGCAGCTGCTGACTTCAGGGGAAGCCGGGCGGCAGAAGCTCACTTCCCACCCGGTCCCAGCTCCTAGTAGGGAAGTGAGTGGCAGCCGCCAGCTTCCTGCCAGGTCCCAGCTCTGAGGTGGGAGGCAGGCGGCAGCCGCTACCTTCTGGGAAAGGTGGGCAGCAGCCCCCTGCTTCCCTCCCAGTCCCACTCCCAGGTGGGAGCCGGTGCCAGACTCCTGAGTCTCGCAAGCTGGGCTCGCAGCTGGGTGCCAGCCAGTCACACCCTGGCTCCGAGCCAAGGGACAGCCTCCAGCACCCCGGCTTGAAGACTGGCACGAAAGCCTCCTCTGCCCGAGCTCGGATTGGGTGGCAGTCGCCCACCTCCCGGGCTGGCAGCCAGGGGCAGCCGCCTGCAACTTGCCCAGGTGGCAGCTCCCCTCCCTGCTCAAAGCCCAGTGCCCAGAAAACGTGTCAATTCCACTGCTCTAGCTGGGCAGTGACATTGACAGCTGTGACAGCCCCAGATGTCACCAGTTACCCTCTTCTCCTGTCTCTCTCTCTCTCTCTCTCACCTTCCTCCTCTCAAATCTATGGCATAAAATATGGCGCAGCGCTTTATATTCCCCAGCATTGGCATCCCGCTCAAAGCCTGCTAGCTTGGCCAACATCACCTCTAGCCCAGCTACATATTGAGTTGTGCACCCCCGGTGTAAAGGTGGTACCCGACCCACACTAGATCTGACATCCGTCACATCACGGCCTGGTATACTCAGCCCTGCTTCCAGCGTGTGGCTCACATTAGTCTGTAATATAAAATCCCGTGGAAAATGGAGTGTTGGGGACTTATTACAATTTTCAGAAGTTAGGGGGGACTTGCTACTTAGAGCAGTGTTTCTCAACCTTTTAAGTCCTTGGCCAAGTCACCTGATCTCTCTGTGCTTGTTTCCTCATCTAAAAAATGTCCATAGAAGGCGTGCGCCTCACAGAGGGGCTGTGGTGCTGAATTCGTGAACAAAAAGCTGTTTAGGATTCTGAGGCTACATCTACCTTACACACCACGGGCAGCGGTGGGTGGAGAACGTGCAGCTACATGCCGCAGTGTAAAGCAGGCCCCATCCATACTGTGGCATGTAGCTACATGTGGCAGCAGGGAAAGGGGGGAGGCAGCCCCCTACGAAAATCTTCAACAGGTCCCTGCTGCCGGAGCCTTTCACCATGGCAAGGAAAGATGCTGGCAGGGGACAGCAGTGGGTCACTAGACTGTTAAAAATAGCAACAGAGACAGGGAGGCCTGGCTGGGTTGAGTGGAAAGCTGTGTAGGGTATGCACAGAATACGGACCCTGGACTTCAGGAAAGCAGCCTTTGACTCCCTCAGGGAGCTGATGGGCAGGATCCCCTGGGAGGCTAATCCGAGGAGGAAAGGAATCCAGGGGAGCTGCTGTATTTTGAAGAAACCTTATTGAGGGCGCAGGAATAAACCATCCCGATGTGCAGAAAGAATAGCAAATATGGCAGGTGACCAGCTTGGCTTAACACAGAAATCTTCAGTGAGTTTAAACACAAAAAGGAAGCTTACAAGAAGTGGCAGCTGGGACAGATGATTAGGGAGGAGTAAAAAATGCTGCTCGAGCATGCAGGAAGGCCAAATCACAATTGGCGTTGCAGCTAGCAAGCGATGTGAAGGGTAACAAGAAGGGTTTCTACAGGCATGTTAGTAACAAGAAGGTGGTCCGGGAAAGTGTGGGCCCCTTACAGAATGGGGGAGGCAACTTAGTGACAGATGATGTGGAAAAAGCTGAAGTAGTCAATGCTTTTTTTGCCTCTGTCTTCCCAGACAAGATCAGCTCCTGACTACTGCACTAGTCAGCACAGAATGGGGAGGAGGTGAGCAGCCCTCAGTGCTGAAAGAACAGGTTCAGGACTATTTAGAAAGGCTGGACATGCACAAGTCCATGGGGCTGGATGCAATGCGTCCGAGGGTGCTGAGGGAGTTGGCTGATGTGATTGCAGAGGAGGTCCCTGAGGAATGGAAAAAGGCAGATATAGTGCCCATCTTCAAAAAAGGGAAGGAGGAGGATCCGGGGAACTACAGACCGGTCAGCCTCACCTCAGTCCCCAGAAAATCATGGAGCAGGGCCTCAAGGAACCATTTTGAGGCGATTGAAGGAGAGGAAGATGATCGGGAACAGTCAGCATGGATTCACCAAGGGCAAGTCATGTCTGACCAATCTGATTGCCTTCTATGATGAGGTGACTGGCTCTGTGGATGTAGGGAAAGTGGTGGACGTGATATACCTTGATTTTAGCAAAGCTTTTGATACGGTCTCCCACAGTGTTCTTATCAGCAAGTTGAAGTCTGGGTTGGATGAATGGACACTGGTCTCAGGGGCAGAGCTCAATGGCTCCATGTCTAGCTGGCAGCCGGTCACAAGCGGAGTGCCCCAGGGGCTGGTACTGGGACTGGTTTTGTTCAACATCTTCATCAATGATCTGGAGGATGGGATAGATTGCACCCTCAGCAAGTTTGCAGATGACACTAAACTGGGGGGAGTGGTAGGTACACTGGGGGGTAGGGATAGGATACAGAGTGACCTAGACAAACTGGAGGATTGAGCCAAAAGAAATCTGCTGAGGTTCAGCAAGGACAAGTGCAAAGTCCTGCACTTAGAACAGAAGAATCCCATGCACAGCTACAGGCTGGGGACTGACGAGCTAGTCAGCAGTTCTGCAGAAAAGGACCTGGGGGTACAAGAAGCTGGATATGAGTCAGCAGTGTGCCCTTATTGCCCAGAAGGCGAACGGCATATTGGGCTGCATTAGTAGGAGCATTGCCAGCAGATCAAGGGAAGTGATTATTTCCCTCTATTCGGCATTGGTGAGGCCGCATTTGGAGTATTGTGTCCAGTTATGGGCCCCCCACTACAAAAAGGATGTGGACAAATTGTGGAGGGCAACAAAAATGATTAGGGGGCTGGGGCACAAGACTTATGAGGAGAAGCTGAGGGAACCGGGCATATTTAGTCTGCCGAAGAGAAGAGTGAGGAGGGATTTGATAGCAGCCTTTAACTAGCTGAAGGGGGTTCCAGGGAGGATGGAGCTAAGCTGTTTTCAGTGGTGGCAGATGACAGAACTAGGTGCAACGGTCTCAAGTTGCAGTGGGGGAGGTCTAGGTTGGATATTAGGAAAAAGTTTTTCACTAGGCGGGTGGTGAAGCACTGGAATGGGTTACCTAGGGAGGTGGTGGAATCTCCATCTTTAGAGGTTTTTAAGCTGCGTCTTGACAAAACCCTGGCTGGGATTATTTAGCTGAGGTTAGTCCTGCTCTGAGCAGGGGGTTGGACTAGATACCTCCTGAGGTCCCTTCCAACTCTGAGTCTCTCTGGTGCATTAGAGATTCTAAATTATTCACTGAACAATTCTGGCTCATCATCTTCCCTCAGTCGCTCGTCGCTGGCAGCTTGTTGTGGGGTTCGACAGTCGCAGTCTGAGCTGTGTGGATTGGATGCTGGTGTCACTGGCTAGTTTCCAATCATTCCTTACCTGGATGCACGTAGCAACTCTTGGAATCAGGGCAAATCGTTCCAAAGGTGGGGTGCGCTGACTGGGTAAAATACGCTTCCATCAAGGGGGCTAACAGAGGCTGCTGCACCACTGTTCAGGGCAGTATGGACTAGAGGTTTGGCCACTCAGGTGGGCTGTGAGCAATCTGGGTTCTGGTCCCGGCTCTGCTATTAGCCTGCTGGGTGGGCCTAGGCAAGTCACTTCCCTGCTGTGTGCCTCAGCGTCCCCATCTGTGCAATGGAGATAATGAGGCTGTACTCCTTTGTGAAGCTATTTATAAGGTATTATCTAAGCCCTAGCCTCCTTCTGCACAGGAGTGAATTCGTCTCCAGGAATATTCCCCAATATTGGCTTAAACCAATGCTCCTCCCAGGAAACTCACTTGCTAGGATATTAATGAGAGTGAGTCCTGGCCGGGTACAAACAAAGCAGAAGCAAATTCATTACAAAGGTGTATGGATGTTGGCTGGCTGTTTTGGGTCAGTCTTTGTCCAGCTCAGAGGCCGACTCTGCATCAAACCCCCGACAAGTACTAACATACAGAACCATTTTGCCTGCTTCAAGCGTAGCTTGGGAAATGACTGAAACTAGGCAGACAGATGAGACCTCGTCATTGATTCCACGACTCATCCTTCAGCCATGAGTCCACTCGGGCAGACCTTCTTGCCTGCTCCCAGGTGGTTTGGGGCCTTGGTAGTGATTTCCTGCTCTCGGGTGCGTGGGCTGTGGGGATGGGTGGATGGAGCTGTCAGCATTTTAGGCACCGTCTTGTGCCCAGAACATAGGCTTGGCAGAATTCAATGTTTTAAAAATATCATTTTGATGGATAATAGTTTATTTTTAAAGCAATTTTTAAAGATTTTTGTCAATTTAAATTTTCACAGTTGTGCAAAATTATAGATTCCCCCCTCAAACATTTTTTTTTCTTGATTTAAATGTTCACACTTGTGGGACATTATGGAGGGTCTGACAATAATTATTTAATGACAGTAGGTGCTAAGTTTCAAAAAGGAATGGGTTAGAACTCTTGTCAGAAACTGTCTCCATCACACGGCGAAATATACAGAATAAATAGTATTCCATCAGCTGGAGCTCAAGCAGCGCTCTGCTCTGCCGACGTGTACGTTTCAGTTGTAATGGGTGACGCTGTGCATTTCCCTCGGTTTGTGCACGTACCGTGAACGCGACCTTTTCACAGGGGAAAACATCTAACTCTGGCTATCCAGCGGGGTGGCCACAAGGCTGCTAGTGCATGTGAGAGCAGGGACGGGACGTGTTACAGCAAATGTCATCCAAGGATGTTATGTAGGGAGGGGGGAAATCAGGGCACTCAAGCATCAGCTGTGGCAAAGGTCCCCTCCCCCTCCCATTCATTTACATCTCCCCTAGCCATGGGGTTCTGAAGCTGGGCTGGGTTGGAGGTGATCTCCTCTTAGGAGTGAAGGAAGACCTATGTCATTGTAAAGGGAATCCCCCTAGTTTGCTTTATGGGTTTGATCTATAACCTCCGTGTCAAGGCCTAGCAATGCCAGCCAGGTGACGGGCAGGCCCAAACCCTGATGGTTTTATTTTCTGGTAGAGGAGACTCACTCCTGTGTTTAATGTACAAACACAAGGTTAAAGCCAGCAGAGCTCACATCCCTACCACTGAGCACCCCTGACACCCCAGGCATGGGGGCTAACTGGCGGCTAATGCTGGAAGAATCTTCAACAAAAAGATATACAAAATAGTGGGGTGTAAGTTAGCTATCACCACTCACGAAAGATCTGAGTCATTGTGGAGAGTTCTCTGAAGACATCCACAGTGTGCAGCAGCAGCCAAAAATGCTAGCCGAACGTTGGGAATCATTAGGACAGGGATAGATAAGAGGACAGGGATTTGGAAATACCATCTTGCCTCGTTATAATCCTGGGTACACCCACATCTTGAATACTGCATGCAGAGCTGGTCGCCCCATCTCAGAAACACTATATTGGAATTGGAAAAGGTACAGAAAAGGGCAACTAAAATGACTAAGGGTGTGGAAAAGTTTCCATACGAGGAGAGATTAATAAGACGAACTTTTCAGCTTGGAAAAGTGACAACTGCAGGGGGATATAACAAAGGTCTAATCATGACTGGTGTGGAGAAAGTGAATAGGGAAGTGTTATTTACTTCTCTTAACACAAGAAGTAGGGGTCACCCAATGAAATGAATAAGCAGCAGGTTTAAAATGAATACAAGGAAGTATTTCTTCACCCAACACACACACAACCTGTGGAACTCCTTGCCAGAGGATGTTGTGAAGGCCAAGACTATAACAGGGTTTGCAAAAGAACTAGATAAGTTCATGGAGGATAGGTCCATCCATGGCTAGTATCCAGGACAGGCAGGGGTTGCTGTTTGCCAGAGGTTGGAAATGGCCAACAGGATGATCACTTGATGATTATCTGGTCTGTTCATTCCCTCTGTAGCACTTGGCATTGGCCACAATTGGGAGACAGGATACTGGGCTAGACCAGCCATTGGTCTGACCCAGTGTGGCCGTTCTTATGTAATCCTGGTGTATTTTCAAATCCACTCAGCAGCACCCAGGCACTCCGTCACTCCAGGGTGGAAAATTCCTTCCCTCTGCCTGTGCAGGCTGGCCGGTGTTTGCCTAGATCATCTTTTGTACAGACCATTGAAACAGCTTGAAATCTCCACTCCAGCTGCACCAATGTGCTTGGCTTAATGACCAGGAGGTGGCAGCAGCTCCCAGCCCATGGGCCCTTCCTCCTCCTGGCTGAAAGTAAACCCTGCTTTAACTTTAACTCTTGGCTCTGCAGAACTGCAAACCAGAGCTGCCTTTCCCTGTCAATTTCTAGCCAGGCCTTTGTTTCCAACTCTACCAGCGCCCAGCCTCCTATCCTGCACCCAAGGGCCCAGCGATCTGTGAAGCAGTGGTGCTGGCAGGCCTGGTGTTCCCCCTTAGTCACATTGCTGGTGGTGGGACCCCAGAGTGTGAAAGCGTCTTCCCTGTTGCTGAAAGGGAGGACGGTCTAATGGCTGTGGTACTGGGCTGGCACACGGGAGAGGCGGCTGCAGTTCCTGGCTCAGCCAAGGCTCCTGGGACAAGTCCTCGTTAAAGGAACAGGGGACACAGGTAACAATAAACCTTGGGCCCGCCCATCGTAGTTCTCTACAAAGCTGCGAGGTTGTTATTGTTATCCTCCTTTGAAGATGGGGGAAACTGAGGCATATGAGGGTACAGAGCCACATTTTTGGGGGTGAGTGAGTCAGTTTCAGGGATGCCACTGGGTGTAAGCTTCCATTGGCCTCCCGTGTGGGGGGGGAGGGGGACATACTTAGAGCTTCTGAGAGTCAGGCTCCAGGTTCTCCCCCCAGATTACCAGCCCCTTTTGAAAGCATTAGCCTGAGATTACTCAGCAAGCAGCACCCAGGAGTCCTTATGCTGCCCCTTGCTCCGTTCACTAGGCAAGACAGCCTCTCCGAGATGCTACTTCAAACAACCGCCTGCTTCGAGAACGCAGCTTCTCTCTTCTTTTCAAAAACTCCCACCTGATTCTTCGTTTCAAACATCGGCTCCTTCCTGCAAACTGCCGTGCATTTCTTGGTGCAGCTGCCCGGGGCTTTAAAGATGGACTTGACAATGAGGTCATGACTCAGCCACTGACAAATACTGGCCTAGCTAGCTGTGTCACAGGCAGGAAGAATGAGATCATTTAATGTCTTAAAGACACAGCTTCTCTATGTCCAAAACCAACCTTTGCAAAGCACTCCGAGAGCACAGCCGAGAGGAGGCCCTGCATGGCAGACTCCCACCAGCTCAAAACCGATGCTTCGCTCGGCCCGTCCTTACCGAACCTGGCTGCTGCGGGTACAGACGCCGTCTGGACACTGATATTTCAGTGACAATTGTTTTACTTTTGTTTTTCTTTTTTAAACTGGAAGAGAAACTGCAAAGAACGTGCGCGTTTCAGCGCCAGTTCTGCACCTGCACCACTGTTGGACTATATTGTGCTCACAGTGGTCTAGCTACTGACACAGAACACTTCAGCAGCGCCTCTCCTCTGCAGACCTCGGAGCGCATCACAAAGCCACATGTCATTGTGCCCATTGTACAGACAGGGACGCTGAGGCACTAGGTCACCCCATGAGTCTCCAGCAGAACTGAAAATAAAACCCAGGTGTCCTGGCTCTAGTCTGCTGCATGTATTGCTTTCCTCTCCAGACCTCAAGGTGCCCTAGAAAAGTCCCCGGGCCCATCCAACAGACTACCCGTAGGCACAGCTGGAGCAGTTTGCAGACAGGAGTTTGTGCCCTCGCCCCTGAGCCACGCTGCCTTCTCTGGTAGCCCCAGAACGGATCTCACCTGGCTGCTGTCTGTCCATGGCACCGCCCCCGGGTTATCGCCTGCCACCCACCCTCCTGCCACCCACTGACAATTCCTCTCCCCAGATCTCTGCCGAGGCACAAAAACGAACCTCCCGGCCACCTCCGGGGCCTCGTCGTTGTGCAGTCGCCAAACAAGCAGTGGCGGGGCCCGGGCGGGAAGGGAATCGCTGAAGAACTAATGGAGCGCTGTCGCTTTAATAGTGGGTGCGATCGCTCGCCAGCCCGGCCTGGGCCGGGGCCAGGGCCGGCTCCAGATCCCGGGGGAGGAGCTGGGCGGTTCGCCTGCCTCTTGGCTGCAGTCGGCGGCGGGCACTGGGCAGAGGGAAGCTGGGTGGGGAGTTTCCAGGGCGATCGGAACCGAAACACGTCCCGCGGGGAACAGCCGCGAACTCCCGGCCCGCCCCGCCCCGCCCCGCCGGCTGGGACACGCCGCAGCCCGGAGACAGCCCGGCTCACCCGACCGGGCTTCACCTCCCTGCGGGGCCGGGATTAGCGGGAGCGGCTCCGCTGCGCTGCCCGCCCCGCCGAGTCTCCCAGCCGGGCCGGGCCGGGAGCAGCGCCCCTGAGCCGAGCCTGGCGGGTTAGCGAGCGGAGGGCGGCGAGTCCCCGGCGCTGCCTCCCAGGAGCTGAGGCGGGGCAGGGCCGGGGGCCGGGGCAGAGCCCCCCGCCCGCGCTCCGGAGAAGCCGCACGTGGAGCCCCCGGCGATGAGCAGCAGCCGCCCGGGCGCGGCGGGGCGGGACGTGTCCCGGGACGGGGCCGGGGCCGCTCGGAGTCGGCGCATCGCCGCGGCTGGCGCCCGCCCTGGCCGGCTGCGGAGGGGCGCGGGCCGCCGGTGACTCAGGTGAGCGGCGCCGATCCGCGCCTCTTCCCTGGAAACGCGGCTCGGCTCGGCCCGGCGCGGCCCGGCTCGGCTTGTGTCCGCCCGGCGCGGGGTGAGCGGCCCCGGGGGGGCAGGATCCGCCGGCGGGGGGGGGGGGGGGTCGCGCTGCCGCACCCCCGGATCCTTACAGGGGCCGGTGTGTGCCCCCCCCGAGCGCCTGCGGGTCCCCGCGGCGCACACGCTCTGAATGTGGGGGGCGGCCGGCCGGGGACCCCCTGTTGTGAGTCGCCCTGGCACCAGGACTGTAGCCAAAAGCGGCTTGTCAGGCACCTGAAAGGAGCCGGTAAATCCGGCCCTGCCGCCGCTGCCGCTGCCTCCCGCAGGCCAGGCCTCCCTGCGGTGTGCGCCGGGCAGTCAGCTCCTTGTTCCCGCAGCTAAAAAGCAAACGGATGCCCAAGGGCTGGAGATATTCCCCGGGTTTTGAGAGCCGAGCGCGGAAGGAAGGGGCCCTGCAGGCCGCACTCCGGCTAGCCGCGCCGGGGATCGGGACCCGCGTGCAGCGGTGCTGGGCGCTTGCAATTTCCGATGAAGTCGGTGGGAGTTGGGGTTGCTGAATACTGGAAATCCGGTCCCAAGAGCTCGAAGCACTTCCTGCAGGTGGGGTGCAGCTCACAGCCCCCCATTTACAGATGGAGGGGGAAACTGAGGCACAGAAAGGGGAAGGGAAGGGACTTGCCCAGCGTCCATATGCAGAACCTAGGCCTCCTGACACCCAGCTTGCCCCTGGGGCTGGGCTGCCTCCCACCCACTAGCTGGCACCTGGACCCTGCTGTTGCAATTGGTTCCCATGGCTGGGCTTCTTGCGCTCGGTGGGAGGTGGGGCAGTCGGGGGAGGGGTGCTGGTCTTTGCTTTTCTCTCTCTGACGTGTGTCATCTTCTCGCCAAAGTGACGTCCAAGAACCCAAGATGGCTGAGCAGAGCAACATCCAGTCTGCAGCTTCCAAGAGCATCCGGCCTTTCCGGTCCAGCGAGGAGTATCTCTACGCCATGAAGGAGGACCTGGCTGAGTGGCTCAACACCCTCTATGACTTGCATATCCTGGTGGAGAACTTCATGGAGATTCTGGAGACCGGATATGACCTCTGCCAACATGCCAACAATGTCAACCGCATTGCTCTGGACTTCCAGCAGCGCTACCCAGAAGCTGCAGCCTGCATGAGGGTGCCCCAAAACGAGGTGGTCTACCAGGCCAAGAACGTGGTGCCCGGCTCCTTCGTCGCCAGGGACAACGTCTCCAATTTCATCCAGTGGTGCCGGCAGGACCTGGGCATCCAGGACGTGCTGATGTTCGAAACCAATGACCTGGTGCTGAAGAAGAATGAGAAGAACTTCGTCCTGTGTCTTCTGGAGGTCGCCAGGAGGGGCTCCAAGTTTGGGATGCTGGCCCCCATGCTGATCCAGATGGAGGAGGAGATTGAAGAGGAGATGAGGGATCAGATAACCTACGCGGGGCTGGAAACCCAGCAGCATAGCCAGGACCTGGGCCCGGAATCACCTGTCTACCCTGGCAGGATGCAGAGAATCTCCTTGTGTGACCTCAAGAACCTGGATGAGCTGGTGAGAGACTATTCCATTATGTGGGTCTCTTGTGCCCCTAGGTAACTTTTATAAGCGCACACGAGACCCTCTCCTCCCACCGTTACCTGGCGTGGCTCTCCTAGTGATCTGAGCCCTTAGCAATGCCTTGTACTGGGGCGGTAACTGGAAGGCACTGGTCCTCTCCATTCACCAGTGGTTACATTTCCTCCCACCCCACCTTGTTTCTAGGCTCCTGTTTCCATCCTGCTTGCTCAGAGCAGCTGTAGCCTGGTGCATTCTCCCTCCTGGTGCCCAGTCCCACTCCCAGACACGGGCTGGCCCCAGGGCGGGAAGGGGGCTGTCCTGGGCACTCATTGTAACGGGGGCGATCCTGGCAGGCAGAACTCGGGTAGACTGGGGGAAGGGTTCTGATGGAGATGGAAGCTGGGGCTGCTGTGTGGCAGAGGGTTTGGTGATGGGGTTTGGATATGGGGGGCAGAGGGAATGGCCCAGGTGGTTGGTGAGAAGTTGCCCTTCTGAGGGCTGTGTGGTGGCCCTGTGAAATGGCGATGGGAAGGGCAGGAGTTTGCCCACATCCCAGCAAATCTGCATCATGACTGGCCTGCTCGATAGAGAGGCCAAGGCTGGGACGGTCCTTGGGCACCGACTGGGCCTTCCGACCCCAGGGATGGGTGTGCCAGGCCAAGCGTGAGTGTGATTGCAGCTGAGTGGGGCAGTGGGGTCGGCGGGGGTGGGTGCTGGACTGAGCTGGTACATGGGGATGAACCAAGTCCGCGATTCTCTGGCCACCTCAATGGTTCTGGCAGGGAAACTTTAAACTTTCACTGTCATTTAAAAAAAAAAAAAAAAAAAGTTGTTAACCCTGAATGCCTGGGAAGCAGTCATTCTGTATGGCCCCGAGACAGTGCTGTCTGACCCCGTCACTGGAAACAACAGCTCTGCGGTGAATTTCTCCCATCCATCGCTGGGTGATGTTAACTCTGAAACCTAATGACAACAAGTGTCCATACCTTTAAAGGGGCACTGCCACCTTAAAATGCATTGTAAGCCAACTCCTTTCCCCATGACTAATGATGCCTTAGATGAGTTAAAGTGAAATGTGCTCATTACTGTTCATGGTCCGTTTGTTTCCTGCCCCTTTCTCCATTGCTGGAAATCAGTGCAGGTGACTCTCTCACTTTCCGGTTCTTGATGCTGCTGGCTGTGGGTCCTTGGGGGCGGGGACTGGTGTGTTGAGTGAACACAGCACTTTTCATTGGGGCTTGCACTACGATTGTGGGGGGGTGTCTCTTGATCTTGGGGCTTTTATAAAAGCTGCTTTTCCCAGTCTCTGTACTGCTGAGTCATGGTTAGCAAAGAGGGCTGGCCATGCTGAATTATGGGCTCGTATAGGAGCTGGTCTAATTTCCTCTCTCCTCACCGCTGATGACCCTGGTGTGGGTAAATATCATTAGAGCCAGTAACAGGGGCTGCAGTCTCGGTGAGCCACTCCTCAGGTGCATTCAGTTGCAAAGGCAGAGTGTGCCAGTAGCAAAGCCAGATACCTCCAGGAAAGCTGTGTGTGTCCCGGTCCCCTTAGGGGAAAGTCTGACATGTCCAATCACGCCTGTTTTCCTCGTTACCTGTTGTAGCTGCGAGGTTTTGATCTTGCTGCTCGCTTATTTGTTACTTGTCAAAAGGGACTCCTAGCACTGACTGCTGGGAAACACCATCCCATCCCAGCAAGCTCTGGCAAAGCCAGGCTGGGCTGTCGGCACCCGTCTCCAATGGAGACATCAGGCTCTCCTGGGAAATGAGACCATTATAATCAGATTCTCTCCACTCAGCTGAAGCTCCATTGCACATTTTTTCCATTTTGAGAAAACGGCTGTTCTCCCAGTCCCAAAGCCTGGTGCTGGGCTGACCTGGAAAGCAGGGTAGCTGGTAGGGTTAGGCTGAAGCCTGGGGGCCTAGGAAATAGGGCAAAGGGAGATCTCCAAGTTATTTCCCAGTCCCAGGAGCTGCAGGTCCTAAATGCTGCTTTCAGACTGCCCCTGTGGTTGCAGAAGCAGTCTCTCTTTTCCAAAGAACACAGGCTGAAATGAAGCCCTTGGTAAATCGCCGGCTTTATTTTTAGACATGGAGTTTGCTTTATAGCTTCTCAAGTGGAAGGGCGCAGAAACGTTGGCTTGTCCCAAGGTGCGACACACCCACTGTGCAAAGCAAACCAGCGAGCGGCTTTGTCGGTGCAGAGGGCCGTCTGAGTCTGCTCCTGGGAGGGGCCCTGCAGGGGAATCAGCCTGGTGAAACCCTGGTTTCTCTCCCCCTTGCAGTGTTGCATCCAGGGAGGCTGAGCCTGATTCCCAGTGAACCCCTCTGCCCGGGAGTAGCCTCGGGCCTGACCCCAATCTGCCCTAGCCGAGGGCTGGAAGCAGGGATGGTGCTGAACCTGGATCCCCCTGGGGAGATTCTAGGTGGCTGGTTCCTCCTGATTCCTCCTGCGTTGCTCTGGCAGTGCCGTTCTGGCGTGCGCACGTGGAGCATGGCTTTCCCACGCTGCTTCGGGCTGGCCAGGGTAAACCAAGGCGCTCTTGTGCTGCGCCCAGGGAGAGCCCAGAACCGAGTGGCACTGGGACCTCGGGCACCACTCACTCAGGTTTGGCCTGGCCGCTGCTCCGTCATGGGCCAAAGTCCAGCCACGCGGGGCTGTGCGAGCGCGGGTCAGGCGATGGGTGGCTGGGATTGGGACAAGCTGTTCTAGTGCGAGACGGAAGCCGAACACTGGCGGAGGAAGGGAGAGGGGGGATGTGCTGGGGCTGGTGAACACCCAGGAAGGTCCCTGGGGCAATTGATGGTGGGCAGTGGGGCGGGTGGGCAGTTTGGGGGGAGGGGTTGAGGGATGAGTGGGGTGAGTTATAGGGGATTGGGGGGATGGAGTGAGTGGGGGATGGTGGGGCTATGGCATGGGGGCTGCGGTAAGTGGGGTGTATGTCAGCTGCTGGGATGCGTGGGGGCTGTGGGGTGCGGGAGGGCTGTGGAGATATATGGGGATGGGAGGGGCATTTGGCGGTGCGTGGGGTGGGGAGGGGGCAGTGTGTGGGCGGGAGGGGTCCCCCAGTTTCCATAGTACTTGGAGCCCCCAAATTCCTTAATCTGGGCCTGATTCTGGGGCTCCCAAGGCAGCTGTCCCCTGGTGCCCAGCGCTGCTGTGGGAACCAGCATGCCCTGCATGTGGGGTGGGCAGGAGGACCAGCTGATCAGGGTAGATGTGGCAGTTGCAGCTTCCCGGGACCGCTGGTGGTGCTGGGACAGTCAGACCCCAACCCAGGGCCTCGTCCTTGGTGCTGCAGCCCCCTGGCCCGACTGGCGTTTGGAAGGAGCCTGGGCTGGCTGGAGGGTGTGGAGCGGGTGAAGTCAGGGCGGCTGCAGGGTCTCACCTGGCACGGCCAGGGACAGAGAGTCTCGCCCACTGCTGGGGAGTGAACGTGCTCACAGCAGAGCCAGAGCTCCGACCCTCCATGCCCCAGCTAGTCCACTTCTGGACCTTGCGTTTGGCTCGGCCTCAGTTCTTGACCTCTGCAGAAAGAGCAATTATCCCATTGGCCAGGTGGGGAAACTGAGGCACAGAGAAAAGCCTCAGCGTGGTGAAACGCTGATGTCCTCAACTGTCTAGTGGCTCCTGGGTTGGGAGCTAAGAGGAGCTCTCCTGAAGCTCACAGCTCACCGCCCTGCTCCCCGAATCCACTCAGGGATCTCTCTGCTGCAAATCCTGTGATCTTACAGATGCCAAATGCCACTTGCTCCCACGTGAGGCTCTGCACTTCCTGGCTCTGTTCTCCAGGGGTTTCCCGGCCAGGCCACAAGCAGGAAGCAGGGGGCACGGTGGGTTTGCGCCTGCTCTCTCGTGAGATTTCTGTCCTGGCTTCTCTGCTTGAGATTTGCAGAAACCAGTGAGGGCAGGGGTGGGGACGTACAGCTCCATCCCTGGGTCGCGCCATGCTCTCCCCTGGCCATGCAGCAGGGATGAACTTGGATGGAACTGTTCCTCTGACCATAGAGGGGGTGGTGCTCCCTGCTGGGCCCGTACCTGGGGGAGGAGGCGGCTGTCTCCTGCTATGCCATACCCAGGGTGCTGGGCAGGGAGCCCTGTCCTCATGGTCACATAAGTGTTACCACCACCACAGCACCAGCTCTGCTGGGCCCCCTTGAGTCAGGTGCTGTACAGATGACCATAAAGGACAGTTCCTGCTCAGGAGAGTTTATGGTCAAGACCAGCCGGAGGGGGTGGATGAGACAAACCTCCTCAAGGCGGGGCATGGCGGCAGTGGTACTAGGCTAAGAGGTGTGCACAGCCAGTTAGTTGGCGTGATCATGGCTCTCCACTGCCCAGCCATGATTACATTTAACCCGGGAACTTGCCGCTCCTCTCTTTGTTGACAGTGACTTTGCTTAGTTTATTCTTGGGCACTGATAAGCCTTGGGTGGGGTGTGGTGGGTGCTGGGAGGGACTGAAAGGGATGACAGTTGCTGCAGGGATTTTTCTAGAGTGTGGGATCTATGTGGTATGTCTCTGGCCCCCGTCACTGGAGTATCAAGCCCTTCACAGTCTTCAGTGGATTTATCCCTACACACTTCTGTGGGGCAGAGCTGTAATCTGCAGTGAACAGATGGGAAACTGAGGCACAGAGAGTGACTCTCTCCAGGTCATACAGGGAGTCTGTGCCAGGTCAGGGAACTGAGCCCAGGTCTCCCATGTCACAGAGTAGCACCCTAACCACTGAACCATCCTTCCCCCATGGGCTGGGCCGGGCTGAGCCGAGCCGTGTAACACCGGGTTTAAAGGAGCCGGGTCCCAGCTGCTGTCCCCTCCCTTAGCTTTGCTCTCTACTGGTGTAAATGAAGCTGCCAGGAGCATCCGAGAAATGAGCTGGGAGAGACACACTGGTCCTGTCCGGCCCGTCACCTGGGAGAGGGGAATCGCTTCAGAACCGGGCCTTGCAGAATAGGCCAGCCGGGCAGGTACTGGTGATGTGGCTTGAAGAGCCGGACCTTACAAAGCCCACTGCTGGGCAAAACATACAGCATCGGTGCCAGTGAAAACCCAGAGTCGGTTTCATTAGTGCAGAGCTATTTATTTGAAAGCACCACGGACAGGCAGCAAAAGGCCATGCAGCGCCTCTTCTTAACAAGTCCATTCCCCAAGCATAAACCCTGGGTAGCTACGCTGGCCCTACACAGTATCCTGATTGGCAAGCAGAGCAGGTGGAGCTACCAGTTCTAGGTGGAGGCCGCTTCTCTTCTTTTTCTTCTTCTTTCTAGGTACTTGGTCTGTTTAATGCTCCCTGGCAGTGGGGAGTTGGTTCCAAAGTCCCTCGTAGCGGAGTGTTGGCTACCCGGGAGCTTTTCCATCCTGCATCAGAGGTTAATGGACGTGCGCGTGGCCCAGGACTTGCCCAGGACTTGCACCTTTTTTTCCAAAGACAACGAGAGTCCTGTAGCACCTGAAAGACGAACACATTTCTGCAGGCACACGCTTTCGTGGGCTGCCACCCACTTCGTCAGCATCACGTCAGCCCACCAAAGCGTATGCCCGCAGAAGTGTGTTCGTCTTTCAGGTGCTGCAGGACTCTCGCTGTCTTTGCTGTCTACGGACTAACAGGGCTACCCCGCCAGAACTTTTTTCAAAGGAGTCACATGTCCCTGCTAGCATTTTATCCTTGGTTTTCTAATGGGCAGCAGGGACAGACTGAGGGTCGGCCGCCATTGCCTTTCCCATTCATTATGCACCTGGGCTCCTCATGTTGCGTTATCCTAATGGGTCAGTTAGTTCCAAGTCCTTCATGTCTGTGTCTCCTGTGTGCTCGCTCGGAGAGCTGGCCATTGGCTCCCAGATCAGCACAAATACACACAGGGCTCCTGAGCAAACGTTCCCGGGGCGTAGCTCAGGTCAGGGCCCAGTGCAGTTCTAGCACTCTGGGCAACTTTTTTATCTAATGCTAAGAGGCCCTGCTCCCAGAATCCTCTTGCAAATTCAGCCTTACCCAGTTTTACCAGGCTCCCGCCAGCCACGGTGATTCACAGTAATTCAGTGACTGCCTGCAGCCAGCAGGGCTGGGATGCAAGGTTTGCTGCAGAGTAATGTGCTTTTCACCTGAGCACTGGGAGAAAATCTGTCTGGCTCCAGACGTCTCCTGTTTCCAGCCAAGAGAGCCCAGGATCCTGTTGGTTCCCCACCCTGATTCCCACTGGCAGAGGGGTGGGGGGCGGCTCCTTGCTGATGCTGACTAATGCACTGCGTGGTGTGTGCACGCTGATGTCTCTCTAGCAACCTCCAGCCTGGCGGAGGGCCGGTCTGCCAGAGCTTATCGCAGCCTGGCTGCAGCAGAGGCTGGTGGCTAGTGGGGTTGGGGGTTTAAGGGGATTGTGCGTGCAGCTGCTGCACCCCCGCGCCAGCGGCCCACGCCACTGTTGCCCCAGGTGGGAGTGTCACTTTTGCCAGGGGTGCAGCGACTCCAGGAAGGCTGCACCTCTCAGGGGGGGCAGGGGGTGAAGTGCAGTGTTTAGGGAACGGGGACCCTGGGTTCCCATTGCTCAGGTTAGATCTGCTGCCTCTTGGAATCCACCTGGGGGGTGGGTGACAGGGCCATGAGCCCCGCCCGATGATGAGACCCAGCCAATGGCCTCTTGGCTCCTTTGTGATGTCACGGCGCCCACAAGGGGTGGCAGGGTCTCCTTGGGGCCGTGCTCGCCGGCGGCGAAGCTCCCCTGTGGGAGCACGTGGCGTCGCTAAGCGGGGACCTGTGTCTTGTCTGGGCACCGTTTGCTGCATCCCTGCCCAGGGGCTGGCGTGTAACGTGGTGAGGAAGGAGGGGAGCTGTTGGCGTCTGCTGGAGAGGGGCAGCGTGCTCAGGCAGTGCAGAGAGGTCCTGGAGCTCTTTGCCCCAGGACTGGGTGCATGGCAGCGAGCTGGGGTTCGCCCCCCCAGGCCCGTCTCTATTTCGGGCTCCCTTGGAGACCTCACCACTTATTTTCTCAGCACCAATTGCAGATGTTTTTCTCCTCTCTAAAGGGCAGGGTAAAATTACAGCCTTCCTGGCAGCCAGTGGCCGCCGGCTCGGAGCGCCTGGCAGCTGTGCTGCGGTGCAGGCGCTCAGCTGCTCCAACAGCAGGTTGGCCTGGAGTCTCTGCAAGGGGACAGCTGCACTTTCCACCTGGAGATCCAGGAGCGTGGCCAGCACAGGAGCGCTGGGGCTGCAAGGGGGAGGGGGTGTGAGGACCTGCAATAACCTTCCCCTACTCAGACAGCCCCTGGCGGTGCCCGTCAGCCAGCCCCAGTGGGCCACTGGCAATGCCAGGTCCCTGGGATGGAGTGTGCTGTCTGGGGCATGGCCCCGGGGCCCCATGTTCCACTGCTCCAAGGGGCGTTGCACCGAGTTAAGTGTACACTGAAGTGGCCGTGGCCGTGGCCGAGATCACTGTGGTCTCTGTTCTCTCCCTTGAGCCCTTTGCAGTGGGGGTTGTCCGGGAACACTCTGGAGGCCGGGCTGAGCCCCAGCAGCTCGAGGGGGCAGCTCAGCACCGCTGGTGACGGGGGGCAGCTGGGCTGGTAGCTGAAAGGGGGTCTGGCGTTTTTCCAGCCTGGCAGCTGCATTCAAGCCCTGGCTTTGGTTGGGATGGTCTGACGCAGCCTGGAGCTAGGGTGGAGGTGGGGAGCAGGGCTGGGGGCCAGGAGGGGATGGGGGGAGAGACTTGGAGGAGGGGCTTGGGAAGGGGAAGTTAGAGGAGACGGGCCCCGGTGACTGGAGCACGCCCTCCAGCAGAGGGCTGGTACTAGCTGGGAGCCATGTGCCCGCCCCGTTTGCTGGTGCTGAGCCTGGAGGAGCTCAGGGTGTGCGTGCGTGGCCGGATTACTGAGGCATGCTTTAATAAGAGCCTTCGGGGGGGACCTGACCTCCCCTGACTGCCTAATCTCAAAGCCCTTTTTCATGTAAAGCCCCTCCCTGCCCCGCTTCCTCATTACGTTTCCAGCTCGCTGCTGGGGTGCGTGACCTCTGTGTGCTGGGGACTGCGGCGTTGTGGCTGCTCGCTGGCTGACTGGTTTGCGGAGGAGGGCAAGGGGGGGACACGATGCAGTGGGGTTTGCCTGGGACGACATGACTGCATCCTGGGCCCGGAGTAGGGGTCTGGGGGGTGATCCACTCTGGGGCCAGCCGGAGCCATCGGAGTACGGCTGGCTTCAGGGCTGTGCCTGCAGTGAACAAAGGGGGGTTGACTGCGTCCCTGAAGAGACATGGCCACGTCCATCATGCTGGGCTTTAAAGCCGCTTCCTCCAGGCAGAGCGTCTGCCGTGCATTTTTCTCTGCTTTGTAATGACCGGCCGTGTGACATGCGCTAGGCTTTTATGGGCATCCTTAGAAGCGGGGTGGAGCGTGGGGCAAGCGTTCTGCAGGAGGTTTCTCCCGGAGCTGTGTGTTCAGACCGTCGCAGCAGACCACGCTCGTCCTCAGAGTCTCAGCAAGCAGCAGCCGGAGAAGGCAGCATTCTCTAGTGCTTACCACAGGCGGGGGGGGAGTCAGGACTCCTGGGTTCTTTTCTGTCACTCACTGCATGCACAGGTTGCAGTGCCTCAGTTTCCCCTGTCAGTGAAATGGGGATAGTGCCTACGTCACGGGGGGCGGGGGTGCAGGGCCCACTGCAATGAAATGCTGTGGAAAGGGAGCGTATTACTGTGATCACTGCACCTGGCAGGCTGACAGCGCGGCCTTGTTCCTGTGGGTGGCGAAGCCCCCTAGCGCCAGCGGCACCTGGCATCGCCGTGGCCTGGTCAGCTCCAGGAAAATCTGATTCTCGTCGCAGTGGGCCTGGTACCAAGAAACCCTCGCCAGTGCCCAGCCTGCGCTGCGGTGAACAGAGCGCATCGGCTCGCCAGGGCAGGGCTGCTTAGCCACGCGTCCTGGGCCTGCAGGGATTGCTACAGGCTTGGCAGGGGCGGGCGGGGTGCGCGACAGGCGCTGGGGCTCCCCAGGCTGGACAGGAGCTGGAGGGGATGTTCTGGGTCCCTGGGAAATGCCACATGTTGGAGTGAAAGCAATGGGTCTGGCGGCTGGTGAGCGCAGCCCAGACCATGGGCAGCGCTGCTCCCACGCGGCGTGCAGCTGCCTGTGGGACCAGCTTGCTGCTGCAGGGCCACTGAGTACACGCTGCAGTCAGTGGCTGCCTTCGGAGGCCTTGGTCGGCCCTGGCCGTGCAGGGATCCAGCTCAGACAAAGCTACAGGGGGAAGGGGGGCCTCAGCGACTTGCCTGTGAAAGGGGGTGGGGGCTGAGGGGAGGGGAGCGGAGGAGTGAGTGAAGAAGTTTTGGGTCGGAGCCAAGCTGAGCCCGAGGACGGAGAGGGCAGGACTAGGACGAAAGACCAGATCGCGGGGACCTTAGCGAGCCTGCTGCCCAACTGGCCTGTGCCAGGCTGGAGAGCTGGAGACGCCTGGATCGGGCCCATCTGTCCCGTATCTCCCTACGAGGCATGCGGCTCTGCGTGCCAGTGGCGCCCGAGGGCACGCTGGCCCGGTGCCGTGTGGGGGCAGCTGGGCAGTGCTGAGGCTCCGGGCATGGATTGCTGTGTACGGCCTGGTTTAGGCCCAGATTGTCACACTTGAAGCAGCTGCTAACTCTCCAGGCACCTCCCGGAGTGGCTGGGCGGTGAAAGGAGCTGAGCGCCCGCAGCTCCGGGGCCCCGCTGGGTGATGTTTTGTGGGGCGTGATCTTCAGACGCGTGATCGCTGCGGCTGGGGGCTCGGACCCTGCACGCGCCGTTTCCATTCCGACCGCAGAGGGTCCGTTCTTCAGCAGCCTCCAGGCGGGGACATGGATCCCGATCCTTGTCTGAAGGCCTGTTCATCCGTTGTCAGACTCTGCCGACCACACGCACCCTGCTCTGACCCTCACTTCCGTTTTCAGCTGGCTGCCATGTTCCTCTGCGGGTCCTGTTTTAATCTGCCAGCTAGTGTTGCTGGGTGCTGTTCATAGGCTGCCATGACCTACCCCAGAGGGGGCTGCATTATGGGGATGGGTGAATTCCTCGCTGCCTGGTAAAGTGTTTTGAGCTGAAAGCCTTTCATTTATAGAGGTGTCCTACAAAGCCCCTGGGCTGTGGGCAGAGAGGCTGCGTAATCCGTGTGGTAAACTTTGCCGTCTCTCCCCATTGAGACTCAGACGTGTTTCAAACTGCCTTCCCAAATATAGCCGTCGGCTGGCAGCTGCGTGGCTGGGGAAAGCAGAATGGAAAGTCCGTGGGCGGGAGGTGGGGGCAGAGGAGCGAAAGGAAGCTGGTGTTACTGGGATAGCTGGTTACGGGGCTCTGGAAGAAAGATGGTGAGAGAACAGCAGAGCCATTAACGCCTGCATGTAAACCCAGCTCGCTTTGGAGCGTGGGACCCGTGGCCAAAGCGCCCCACGGGGCTGTGTGCTGGCAGGTGGCTCCGAGCCGGGAGCGCTGGCTCGGGGCTGAGGGAAGCAGTGCCTGGCGGCCCAGCGGATTGCGCCCAGTCACAGCTGAGGGTCACCTGGATTCTCTCCCAGGAGGTTCTGATCGCGCACCTGCTCCCAGGGCGTCGCTCTGGTGCCAGTGTCGGGGACGTCAATGCGGGGGACTGAATGACGGCCCTGCCTGCATGAGCAGAGGACCGGCCGCTCCCCCAGGAGTCCTTCCCAGGCCTGTGTGTTCGCACGCTCTGCCAGGGGGTTCGAGTCCCAGCCCCGCACTCTGGCTCCAGCCTGATGCTGCAGCGTGGGCCTGGGCGCTGCGGCTGGCGATGTTTGCGGGGCTGCCCCACCTCTCTCAGGGCGACGGTCCGTCAGGCAGCGCTCGCACCATCTCGCACGCACCTGCTGCTCTGGCCCTGCCTGCTTGCCCTTGCCCAGCGCGGCATCGCTCTCTCCGCCCTAACCAGGTGCCTCCTGGCATGGGGGGCAGGGCGGGGGCAGGAATTTCCTGTCCCCAGCTGAGTCACTCCTCCCCGGTCTCTCTTCCTGGGGAGCCTCTTCCCCCGGCTGAGTCCTGCAGGTGAAGCTCTGCTGCTCCTCGCCCACTTGCTTGGCTCCTCCCAGGGTGGGGGCTTGGTGCCGGGTGCCGTGCTGACCGGGGCCCTGTAAATACATTAGACTCCTTAGGAACCTGGAGCCTCCCGGGCTGGGATCTTTGCACTTCGCAGTGGCAGGGACGGTTCAGGGCGCCCCCGCTGACTTCTCCGGGGTGCTGGTCCCTGGAGACGTGGGCCCTCCTGTCACAGGTGCACAAACAACCTCGCTTCCCCACTCCATGCTTCTGGGCTGACCCTGCCAGGACCGGCTCCCCAGCTTTCACTGCTGCCGTGCCCTTTGCCTTTGCCTGGAATTCCCCGCACCGCCAGGGCTGTCCCCCTCTTGTATAGCCAGGTTGCCAGAGCAGTCAAGCTGGTGACCTCCATGAACTTCTCCCGCTCAGGCAAGCTGGAAAGTGGCTGATGGGAAAGCTCTGCGTGTGAAATCAATCCGTCCTGGCCCTTTAAAATCCTCTCTGCCCTGCTGGGTGACTCCCATTGAGCAACACTGAGTTCCTGTAGAGAGAGGCCTCCTTGCCCCTGCAGGATCCATGGTGTTTTAAAGGGCCAAGACCGTGGTGCCGTATCCTGCCCTCTGGTGCTAGAATCCATCCTCCTTCTGGGTGCCTCTTGCCGCTTCCCTGCACCAACAGCTGCTTTCTCCCCTGTGCTCGCCGGCTCCGGGTTCCGGTTCAGTCTGGGCCTGCTGGTGCATCTGGGCCATCCCTGCGCGCCATTGGGAGGAGCTGGTTACCAGGGCACAGTGCCAGCCCCAGCTCCTGGGCCTCTCTCTTCTTCTGTGCTCCCCGTTTGCAGTAAGTCTCGTGCACACGTCCTGGTGGGGGAGGCAGGGGATTGAGCGTCTCTGTCGTGTGCAGACTGCTTCCTGGCGGCCCGTCTTGCCACAAACCCGCCATGAAGCTGGAAAAGGCACTCTGGGTTTCCAGCCGGGAAAGTACGGCAGGTCTAGCGCCTTCCCCGCCTGGCGTGACGCATGCTGCACCACTGAGACAGCGGCCAGCTCTGGGGTGGAGTGCAGCACACCAGTGTGTGTGTGAGGGCGAGAGCTCACCACGGACTTCAGGGCCAGTCCATCTCCCCCTGGGAAGAGCCACGAGCTATTTAACAGCCTCCCAGAGCAACCCGTCCTCTGGCATCAAAGGCTGAGGCGCTCGTCTGAAACGCCCTGGACAGGAAACTGCATGTGATGTAACGTGGGAATGGAGGGACGGAATCCGCTGCTGGTATTCGGAGTCCAGGGTCCCCAGCCCAGGCCCGCAGGGACTAGCATCTCTAATGCATTCAGGCTCTGGCGCCGTTTGTCTGGTCGCCCTTGGCTCAGGTCTTGCTCCTCAGACAGGCGGTGACCCCTTTCAGAGGCATTATGGGCTGCACAGGGAGCCCTGTCTGGCTGTTAGTCCTGAGCAAAGGTGGGAGCCGGCTCAGGGGTCGCCCGGGGGTCGCCCCCACTGTGGAGTTGAACCGGACGCTGCAGGCAGAACTCTGCCAACACAGCTGGGTCTTGCCAGGTGTGTGGTGGTGGGGGCAGACCCAGTGATGTTCCCATGTACTTTGCACCCGGATGCCTCCTGGGGTCACCCAGTGGCCGTGAACCTGGCTACGCCGATGCGCATTTGAGGATTGTGAGCCCCCCGCTCCCGGCTGCTCTTGCTGGGAAAGGCGAGTCCAGCTCTCGTGGCTGGCAGTGGCAGTGGGAGTGGGTGGCCGGTGGGGAAGGAGCCTCTTCTTGGGACTGACGTGACCGGCCCCAAGGGGCTGAGCTCCGGAGGGAGGAGGGCCCGGCTCTGAGCAGAGCTCACCAGGGCGTGAAAGAGGAGCCCCAGGACAGATCCCGTTCCCCGGCTGCTGCACCTCATTCCGTCCTGCCTGCTTACCTGGGATGGGGCCACCCCCTACCCTGGCCCTTCCTCCTCACTGGATTTCCTGCTTTGTGGGACACCAGCTGCTTCTTGGCCTTAATTCAACGTGTGTGTGTGGGGGGGGGGGGGAGACTAAGCTGTAGCTGATTGCGGTCAGGAGGGTTTTGGTCCATCTGATCTGAGTGGTTAGAAATCTGCCCTGTGTTAACTGTCCCCGGGCTGATTTTCCCCCTCTCCACCCCCCCCGGGGGGGGGGGGGGGGAAGATGTCAGTAGATTTCATCCTGGATTCTGGGATCTGTCTCTTTAAGGGTCTATAAATACCAGCCACTCTTGAAATCTCCCAGAGGCTCTGGCTTTGGCCTGGAGCCAACAGCTGTTGAAGGCCAGTCTCCGTGGCAATGGTGGGATGCAGGCCTTCCCCGGAGAATGCAGGGCCAGCCAGCTGTGCCACATGTGCAGGCTGCACGGGGTGCAGAATAATGATAGGGCGGAGAAGGGAGGTCTGAGGCTGGGGGTGGCCTGGAGCCCTGCAGCTCGCTGCACCCAGCTGCAATCCGGGGCGGTAAATCCTCTGCAGCACGGGGGATTAGTTTGAGCTTGACGGGATTTTGTCTCTCAATTTCCTGTGTTCAGCAGTGAAGCTCTATCTAGGTGCTTACGCAGCCTCCCCGGCACCTGCCAGGCCTTTAAAAATAGCCCGGACAAGAACAATCTCTGCCCACTTGATTGATGTGGTAGTGCAGAAATGGAGGGAGATGCTGGGGTCTGACCTCTGCTGCGGATTTGCCCTGATTTCAGCTGTGCGCAGCAGAGCCCTAGTGCAAGCCGGCAGGGTCCATAAGCCAGTTGGTACCAGCACAGCCTCCCTTGGTTGAAAGCAGCGATAATCTGCCCTAGTGCAATGGTAGCTTCATCAAGATTCTGCCCTGCTGCCTCAGTACAGTCACCAGCTACCGGTGACTGGTGGCTGGAAGCCCCAGCGTAGACAGAGCTGTGGCCAGAGAGCTGAGTTTGTGTCTGAATGCAGCCAGGCCCCTCTTGTGGCAGGGAGTTCCCATGGCCTCGGCCCCACCATTAGTAGGGGAGTCTGGGCTCGTGCTCCCCCTGTTCCTCCGGTGGAATGCAGCTGTCCTGCGTGGTGATCAATCAGCCCTGCGGCTCGCACTTCCAGCTGGAGGGCAGATGCTTCTCCCACCTCAGCTTGCTTCGTGTTACGCGGGCTGCACTGATTCGAGGCTGGGCTACAGGAGAGGGACGGCGGTGCCGGCTGGCTGTCTCTGCCCCAGAGAATTGCCCGGCCAGTGTGCCCAGCTCCGGCAGGGCATCCAGATGGAGGAGTGGTTTGCTGCAAGCTGTCCTGAGCTAGTGGGACTCCTGGACTGCCCACAGGGAGTCAGGCCTCTGTGCTGGGCATTGCTAATGCGCCTAGGTGACGTGTTTGTTTACCCGGGGCTGATGAAACAGGCCGTTGGGGATCAGAGGGGAGCCCCGTGCAGGAGCGAGTCAGTGAGAACCCAGGTGCCTGTGGTTTGCGGGTGCAGGGGAGCAGTGAGGGGGCTGGGAGGAGGGGGGGGGGGGTCGCGCTGAGCCTGCACCTAACCCTGATCCTCATCAGCCCCCATTGTGGGGAGCTGGGGACAGGCGATGCACACAGGTGAGGGGTGGAGAAGCCTCTGAAAGCTTAGGTGCTGACAGTGACCTTTCGTCTTCACCCCAGCCAGCCCAGCCCTCTGGCAGGCTGCCTTTGACTGCCTCCCGCTCTCCCTTATCCCATCTCCTCCTTGGGACACAACAGCTGCATGGATGCAGTTAGCCTGCTTCCCCCTACGCAACCCATGGCATCGTGAACACAGGCTGTGCTGCTCACAGCCCCGCAGGCAAGTGCGCAGGTGCTGCCAGCACCATGGCAGCTGGACTTGCTCCGAGCAGGGCTGGTTCCCCTCGCAGCACTGTTTCAATGCTAGTGTAGACTGACACGGCTGTTGTAACTGGGCGGTCCAGCCCAGCCCCGCAAGGCTGCTACACGTCTCTTTGCCCTGTCCGCAGAGAGTGCAGCTACTGCAGGTTACTCCTTTAGCTCAGCCTGTAGCTACTTCCCTCTTGCTGATCAGCGTGCTCGGCACATATGGTAATACTGGCAAACACTGCGAGTGTGGAAAATGCCACGTTACTGTCCCTCTGCCTCCAGATTGCTGCTCCCACAGCCCCTGCTTTGGGGAGCTGTGCTGGGACCTGTGGACGGGGGAGCCAGAGTGCACGGGGGGGTGAATGCTGTCCGTGCATGCAGGATTGGGGGCCGGCTGCATTGCTACAGTGGGGAAGGCGAAGTGCTGGCAGTAGCAAGCGTGCCCTTCTTGGATTCGGGTCGGGGTGAAATGGTCAGTGTCCCCAGAAGCACATCGCCGAGTGCGCTGGGAGACTGAACACGCCGTTGTCTCTTGCATTAGGCAGATGGCTGAATACTTTATCCAGACTCTCTGAAGCGTCTCCAAATTGGGTTTATTCCTAGGCATGGCTGGCTGGGTTCTTATGGCTGTCCCTGGGCTAGTTTGCCTGTCTGCAGGAGCTGAGTGGGCAGCATGACCCAGTGGATAAGGCACTGGGAGACCTCAGATTTCTTCTTGGCTCTGCCACTGACCTGCTAGGTGACCTTAGCCAAGTCACTGCCCCTCTCTGGATCTCAGTCTCCCCATGTGTAAAATGGGAAAACCTGTAAAGGGATTTGAGACTGATGGATGAAAAGCACTATGTGGTATTATTGAACACTAGCTTAGCCTCCAGGATTCCAGCGTCTGTGTTTGTACAGCACCTAGCACAATGGGTCCTAGTCCGTGACTAGGGCTGTGGGCACAGCGGTAATACAAATAAATAATAATTAGCAGCAAAATCCCTCTCCTCCATGTGCTGCTATCTGATCCCAAAGGCTCATCAGTTCCTGGGCAGTGATCATTGCTATCCCTACATCAAACTACCTCTTTTGCCCAGGGGAAATCGGACCAGCAAGTAGCTTTAGCCAGGTCAGATCGGCTGGGGACTTGCCATAAGAGGCCGTGCTACAGACACTTGATGGCAGGCTGTGCCGATTGGGTTCTTCCTGCCGTGGGATCCCTCTCACCTGTGTCTTTGTTTGAGCTCAGCCCATTTCCTAACAGAGATTTAGGTAAACTGCATTTTTTAGCTCAAAAGCACCAGTTACTTGTGATTGGGGCACTTTAAAGGGGACTGCAAGGGAGAAATGAATTGAGTTTCTGCCCCATTTGTTGCTGTTCTGTGATGGATGAAGAAGACCCAAAAAAAATTCCCCCCACACACATTTTCTACCTTTAAAAAAAAAAAAAAATCACTTGAAGTTCAGGTCTGAGCTACCTGGGAAGACTCTGGGTGTCAGAAGAACCAGGGAAATTGACATCCCAGAAGTATGTTGAGAGGGGAGAAATGGAGTTTTGTTCAGGCTGTTGAAAACTCGGTGTGTTTAATACCTATTTAACTCCAGTGTCTAGAGAACATTTGGGAGAAAGACCAGCCCAGAGATATCCTCCATGAGCACATTGCACTTAAACCAGCCTAGTTAAACCACTGCCAACCCCTGTGTGGATGCTCTTACTTGGAGTTAGCTGAAGTTGATTATGGGTATGTTTAAACTTTACTGAATCCAGCATGTCCTCCTGAAGTTTGCACTAGTCTAAATACAATGATTTTACAGGATTGCCATCCCCATGTGTTCCAAAATCCAGAGTCAGGACCCCCAAAACCTCTGGGGCTGCCTTAAAAATCATCCACATTTTAAAATCTTGTGGCCTGTGTCTATGCCTCCTGGTTTCCAAACCCCTTGGGTCACATCCAGGTCACGTTTTCAAGCTTTTCTCCAACACACGGACAGTTAGAAACTTATTTTTTTTTAACTGGAACCTGAGATTCTCCTGTAATCACGGGATTCCAGGAGCGTGAGTGTTAAGTAAACATCCAGTACAGTGAGACCTGCAGTAAAATGGCAAGAGTGGCAACGTTGCTGCGTTCTGCATGTAAACAAGGCCTTGGTTAGAAATGCAGCACCTGTTGCCCTTTCAGGCAGCGTCTAAGAGCTCAGACTGTGCATCTCCTGAAATCCTCCCAAAAGCGGGAGAAACTAGTCATCCTGTCCTGAGATCTCTAAGACCAAACACGAGCTGAATGCCCCTATTGTTGTCTAGCATGAAGAAGCCGGAAAGGTGCCAACACAATTAAAAGCATCTTTTGCAAGCCTCCTTTGGATGAGTGGCCTTCCTGCTGGAACCGTGACAAACGTGGTTGCTGTGAATAGGAGCACAGAGAACAGATTAATTGAGCTAGATCGATGTGAAACGGGGGGTGATTCCTCAAGACTGTTAGAGCCTGGGGTGAGGGCAGAACGGGAACTGCATGGAGAGACGGATCTATGGGAATGGGATTCTCTCTGGGAACCTTGTTCCGCAGAAGCTTTCCTGTAATTCACTCCTTTCAGCTGGGCGTAAACAAGGTGTCCAAGGGTCACCAGCACTAATGCATCAAGGGCAGTTTTCAAAGCAGGAGCCAGACTTTCCACAATGTGTCCATTTTCCATTTCCGGCCGTGCCTGGCTTGCTTAGCTGCCTTGCACCTAGGGTGAGGTTAACTGTTTGGTCAGGAGCGAAAGAGCTGAAGCTGCAGGATCTCGGCCTTTGTAATCCGTTCAAAACTTTCGTTTGTGTGCTGGGTTTTGCTGCTGAGCACTTTAACCTTGGGTCCCTCCCGCTGGGGCTCATGAATGAGGGGTGTGTGTGTCTGTGTGTGTGTGTGTGTGTGAGAGAGAGAGAGAGAGAGAGAGAGAGAGGGCACAATGTCTGCACCACTGTCCAAAGCAATTCATGCAAGGAGGCACTGGAAGTGCTGAGCACGCTTGCCAGACTCCCAAAGAGCTGATGCAGTGTCATCAACTCTGGCAGGTTTTTTTACTGCTAGTCTCCCAATATTTCATGCTTTACTTCAAGCCCCAGCTCCTAGAGTCCTGTGATTACATGACAATCTCAGCTTCCATTTAAAAAAATTAAATATTAAGTAGCCTCTCCCACTGGCCCAGCTGTAAACGATTTACACCCTCCTGGTCCTACCCCCTCCCTGAAAACCTGGGAGAGTGGATAGCCTAAAGCCAATCCAGAGCTGGTCCTGTTGGGGGAGGGGGAGCACGTTCTGATAGGGCAGATCCTTGTCTGTTGGAGCACCCTGCCTGCAGTCCCCCCCTTGGTCAGGCCTTGCCTGAGCGCGGCAGCTGATCTCCACCACTGTGCTCCCACATGCAGAGGGGACGGGTGGGGCTGATGGCTGGGGCCCATGGGGAGCTGTGAGTGTGGCTATGCTAGGACGAGCAGCTGAGAGAACTGTAAAGTCCTGATCATTTGAAAGAAATAAACCATGACAGCTTTTGCTAGGTGTGGGGCATTTTCCCCCCTGAAGCCAGATTCCAACTTGGACAACTATGTTCTGCCTCCCTAAAACTCAAGGACCCCTTCTGTCCGAAGCTGTGGGGTGGCATTGCTGGGGCTTGTCAAATGGTGGCAATGTTCCACCCCAGAAGTGGCTGCATTTCAGCAGTGAGGTGAGAGTGATCCGCCTTCCTACAGGGCTGGTGGGAGGCTTAATTTTACCAAAAGCACCTTGGGAGCCTGGGCTGTTGATGCTGTCGAGGGGCAGAGTCTTGGCCTTAAGGAGCATAGTATTGAGGGGGTATTAAGGAGAGAAGGTTCTCCCGGTGGGCTCTGGGGACAGGTGGCAGGAGGGGACTGGAGCTGGGGCCTCTCCTGGCTGCACAGATGCAGTCATGAGAGCAGGGAGGAGGCTTGGGGGGCAGTGAGAGATCCCAACAGCTGTGAGAGGACAGTGTGTTTTGCTCTCACTCCGTTACCCTGCCTGCATGTGGCAACAGCCCCCCCACCCCTCCCAAAACACAGGGTCATAAATCCTGGGCTCAGGAAGCGTGTCATCCCCTCCAGCCCCGAACAGGGCAGGTCTCCATCCACAGTCTGTTCCCAGGGCAGGGTCGGGAATCTCTTGCAGTGAAACGTGGTGCTCCGGGTCAAGGTCTTGGCCGCGTCGCCCAGCGCTCCCTGGCCCAGACACTGCCCCTCGTTTGCTGCATTGGGGGATGCCCCTCACCGAGCGTCAGAGGAAGGGTTGCCCAATGGTTATGGAGCTGGGCTGGGACTCGAGAACTGAATTCAAGTCTCGGCTCTGACACAGACTTGCTACGTGCCCATGGGCAAGTCACTCGCTGTGCAATGCCCACAGCAGCGAGTCCTGGGGCCCGGGTCAGTGCACTTGGCTCACAGGCCTTGGGCTAGACGTTTGGGCTGGAGCTGGGGCTCCGGGGCTGCTCTCCTCGCCAGGTTTCAGAGCCCGGGCTCCAGGCCAAGCCTGAGTGTCTACACTGCGAATTGTAGCCCTATAGCTTGAGCCCTGAGAGCCTGAGCCAGGTGTGTAGACGTACCCTTCATCTCTGTGCCCGTGCCCCATCTGTGCAAGGGGTGGGGGTAACAGCCCTGCCTGCATCGCTGGGCTGCTGTGAGAAGTGCATTCAAGGCAGTGAGTCGCTCAGATCCTAGGGTCATGGGGGCCTGAGAAGCCTCTTGGGTCGCTAGAAGACTTCAGTAGCCTCCAGGATAACACAGGCTGCCTGGTGGAGTGGGTCAGCGCTGCTTTATTTGCTTCTAAAGCTTTGTCTGGAAGAGGAAGGCCAGCCAAAGCTCCCTTCTCGTGGGCTGGGGGCCCAGAACCCTCTCCAGGCAAGCAGAGACCTGGCCTGGCTTACTGGTCTTTGGGCCACTGCTTCCAGAATCTGCCCCTGAAATCAGCCTTGGTGACCCCCATCCTGGGCTGTCGCCAGTGTCGCTGGCAGGTGGGTGTGGGGCTGGGGCCTCCCAGGGGCATCGTGGCTTGTTCTTGATGGTGGCTCTGGGGTCACATGCCTGCCCCTGCTCAGGAAGCACAAGCTGTCGCTGCGTATGTCCTGCCGCACCCCGGGTCAGCTGTGTGCTGCGGGTTGGTTCGCCTTGCACGGCGCTGAGCCTTACTCTCTGCATTTCCTCCTTCTCTTAGGTGCGAGAGATTCTGGGCCGCTGCACCTGCCCCTCTCAGTTTCCCATGGTCAAAGTCTCCGAGGGTAAATATAAAGTGGGAGACTCCAACGCGCTGATCTTTGTTCGAGTAAGATTCTCCACAGCCCCCTTTCCTTTCTAACCTGCCCCATCTTCTCCTCCCCACCCCCCGTCTCTTCTGGGTCTGGGACACGAGCTGGTCACCAGCAATCACAGAATGCCTGCCTCCCTCCTCGCTTCCCTAGACATTGTAATGGGAGGGGGAATTCCGTTCCATTGAGAGGCAGTATTGTCTAGTGGCCAGAGCACAGGACTGGGAGCCAGGAATCCCTAAACCCTAATCCCAGCTTTGCCGTGGGCTCACTGGGCCACCTTGTGGCAAATTGCCAGACCTACAACCCCAGCAATGGGGATCCTGATCCCCAGCCCAGTTGCCGGGGAGAGGCTGTGTGGGTTGGTTGTAGCTGTTACGTGCTCGTGTTATCGTTCTGCTCCAGTAGCTGCTGGACGACGGTGGATGCCAGATGACACTTGAACTTCTGTCTGGGTCATGGGAGCTCTTAGCCCTTCATAATTCATGTGTGGGTCTTTGCTGGGCACGATCCTCTGCTCTGCAAGATCATTTGATCTGCAGTAGCTGGAGAGGTGCCATCGCTTCATCATGGCCAGCAGCCTCCGCGTTTCTTTCTCCCCAGCGCTGCCCCGGGATTGCCCATCCACCAGCACCAGAGCTGACATGGCCTGGGGGCAGCAGGAGATGAAATGTGAGCACGGGGGATGGGCAGCCAATTTCAGCGGCTGGGAAAGGTGGAGATCACTGGGTGCAGCCCTCCAGTGGGCTGTTGCCATGCTGGCTTCCCTCGCCGGGCTGTGCCAATGCCCAGCTATGTGAGAGACACCTGGCTGGGTTAGGTCTGGACAGCCCCAAGGCTAACCACGCCAACCCACGAGGGTCCTGCCTGCTGCGAGTC
Source organism: Emydura macquarii macquarii (assembly GCF_026122565.2). Lineage (NCBI taxonomy): Eukaryota > Metazoa > Chordata > Testudines > Chelidae > Emydura > Emydura macquarii. Next base: position 10,128,478 of record NW_027131391.1, on the reverse strand, counting down.
CATGCCCAAAGTGCAAGGATCGGCTAGCTACCTCTCCCATGAGCCTCCTCACTTCCTGGGCTAGAGCGGGAGGGTGCCTGGCCTCACCCAGGCATTATCACAGCTCAGGGTCACACGCCGAGTCTGAAGCAGAGCTGGGAATTGGCCCCAGATGTTCAGAGTCCCAGCTCAGTGCCTGAACCACAGGCAGCAAAAAGCTGGGCACGCCCCTGCACATGGATACCGAGTATCAAACCCAGGGAGGGGCCCCTGGAGGAGTTTGGATTCTGCATGTAGAAATCAGCAAACCCCCGTCCCCGCCCCACGCCTCAGTTTCCCATCTATAAAATAGTGGTATTTCCTTTCTCCTCCCCTGTGTGTTGTCTGTTAGAGAGTGCAAGCTCTGAGCAAACACCCACCTTCTACTACACGTGTTAATGCAATACAAATCATAACTACGGATTCAGGGAGCAGTACCTAGCTTCTCAAACTGGTATTTTTAAAAAATAAAACCCTCCCTACATCACTCACAACACCTGAGATTATCCAAATGCTGAGAATATCCCAAATCTTAAACACTTCTCTCTCCTTTCCCCTCCCCCCACTTTTTCAAAAATCTCAAAGCATTTGACAGAGGAAAGATCTTACAGATGGGGAAAGAAAGGCACAGAGTGATTAAGTGACTTGTCCAAGGTCTCACAGCAGATCAGTGGCAGAGCCGGGGATAAAATGTAGCTCTCCTGACTCCCAAGTCCAGTGCATTGTCCGATGAACCACACTGCTTCCTATCTTTCTCTTCCCCCCACCCCTCCTGTCTCAGTGTATCCTTTCCAGTCTCTTCTGTCTCTTGATGCTAGTTCTGATTGTGTATAGGATTTAGACAATTACTGCATTATCTTCTCACTCCGTATTGTATGGGCTGAGAATGACTGCCCTTTCTTGTAGTAAAGGTGTCGTGGGATCCCATTTCAAGTGGAATTTCCATTTCCCAATCCAGTTTGTGACCAGTTATTTGCAAACCCTTTATTATATCTCTTAGGTCAGGGCATGCCTCATCCCCAAAGGAGTGGTGAGCTGTTTGGGGAGGAGTTGAAATATCTGGGTTCCTGTAGGATAAGGGGTTGCAAATTTATGGGGTTGCTTTGTAATGCATCCTGTGTGCTGCAGAAGCAAGTCCACTTATGTAGCGCTGATTCAGTGCAAAAATAAAATAGGCTGTTAAAAACTTCCGGCCTAGCAATTCTGCAGGTTTGAAAACTGCAGCTGCCATTGCATGTGAACTAAGTATTTGCATTTCAAGTTTCACCTTCAATTAAGTGTCACGTTGGGAGATCTGTCTATTCACCACCTGATCCTCTAAACCAGCAAGTCCATCTGGTGGGGCCCATGTGTGCCTGTCCCAGCACGGTGGCGTTTGACACCTGGAAGAAAGCTTAACCGTGTGCCAATTTTTACAAAGGGTAAATGGGATGACCTTGGTAATTATAAACCTGTCAGCTTGACGTTGATCCCAGCCAGGTAACGGAGTGGCTGATACAGGACCCGATGAATATAGAATTAAGTTTGCAGATGACACAAAAACTGGGGGAGTGGTAAAAAATGAAGAGAACAGGTCACTAGTTCAGAGCAATCTGGATCGCTTGGTAAACTTGGCAAGTGAGCCAAGCATTGTAATGTGGCTAAGTGTAAATAGGAACACCCACAGGAACACAGAAAGCAGGCCGTACGCACAGGCCGGGGACTCCGTGACTCGGAGAAAGGCGGTGGAACATTAGCTCTTTTAGCCCCAGCGTCACAGTGGGAGCTCATGTGATCCTGGGATGCCTGAACAAGGGAATCTCGAAAAGGAGCAGAGAGGTAATTTTACTGCTGTATCTGGCACTGATCTGACCACTGCTGGAACCTGTATCCAGGTCTGGTGCCCACAATTCAAGAAGGATGTTGACAAATTAGAGAGAGGCCAGAGAAGAGCCATAAGGATGATTAAAGGACTGGAAAACCTGCCTTATAGTGATAAACTCAAGGGGCTCAATCTATTTAATTAAGAAAGGGGAGAAAAGTGATCCGGGTATTACAGGCTTGTTAGTTTGACCTGAGCAATATGCAAGGTCTTGGAAACATTTTTGAAAGAGAAATTGGTTCAGGGCAGCGAGGTTAACGGTAATTGGGACAAAATATGACATGGTTTTACAAAAGGCAGATCGTGCCAGACCGACCTGAGCTCCTTCTTTGAGCAGATAACCGATTTCTAAGACAAAGGGAATGCCATGGATCTAATTTACCTAGATTTCAGTCAGGCATTTGATACGGTTCCACCTGGGGAATTATTAGTTAAATTGGAAAAGCTGGGGATTAATATGAAAATTGAAAGGTAGATAAGGAACTGATTAAAGGGGAGACTACAACGGGTCACACTCAAAGGTGAACTGTCAGGCTGGAGAGAGGTTACTAGGGGAGTTCCTCAGGATCGGTCTTGGGACCAATCTTATTTAACCTTTTTATTACTGACCTTGGTACAAAACGTGGGAATGTGCTAATAAAGTTGGGAGGTATTGCCAATACCGAGAAGGTCTGGGATATCAGACAAGAAGATCTGGATGACCTTGTAAACTGGAGTAATAGAAATAGGATGAAATGTAATAGTACACTTGGGGTCTAATAACGAGAATTTCTGCTATAAGCTGGGGATGCATCAGTTGGAAGTGACAGAGGAGGAGAAGGACCTGGGTGTATCAGTTGATCACAGGATGACTATGAGCTGCCAATGTGATGTGGCCATGAGAAAAGCTAATACGGTCCTAGGATGCATCAGGCGAGGTATTTCCAGTAGAGATGGGGAGGTGTTAGTACCGTTATACAAGGCGCTGGTGAGATCTCATCTGGAATACTGTCTGCAGTTCTGGTCCCCCATGTTTAAGAAAGATGAATTTAAACTGGAACAGCTGCAGAGAAGGGCTACTAGGATGATCTGCGGAGTGGAAAACCTGCCTTATGAGAGGAGACTCAAAGAGCTTGGCTTGTTCAGCCTAACCAAAAGAAGGCTGAGGGGAGATCTGAGGCTCTCTATAAATACATTAGAGGGATAAATACCAGGGCGGGAGAGGAGTTATTTAAGTACAGCACCAATGTGGACACAAGAACAAATGGATATAAACTGGCCATCAGGAAGTTTAGACTTGAAAGTAGATGCAGGTTTCTAACCATCGGGGGAGTGAAGTTCTGGAACAGCCTCCCAAGGGGAGCAGTGGGGGCAAAAAACCTAGCTGGCTTCAAGACTGAGCTTGACAAGTTTATGGAGGGGATGGTCGGATGGCACAGCCCAGCCTGGCAATTGGCTGATCTTTGACTCCTGGCGGTAGATATGCCAGCGGCCTGTGCAGGGATGTTAGATGGGGGGTTCTGAGTTACTACAGAGAATTCTTTCTGGGTATCTGCCTGGTGAGTCTTGCCCACATGCTCAGGGTTTAACTGAACACTGCGTTTGGGGTCAGGAAGGAATTTTCCCCCAGGGCAGATTGGCAAAGGCCCTGGAGGTTTTTCGCCTTCCTCTGCAGCATGGGCACGGCTCACTTGCTGGTGGATTCTCTGTACCTTGAAGTCTTTAAACCATGATTTGAGGACTGCAGTAACTCAAACAGAGGTCAGGGTCTATTACAGGAGTGGGTGAGGTTCTGTGGCCTGCGATGTGCAGGAGGTCAGACTAGATGACCTGAATGGTCCCTTCTACCTTAAAGTTGATGAATCTCTGAGTTCTTTCTTGGTGCTCTGCCAGGTGCTGAGAAGCCACGTGATGGTGCGCGTAGGTGGCGGATGGGATACCCTGGAGCACTACCTAGACAAGCACGATCCCTGCCGATGCGCCTCCCTCTGTGAGTGTGTGTATGTGTGTGTGTGGGGAGGGGGACTCGTCCCTTCCAGCAAGTTATCAGAGGGGCCGGGGCCAGAGAAACCCCTCTGTCCTCCCCAGCCCAGCCACTGTCCAGCCTTTCGAAGGGAAGGGAGCCTCATTTGTTGCTGAGTTTTCTTGGGACGCTGCAGCAGACCCCAGGGCTCATTAGTGCCCCGGTCCCTGTGGCTGGCTGCTGCTCCTTGCACCTGGCTCCTCCTAGTCCACGGAGGCAAACCCAGTTGGCCCGGCCTCAGAGGAGAGCACTCCAACAGCGACCCCGTGTGGCTGGTCAGGACACCCATGGCAGGGGCTCTGGCCCCATCCTAGCAGGAGTTCCTTTCCTTCCCAAGGCTAGTTCCCTTTCATGCTCCCACTGCTATCTGGGATCAGGGCTTGTCTCCTGCCCTGTGCTGCTGGGCGCACTGCCCGCTGGCAGCTCCGCAGCCCTTGCAGGATGGAGCAGGAAGAGATGAAGGGGCAGGTGACAGGAAGGCCCAGCAGGGAAGGGAACTTGCCTGTTAGCAGAGTCTCAGTGAGGCTCATGGGGAACGTGAGGCTGGGGCCCGTTGATCCCAGCCAGGCCTGCGTGAAGCTCTGCTGCAGTATCTTCCCTAAGCCAACATGCTGATGCTTGTGTTCTCTCCCCAGCGCATCGTCTAACGCAGACACGTGCCCTGGGCTTCTCCCTGCAGAAGACGGCATCTCCTGGCAACTCTTCCAGCCCCCGAGCTGCCAGCCCCAGCTCCCAGCGCCACTCCGAAGATGTGACCACCTACCGGCCAACAGAGACCCTCCGCCCAGGGGATAAGCGGCTGTCAACTGGTGGGGACTTGACCCATACCAAGACGGACCGGTCCGGCCTTCCAGCCAAGGGGCCGGGAGATCTGTCTGTCCGATCAGACTCCCCAAGGCGGATCCCCAACGTGGCATCGCACGCCAGCCAGGAGAAGCTGGAAGGGCTCCCCCCACGGGCTAGCACAGTCCCCTCCCCTAGCCCCTTGAGGAGCTCCACGCCCCTGGTCCACCGCAACGTATCTGAGCCACGAGCTTCCACCACGCTCAGGTAGTGTGCGCCAGGCGATGCCAAGCAGGCACCGCGCCCTCCAGCCGCCTCGCTGAATCCTCTGGCCACGTGACTTGGCAATGGCTGGGGGTATGGGAGAGGTGGCTCTTAGCGCCTCCACACCTAGGGCATGGAACTGGGAGATGTCCTTTGATGCCCTGAGTTGGCAGAGGCTGTGGGTTGGGCAAAGTGTGGGTTATGTCCCCAGAGCACAGACATGCCTCTGAGCTCGGTGACCTTCTCCACCCCACTGCAGTAGGGCCAGGGTTATTCACCCCCTGCCTTGGAGGGCAGTGAGATCCACCCGTCGAGTGTGCTGGGACAGAGTGGTCCCTAGCTGCTGGAGGCAATAGACTGCCACCCCCTGCCTACGGGCAGACTCACACTCTCCGTCTCTGTGCACTGAGAACCCCCTGCACCGTCCTGGGGCAGCAGGCTCTGTCCCCCCAGCCCTGGGCTCCCAGACTCTGCCTGGGGGATCCTCTCCCCGGGGTGCGTCTGGGCTCCAGGTGGCAATCTCAGGGGAAGATCAATACAGCATCTCCAGTCCCTGGGGCACGTTGTGCTGCCAGCCCTGGGGCTGGGGCCGTGGGGGGGTGATGTGGTGGCTGGCCAGCAATGCGTGGCACCCCAGTATCCTGGGGAAGATAGGGTAGGGTGGGATCCACGCTCCTTGCAGACAGGCTGGTGGGGGGGCCCTCTGTGTCGGGGGGAAAACCAGTCCCCCATAACCCCGGTCCTGGTGGCGGCTGTCATGTCCTGCCCCTCCCAGAGGAAGAGACGCTTCCTCCCATCCAGCAGGCAGGGCGCTCAGCCACCCAGCCGCTGACTCACTCCCTGGGAAGGGCGGCAGGATGGGGGAGGCTGCCATGGCAACCGCTTCCCAAACGCTAACAACTTCCCTAGGCCGAGCCCAAGCATGTTTCAGGAAGTCTCTGGCTGGTGGGGCCGAGCGGGGAGGCGCCTTCCAGCCCCAGATCCCCAGCTCAATCCGAGGTGCCTGCCGGGGAAGGGAAGGGACTCTGGTCTGCCTTGGACTTTGGCAGGTGGGGGCAATGGCTGGGCAGGGGCAGCTGGCCTCTTGAAAGCAGAACCCGGTGGGGCTGGCTGCTGTGCTCCGCTGGATCCCAGGGCGAGGCGGAGACATCTCGGTGCAGATTCAGACCTTCCCCTGGGTGTTCGGAGTTGTGTGTTGAAACTCCCTGGGGTGCGTTCAGTCCTTCAGCCCCCCCACTTGGCCATCAGGAGCTGCCTGCCCCCCTGTGTTACCCTGATCATTGCTCTCTGCTCCCGCCCCGTTAACTCTGCTCTGTGCTGAACCCGGGTCTCGCCCCGCTCCCACCCCACGTTGGCAAGTGCCGGCCAAAGAGAATCCCAGGGCACCCTGCCCTCGCGCCCTGCACTGTACAGGACCTGCCACCCCGTCAGAGTGGGCACAAAGCCACGGCAGAATGGATCTTGGAGAATCGCAGCTTTCGCACGAAAATAAAAGGCCAGTTTCTAGCCCCGCTGGTGGCAGAGGGAAGCTGGAAAACGTGGCCCCTGAAGGCCTAACACTGAAGGCAAGGAAGCAGCCCAGCCTCGTTGTCGCTCAGCGTTGCATGACTTCTGAGCCAATCTCCCAGTGTGGGGCCCGGTGCATTGTCCTGGCTGTGCTCTGGGGTCCCACTGGCGAGTCCAGGCCCTGGGACCAAGTGACACTGGTGGCAGGACTTCCCCAATAGGCAGGAGGAGTGTGGTGTCATGGCCCCAAGTGTTCCTCCTCCCCAGCAGCCATGAGCACACTAAATCGAGCTTTGGTTCCTGCTGGCGTGTGGCTCAGGATCAGCTGCTGGCTTCCCGTTTTCATGTTTGTTTTCACCCTGTGTGTGTAATATTTATCCAGCCACATGGTTACACAAAGTGTGTGCATGTCACTAAGACAGACGCACACACACAATCAGGGGTTTTGTTAGAGATCACGATAGTCAAGGGATTTGTATTAAATAACACCTAGCCGGGGGCACATCATACCAGACTTCCATTTTCCTGTGGCTAGAAACTTTCGCCAACTCAGAATTCCTCTTGGGCTGAATTTTTTTCCAGCTGAAAGGTGAACATTTCTGAAAACTTGAGCACAGCTATTTTGGAAGGATTTATTTGACTGTGGGCTAAAAATACTCTGCATGCCATTCAGAACGGTTGCAGTGGTGTAACTCAAAAAGAGCTGGAGCGAATGACTTAAAACTTGGCTTCCTTGGCAGCCTCCTTCAGGTTTACAGAGCAAGCCACGTTTGGAGGAGGTGCTGTAAGTGTCTGTAGTTGTGCACGTGCAGGTTTTTTGCCTTCCTCCGCAGCGTGGGGCATGGGTCACTTGTAGGTTTAAACTAGTGGAAATGGTGGATTCTCTGTAGCTTGAAATCTTTACATCACAGTTTGAGGATGCCAGGAGCTCAGCCAGAGGTTCGGGGTCTGTCACAGGAGTGGGTGGGTGAGAGTCTGTGGCCTGCAATGTGCAAGAGGTCAGACTAGATGATCACGCTGGACTCAAACCTCCATGTCTGGGGGCTGGGACTGAGGCCTGTTCTTGGCTCTACTGCTGATCTGTGGGATGACGTTGGCCACATCCCTGCTCTGTGCCTCGGTTTCCCTTTTCCACAGTTGTCTGTTTCGATTGTAAGCTCTTTGCAGCAGGACCTGCCTCATGCAGGTGTTTGTACAGCACCTAGCACAATGATCCAGATCTTGGTTGGGCACTAATGTAATAGTAAAGTTTTAAAGTCTGCTGAGTTAGAGGCATGTGTTAGTGACAAAAGCCTTAAAGGCCCCAAGCCTGCAGCCGATGGGGGCCATGTGGATAGAGGCTGAATGTGCTGCTTGTTGAATAGATCAGAAAATCGGGGGGATTAAATGCTGGAAATCCAGTGTTCAGAGGGAGCAGCTGGAAGTCAGGAAAGCACAGTGGGTAAGTCTTTGCCCCAGGAAGTTTAGCTGTGTTATGTTGAATTATTTGTGTTCCCATGTTAAATCTGGGTAGGAAATGCAGCATGCCCCACTGAGCATAGCAGGGGAAAACCTCCCCGGTTGGAATGTGGCAGGCTTAATTTCCGGAGCCCAGTGCTGCAGCAGGGCGAAGGGGGGGTGGTGTGATGTCCTGCGGGGTGTGTAAAATGCAGCGGGGGCCCGGTCGGGAGGGAGCCGTCGAGAATGGGTTGGTGGTGTCCCGCGGCCTGTCGGTCTCTCCCGAGGGCCAAGTGCTGCGCAGGGGAGTTTGCTAACGCGGCCGGAGAGTCTCGGCTCTGTGCAGCCAGCTCGGGAACGGGAGAGGGGAGAACCGGATTTTGCTGCGGTGGAGGAGGACCATGGGAGGAGGCTGCCATCCGCTGGGCTGCGCGGGGAATGGTGCAGCTGGGAGCCGAACGCGGTATCTGTGCTAAAGCGCTCAGGCTGGCTTGTGTGAACCTCTGAGCCAGCTCTGCATCCAGCCCCCACAGCACCGGCTGGCTGCGTTGCCTTCGGCAGGGCGAGCGCTGGGAGATGAGGGTGTAGAGGGACGCTATGCGGGTTTTGTTTAGAGCTGGGGCCTGGGTCACAACGACGGATCCCAGCAGGGCCCCCAGCTTTGGGGAGGGGAGGTTGGATCCCAGCTGTGCGAGGGCCATGCTCCCCCTGAGGTGCCGCCAGCCTGGGTGCCAGGCAATGCATGGCCTGCCCCGCTCCAGCAGCCCAGGCAGTGCAGCAGAGGCCTGGATGGGCAGTGACATGTATTGTCTGTCAGTCTGTCTCCCCCACGCTGTCTGCAGATGGTGCTGACGTCCTGTCCTTGTGCTCCCCTCTGTTCCAGGGCCCGAGACCAGCCCCCCAGAGCCAGGCGTCACTCCGGAGACAGCGACTCCTCCGCCTCGTCGGCGCAGAGCAGCACCCTGGGCAGGAGACGCGGCGAGGACGGTGGCTTCCTAACGGCGCCCAGGAAGGAGGCAGGCAGGCAGGTGTCTGAGGGGACCCCCAAGAGGATGCCGTCGAGCCGCAGCCAGTCCCGAGAGCGCGGTGCCTTCTTGGGGCAGAGGCCGTCGGCAGGGGCCAGGAGGGCAGAGCCCAAGGAGCGGGGCCGGCCTCGCCTGGCGAACGGGCCTAGCAGCCCCGCGGTCAACGGCCCCCCGCCCCGAGCCTGGAGCCAGGGGCGAGAGGGCGGGGAGCCGGTGCTGCTCATCAGCCGTGGGAAGGACGGGCAGCACTCCTGGGCGCGCGCCGCGGAGGTGCAGGGGAGCAGCCGCGCCTCCAGCCGAGCCAGCCCCAGGACCAGGAGCCCGGCTCAGAGGCACCTCCCTCGGGTGGGCTCCAGGAGCCCCGCACCCCCCAGTCGCAGAGCATCCCTTCCTGCCAACAACCTGGCAGAGCCCTCGGCCCAGGCGCTGGGGCCCCCGAGGCAGGGGCAGGCGGGTGAGACTGAGCCGCGGGGTCCTGGGAGGGAGCGGCTCTCTGGGGAGACCCTCCAGGCCAGGCAGCTGCCTGAGAGCTTCAGCCAGGAGCTGGAGGGGCTGGCGCAGAGCTTCCGGACCCCCCTGCGCCTGGACCCCGCCCAGGAGCAGCAGCTGTACCGACGCCTGGAGGAGGAGTTCCTGGCCAACTCCCAGATGATCGAGCTGGCCGGGGACGACGGGGAGCCTGTGGGGTGCTCCCCCGATTCCGGACGGCTCCAGCAGCCCACGCCAGACCCAGGGGCCATTGACTCTGCCTACTGCTCCTCCAGCTCGTCCTCCTCCTCCCTGAACTTCTTCAGCAAGCACGGCTTCCAGGCCGACTTCAGCGAGCGGCCCAAAGACGACCCCCAGAGGAACCCCGCCTCCCAGCGCCCGTGGGCCCCCAACTGCGGCACGGCCCCTGCTGGGCTCCACAATGGCTCTACCTGGGACTTGCCCGTGGCCCCGGAGCCAGCCGGGCGCTGGAGGAAGCCGGCTCTCTCCAGTTCCTCGGATGACAGTAATTACCACACGGCCTTGAATGACCTCCAGGAGGTGGCTGAGGGGGTGGAAGGCTCCGATCTGGGCACGGATGCGGCCTGGAGCATCTTGGAGCCGGCGAGCTCGGACCCGGACTTGGGGCCCTTGGCGCCGGCCGAGCTGGACAAGGAGCTGCCAGGGACCGAGGAGGACGGGGTGCCGGGTGTGCTCCAGCCACAGGGAGTGGTGTTGAGGCAAAAGAAGTCCCTGAAGAAACCAGACCGGGTGCCTTCCATCTACAAGCTGAAGCTGCGGCCCAAGGCCAAGCCGCGTACAGACATTCAGCCGGATAAGAAGCCCTCCAAGATCCCCACACCGCTCAGCTACAAGGCGGCCGGCGCCTCGCCCAAGGGGAGCCCTTCCAGGCGCCCAGCCGAGCACAAGCCCTGGAGAGCCTTTCACAGCGTCTTCTCCTCCTTCATGGAGCCGCCGCGAGGCCAGACGGAGCCGGGAGGGCCAGATGAGGATGCCTGGGCATGAGGGGCCAGTGGCATTTGTCCGAGGTGGAGGACTGGCCTGTAGCGTTCCCCACTGCTGCTCCCAGATCCCCGTCCTGCACCTGCTGCCTTGAGTGTGCTGGGGGCTGGCCCTGGCCTTGCTGCTGCTGGCAGAGGTGGGGGGCAGATGCCCGGGTTCTTTATTTTGGAAGATGGAGGGTCCATGTGCCAGGGGCTCAGAGGAGAGCTGGGCAGCTGGGTGGCTTTGCTTTTACATGGGATCTCTTAAGTGAATTGGCTTGTAGGGGGATGGTCCCGAGTCCTGGGTTCCTGGGTAGCGGGCGTCTTAAAGCTTCCTTGGTCTCAGACCAGAATTGTTCTGGGTGTCAGGGACTGATCTCAGACACCCCCAGATGTCCTCTGGGCCTTCTGATACCCAAAGCGCTTTGGTCTCTGGCTTGGGGCACCCATCAGTCTGGGTTGAAACCCCAGACCCCTGTAGCTGCTCTGCAGGGCTGTGCTCGCTGGAGGGGGTAGGGGGTGGGGCACTCCGCTGAGAGGGCCCCTCCAGCACAGCTGAGGGGCACAGCTGCATAGATGGAGGCTCTGAGTTGGACTTTACTGTAGTTAGCGGTTTATTTTCCAATCGACTCCAGGTTGGGGCGGGCAGGGTGGAGGGAGGCTTAGCAAACCATATTGCACATTTTTTCAACAGCACCTGCTGGCCTCCCATCACCTGGAGCTGCCAGCGTTAACTAACCCTGACGTACTGTATGTGTGAGTAACAGGTATTTATAGCTAATATATTGAGTGTCTGTGTCCGTACAAACGCTCTGCATAAACCGCTGCTTCCCCGACTCCCTCGCATCAGTCTAGGAACGTAGAGATGGACCCGACTGGGGAGATTTCAAAACCAAGAAAGTAAAAACTAATGAACCAAAACCAGCTGTCCTGTCTGCTCTGCTCTGTCTATTGCCGGCGTGGGGCTGGGTGCTGGAGGAACTGGCTGGAGGGCAACTCAGAGCTGCAATCTAGGCGGGCTTTGGCCATTTCCCAAATCTACCACCCAGCTCCAGCTCTGCCCCCTCCCCATCCAGTCGCCCTGGCATCATTCCCCACCAGAGGGGCTGATCTCGCCGCTGGCAGCTTTGGGGAGAGTCTCCCATGCCATTCCTGCAGCCCCTCCTGGTGTTCCACCTTCTCCTCCCCCAGGGGCATTCTCTCTGTCGCCGTGGGGCCGTGCCCCTGCCGGGGGAAGCAGCAATGGAGCGGGCTGATCCCTGCCGGTCAGAGGGGAGAACTACAGGGTGGGAACTGACTTGCCGGGACAGAGGTCAACATCTCTGGAGTGTCTGCCTCACACGGGCCCATTGCCAAGCAGGTGCTGGGCATCATGAGCCATGCCATGCTGCCTGGGCCCAGCCCAGCTTCCTGCCTCCCTGAGTCCTCCTTTGGCCACTCTAGGCCCAGAAGGGATTTCAAACATTTGGTTCTCCTCTCAAACCATGTGACGTGTCAGTTCCACCTCCTGGGGGCAGCAGGTGCAGGGCACACCTGAAAGGGCAGAGGTCCTTCCACTGAGCTTCGGCCCCAGGCAGGGCGAGTTGTGGATGCTACTATGAACTAAGTGAGCCAACTGCTGCTCCAAAGCTCTGCCCAGCTTCTGCCACTGGAGTGGAACAAGTCCACTGCTCCGTCCCCAAAGCCATACGCGGCCCCTGGAGGTGGGGGGGTGGGAGATAAGATGATCTGATAGGATTTGATAGCGGCCTTTAACTACCTGAAGGGGGGGTCCAGAGATGATGGAGCTAGGCTGTTCTCAGGGGTGACAGAACAAGGAGCAATGGTCTCAAGTTGCAGTGGGGGAGGTCTAGGTTGGATATTAGGGGAGAGTTTTTCCCTAGGCGGGTGGTGAAGCACTGGAATGGGTTACCTAGGGAGGTGGTGGAATCTCCATCCTCAGAGGTTTTTAAGGCCCAGCTTTGCAAAGCCCTGGCTGGGATGGTTTAGCAGGGGGGGACTAGATGACCCCCCGAGGTCCCTTCCAACCTAATCGTCTAGGATTCTATGTTTGGTGTCTCGCTGGTTTGGGCTGAACTTGGGGCTGCTGTCACCCCTGTGCCTCCGCCCAGCCTGCCTTTGTCCACCAGTGTGTGTTTGTTACTGGGCTGCTCAGCGGCTGGGCAGAGCATGCCTCCTTTCCTGCCCCGTCTGTGTGCTGGCCTCCCCTTGACGCAGGGGGAGTTTTGGAGGGTTGCCAACTTTCTTACTGCTGTAAACCGGACCCCCTGCCTCGCCCTTCCCCTGAGGCCATGCCCACGGTGGCAGCCCTTCCTCTTCCCCCAGGCCACACCCCCTATTGCACCTGCCAGCTGCCTGCTCAGTCGGGGAGGATCGGTCCCCGGAGCTGGGCCGGGGGCAATCGGCACAGCAGTGTGTGTGTGGTGGGGGGGTGGACAGGATTCATGCCCCCCACGTGTGCCTCTCCCGGTGAGGCTGGAGCCCATTCTCGCTCTCAGCAGCTGAGCAGAGCAGTGCCTCCAGGTGCCCCAGCAGCTGCGGCTCGTCCCATCCCCCCAGTGGCTGGGGCTGATGTGACCCATCCATGCCCAGGGCAGCCACCTGAAAATGCCCAGGTCAGGGCAGGCTGCAAGGGGAGAGCAGATTCTCCCAGCACTGGTGGGTGGCACTGAAGTCAGACTTCCCAACCAGCCACAAACTGCGCTTCTGAATCCCCACAGAGGCCAGTACACAAATACACACAGCCCACCTTTACTGCACTTCAGTCTCTGGCTCCCAATCAGCACTAGGTCCAGTAAAGAGACCAGTTATTTAAACTCTCTGCTCTTTACCAAAAAGGTTCTCCTGATCCCAAAGGGTCAGCCACAGCACCAGAGCAATATAAGCCTCCGTCCTTTGTTTCACAGCTTCAGTTCAGTCGCAGATGAGCTGATCCAGAGGTAGATAGGTGGCTGAAAGCGGAACAAGATTGAAGACAAGATGGATTCTGTGCCTCTGCCTTGTTATGTCCTTTGGTCTTTGCCATGCTGCTGGTGGAATTTCACAGGAAACAAAATGGAGTCCAGAGTCACATGAGCAAGTCCTGGTGACTCATCAGGTATATCCCTGGCTTCTCCCCCTGGGCCCCCTGTACCTGTGAATTTCTTAATGGGCCATTAAGCAGGCTTTTGTTCTGCAGCCATCCTGTCTGGGGTGCTGCCCAGACACAGCACAATTTGAAATACAGATATAGCAACCATACCCACAACTTCCATTACACACGTAACGCATGAACATAAACATCGTCATCGTCTGGAGCACATGCCAGCCTTTCTAACAGTACCTGACAGGGCGTATCTCACCTGGATTACTATGGGTCTGACACACAGTATACTGGCTGGTGGGAGCAGTGAGGAGGTGGAGGCAGCGTGCACCCATTGCTTTTTGGGCTGCTGCATTAACAGCAACACTGGCACCGGCTGGCCAACCAGCTGTGCCCATGTCCATCCTAACGCGCGTGCCTGCGAGCCAGCCTCGGCCCCACAGCCCTCCAGCGCCTGCCTGCAGCACTTCAGGGAGTCCTGCCTCCCCCCCCGCCCAGCATGGACAGAGCTGGGCACCGGTGCTTGGCACATGGCATGCTTAGTGTGCCCCCCGCGCCACAGCCGGAGCAGCACCCAGCGGGGCCGGACCGTTGAGTAGCCCACGACTGCTCAAGTGCACGTGGGCCAGAACACTGCATCACAGGGCAGCCGAGCGGGGCCCAGGCAGCATCCCAGGCTGCTGGATCACCGGGCCATGACCGCGCCCTGCTGCAGGGGGGGGCCAGGCCGAGGGCTCATCCAACAGGTATGAGCCACACGGAAGCTCTGCAAACACCACTACGTGACAGTCCATTTGGTCAGGTGGAGTCCAGAGCTGCAGTGCACTAGCACACACCTCCCCGTCCACGCAGCACCGCACTAGCAATACCCACGGCCCTGCCCCGGCTCACCAGTCGTCACCCATTGCACCCCCCCCCAACCAGTCCAGCTGCTGAGCTGTACACGGGTGAGCCAGGCAGCAGTCAGCCGCTGTGCCCCTAGGAGCCGGCGCCCAGGCCTTTATGCTGTCACCAATTATTTTTGTCCCGCCAGCAGATTAGTGGCAAGCTATTCTGCAGGCAGCGCGGGGCAGGTGTGGGAGGCGGTGCACAAGGCAGAGCGTCAGGGCGCTACTGGTGCCACTCCCAGCCCCACTGACCCACGCTCGGACGGATTGTGCGGTGGATGCTCAGCGCGACGCGCAGTGATGCTCTTGCGTCCCCAGCGGTCAGGTGACGGGTTTGTCACAAAAGATTTTATTTTGTTGCGAAATTGTCAAAAATAACTTTTTAAAATGTCCCCCTAAAATGTGGGGGTTTTTTGGGGGGTGACGGGGGGGGGGGGGCAGGAACGCCCACTGTCACTGGTTTCCCACCTCTGCCTGCCTCACCCACCTGACCCAACCCAGTTATGAAATTGTTTAATTACACGACACTGGCCCCTGCTGACCAACATTAGCGTTGTTGTTTTGGTCGCAGAGGTGAGCGGTTGTCAAAAACAGCACGTTTTTGACAACAACATTTTGTCCCCCCCACCCCCACCCCAAATGTGGGCATTAAAAAAAAAAAAAAAAAAAAAAAAACCAACTGGCCAAACAATCACAACAAACAACCCGACCTAGACTCCTGTGGGTGGCACAGCACTCAGCCGCGAATGCTAAGGGGGGGGGCATATTATAGTTTCCCCCACTGTCTGGCCCCAGCGTGGTTGCATATCAGCATCCCCCTTCCACTGCCCCCCCATTAGCCCAGAAGCCGGCCCTGGGGCTCGTATTTAAAGACCGCGGACACAGGTGTGTCTTTGGCCATGCTCAGCTCAGCCCCAGGCCCCTCTGCCCTGGAGACTGCCACACGCGCAGGCCCTGAGCCGTTGGGGCTCTGGGGCCCAGACTGCTGCGTCCTTTTTGCAATGGCACAATCAAGCCCAGTGGATTCACCACGGGCAAGTCATACTTGACCAACCTGCTTGCCTTCTATGAAGAGGTGACTGTGGGGCAAGCGGGAGATGTGATAGCCCTTGACTTTAGCAAAGCTTTTGATACAGTCGCCCACAGTGTTCTTAGCAGCAAATTACAGACATATGGGTTGGATAAATGGATAGACAGCTGGCTAGATCATCGGCTCAACAGGCCACTGTCTAGCTGGTATCAAGCGGAGTGCCCCAGAGGCTGGTACTGGGGCCAGTTTTGTTCAAAATCTTCATTAATAATCTGGAGGACGGGGTGGATGGCACCCTCAGCAAGTTTGCAGATGACACTAAGCTTGGGACGTGGTAGATACCCTGGAAGGTAGGGATGGGATACAGAAGGACCCAGCCGATTGGGCCAAAAGAAATCTGATGAGGTTCAACAAGGACAAGTGCAGAGTCCTCCACTTAGGACGGAAGAATCCCATGCACTGCTATAGACTGGGAACTGACTGGCTGGCTCGGCAGCAGTTCTGCAAAAATGGACCTGTGGGTTACAGTGGACAAGAAACTGGATATGAGTCAGCAGTGTGCCCTGGTTGTTAAGAAGGTGAATGGCATACTGGGCTGCATTAGTAGGAGCATTGCCAGCAGATCGCGGGACGTGATTATTCCCCTCTATTCGGCATTAGCGAGGCTGCATTTGGAGTATTGTGTCCAGTTTTGCCCCCCCCCCCGGCTACAAAAAGGATGTGGAGAAGTTGGAGAGAGTCCAGCGGAGGGCAACAAAAATGATTAGGGGGCTGGAGCACAAGACTTATGAGGAGAGGCTGAGGGAACTGGGCTTGTTTAGTCTGCAAAAGAGAAGAATGAGGGGGGATTTGATAGCAGCCTTTAACCACCTGAAAGGGGGTTCCAGGGAGGTTGGAGCTAGGCTGGTCTCAGTGACAGAACAAGGAGCAACGGTCTCAAGTTGCAGGGGGGAGGTCTAGGTTGGATATTAGGAAAAGGTTTTTCCCTAGGCGGGTGGTGAAGCACTGGGATGGGTTACCTAGGGAGGTGGTGGAATCTCCATCTTTAGAGGTTTTTAAGCTGCAGCTTGACAAAGCCCTGGCTGGGCTGATATGGCTGAGGTTAGTCCTGCTTTGAGCAGGGGGTGGGGCTAGATACCTCCTGAGGTCCCTTCCAACTCTCATCGTCTATGATTCAGCCAGGCACGTGCTGCACCTTGCACCCATCTATGCAAAACCCAGCGCTCACCCTGCAACCCCAGAGAACGCTTTTGCAAGCAAACCCCAGCTTGCTTCTGTGTGTTGACATTCACAGCAGCAAATGCCTCGAGAAAACAAGTCTGGCTTTTAATAAACGTGCTGCTAAAGCTAATCCCTCTGCCAGCTGCCACGACGGGTCTATTTGTGGGGAAACCTTATTTTGCAAAGGAGCAGATGATAAGGACTCAACTTTTGCTGAAAGGAATAATACTAATAATAAACCAGCTCCTCAGGGAAATGAGGGAGGCCACCCAAGAATCAGAGCTTTGTGGCAAATCCATGAATAATTCCTGCCATGCCATGTGCTGCAGCCCAGGTGAGAAGCAGGAAAACACCCTCTTATGCTCCATCCATAAAGCAGAGCGTTATTTTCCCTCCATGTCCATAATAATGCAATCATTCTGCTGAGGGGGGGCTAACGGGGAGAATGGAGCTTGAATGGTGGCTAACGTCACAGTGCCTGGAAGATAGAATGAGAGCCTCAGACAGACCATTTTAGTGCAAAACGTTTTTCCCAGCAGGACACGGTAATAAATAAGGCCTTTATGTCTATTCATGGGGCGGCTTCCCTTCACTCACTGCTGGTGACCAGCCCTTCATTCTTCGCCCCCTCTGCGCTCCGCTCTGTGGCACGTGCCCAGCGCTGGGCTTTTCTAGCGAGGCATGACGGCTTCTCACCCCACTGTGCGATTTTAAAACAACACAACCCTAAAAGCTCTAAGCCAAGGGGGGAGGGGCCCTTCTTCCCAGCACTGGTTTGGAAGAGTTCGAAGCCGCTGCTGAGCCAGGGATGCCTGCACATCCAGTTGAGACTCTGGGTCAGTTGAGGAGTTTCTTATGATCTTTTCCATTTGAAGGATTTCTGTGCTGGTGAAATTCGCCCTGGGAAGCTGGCCGCCTGTGAACAAGCTCAGCGCAGGTGCAGCACCGGGGCAGGTACACTGGGCCTGATCCAAAGTCAGCTGACATCAGCAGAAAGACTCCCCTTGACTGCCGCGGGCTTTGGATGAGGCTCATGATTCTATCAATGTTCTTCAACCTTGACCGGGAAGGTTCCCCAGTACCTTCCCAGTGAACTCAGGGACTCTGGATGGGCTGAGAACAATCAGAAGAAATATCAGCCCCAAAGGCAGGTAGGTGGTCTCAGAAGATGACAAGCCACTGAAAGCAGGGGGTTGTACACGGCTGCTGGGGTGTGGTTAGCGTCTTGTGTAAGATGTACCCAGACTAGTTGTACTCTAGCTAGCTTGCTAGAAATAGAAGTGAGGATACCACAATGCAGGCTTCAGCGTGGGTGGCTCAAGAGAATACAGAACCAGGGTCAAGCTGGCTTGTGCAGCTCTGCTCACACCCTTACTTGTATTTCTAGCCAGCTAACTCGACTGACGCTAGCATGGGACCATCTACACAAGCTGCAAAGCAAATCTTTGCTATTATTGTATAAATGCTCATAGAATTTCCAGCTCTTATGTTCATTCCCGGGCAGCTTTGTTTGAATGTATTCCCATTGTTCTGTTTGGATAAAGTAGCAGATTTTGGGACAAAGAAGCCACCCCTCTGAAGTCTGATGACTGAAATGGCTTGAAAGCATTTAGAATTCTATACATGACACAGTGATGTATGACATCAGCTTCTGTAATGATATATTGCCTTGTTAAAGTTTGCAAGCACGCACTGTAAAATACAGGATGCTAAACTCCTGTCACCACTAAGACTCTTTCGGGGACCCAAGGATTAGAACCCTGAAGGATTCTGCAGAAATCAATAATTATTTATGTTGCAAAGAGTAGAACTAAGACATAGGCACATTTGCAGCAAATAGGTGCAGGGGGTGTGTTGTTTGTGTGTATCTCTGTGAATAAGTATGTTTGCCTGTGTGTACCTTTGCATGTGTAGAGGTGTGTTGTTTGTGTCCATAGGTGTGTTCTCTGCAGAAGATTTTCAAAAGCACAAAAGGGAATTGGATGCCCTTTGTGCTTTTGAAAATCTGTTCTGTGGTGTGTGAGTTGTGTTGTCACCTCTACTCATGTGTTTACTTCACAGGGTTGTTGTTTTAAAACATTTTTTATGATTCAAAACTTAAGACCGAATCCTGCAGCGTGCTCACGAAAGGGGACAAAGGTGCCAGAACCCAGGCATCTTGCAAAGCATGCCCTTCAGCACAGAGTTTGCTTTCTCTCCCTGGGTCCCATTTGCTAAAAGACCTGAAGGTCTGCGCCCTCGGTGCTGCAGAGAGTCATCCATGAGCAGATCAAAGGGTTGCTGTCTTCCTGAATCAGCAGTCGGAGAGCCAGAAACAACACTGCATCTATGGGGAAGTGAACTCCCCACATCCCTCGTGTGACAGCATTAACATCTAGACGTGGCCAAATGAACAATTACATTGTGGAACACTCAGCCAAGATGTAGGACATGATGTACTAAAATCAAGCAGGTGCGGAGAATCACAGAAATGTCGGGCAGGGAGGGACCTCCAGAGATCATCTCATCTCACCCCCTGCGCTGAGGCAGGACCAAGTCAACCTAGACCTTCCCTGATAGAAGTTTGTCCAACCTTTTTCTTAAATGCCCCCAGTGATGGGGAAACACAACCTCCCATGGAAGCCTGTTCCAGAGCTTAACGACCTGAGAGGAAAACGTTTTAACTAAGGGTGTCCTATTGTCAAACCTAAAGCTCCCGTGTTGGATATTAAGCCCATTACTGCTTGTCTCACCTTCAGTGGACGTGGAAAACGATTGATCTTTATAACAGCCCTTCATAGATTTGAAGACTTATCAGGGCCCCCCTCAGTTTTTTCAAGATTAAACATGCCCCGTTTTTTAACTTTTCTTCACAGGGCAGGTTTACTAAACCCTTTATCACTTTTGTTGCTCTCCTCTGGACTCTCTCCTATTTGTCCATGTCTTTCCGCAAGTGCAATGCCCAGAGCAGGACACTGTACTCCAGCTGGGGGTCTCACCAGTGCCGAGTAGAGCAGGACAGGTACCTCCCGTGTCTTACATATGACACTCCTGTTAATACATTCCAGAATAATAGCCTTTTCCACAACTCCATCCCACTGCTGACTCATATTCGGTTTGTGACCTGCTATAGCCCCCAGATCCTTCTCAGCAGTACCACCACCTAGCCAGTTATTCCCCATTTTGTAGCTGTGCATTTGATTTTTCCTTCCTAAGTGATGTATTTTGCATTTGTCCGTATTGAATTTCATCTTGGTGAATTCAGACCAATTCTCTAATTTTGCATTCTAATCCTGTCCTCCAAAGTGCTTGCAACCCCTCCCAGCTTGGTGTCATCCACAAATGTTACACGCATACTCTCCACTCCATTAGTCAAGTCATTAATGAAAATATTGACTCATACCAGACCCAGGACTGACTCCTGTGGGACCCGCTAGATACACCCTCCCGATTTGACAGTGAACCATTGATATCGACTCTTTGGTCTTTCAACCAGTTGTGCACGCTCCTTGGAGTTATTTCAGCTAGACACATTTCCCTTGTTTGCTTACGAAACGTCATGTGGGACTATGTCAAAAGCCTTCCTAAAATCAAGATCGAGCCTGTCGAATGCTTTCCCCCTATCCAATCCCTACGGAATTCGGTTGGTTTGGCAGGATTTGTTCTTGACAATTCCATGCTGGCTATTCCTTATAACCTTATTATCCTCTAGGTGCTTACAAACTGATTATTAAACAATCCACTCCAGTGTTTTTCCAGGTATCAAAGTTAGGCTGACTGGTTTAGAATTCCCAGCATTCTCTTTGTTCCCCTTTTCAAAGACAGGCTCTGTGTCTGCCCTTCTCCAGTCCTCTGGGACCTCACTTGTTCTCCGGGAGCTCTCAAAGATAATTGCTAATGGTTCCGAGAATGCTCCAACTCGTTCCTTAAGTAATTGTAAATGAATCATGTTGTTAGCCTGCAAAGCAGTGGAGAGTGGATCTTTGAAAGCAGCTGTAAATGCTGCCTGTAATCTATCATTATTTAAGGCACTAGTCACTGGCCCTTCCAATATTTCAGCTCTTGTGGCGAATGCTTCCTTCACAGACCTTGCCTGTTTGTGACGCACAGGACTGGCTCAGAGCTGAGGATCGTTTACAGAAAAGGATGATGTACCCGGCTATGCTTTTTCTGCATTCTCTCGGCTCTTCCTGCAGGCAGTTAGGCTGGGCACTGACTTGAGGGCTGTCGGACTCCAGACAGTCAGGAATTTTGTGATGAATTTTTTTTTCCCCCCTTGGAAAATGCTGATTTGTCAAAATTGTAACTTTCCACGGGAATGTATCGGTTTTGATGAAACTTGCATCAGGCAGGTTTCTCAGGTGCAGGCTGGAATGTCTGGCCAAATCCAGAGAAAGAGCGACAGTCCCAGAATAGCCCATGGGTTAGACACTCGTTGTTCCTCTTCCAGGCCAGGCTGCAGGCTCTGTCTCTTTCTCTCTCTCTTGAGCCCAATGAATATTTAACTAGTTATACAAAGTGGAGCAGCTCCAACAGCAGCTGCTGAGAGAACAGCCAATAACCCAGTGGCTGAGACATTCATCTGGGATGAAAGAGACCCAGGTGCAAGTCCCTACTCTGATGTGAAACAGGAACATTCATGGGCTAGGAAAACTGGTTCCTGTCCTGCTCTATTAGTGATCTGAGCAGAAGGCTAGCAAGACCACATCCCTTGGCATCGTGGCTGCGTCTGAAAGCCCTTCATCCTTCCGAGAGAGAACCAGAGTTCCAGACCGCTCATCAGATAGGGCTGTTCAGACTTTAAAACCAGAAGGTTAGTTTTGCTCCACTTGGGTGTTAATGAGCCCAAGACACAGCTTAAAAGACAAGTGGTTTGCCCCAGAAAATGGCCCTGCATTGGCACCGTTGCTGCCCTCCACCCCAGAAGTGACTGCCTTTCAGAAAGTGCAGTTTGCAAAAGAGATTAAATCTGCTGTCTAATCTCTAAGGGGCCGAAAAACAGGGTTACTTACCAGTAATGGATGTTCTTCAAGATGTGGTGCTCATGTCCATTTCACTATAGGTGTGTGCACGCCTCTGTTCACGGCTACCGGAACCTTTTTCACCTTAGCAGATCCCGTAGGGCTGGCTCCAGCTCCCCATGGAGCCCCGCGCTCATGTCACGGTATATGAGGCGCTGCCGGCCCTACGCCCGCTCAGTCCCTTCTTTCTGCCAACTCTGGCAGCGGGGACGGGAGGTGGGTTGTGGAATGGACATCTCGAAGAACATCCGTTACTGGTAAGTAACCTTGTTTTCTTCTTCGAGTGCTTGCTCATATCCATTCCAATATAGGTGACTAACAAGCAGTACCTGGGAGGTGGGCCGGAGTTAGCGGTGAGCTGCCTGCAGCACAGCACCGCTGAAGCCTGCGTCTTCCCGCGCCCGTTGGACAGAGGCGTGGTGGGACGTGAAGGTCTGTACTGCCAGCCTGGCAGCTGCTCTGCAGATGCCCTGCCCTAGCACTTCCACTAGGAAGGCTGTAGATGGAGCTTGAGCTCTGTTGAGTGAGCTGTGGTGGCACCCGGAAGCGGCACCTTCACCTGCTGGTAGCCAAACGTGATGCAGGAAGTTATTCACAAGGAAAATGTGCCAGCGGAGACTGGTAAACCTTTCATCCGGTCGGCTGCTGTGACGAAGAGCTGCATGGCTCTCCAGAACGGCCTTGTACACCTGGTGTAGAAGCCAGGGCCCCGTCACGTTTTTAACGAGTGCCGCCTTCTCGTCTCCTCCGAACCGTGTGGTTCAGGGAAACATAGGGGAGAATATATGTTGGTCACAATTGTAAGGCTTGAGACTGTTTTCAACTAACAAGTTGGTCCTTAAAACTCATGTAAATGGCTAGTGCAAACACCCGATGACTCAGGCAGCCAGATGTCCTCTTAGTGATTCTAATTCCAATGAGAACAGCACATTTGCTTTTAGAATTTCTGTCTGTCTGCCACCTATCTGTAAGGATCCCCCCCTTCTTCCTCCACCTTACCCCCCACGAGTGTAGCCCTAGCATCCTTGATGTAAGTAAAGTGATTAAAGTGTCTCTGCATGTACGTAACGACCATCATCACTGTTGTTCTCTCCGGATGGGACAATGTCTGTATTTGTAAGTGAACAGATAAGAATTTAAAACGTACTATGCAATCGATAAGAAAAGGTATATAATTGACCACTGTAACACCATGAAGTTGAAGCTGATTTATCAGACTTCCCGGTATCGTGAATAAACCTCTCCAGTATTGGCTGTGCTTCCTGATTCTTAGAGAAAGAATCCTTCATGCTTTACACAATGAAACTGGGAAACCACCTTGGACTGGAAGGCCCGGTGCGGCCTCAGCTGAACCTTATTGTTAGAAATAACCAAACAGGTTGTCCCGGGGGCGGACTGGGGAGACAGAACCCTTTATTGCCTGCTCGCTCCACCTCAACGCCGCGAGTGAGCGACGAGGGGGTTACTTTACAAATCTTTTATCCATAGCAGTATGTAACTGTATACATTGCCAGCAACTCCCCATAGAGCCTGATCTGGTTACACTGACACCTATACAATGAATATTAACAACTGCAGGATGAATATAATGATACCCGCCCCTGTTTGTTGTTTCCAGGATTGCCATACCGAGGGCAGGCACAGCACCTCAACACCTATCAATCCTACACCAACTTTCTTTGCAGTAAAGCTGTGCCAGCGGGAGCAGGACGATAACGCTTTCCTCCCACCAAAGGCCTTCTGCAGGAGTGGCGATGGTGATTTTTTTAGCCTCATTCCCAGCGCAGATGGCCAGGAAGGGAGGCAAAGGAGAGAGAGAACAGACTAACTAGAATTCACACCAATTAGCAAAACAAGGTGTGCCCATGCCTTGACCCCGCTCCCTGTGACTTAAGCCTGACCATTTGTCCAGCTTTTAACTCTTTACTCTCCTACACTTATCTTTATAGAATACAGTATGGGGGGGGGGCTCCGAGGTCAGAGCCCTGGAGACCTTCCTTGCAGAGGTAAACACCCCCTGGAAGGCCACCTTCCCGGAAGGCCAGAGTAGAGGGCATGATGCTGTGGGTTCCAGGGGGGGGGAGGGGGGGCCGGGAAGGACCAGGTCGAGATCCCAGGGAGGCACCGGGTCGCGGACCTTTGGATAGAGCCTCCCATGCCTCTCAGGAATGTAACCGACATCAGATGGGAGAACCGCATCCCCCCTCCAGCGACTGATGGCTGCTAGGTGGGCCTTCAGGGAGGCTGCAGCCAGTCCCTGGAGCTTTAACCGTGGTAAGTATTTCCTGGATCGCCTGCACTGGCGAGAGGCCGGGCGGAATACCCTGGGACTCATCCCGGCAGGCAACAGCCACATCCACTTACTCGGGTACACGACCTGCGTGGAGGGCTTCCTGCCACCCAGCAGGACTCACTGGACTTGCTCTGAGCAGCTCGCTCGTCATCCCTCGGCCACCGATCCACCACTCCCTGAGGTGTCAAGGGTCCAGGTCTGGGCACCACAGGTGACGGTGATCCTGGGATCGCGCGGACTCAGAGGCTCCTGAGATGGGCAATTGAGAAGTCCAGCAGCATGCTGAACCCGTGCTGGCGTGGCCAGGCCGGAACAATCGAGATGGTGTCTGTCTAACCCCTCCTCCTCTTCAGCAGGGCTGTGTGCAGGAGGGGAAAGGCGGAAAGTGAGTACGAAGCTCTCTGACTGCTACAGACGGACGGCGTTGGCGATCGCTCCCGCCCCTTGACCACGGAGCGAGCAGCACTGCGGTCACCTTCTGCGCCAGTCCAATACAGACAGATTCCCTTTGGGGAACCCCCCCCCCAGACAGTCGTAGACGCCCTTAGTGGGTGCAGCGACCCCTCGTGGTGAGGAAGAGTGACCCCTTGACGTGGTCTGCCTCCTCGTTCCTCACCCTGGGAGGGGATCACCGCCGGGTCCTAAGGACCGATAGGTTCCCTTCACCAGGCTGACGAACGGGCTCCCTTGCCTGTCGAGGTAGCACCTGGTGGCTGCACTGTCTGTCAGCGCCTGCACCGCCCTGCCCTCGATGACGCAGAGGGACTCTCCGCAAGCCCTGCGAGCGTGTCGTGGGCCGTCACATCGGCGTGCCGACGCCTCTCCTCCCTTGGCCAGACCCTTGTGAGCCGAGGTCAGCGCTGACACGGCACTTCACCCTCTGCCCCAGGCGGCCGATATCAGGGTAACTGGAGGAGCCTGCCCCACGAACGGAGCGCCCCTTCACACACCCCGAGGGGGCGACCACCAGTCTAGGGCGGGGGGAGGGGAGGAGAGGAACCGTAGCCTCCCGGTGCAGACGTTACCTGCTGGGCTGTACACCGAGGCTAGCTGTGACTGAAGCGTCGGGCTGGCTAGCCTCACCTCATAGGTGCAGGCCACCCTGTGACCTACCAGCTGTCGGCAACGTCTGGCTGTTGTCGTAGGGCATTTGTGCAGGTCGGCCATCCTGAGGGACGCTGCCTCACAGCGCGGCTGGGCCAAGGGGGCCTGGCCCAGGAAGTCACCGGTCACGCCGATGCATTCCCTCGGCTGCATTGAGTCAACGTGAACTTTCGTTTATTTACTGGCCGGACCCACCAGCCGCAAGTGGCACCTGACTGGCTCGCCCTGCTCCGGACTTGGCACCTGGACCTGCCTCTGATTATCCAATCATCCAGGTACGGGCAAATCTTGCACCCCCTTTTGTCTCACGTGCGCAGCTACCACTGCCAGGCCTTCGGTAAACACCCTCGGGGCCGAGAACAGGCCACAGGGTAAAGCCATAAAGCATTAGAGGGAGCCAACCACTAGGAGGTGATGGAAGCGTTGAAGATCTGCATCTCTGACACCCAGGGCAGCATACCAGGCTTCTGTATCCAATACTGGAGCTGGGGAGACCATGCGGGACTTGAGTCCCTTGCGCTATTTGTGAGACGACACAGGTCTGACACAGTCATTAAATCCCTTTTCTCGGGGGCGAGGAAGTACCTGGAGTAGGACCTTTTCTGCCATGCTCTGAGGGACCTTTCCCACTGAGCAGCCTCAACATCTTGGCTGTGGAATTGCCACTGAGAGGGAGGAAGGGGGAGGTGTTGTGGGGCGGGGGGAGGTGGAGATGACCGGGTGGCCTAGCCCACCAAACTATATCGAGGACCCGTGGCCCGCAGGCATCCTGGCCCACCTGAACCGGAAGGAGGGCAGAGGCTAGGGTGCTGCCTTTGCGTGTGCCATCAGAAAGGGCCTTTTCCGACTGCCCTAGCACCAGGAGGACCCTTACTGAGGGCCTAAGGAGCCACCCAGGGCGGATGGTGTCTCCTAGACCCCCCGACTCTGTCCCATTGCCCGTAGCTCGCCAGACGGCCGTGGCTGGCACCTCTGCTGCTGTCCCTGGGGACCTGCCTGACACCCAAAGGCCTGTGGCGTGTAGCGGCCCAGGGAACAGAGCGTGGTCCTGGAGTCCTTCCGACCACGCAGCTTGGCACCCATCTGAACCGAAGACAAGGCTGACTCGTCCGAGGGAGGCCCAGATGGGATGCTGGACCTTTGGGACGGCCTGGGATTGCAGCCACTGACCACTGAGCATGCCGATGGCGGGGTATGGCTCTGCCCAGCGAATCAGCAGCGACTGAGGATGCCTGGCCACTGCTCTAGCTCCCGTGGCTCCTCTTCTGCCACGGTACACAAGTGCAGCACCTGCTGCCGGGCAGGGCCTCAGCAAGCGGCTCACTGAGTCCCCCGAGGGTCACCTTCCACTTGCTGCTAGTGCTACTGAATAACATTTTTCTCCAAACAAGTCTGGCTTGCAATCGCCCTTGTTCTCGGGAGTAGAGCCCGGCTGCCCTGCCTAGCCCTGTGGTTGGTGGCAACCACCACCAGGGACCTGGGGCGGGATGGTGAAGAAGTATTCAAACCCCTTGGCTGGGGTGTAATACTCTTCTCGGCTCAGTTAGGTATTGGGCTATGGAGGAGGAAGTTTGCCACGAGGCCCTCACTACCTTGAGCGCCCCTTTGTAGACCAGAAGGGTTACCACTCTGTGGGGGCCCACCACTAGCACATTGCAGAGATTGTCTGACGCCCCTTTACCTCCATCGCCTCCAGAGGCCAGCTCTTGAGCAGTTCCCAGTGTGCCCTAGAATCAACCAGGGCTTGGGAGTGTGCTTCATCTGGTGGGGAGGAGAGGGCGGGGGGGGGACGGGGGTTCTGCAGGCCGCAGCACCTCTTCCCATTGACAGGCGGTCCCCACAGGAGTCCCCGCCCGTGGGGCTGAGTCGTCGTCCGAGGGCAAATGGTGGCCCTTTCCTTGTAGCCAAGGCACTGACTGCATCCCCGAAGGGTTGACAGACTGTGGTCCCGTCCGTTCCCCTGGGAAACCCATAGGCCTCCATACAGCCATTGGGGTGACCATTGCCTCTAAGGCCATCTGGGGCTACATGTGCCTGGAGCTCCAGCACCTTTTGTTGGTGGTGGCTCCCCCAGCTACTACATCCCCAAAGGGACACTGAGGCACAGTCAAAAGACCATGGCTGGGGCTGCCCCAAGGCTCTCACTGTGCAGTGCCGTCACTCCAGATAGCGTCCCCTCGACGTCGACGACCTCGACTACCAGGTTCGACGTGGGTGCCGCGGCCGGAGCAGGCATATGGACAACGCTTCGGTGAGCTGGGCTGACCCAAGCATCATCCCAGTACCGAGGACTTTGCATTCCTCATGCATCTCGGCGCCGAGTCAAACTTCGGTGACCAGGTTCTGCCCGGCCTTGGTGCAGGGTGAACGCCTTGGTGCCGAGTCTGTCTCCGGCAACTGGGTTCAGCCCCACCTGGTGAATTACTCGGTACCGAAACTGTCTCCGGTGACCGGGATCTGCACCGTGTCATTGTGGGCGAACTCTCCGCTGCCGGAGCAGTGGGATGGACCTCACCCGGTGTCGGGGGGTCAAGACCGGTGTCGGGCGGGTGACTTCGCTCTCTGCCTCAATGCAGGTCGGTCTGGCGACTGCGACCTGAGAACTTCTAGGGAAGTGTTTCTGCTCTACCCTAGGAAACCGCTCTGCAGGAGATCTTCCTGCCCGTACCGGGGATCTCCTGAGCCATTCAGGGGGTCCCAACACAGGCTTTCCTGTAACGCCAGCCCCTTCTTTCTCATGGCGGTATGGGCGGCGGTGGCATATGCAAGGCCAACAAAGCTCTTGCCGCCTGACAGCCTCCGAGTTCAATGGTGCCGGTAGTTGCCGAGGGGCTCCCCACTCCCAAGAGTTGGGAAAAGCTCCCTGGCTGGAGACGCTGGCTCAGGCAGCGGGTCTCCATGATCCAACCTCGGTATGGATCAGTGCTCCACCCTGCCTGCCTAGACGGTGCGGGGGAGTATCTGCACTCCGAGCGCCGATTCCGTCTCCTCGTGGTGCCGAGTCGGGTGGGTGCTGACGGTGCCCGCTGCACCGGCGGCATGCTGGGTACCACAGCGGGTTGGTTCCGAGCTGGTCGGGGGCTCCATGAGTGAGGCTTTCAGGCAGCTTTTCTGGAGGTCGGAAAGCCTTGCAGATTTGTTCAGCTCCTTACAAGGGTGTCGCGTCCCCCCCCCGCGCTCTTCAGGCAGTGGGGGTCACTTAGCGGGAAAGCCTTCCTGCCGGAAGCACACAGACCGGAGCATACCCACTCGCTGTAAAGTCTCAGCTAGACTCTCTCAAAGTCTCTAACTACCACTAACAACAGTTATTACGCTAACTAACTAACTAACTAAGACAAAAAAATCATTACTTAAAGTTCAAAACACGGGAATTAAGTGCTTGCAGTGCAAACACAGGCAGTCCCAGTAACCATCACCGGCGGAAAGAAGGGACTGAGGGGGCGTAGGGCCGGCAGCGCCTCATATACTGCGGCACGTGTGCAGGGCTCCAGGGGGGAGACGGAGCCAACCCTACAGGATCTGCTAAGGGGAAAAAGGTTCCGGTAGCCGTGCATGGAGGCGTGCACTCACCTATAGTGGAATGGACATGAGCAAGCACTCGAAGAAGAACTGCAACACTCCGTGGTGTGTAGCGCCTTCCTCTATGAGTAAACGCAGCCGTTCATGGCAGCAGATGCTGCTCAGTGTGAGGAAGGGCAGCGTAACTGATCCCTGAAGTGAGTTATTCCCTACTCCTGGCCAGTCAAGTAGTGAGCTGGTCGGTCAGTCAATTTGTTGAGTGCTTCAAAAGGACAACTTTGTCTGAATGGGCAGGTGAGAAGGTAGAAAGGATTTCCAAACAGGCCTGAAGTTAGTGATGAATGTGGGGCCAATTATACTGGACTTATCCCAGTGGTCCCTGAGGCCAACGAGATCATGCCAACTGGGATGGGCAGTTACACAAGGAACCAGTAATTTCTTGTGTGACTAGTTATTCCGTAAATGTATGGATGGGCCTCTGTAACCCCTATGGCTCCTAAACTTATCTGAAAGTGGTTATGGAGCCAGGCAGTAGTTACTATGGCAGCTGTGCACCAAAAAAAAGGATGAATCAGGTGTGAGGGCTCTCCATGGAACACCTGACATCATGTTCAGAAAGCTCATCCAGGTGAGGAACATGGTGACTGTATGATAGTTGAGTAAAGGTCGGCTCCTACGTGTTTTTGACCTCTCTGTTTCATATCTATTCACCAAATGGTACTAAGGTTGCAGATTAATTTACTTTCTTTCTTCTCCACGATCAGACATGGTGATGCCAATACAATCCTACAGATCAATAAACTAGTCAATGTTATCCTATAGAGCAATTTGTCCAGTGGGATTTTGACCCCTGAACTATGTAAGGTTCTTCACTCTGCTCATTCTGTTTTCAGAACCATTTTAGCAACAAATCTGAATGAATGCAATCAGCAAGGCTGTGTTTTATGATGTCACTCGTCTAGATTTGCTCATCCAGAATGGGCCTTGAACACACCAAGTATTTGAAGATTGGATCAAGGTGTAAAGTTGCTTGTTCTGTGCACTCTAATTGCTGAATATGACCCTCACTGCCCACTTCAAAGGTGTTCAGGACTGGGGGCGTGGGGGGCTGGAGGGGCAAACGATGTTACATGCTCCCCAGAATGTGCTGAACCCTTAGGATGTGGTTTTTCCAAAGCAAGGTGAATTGTAAAGTGAATTTCAGATCCACTTAGCAAAGGGTTGATGCTAGGAACAGTAATACATGTGTCGTTGTAGCATGGGTGCGAGTGTCTGTGTGTGTAGGTGAACGCCTGCGTGTGTGCACACACCCTTTGGGACAGGAATTTGAAATGGCAATCATTCAGCACCTTCTTGTTTGGCATGAGAATTTATTATGTGTTCATTCATGCCCAAAACAACCACCTTTTCTTACCGTTTGGAACCAAACACAGAGTGAACTCCGGATTAACTCCGTAATGTGAAACGACAGCATTTCCCATTAGCTCTACATGGACCTTTAGTCTCTGAGGCTGAGGTAGGATGGAACAAAGAAGTGATTAGGACGACACCACTGAGGGATTGATTACAAGGTCATCAGGACAAATAAGAGCTTGGCTGCATGGTATGAATTACATGGAGAAGAGTGACTTTAAATACATGAAAAGAAAGGTGATCTAAAGACGTTGGGGCAGCTGGCTTATTGTTCTGGTACTTAGCCAGAGAAGCACATTTACTCACAATTTATGTGTCTGGAGACATATTGGGTGGGATTTTTAAAAATGCCCAAGTGTGTTAGGCACATAATTCCCATTGATTTTCAGTGTGGATTGAGTACCTAACTCTGCTGGGTGCTTTAGAAAACCACCCCTCTTTCTTTTTGTTATTATTCATAGGTTATATTGAAAACTCTACCAGGCAAGGCGCTTGGGGTTTTTTCCCAGTTAAGTGACACACACCCCTTTGGTGCTGTAGAAAATAAGCTGGTGGGTCTAGATGGAGAAGGCAAAGGGCCTTCCTTATTCTACCAACCTCTGCAGCTCTCTCTGCCGCTGCCAACTTACTCTTCCCTTTAGCTACAAAAGAAGTGATGGAGCCCCCATTGCTCCAGGCATTGGAACTAGACTGGACAAAGCACTGGCAAAAATACTTCAGGAAACCATTCCAGCTGGGCCCTGGGCGGGATGGGCAGATGGGAGCTAGCAGAGCTTTTCCCTCCCTAATATCTGCCTCTATGACTCCAAACGTCTGCCTGCTGGCACCTCGAGTCACAGTCACACCCCCACAGAGCCTGGCTTAGCAGGAGAGGCTCCGACCTGTGAGCGGTTTGCTGGGAAGGCAGGTAGGCAGGTAGGTAGGGGACGTCCATGATCTTCATGTCGTACATGGTCCCGCTGAAGATGACCCAAGGTCTGTGGATGTCTTGGGACCCAGCGGGGCTGTGTGGTTCTGTGACATCCTTGGGCAGGAGCTGGCGGATGATGGCAGTTTTCCTCACCCTTGGGGCTCCACGAACAGCCACTTGCAAGGCTTCCACCATGATGCACAGCTCCGCGCCCTGCCCAGGGGCCAGGTGAGGCTGCCGGGGGCGGCTAGAGCAGACCACGGACCCTTCCCCGCAGGCCACCCACGTGCCAGGCCAGGGGATCGTCCGCAGCAGGGCGCTGGCCGTGCTTTGCACAGGGCCAATGACAGGCGGAGCCGGGGTGGGGCCGGCAGCTGTCCCGTCCCCGCAGAGCTGCAGGGCGCCTCTGGCAGGCAGAGGACAGGTGTCGGTGTCGGGGCCGATCGCTGCCCGCTGCTGGGCCTGGCTCGGCGCGGCGGGGCTGTAAGGGCGGCGGCGGGGCCGGGGTGACCAGCCGGGCCTCCCAGGTGGCAAATCCGAGTCAGACTCAGGCCCTTCTCCAGCGAGGGAGGGACAGGCACGTCCGTGGTGCCCGCCGCGGGTGGGGAGGGCCGGGGACCCGCCTCTGGCTGCCACGGAGGCCGCACTGGAAGGACGGTGACCTTGTGACTCCCACAGCCGGCCAGCTCCAAGCTCAGCGGCCGGGCGGGGCAGGGAAACCCCAGGAACCGACCCCCAGCACCGGGACTGCCGGGGAGGGCTCGTCTGCGGTGCGGGAGGTGCCTGGCGCCCTGCCCGGTGCTTCGCAGGTGCGCTGCTGCCCGGCGCCCCCGGCCACGCTGAAGCTGGCCCAGGACACGTGCCTGCGCAGATCCGCGCAACGCGCTGGGCCAAGTCCCCCAGGCCGCTCCGGGGCCCGCCGCGGGCGCAGGACGGGTGGCCCCGAGCCGGGTGCGACGCCCCACACACGCGTCCCTGGAGCGCGCTGCCACCGAGGCCCCCCGGCTGCGTTCAGCGCCTGCCTGAAGCAGCCCCGCTACAGCCCGGCCCCTTCCCGCCCCGGGCCCGGCTGTCCCCAGAGAGCTGTGGCCGGGACCGAGCTGCGGATGCCCCGCCCGGCTGTGCCCCAGCCCCCAAGGCCAAACACACCGGGGGGGGCGGGGGATGCTGCGGATCCGCACTCGCAGCCGCCAGGGAAATCCAGCGGCTGGCGGCGGGGGGAAGCCCCAGCCCGCAAACCTCTCCTGGGGGCGCTTTGGTCCCTCTCCCGCCGCGGGCTCCGAGTCCTGGCCTCAGGGGAGCAGCTGAGACCGCAGCGCTGCATCCGGAGTTTGCCGAGCTCCAGGCCGGCTTGGCTTGCAGGTGGGGAAACGTGCCCAGGGCCCAGGTAACCAGGAGGAGGTAACTGGGAACCAGACCAGCGTGTACTGGGCCGGGCCGGCAGCACGGACCGGTTATCGGTAATAAAATGATGTTAACAGCAGCACGGTTCTCGCTCGGGTTCAGGCCAGGCCTGTCACGGACCCTGGCATCAGAGCCCAGTGCATAGTCACGGTGAAAGCAGCAGCTGGGCTCTGACCAGACACAGCAGACGGGTGCTGACCCGACCGCTTAGAAGACAGACGCCCCAGCCTACAATCCCCACACTGCCCTGCATAGTCCCCACGAGTCCTGGGCCTCATCGACCACTGACACTGCCCAGCTGGGCCCTAGGCAGCAAAAACTGCTTACCTAGATTGTCCCCCCCTGGCCAAGGGCCTTCACCTGACCGGCATTACAAAACGTGGTGGATGGACAAAAGTCAGTGCAAGATGAATGCCTGGCTAGAACTGTAGGCGACAGACAGATCAAAGCCAGCACTGCACCTGAAGGATTCCAGAGGATCTAGAGAGAGAAAAACAAAGTGGAGGAGGCCCTGCAGCTAACCCGGCTGGAGATGGATACCCCAGCTCTCAGACTGTAAATACAGCAGCTGGCTTTTACAACTAACGCTCGGGATGGATAGTGGAGTAGACAATGGAGAGAGATCAACGAGGCAGCACAGTTTAATACAAGGATAAGAATGAGGGACTGCAACTGCCCAGCTGTAAACTGGCCAATCGGCGGTGGTACCATCCTTTGAGAAATCATTTCACACCGCTTCCAGTGAGTGCTTCTTGAAACAGCTACTTCAGAGCGCGAAAGAAGAAGAGACTAGGTCGAGATCAGCTTAAGTAACACACTGGTGTTGATTAAATCGTGAAATAATAGTGACTACACTACAATCAGGTTCAACATCCAAGGGGTAGGTATGGGAGATTTCAAACAAGCGCTAGAGTCAAAAGTCGTAATAAGAACCCTCATCCCTGCTCGCTGTTACAGAGCAATGTCATCAGCAAATTCCCAGCACTTTACAAAGGAGGGCGGTCATTGCCCCCATTTTATAGAAGGGGAAACTGAGGCACAGAGAGGCAAATTGACTTACCCACATTCACCCAGCAGGCCAGTGGCAGAGCTGGGGCTAGGTGCCAGGTCTCTTGAGTCCCATTTCAACCAGTAGGTGGGCATGGATGGTACCAAGAAAAACAACCGATTCTCAGAAGGCATATGTGCTGTGGAACCAGAGAGGCAAGGAGTAAAGCAGCATGCGAAACGCAAGCTGTGAGAGGCTATTTGACCCAAGTACAAATCCTCCAAAATTTGGAATATAACCCCGTGAAGCCAGCACATAGGAGCACAGATTACAGCAGGCAGCGGGGGCCATGAAATGGGCCAAAATGGAAATCCAAGAGCAAATAGCTAAATGGTGTAAACACAAACACGAGGTACTTTAAGTACATCAGAGGGAGGAAACCGGCAAGGGAATCGGTGGGTTTGCCAGGTCACCAGGGCTTAAAGGGAGCCATTCAGGAAGTCGAAGACATTGCTGGGAAGCTATGATTGTTTGCAGCAGCCTTCCTCCCCACTAAAGCTGGGAGATTCCTAACTCAGACTGACTCTTACCTGGTAATAGAGATGAGTTGCTCTCAGAGAAAGCAGTGCTGGAACAGATGGATATATTCAAAAGCATTGTGTCTGCCGGGCCAGCCAAGACTTATGAAAGAGCTCAGCTATGAAGAGCCTGGCTGGGATGATG
The DNA here is from genome assembly GCF_026122565.2 of Emydura macquarii macquarii. Lineage (NCBI taxonomy): Eukaryota > Metazoa > Chordata > Testudines > Chelidae > Emydura > Emydura macquarii. The sequence continues at coordinate 10,094,536 of NW_027131391.1, read as the reverse complement.
TAGCCGAGGTTAGTCCTGCTTTGAGCAGGGGTGGGATTAGATACCTCCTGAGGTCCCTGCCAACTCTCTGATGCTGCTTGAAGCCAGGATTGGAGGGTAGCAAATGCTGCACTTTGCTGTAAGAAGGGCTCATGGGCTGATCTTGGAATCCCAGACCGGTAAGCACAGAGCACAGATCTGATCCAGTGTGGCAATTCCTACCGGGCTGAGTTTTTCACTCTCTCCCTGCTTTTGTCTTGCTGGTCTATATTGACTGTGCAGGGCTCTGTCTCCCTCTGGGTATGTCTACATGTTGAGCTAGGGCTGTGTTCCCCCAGCTCGAGGAGACACACGCGGCCAGCTGTGATCGAGCTAACACCACAGTAAGCTGAGGGGCTAACCTCTCCAGATACGATCCAGCCCGACCCTCAGCATATACAAGGGCAGCAGCATGCTAGTTCAATCAGAGCTGCTGTAGGCACATCTCCATCAGCTGGGGATTGCATCTGCAGCGGAAAGGTAAAGACACCCTATGTTCTGTACAGCGGCCAGCTCCAGCAGGCCGGGGCGCGGACCTCAGTTAGCAGCCAGGAAGCGCTTATGAAGCCAGCTGATTTCTCAACTACAGGGTGATGGCCTGGACCCATCCCTGGTGTAAGAAGCGTGAGGAGGAGAGAGAGATTTTAGAGGGAAGTGCAGAGGATGAAGGAGTGAGCTCTGGTTTCAGACACACAGTACAGCGCCCTAAGGGAAGGGCTGCAGTGATGGCACGAATGGAGAGGTGTTACGGGGTTTCTAACATAGCAGGACCTCACCATGTCTCTTGAACTACCTGTGGGCAGCTGTAAGTTGGGCAGCTGTCCTCCAGGGCAGGACAGTGAAATGGGCCAAGGGACAGTGATTTAACATTCTGCTGCGTGTGCCTGGTACCCAGGGTAACATTTTCAGAAGCATCTAAGTGACTTAGGAGCCTCAGGCGAGCTGCACACTACACACACCGGTAAGTGACATAGCTGTGGTGTGTGGAACACGCCCCTCACACTCCACCAACTGACAGACTGTGCTAGCAAAACCCTCCATGCAGCTGTGGTGATACCAGCCAGAGAACTCCTGCTGGCAGCATGAACTGCAGGGGCCTTCCTGTATGCGCAAAGTCTTTGTAGTGTAGACTAGCCACGAAGGTTGGATTTACAAGGGATTTAGGCACTCAGTGGGACCTACAAAAATGTCCAGCTGCATCTTTAAGTGCCTAAAGACCTTTGCAAAGCTGATCCTAAGTCACTTTTGAAAAATGGGACTTGAATGCTTCTGGAAAACTTTACTCTAGGGGTTGGTCCCTTTAGCCTTGCCTGCCGCGCGCTCGCCCGGATTTGCATGCACAAGGGCTGCCCTGGACACTAGGGGCTTCATGTCCAATTTGCCAGCACCTGCAAAGAGGGAACGTAACCCAGGTGTGGTACTCGGTGTGCTGGTCCCCGATGTCTAGCAGTGTAGGCTGCGTGCGTGTGTCCCCATGTAGATGCTGTCCCAGCTCTGATCAGGTAACCGAGATGGCTCTCACGATCGAATGAATCGACATGACCACGCATTAGCTGAGCAACGAAGGCGCCCAGGCCAGGTTTATTGCATGCGGCCCAATGAGAAATTAATCATATAAAGCAGAGCTAAACCATTCCATGGCCTTTTACTGATCCTTCATTGAACGATTCATGGGTCTTCACACTACAAGAGGGACAGAGTAGGTCAAGAGGAGCAAACTAGGTACTTGTCTGCAAAAAAACGTGATTCATGGATCATTTCAAAATAAAAAACTCTGAATATTTAATTATTTTCTCCCCCCTTACCCATTAATTATCATCAGAGGTCACAGAGGAATGCAGGTGGCTTTGTTCTTGCATAGCAAGTGCTTTCATACAGCCTGCTCTTAGGGTTAGGGCAGGACTCTGAAAGCTAGAGCCTCTGTCAGGAATAGAGAGGGATGTAAGTGAGACCCCTTCATTAAAATGCACTTCTCAGGAATAACCGGTGGGGGCTGTTTAATGCACAGAAGCTCCCCAAGCAGCACAGAGCAAGACTGTTCCACACCAAGTCCTCACCCCAGTTGTCTGTCAGACATTAGGTCTGGGTTGTCCAGAAGCTGCAGGGCTGGGAACAGCAGCCTAAAGAGGAACTATTCACGGACAGGAAACGAGGGGAGGCTGGAGAACCTCTGGTGGTTATTGGTGGACCTGTGTGATAGGAGTGTACAGTGGGGAGGTGCGTGGGGGGGGAGGCAGGTTAGCTCCTGCTGGACAGATGTCCACGGAATGATCAACACCAAAAGCCCTGTCATGAGGGGCCTGAAGGATCACAGGGCTAGAGGGAAGCAAGCTCCAGCCAACTCATTGCTCTTGGGGTCGAACGGGGACACTGTCTGTGTGGGGGAAGGGATAAATAGTGGGAGAGCTATTGGGTGACATAGCAGAGGGAGTTGGATGGAGCTTAGATATCATGAAGATAAGCTTGATATGAAAACTTGGATGGAGATAGACCAGGCCAGACCTTGAAGTGGAGTGTGAATTGGTGTCACTCCACTGGAGTCAATGGAGCTACCCTGCTTTATAGCATCCAGAGATCTGGCACAGCATGAGGAAGGGGGTAGGTTCTACAGCTTATAACCAGGGCCTGTGAATTCCACAATCTCATAGCCCTAGGATATCCTACAGAGCTGCGCTCCAGAACTGAAACGTTCATTTCAAAATAACTTCCGAGCCCTTACGGTTGCAAAGGAAACATTCTGAAAACAAACAGAGCGGTTCGAGGCAGTGACGGGGCTGCAGGGAGCCTGAAATAACAGTGCTGAAAGAGACAGGAACGGCTCCGTTTGTGTCATTGACTCACACTGAGTGAAGCAAGTTCCAGCATCAACTTTTAAAATGTATCTTATTGCTGATCATGTTAATGGTCGGCTAACGTGCTTAGCCCCCACTTCCAACCTGTCTCCCACACCTTCCTCGATTTTAAGCGCTCTAGTGTCCTTCAGCGACTGGCCAACACCTCCTGCCTTTCCCTGGCAACATCTAGAACGCAGTACAGCCGAACCAGCTTTCAAGCAGGAGAGACACCCCTGCTTTCTGCATCAGCTTTGCCCATCTCCATGAGGAGTTGGTATCGATGCAGCTATGATCAGTAACAAGATTAGCTCCGCAGTGTGGCTCCGCATTGTAAATGCACAATGGATTCAGGGCAGATTAATTGTATTTAACATCAAATTCCATGAGAAAAGCTGCTGTCCGAACTGTATCATGCATTTTTCTATTGAATTTAACAAGAACCTATTCAAAAAGTTATCGGAAGCTGCTGCAAAATTGCTTGTCTGTCACACCAGAGTCCCAACATTTAGGTCAGGTTGGCTTCAGAGTACATGGAGGGCCCCTTGGCTAGAACAGATGGAGCAGAACTCTTAGAGCATAAGAACACCCACCTCTTATCTTGCACTTGTCACCTGTAGATCTGAGAGCACTTTACAGAGGAGATCAATGTCATTATCCCCATTTTACAGATGGAGAAACTGAGGCACAGAGCAGTAAAGGGCCTTGCCCCAGGTCACTCAGCAGGCCAGGTCAAGCTGGGACTAGGACTCAGGGCTCAAGGCCACTCCAGGGCTCTATCCACTAGGCCGCGCTACACCTAACAGAAAACGTTACTGTCCTTCCGAATTCTATAGGATGGTTCAAAACCAGGCAGTGAAGGCTCTCACTGGGAAGGCGATCCAAAGCCAACGGGAAGTCTTTTTATTGACTTCAATGGGCTCATGCCCAAATGCTATAAATTTTGGGGGTTTTTACAGTCAGTCATTTCCATTTATAGATGTCTGCTGACTTTTGTCCCTGTTAAATTCTGAAGGATTTCTCCATAAGGAAATGCTGACATGTTCAAGAGCGGTTGGCGGATTTGCAGAGCACGGGAACAGATGGGGGAAATCTATAGCATGTGACAGCAGAAAGCGGAGGAGGACGTGTGCTATAAACAGGAGTTGGTCAGTGGAGTGTATTTTTGGAATCAAACTCCAGAAAATAAACGGGAGGGGGAGAAACAATTAGACAGTAGAAGTTGGGGTGCAGTCTATTATGAGGATGCCACCATGAATAGCCTAAAGGAAATGCAGGGTCAAAGGTGCAAGCCAGGGCAGCCAGAGAATTCCTTGCTAGAGAGAGAATGTCACTCAATTTTTCTGTATAAAGCCAAGAACTGGGGATGGAGAACAGATGTAAAGCGCACAATCCAAATGCTTATAAATAGCCAGCCCCAGCACATGCAACAAAATCCACCCCTGAGGAAGACGCCCCCCAGGCTTTCCTGAGTCAGATGCCCCACGCTGCGGCTCGTCCCTCCTCAAAGCTGTAGAAAGAGGAAGAGCATTGGTGCCGCTCAGAACACGTTGCAGAGGCGGGGCTGTTTCAGCCCTGCACGAGTGGGGGTGGAGTCCCGTTAAGTCCTGCAAGGAGACTTGGCCTGCCCGTGTAACCCACGCGCACTGTGGCGCTCTGCCCCCTCGCAGGGCCTAGGTTGATGAGCCGCTGGCAGCCTGAGCGGTGTCTTTATGATCGGAAAGTCCCAGGTTCAACCCCTGCCGCAGCGAGAGAGACAGCGCAACTCCAGCGATCCCTCTTTGCTGCCTACTCTGAGCCATGTTCGGAGAGCGGCTGTGTGACCCCTCACAGCTCTTAACAGCACGGGGGGCTCTAGCCGGTTTTGCTGGGCAGGCAACAAAAACAAAAAACGCTTTTAACACTGAACAGAGCAAAAAAAAAAAAAGCACCCAGGGGGCAAAGTGGAGCAAAAGGGCCCAGCAGAACAGTGCCCCCCCGGAGCTGCTAGCACCCAGAGCTGCTGCCTTGCTCACCCACCACCCCTTAGCACAAGGCCACGGTGCCTTTCCTAGCTCATTGGACACCGACTAGTCTAGACATCGCAGCTCAGCCCAGAGGTGCCTGGGGGCAAAATAGCATCGCTGCCGTTCTGTGAGAGAGCTCATAGCCGCTGCGTCAGTGCTATCATCAGCCGGTGCCACCAACAGCAAACCTGTGCTACAAAGGTAGCAGAGACAGGACCCCGGCCCCCCCGCATGGCAATGCTCACTTGGCTTGTGTGCAGGTCACTGCTGAGAGGAAGTCTGCAGCAGTCCACATCCTTGCCCTTTACACGCACTCAATCCAGAGCACACGTCCCACTGGGTGGGACCGTTTCTTAGCCACAGCAGGAAGACGTCGCGCAGCCCACTCAGCATGGTGCACGGGCGTTCTGAGCAGTGACCCTGTGTCAGGGAGACGCAGCACGTGGAGATGGGTCGAATGTTTGCACGAGGCTGTGAAGGACTCTTAACCAGAGTTGTGACTATGCAAGACAGGCCCTATCCTTGTGAACGCTAACTATCCAGCTCCTGCTTGCACCGAGCACAGCACAGACGGGTAACAACATCGCTTCCATGGCAACTTCCACCGGAGAATCTCAAAGCACCCTCCAAACACCTTCTCACTACCGCCTGCCCGCTGGGACCTTGCAGAGACAGAGGCCATGACCTGCCTGCGATCATGCACGGAGTCAAAGGCGGCGCAGAGCCCCGAAGTCACAGCTCGCACTTTGCTGCATGAGCCACTCGGCCATTAAAGACGGCACCTGAGTGCACAGCTCGGAGGACAGCCCAGCACACAGGGAAAAACAGGGTTACGCACCAGTACCGGATGTTCTTCGAGATGTGGTGCTCATGTCCATTCCACTATAGGTGTGTGCACGCCACCGGGCACGGCTCCCGGAACCTTTTTCACCTTAGCAGATCCCGTAGGGCCGGCTCCGGCTCCCCCTGGAGCCCCGCGCACATGCTGCAGTATATCAGGTGCCGCCGGCCCCGTGGGCCCTCAGTCCCTTCTTTCTGCCAACTCCGGCAGCGGGGACGGGGGTGGGTGTGGAATGGACATGAGCAACACATCTCGAAGAACATCCGTTACTGGTAAGTAACCTTGTTTTCTCCTTCGAGTGCTTGCTCATGTCCATTCCACTATAGGTGACTAACAAGCAGTACCCTGGAGGTGGGTAGGAGTCAGTGTCGAGCTGCCTGCAGCACGGCCCTGCCGAACCCCGCATCCTCTCTTGCCTGCTGCACGTTGGCGTAGTGGGACATGAAGGTAGCACCGATGACCAGGTCGCTGCTTTGCAGATGTCCTGCAGGGGCACTCTCTCCAGGAAGGCTGTAGACGAGGCTTGAGCTCTGGTTGAGTGCGCTGTGATGGCTCCCGGAAGCAGCACCCTCGCCTGCTCGTAGCAGAACTTGATGCACGATGTAATCCACGAGAAGATGCGCTGGGTGGAGACAGGTGAGCCTTTCATCCGGTCTGCCACTGTGACGAAGAGCTGCGTCGACGTCCGGAACAGCTTGGTACACTTGATGTAGAAGGCCAGGGCTCGTCTCACGTCCAGCGAATGCCATCTCCTCTGCCCCTGCGAGCCGTGCGGTTTGGGGAAAAACACGGGGAGAAAAATATCTTGGTTACAATGAAATTGGGAAACCACCTTGGGCAGGAAGGCTGGATGCGGTCTTAACTGCACCTTATCCTTCTAGGATACTGTCTAAGGGGGCTCCAAGGTCAAGGCCCTAATCTCGGAGACCCTCCTGGCTGAGGTAATGGCCACCAGGAAGGCTACCTTCCATGAAAGCATGAGCAGGAGGCCTGAAGCCATGGGTTCAAAGGGGGGCCCTGCGAGTCTCGAGAGGACCAGGTTAAGATCCCAGGGAGGCAGGGAGCGAAGCGTGGCCCTGGAGTCCTTCAGACCGTGCAGCTTCACATCGGTCTGATTGGAGAATAGGGCCGACCCATTGAAGGGGAGGTCCTGGATGGATTGCTGCACCTCCTGGGACGGCCCAAGGATTGCAGCCATGAGCAGCGCCTCATGGCAATGGCGGAGGCTATGGCCCTGCCCGCTGAGTCAGCAGCATCACAGGATGTCTGGAGCGCTGCCCTAGCCACCGGGATTCCTTTCCCCAGGATGGTGGTAAAGTCTGCAGCCTGGTCTGGGGGCAGGGCCTCAGCGAACCGCCTGAGGGAGTCCCACAAGTTGGGCCTGGTGGTTGGCAATCCTGCACTGCAGGCTTCTGTGGAATAAATCTCTGTCTCCCACACAAATCCAGCTTTTTGTTGTCTTTGTCCCTGGGCGTGGACCCAGGCTGACCTTGCCTGTCCCGCTGGTTGGCTGCATCTACCACCAGGTTCCCGGGGCCGGGTGAGTGAACAAATACTGGAACCCTTCGACCGGGACAGAATACTTCTTCTCGGCCACCTTTGACGTGGGGCGACCGAGGAAGGGGTTTGCCAGAGGCCTGCACAATTTTGAGGACCCTGTTGTAGACTGGTAGGGCCACTGGTAGACTGGCCGCCACCAGCACATGGAAGAGGGTATCAATGGCCTCCTCTAACTCCTTCACCTCCAGCCCCACGTTAGAGACCACCCTCTTGAGCAGCTCCTGGTGCGCCCTGAAATCCTCCAGTGGCGCCACGTGGTCCCGGGAGACTGCCTCGTCTGGGGAGGAGGAAGAGGACTGCCGAGGAGCGTCCTGCGGATGCTCCCCTGCCTGCCGAAGGGATGAACCCATAGAGGGTCCCTCCATGGGGTCCGACTCCTCGTCCGAGGAGTGGTGTCTACGGGTCCTCTCCTGTGCCGGAGGCACAGACTGCACCCCCGCTGACAGGGTGGATTGGGGTCCCGGCCCCATCTGGATGCCCCATGGGGCCCAATAAGACCATTGTTGCGGCCATTGTCCCTGGGGCCAACCTGGGGCTGACTGCGCCACAGGCTGTGATGCTTTGTGGGGGCGTTGGCTGTCCCAACAACTGTCCCGTCCCCCCGGTGGGACCCCGAGCCACTGGACCGGCGGTGCCATGCACGTCCTCGGTCCCAGGTGCCGTTCCGTGCTGGGGACTGTCCTCTCGATGCCTCCAACGCAGAGGACGACAAGGACCGCCTCCGTCGCTGCGAGCGGAGGTGCGCTCCGAAGAGCTCGAGGTACCGGAGCGTTGTCTCGGTACCGATGACTTGCGGTGCCGCTTGCCCTTAGGTGACCGAGACCAGCGCCGCTCCAAACTGGGTTCCACGTCGGGGACTGCGTGGAGCTGGGTCCTCTGATGGCAACTGGGTTCTGTGCCGCCTTGGTGCCGGGTCCTCTGATGGTGACCAGGTTCTGCACCGCCTCGGTGCGGGCAAACTCCTCGGTGCCAGAGATCTGAAAGGGGAGCTGTCCGGGCGCCGCCCGGCAGACCTCGACCGGTGCCGTCTCTTGGCCTGCACTGCTTCCGGTGCCAGGGACCAAAGTCGGTGCCGAGAGGGAGACTCCTCATCCTGTGTCGAAGCAGGCTGGCTCGACGCCGCCAACCTGGAGCGACCGCTGGGGGAGCGTCCTCGCTCTACCCCCGGTGGCCATCTGGCGGGAGATCTTCCTCCCCGTACTGGGGATCTCCACCGCCCTTCGGGGGGACCCAACGCGGGTTTGCCCTGGGACACCAGCTCCTGCTCCCTCGGCGGAGGGGGGGGGGCGGAGGTGGCGTAGGCAAAGCCAACAAGGATCTTGCCGCCTGAAAAGCCTCCAGTGCCGACGGTGTTGGCAGAGGCTCTCTCCCACTCCCAGGAGTCGGGGGAGGCTCCCTGCTCGGAGATGCAGGCACCGGAGAAGACTCGACGGGCCGAGTTCGATGCATCTCCGCACTCGACCCTGCCCGTACTGACGGTGCAGGGAGTGTCCACGCTCCACGCTCTGGCTCTTCTTCTTCGGCACCGGGGATGTTGCTCGGTGCTGAGTCGAGGCCGGTGTTGGCAGTGCACTCTGCACTGCGGTGACGCTCGGTGCTGAGATGTAGCAGGACGGCTGGGACGCCGGGGAGAGCACTGCCTCCACGAGCAGGGCTTTTAACCAGATCTCTCGGTCTTCCGAGTCCGCGGTTTAAAAGCCCTGCAGATCTTGCATTTGTCTTTTCTGTGCTCTTCCCCCAGGCACTTAATGCACCGATCGTGGGGGTCGCTGAGCAGGAAGGCCTTCCCGCAGGAGGCACACGGCTTAAATCCCTGAGATCGGGGCATGGCCCGGCCGCTCTAAGTCCCTGCAGGGACTTACTTATTTAACTACACTTAGAATCATTGAATCTTAGAGTTGGAAGGGACCTCAGGAGGTATCCAGTCCAACCCCCTGCTCAGAGCAGGACTAACCTCCGCTGAATCATCCCAGCCAGGGCTTTGTCAAGCCGCAGCTTAAAAACCTCCAAGGATGGAGATTCCACCACCTCCCTAGGTAACCCATTCCAGTGCTTCACCACCCGCCTAGTGAAAAACTTTTTCCTAATGTCCAACCTAGACCTCCCCAACTGCAACTTGAGACCGTTGTTCCTTGTTCTGTCATCTGCCACCACAGAGAACAGCCTAGCTCCATCCTCCCTGGAATCCCCTTTCAGGTGGTTAAAGGCCACTATCAAATCCCCCCTCATTCTTCTCTTCTGCCGACTAAACAAGCCCAGTTCCCTCAGCCTCTCCTCATAAGTCTTGTGCTCCAGCCCCCTAATCATTTTTGTTGCCCTCCACTGGACTCTCTCCAACTTCTCCACATCCTTTTTGTAGTGGGGGGCCCAAAACTGGACACAATATTCTAAATGTGGCCTCACCAGTGCAGAATAGAGGGGAATAATCACTTCCCGTGACCTGCTGGCAATGCTCCTCCTAATGCAGCCCAATATGCTATTAGCCTTCTTGGCAACCAGGGCACACTGCTGACTCATATCCAGCTTTTTATCCACTGTTACCCCCAGGTCCTTTTCTGCAGAACTGCTGCCTACCCCGTCGGTCCCCAGTCTATAGCTGTGCATGGGATTCTTCCTTCCTAAGTGGAGCACTCTGCACTTTTCTTTGTTGAACCTCATTAGATTTCTTTTGGCCCAATCCTCCAGTTTGTTTAGGTCCTTCTGTATCCTATCCCTGCCTTCCAGGGTATCTACCACTCCCCAGCTTAGTGTCATCTGCAAACTTGCTGAGGGTGCAATCTACCCCATCCGCTAGACCATTAATGAAGATGTTGAACAAAACCGGCCCCAGCACCGACCCCTGGGGCACTCCGCTTGTGACCGGTTGCCAGCTAGACATGGAGCCATTGATCACTACTTGTTGAGCCCTACGCTCTAGCCAGTTCTCTATCCGTTTTATAGTCCATTCATCCAACCCAGACTTCTTTACACCACGTAAGTGCACTTACCTACTTAAAGCGAAGTAAACTACTTCGAATAACACAGAGTTCAAAGAAGGGGAATGGCACTTGCAGAGAGCAAGGCTAGTTTCAGCACCCGTCATGGGTGGAAAGAAGGGGCTGAGGGGGTGTAGGGCCGGCAGCGCCTCATATTCCGCAGCACGTGTGCGAGGCTCCAGGGGGCACCAGAGCCGGCCCTGCGGGGTCTGCGAAGGGGAAAAATGTTCCGGGAGCCGTGCATGGTAGTGTGCACTCACCTCTAGTGGAATGGACATGAGCCAGCACTCGAAGAAGAACCAGTACCCACAGGACACACACAAAACTGGATCAAAGGGGGGGAGGAACCTCTCACGCAGGGCCTAAGTAGATGAGGGATTGAGTTCCACAAAGATGTTACTGAGGCAAAGAGTTTAGCAGATGAGAAGCGGGACTGGACATGTCTACTGGATACAGCATCCTGAAGGACAGAAAAGTAAAGAGGTTTTAGAATATTAAACTTCTTGTTTATTGGCTTAAACTGGTCTCTCACTGTTAAGGATTAGAAAGACAGCACTGACTGGCAGATTTTCTCTCACCTGCACCTTTCTCTGTAGCGTCTGGGGCCGGCCAGTGCCTGAGACAGGATATTGGACTAGCCGGGCCACGGGTATGACCCAGTACACCACTCCCCCCATTCCTAAGAGACGTTACAAATCAGGTGAACTGGCCCGGGTGTGAAAGGAAAGCAGCGCTGCCGTCCAGACCCGGAGCGGCGACCCCAGCTACTGGAATTTAATCGGAGCTTAGCATAAGCAGGAAGGAGCGCAGTCAGCTGGACTTTAACACAAGAAGATCGGAGGAGAACTCCATCTCACAGCCAGTGAGCGTCACACCACGCCGCCGGTGAGTCACGCCCTGGAATGAGAGCCTGGCCGGGGCAGCCTCACACCTTTCTGGCACATTGTGAAGCCACCAGCTGAACTGGGGATGCTGAGTCCTGTGACACCCACAGCAGCGAGGCCCTTAGCATTCCTCCAGCCGAAGGGGAATTCGCACAACATGCTTCCTATGCAACAGACACCGACCTTCCCCCACCCCGCCACAGTATTTTAAAGGGCACCTTTTATCATTTTCAACATCGCTGATTTCCAATCTGTTTTGATCTATTTCTATTCAGAGGTTAAAAAAATAAATAAATTGGGCAGGACAGAGGAGCATTTTTTAAACCCCCAAATCCCAAGAGATCGGGGTTCTATTCCTACCTCTGCCACCAACTCATCAGCTGATCTTCTTTGTGCCTCAGTTTCCCCATGTATAAAATGAGAGGGTAATGCAAGCCCTGCTTCGGTTCCAACGTATGAATAACAGCCGCCTGATGGAGCGTTCCATGGCTCTTCACCAGGAGCTAAGAAGCCAGCGTCGCCAAGATGAACGCCACTTAGAAGTTCCCGCAGCCACTCAGCAGAAGGAGTCAACAGCCAGGAGTCTTCGCACACTGCAACGGAGGAGGCGCAGGTAGCGCCTTGCTTTAATGCAACAAGCCTGTGACGGGATTGATTGGGAGGAGACTGCTACTGTGCTGCAACAGAAGTGGTAGGAAGATAGAAAACAAACACACACACACACACACACACACACAGATGGCTGGAGAACGAGGAGTTGAAGACAATTGCTGATGTGCTGCAGTGGCTGCTGCTTTCAGAGCGTGCTGGTGCCCCTCGGCTATGACTAGAAAGAATGTGTCATCGGGAACTGCTGGGACCCGCAGGCCCTAGGAGGAAGGGCAGGGCTCCCTGCACAGAGGAAGTTGCCTGCAGGATTAAAGGCTCAGCAAAAGCGATTTAGGAATCAGCCTAGTGAAATTCCACCCCTCCCCGTGCTCACTGATCTGCATTAAAGGCCCATCCGCAGGCACCAGCGGAGATGAGGTGCAGCACAGACGCTGCGTGCTCTGAAGGGTTTATACTAGAGGCTAAGCAGACAGGACAGGGAGTGTCATCCCCATTTCACAGATGGGGACTGAGGGCCAGAGATTCAGTGACTTGCCCAAGGTCACACAGCGCCTGGGGCTGACCCCAGCGCTCCGGAGCCCCAGACCGACCTTCCCTCTCCCACAGCAGTGGGTCCCGGTGCGAGGCACGCAGTGCTGCACAGACAGCCGTGACAGCGAGTCCCAATCAAAAAGGGCTCCCTCAAACCATAACTGGCCAGTCCGCTCTTTTCTGCCCTCTCCTCCTCTCCCCTGCGCTCCACAGATCCGCCCCCAGCTTCACTCCTTCACCTTTAGGCTCGAATCGGATCGATGCGTGGAACAGAAGCTGGCTGACGGCAGAGACTTGGAACTCTGCACTGCCTGAATGCAAACCAGCTCCTGGCTCTCCTCCCGCCACCACGCCGGGCCTGCCCCAGCCATGGCCGGGAGCACTGTGAGCTACGTCCCTGCTTCCTACTCCCATCTTCCGCCGGGGCAGCCAGGCACAAGGGCAGGGGTATTGTGAAACCCTCTGGACACAGCACCTTGCAGCTGATCTGGCCTATTGAGCGGTTCCTGTTTACAGAACTGTTGCCTGGATTGACTCAGGCAGCGATCCAAGGCCAAGGCGTTCCTAGGCTCGGACACAGCGATCAGCGGGGCTTAGCCACACACAAGCTGTGCGGGTTGAATTCCGTTGGGTTCGTTAAACCGTTGCAGCTCCTGTGCCGGCACTTTCTCAGAGCAGTTCAGAGCCGCTTCTCTCAGCTTCACTTGTGCTGTACGTTTACTGACACTAGCAACCAGGTGTAACCCGCACAGCCCTGCAGTTTAACTGGGCCAATCGCGAGTTCAGAGCGGGCCGGAGTAAAGAGTCACACTGCTGCATATTAACCTCGTGCCGTAGGAGATGTCAGGTCAGCAGCAATCCTGGTGGCCGCCGGCTACCTCAGCTCTCCTCGTCTCCCTGGCCAAAGGGTGAACGCTCCCTTTCAATGTCATTGAATCCATCGCTGAGTCCGATGGGCCGGGCAGCCATGGTGGGACTGGGCAGAGATGAGAGCAACAGGCGCGGGAGACGGGATTTGTCCAACTCCATTGCTGGAAAGCAGAACTAGCCCGTCCCTGCCCCGATCAGCGAGCGCCCTCTGCACCACACGCAGTGACCTGCAGGACGTAGTGAGACTGGGCCAGCCCTGCACAATGGAGCGATCTTTGCTCACTGGCAAAGGAAAACATGTGGCAGCCGTGAAGCCTCAGCCAGTGGCGCGCACAGAATAAGCCAGCAGGTATTTTGATGGTAGCTTTATCCGGATAGGAGGCAGCAGCAGGTCTAACGGTCTGAGCAGGGGACTAGGAAAGGCCTTGCTGTGTGACCTCTTCACCTGTCTGTGCCAGCATGCAAGGGGATGGCGGGGGCAGAAGTGAAAGCAGCACTACTTACTTAGCACCTGTGGTCAATGCTCTGAGCAATGGGGATGAAGAGCGCAGGAAGAGCCCTACCCTTTGGCTCCTCATGCAGGCTACATGATCCGTGGGCCAGGAGCAATTTAATGTTTAATGCTGGGATTTGAGCAGCCTAATTTCCATCTCCATGTACTTCAAGATGATTGCTACCACCACCACGTTAGCCACACAAGGGGGATTTGATTTAGCAGGAGGTTAAAGGGGAAGCCAAAGCCTTACTGCCGCAGGGAGATGGGGCCCATGGACAGTGACAAACTCCTCGGCTCAGCAGGTTCAGTCACAATCTGAGACTGCCAGTGCCCCTGATCACACACCCCTGACCCAAGTGGTTATTGTGCTCCACTCATCGTCTACAGCTTCTCCTTCCATCCAGGGAGGCAAAGAGCTACTTCCAGAGGAGCAAGGAAGATGACAAGCTCAGCTACGGCAGCAGCCACCAGCCCCGCTGCACCGTTCTCTCACCAAGCATTGCAGCCTGGGCGCTCTCTGTTCCACCGGCTTTATCGGCCGCGGATGCTGTGTCTACCACTGCAGCCTTCAAGAGGGTAAAGGACTGTTGCAGATCTTCCCTCCACTCTCAAAATACACTGGGACAGGAGACCGCTTGCCTAGCGGTAGTCACGTAGTAAAATGCGGAGGGTGAAATTCCGGCCCCATTGAGGGGACTAGCAAAACTCTGTTGATTTCAATGGGGCTCGGATTTTACCCTTAGCATTTGCATGTTCCACACATAGCCGTGGAGGACAGACACAGAGTAGGCAGCCCGGATCTGTATAAAAGCACTTACTGCTCAGGAGATGCAGCAGAGGCTGGGCAGGGGATTCCACTTCCACTCGGAATTGAGAACAGGAATAAATGCAGTGTCTACCCGAGAACAGGGCAGGAGGAATGGTTTCCCCAGCTTACTCGCCCCTCCACTCCCATGTCTGAGCCTCACCCAGTGTTCAGAATGTGTTGTATCGACTCCTGCTCTACTCAAGCACCCTGAGATCATCGCTGTCTAGGCTCCTCCACAGGCTTTCAAGCAGAAGGAAGTTCAAAGACACAGATGGAAAGGAAAGTGCAGCAGGGGTCCAAGGCTGCTGTAACTGAAAGGAAGTTGGCCTGTCAACTCAGTGGCTGACCAAGTGGAGAGAGAGGATGGTCTGGATACCAGGACCAACTGAGCTGATGGCCATATGGGCAACACCCCATCTGTGGCCAGTCAGTGCGGAGTGATTTGATCAGCATCTTCAGCCAATACTGGTACACGAAACACGCTGCGATCTCTGCTCGGAGCTAAAAGTGCTGATCCCACGGCACGAGCTCAGGCTGGCCAACATCTTGGGCTGGCCCAGATACCTCACTGAGGAATCCTTGGCTGCCACTTAGTGACAAACAACCCTTTTGGGGTCCTGCAGTGGGGAAATTCACCTGTATAAACCCCTGCTGGCAGGGAGAGAAGCCTGGGATATTTCCTCCCCTCTACGCCACGTGTCCGAACACCAGCAATAAACTGAGGGGAAGCGGCTAAGGTGAGACCGGGGTGGTAGAAGCGTGTCCGAGGAGCAAGGCAATTTAGCAATCAAGCAAGCAGAGGCAGCAGAGACCAGCATAAGAAGGGCAGCTGTGCAGCTGGCATGCGGAGGCATCCATTTCCCTGACCCCATCCTCTACACAGGGAGCAGATTGATGGGCAGATGTCACCTTTATTCAATGGTTTTTTTAAAACACAAGTAAACATACAATATATATATATTTATATTTATATATATTAGATATATTTACTGTAGGGCTCTGAATACTTGCACCAAACACTTCTAGTTAAGGGCAGTCAATTGCTTTTTTTATTATTTCTGGAGGGGGAAAGAAAATTAGTGTCACTGATTTCCAAAGGCAGTATCCCCTTCCCTCAGAGCAGCAACGAATAAGAAAAGCCTGAAATGCTCAGCAGAAATACAGCCACTCACCCCTTGGGCTGCGATTTCTGTAGCTGATAAGCACAGGAGAGTTACATGGGCCTTAACAGGTGCCAAAATGCAGATTCCACCCACGTGGCTGACCCATGCACACCGATGCTGAGAACAGCTGGGGGGATTGTACTGTACAGGGGGCTGACCCTTTCTGCTCTTGTGGTTACGGAATCAGGGAACAGCACGAGATTAGAGAGGGAACCGCCCAGAGACAGCAACAGATGGCTGGGATGTCATCAGGCAGTTAGTGAACCAGTCGTGAACGTAGGGAAAGCTCAATACCAAGGACCAGCATGCCATGACGATGGGAGGATTACAAAGAATAGCAGCATATGCTTTGGGACACCCCTCATTAATCTTCAGATCCATCTCTTCCGGGGCTGCCGGGGCCCTCCTACTAACACTGTGTAGTTTGTCCTTCCTTAGCTTAATGCTGAGTGTGCGCGATGCCCTCTTCACAGCAGCTGGGGGCACAGGCTGGGGCTTCCAATAGCATCTAGCCCCACGGCTCTGACAATCCCAGCCAGACTAGGGCCACACACACTGAAAGGGGGAGGTGTAGCCCAAGAAAAGGATTCACCCAATGGGGCGATTCGGTGCCAAGACAGCAGATTACTCCTGCCGAGCCCCGACAGCCTCCACCGGGAGAAGCCCTGGCTAATGAAGGGAAGGGAGTTTGCATATGCAGAACAAAGAAAATCAAGCGTCTTGGCCAGCTCCCTTTCAAAGGGGAAAGGGGTGCTCGAAAGGGAGATTTGCCACCTTGAATAAATACTCAAGGCAAAAGATTCATCCTTAGCTAGCAGCCTACAGAGCTGTCCACTCCGCGGACAAAGCTGTGGCAAGTTACAGAAGAACAACTCAATGTGTAGACATGCAGCCCCACATCATTTCCAACCGCCGTTACACCTCCCGCCCCATCCCACAATCCCCCCAGCCTGAGACCTGGTGTCACGCTTCAGCAAACAGTCCCTTTTTATTGTCCGCTCTTGGAAATAAGGGAGGGGCAGAGGCACAGCAAACACAGAACAGCACAAGTGGCACCTCTGCATTTTTCTAAGCAGGACCGAAGTGAATCAACCCTAAGTACCAGGTCACCGTGAAAGGAGGAGGAAAAAGCAGTGCTTCAGCATAGCAATGCTGTTAGAAGAGGGGTTATGAGCGATGCATTCTTCACCAGACAACACAAGAGACCCAGCACCACTGATTTCTCAGGGCTGGCTTAGCAACGTAGCACTGAAGTGTCGATTCATTTATTGGGGGTAGGTGGGAGATGGATCTGAAGATAGTAATGAGACTCAATGGGTACCCCTCCCCCCACATTCTCACGCAGGCTCTCCATTTCAGGAAGAGCACACGGGCAAAACCAGGGCCCTGAAAGGGGCAACAGCAGCAAAGAGGACACTGCATTACTTCACAGGAAAGAATTCTACACTGATGTATTGAATCGCAACAAGAACCCCCCTCCCTCGGCCCCCCGTCTCCTCCCTCCCCAGAGATGGGAAGATGGAATGCTAGGCATCGCCGCTCCGACGCTTTCAGCGGCAGGGGGACGCCTGTTCGAAGTTTCCAGGGTCTCTCGATCTTGCACTCGTTCCCTCCAAGGAAGAGAGGAAATACACACACAGGTCCTGGTCCCCATTTCCTCGGTTGGGATGCGGGAGGAGAGAGAAGGGTGAGTGGGAGCCTCCGTGCGTTAGTTCTTCAGAATGGCTTCATATGCTTGGTAAACGTACTGGGATACCTCGGGCGCTCGGCACTTCAGAGACAGCTGCAGGGAAAGAGGAAAACAAGCCCATGGCACCTCGCTCAGCACTGCATGGGAGATACTAACCCATGTTGAGTTGAAACTGAGTAACTGGGGCAGAACCGTGAGCGAAAAAGGTTTGAGTGGGTGAGGAGAAGCATGCTAAAGACGCATGGAATAGCCATCCAACTCCTCAAAAGCTTTCCGTGCCATGGATGTGCTGCCACTCAATCGAGCCTTGGGTTTCCATGGGCCAAACTTCCCCTCCATCCCACACAGACCAGACAACATCTTGTCTCTCCTTGGCCTTGCAGAACTAGCTGTCTGACTTCAGTGATGCTGAGTCACTAGACAAAGGCTAGAGACAAAATTATTTAGGCCCAAGAAACTGATTCCCACATTTTAATGTCACCCGCTTCCCGATTTGGGTCCTGTCCATCTGTTCCCTGCCCCTGCATCAGTCCCCGGGGGAGGGGGAGTCAGGTCCCCTGCAAGCCATATGCATGTGGTCTATAGGCACAAAAAGGGAGGGAGCACAAGCGAGTTGAGACAGCCACTCGCGCATGCACGCATACACCCCTACGTCACTGCCTGTTCGGGCTCTGAGTCATTGCCTGTTCATACATTAGGAACCTGACGTGTTAGGTCTCATTTTTAACTAAAACTTAAGATTAAAACTGACATGCTTCGCTTTGGTTTGAACTCAATGAGTTCCTACAACTAGAAATGAATGGGAAAGAAGAAATACAGATGTGCCAAAGTCCACTTGGGCAAAGTTTTTCAGATTTTGGGGTGTTTGACTGGAGACACCGTAGGAGGGGCTGATTTTCAGAGGGTGGGTGGGTGTTTAGCACTTACAATGCAGGCCCCTTTCAAGCAACTCAAGTTAAGCATCCAAAGTAGCTAGTCACTTCTGAAAGTTTGGGCCAACCCATGTGTTACCAGCGTGCGTGTGCTGGGGGGAGGGGGGAGGCGCGGCCTTTTATGTTCTCAGAGCTGTGGTTCTCGCTTCATCCCAGCCCCCTTCCCAAACCCTCCTTCTGTGGCTGAATGTACCATGCAGCAGCGGCTCCATGCCATCCCATGCTATTCAGCCTGTGCTGGAGGCAGCAACAGCATGAGGGAAAGAAATGAAATGAGGGGAGGTAATATCAGGGGTGAAATGATGAGGGCAGCTGAATACAGCCAAAAAAAGGGGAAAAAATAAAGTCTGCTAACCTCCAAATCCTGCAACATCAGGGGCAGGCCAGCGATGGGCAGGTGGGCATGCAGCAACAAAACATACAGAGAGATGTGAATCCAGACGCAGAGAGCTCATTGGCACGCAACAGAACCAAAAAAACTGCCCGGGAACCTCTGCAGCCAATGTTAGCTGGGGCTGGCTGAAACAGCTCAGGGGACCCAATCGGGATGGCTGACTGCTCTTGTCCCAAACAAGGAAGGTGAGGCTAATTACAATCATCTGTGTTCACATTTGTTCTCTGCAGCTGCTGCTGCCTGGCTCTGTCTATGGTCCAGGACACATGCTCAAGGGATTTTTTTTTTTTTTTTTTTTTTTTAAAAAGGAACCTCAATCTGAATGTAAAGGAACACCGTGAAACCCAGCATTGTTTTACATGCATTACTAACATTGTAAAAAAGATCTGAACTGTACTGATCTAATCCATTCCCCCAGTGTTTATCCTGCTGGTCCCTATAACCTGTCAAACCCAGCGGATGCAGTCAGCAAGGGGTTCTGCCCAGGCCCCGGGGATTATATTTATAACCAGAAATCAAAGAGTTAACAAAGGGAACAGAAAACTTCCACGCCTGCAACTCAATCCAGTCCTATGGCCCAAGGATGGAGTCCTGTCTTCTTACAGACCTTCTCCCAAGCAGCCAGATCACAGCCCTTCAAGGGACCACCTGTGCCATGGCCAGCGACAGCTGAGCTCAGGTTAACCCCTTGCTTATCAGGAAACAACTACCCCATCACCCTTATGTACATCACCAGTTTAACAGGACAGACTCGTCAATTACACTGCCCAGTTCTCACACACGAACACAAGGCTGCCGTGTTTGGGGCTGCCAACACCTCCAGAGGAATTTTTACTGAAGGAGAAAATTTGCCCCGGTTCAGATTTCCAAGCACAGAGGCGATGGGGGGGACAAGCCTGGTATCCTGAGGGGTGCCTAGTCTATTTTGGAATTGGAAGAAGTAGCTGGTCTTACCGTGAAACTGGGACTGCCGGGTTGGATTCGTAGCTCTGCCAGGACCCAGATCCCATTGGTCAGTTTGAGAGACTGGTACAACATGTCTTGGCCCTCTACGTTCCTCTTGGCGACGGTGAAGATGTTGCTGCCTTGAAGCTTGCTGCTAACAGCATCTGTGTGACAGACAGGCAACTAAGTTGCTATAGATGGGACCACTGAAAATACTATGTCCACTGATGTTGCCATGCAGTTCACTGCAGGAACCAGCTGTTTCTGGTTGGACGGCCTGGAACACACCCAGGCCTAGCTTAAAAGAGGTTTGGGATCCCAAATCAGGAAGTCTGTGTGAAGTCTTCAAATGTAAAACCAAATATGTGACCAGCAGTTCCTCCTCTTTACCTGCCAAAGCCTGAATTCAGAGCTCTGTTTCCTCTTAGCACATGGCACTTAGCTGCAAAACCAGCTGCTCTGCTCCCCCGACTTGCTTATAAGCCAACCTTCCCCCCATGCGTGACTCACATGCAAACATTGTTCAAGCAAATCCACAGCACTACTACATTCATAAAACATAGCCTTGGTATCATCCACTGCAGACTTATGGTGGAAGCAGCTGAGATTTCACCAGCGCTTCCTTAAGAGACTCCTGCGAAGGATGAACTCCCTTTGAAGCCAGCATCCCGATAGCGACTCCTACAGGGGGGCGCTGGGACTGGTTTAGCCGAGCCTCCCACAGACAGGCTCAATTCACTATTTCCAGTACCTGACAAGGCTCCATTTAAACACCATCACACAAGCCACACACACAGATGGAGGCCCGAGTCTCTAGGTGATTGCAAGGTAACCATTACTGCGCAGCAGCAACTTCTGTCCCGTGCAGGATTGCAATGAATGGCTCAGAGGTGAAATGCTCTGGAGCCTGTTACCAATTCTCAGCCTCCTCTACATTTTGTTTCTTAAAGGTCAGTACATTGTGTTGCACTGGAACAAGCAGCAGGGACAAACGGATTTGGTCTGCATTGGTGTTTCATCCTGCTGAGTTGTGCTGGGCTAGGTCTTAAAACTGGCAGCTGACCCCAGGCAGAAAACAAAGGCTAACAACCCATCCAGTCACGGCAGCTGCAGCAGCTTGGAAACAAGTGGACAAAGAGGTGTGGGAGGAAATGAAGTGAGACTCACCTGCTCTTTCCATTTACACAGCAGCAGTTTACCTGCTATAGAACTGTCAGACAGCGAGACAAGCAAGCTATGGAGCAATTCACGGTCTCTGCTTCAGCTGGGGGAGGCATTCAGATGCTAACAGGTCACTGCAGAAAGAGAACCTCACTGGCCAGCAGGGAGGGTCTAGATGGCAGGGACCTGTTTGCTCACAACCTCTCCGCAGGAAGGGGCAGCCCGGGAGCACTCAGCAAGGGCCCTGGTTTGACGGGGCTCTGAGGGCGCTTTACAAGGCAGCAATCTACTCTACTGACTCTTCCCACCTTCAGGCAGGCATGCTATGCCATGCCCTCTGCTCGGCAGCACCTGCTGTCACTCCACAGGAAATCAGAGCCAGAGGGTGGGGGGTCATCAATGCTGTCTTTAAAGGATTGCTTCCGGCTCTTTAGAGGTGGATTATTCCAACTAACAGATTTTAACAGTCTGCAGACTGGAAGGCCCCGAACAGCGCGGCACTAAGAGCTCCTTCTTGAAGACGCGGAACCGCTGGAACTCACCTGCATTGAGAGGACAATCTTTGATCTGGAACTGGGCTTCATTCTCATTTGGAATGTCCTTCCAGGTGGCCAGGAACATCTGCCGCTCTGCAGAAGGAGACAGAAGTAGGCACACAGCATGAAACCAACCTCCTCACCAGCACATCAGCTCCAGACAAACAACTCTGCCCAAGCCTCTGAAAGGACTCCCCTAGACACCCACAAGGAGCAGCCTCCAGCAACCTGTGGAAGGTCAGCCCCAGTACTTTATTCTCTTAGGATTTGTCTACATGGAAACACTTGGAAAATTAATCCAGATTAAATTAAAAAACGGAATTGAAAGTGGATTAGCTAACCTGCATTAAACCCTTGTGTGGACACTCATTTAGAATGAAAGTGGCCTTATTTCAGTTTAGCTTAATTAACTGTCAAAGCATAGGCCAGCCCTGTTTAAAGTATTTTATTAGAAGAAGAATAGTAATGGATGTAAGACAAACATGAATGTACCATCAAGGCTTTGAACAAGGGGGGCAGAACTTTGCTAAATTCAGCCATGCTCCAGTACTGTTCTGCTACAACCTTGCTTAAGTTTTCAGCATGGTTGTGGTGTCTTGTGTAAACTGGTGTGTGCACATGTGTATATTTTCTCACGCACGTGCACACGAGCTGCATTCTAGATGACTCCTAGAAAGGCTCAGAATCAGATGAACGTGAGGCTTGAATCTAGTGATGCTCGATAACTGTCTCCAGTTCTGTCCCAAGCCCTGCTGTGGAAAGGAGGGGGAAGAGCAGAGCAGCGAGGACGCATGGCTTGAGAAGACAGCAGGTCAGCCCCAACAGTGGCGGAACAAGGGGTGGGGGGAGGAGGCGGGCCAGGCCCACAGGCACCGGCCTGCAAGGGGGTGCCAGGCCGGCCCTTCACTGTGCGCAGGAGGCTCTGAGGGGTGCCCCTCAGCACCTTCCCCTGTGCGTCGTGAAGGGATGGCCTGGTGCTCCCCACCCCCAGGCTGGGGGAGGAGTGGTGGTGGTGGTGAGGCTGCCCCATCCAAGCCAGTGGTAGGTAGATGTTGGGGGCGGGATTGCACTGGGCCAGCCCTTCACAACAGGCAGGGGACAGGAGGCTCTGAGGGGTGCAGAGCCTCCTGTGCCGCCCCTCCCCAATCCCCTGCTTTGGGAAGGGCTGGCCTGGCATGCAGTCCAAGCTGGCAATGGCAGGTAAATGCAGGGGAACGCCGGGCTGGCCCTTCATGACGGGCGGAGGAGGCTCTGAGGCGCACCCCTCAACACCTACTTCTCCCTCCTCCCCCGCACGCCATGAAGGGCTGGGTCCAGCCCCCCTCCCCAGGCTGGGGTGTGTGGCCACCCCCTCCGAGTGGCTGCAGCAGGAGAGGTGAGGGCTGTGTGGTGGGTAAATGCGGGGTGGTGGGCCCACGGCGGAACCAAGCAGTAAAGACCCTCCCTCCCCCGAAGCACAGCACTGGGTCCCCTCCTGACTTGCTGGGAGGGAGGGAGGGGGAGCACAGGCACACGAGGCCTGGGGGAGGGGCACAAATGTAGGATTGGCCCCAGGTGCTGGAGACCCTTGGTACACCACTGCCTAGCAGCAGGCTTCCCGGTGCAGCTGTTAATCTGGCTTTGATGCCTCACACCCTGCGCATCAGAGCTCAGCCCTGCCCTGCGACCTTCGCTCATTTCTCTAGAAGCCAGTCTGGGAGCCCTGGCTACACCTAGAAATGCCACATGTAAGGATTCCATCTGACCAGGAGCCAGCGTCATCTAGTGACCAGTGGTGGAATTGCATCGAGACAGGCAACATTTCTGAACTGCCTCCAGGAGTCCTGACATGACCTCCCTTCTTCCACACCCAGCAGCCTGCCTGCCTAGTTACCTCCCCCTCTACTGCCAGGACAGAGAACCTGACCAACTCACCCATCTTCCCATCTTCCACAAAGAGGATGTGCAGTGGGTACAAGGTGCTGAAGTAGAACACATCGATGTTGTTCTTCACGGCGACCTGGTACCCAGAGGAAACAGGGATGTTAGCTTTTCTTCCCACTCTAGCCCAGGAAGGCAGCTGACAGGTGAAATCCACCCCCCCATGTATCTGATGCAATGCACAGCGGTCTAGAGGAACGAGCACAGAGCTGGGAACCAGGCACCCCAGCCTCTAATCTCCTAGGCAGAGTTAAACTGGCCAGATGGTGCTTACAGCGCTGACCATTCCCAGCATTATTTGCCTGAAGAGCAGAACTCTAACAGAGCCAGAGAACAGCAGCCAGCCCAAACCTACCATCTCACACTCCACAGTGATTACCCTCCTTTTAGACCCCATTCCCATTTAGTAGCTGGAGTAGCAGGATCAATTACAAAGTCTCCTCCCTCAGGCCAACCAGGGGTGTTGATTGCTAGCACTTTGGGAAACTGGGAGAGCATACTCAGTTGCATCTCTTGGCCTAGCCATATGCGGAGAAGGGCTCCTTGTTCCATGAGCAAAGAAATCAGGCTGTGTCAGAGCTAGACACTAGACCAGAACAAGGGTTCTTTCACCCGAGAGAGAAAGCAGCAGGAAAATGCTGTATCTCTCCACATCCCATCTCATTATACTGGCATTACTCATTTCATTTCAGTCTCCTTTCCAGCTTTCCCAACTAAATTCCATCTGTAGAGTCCAGCTCCCTCAGCGAGGGAGGACACAGAAGCCTGTGGCCAGTCCCTATAACGCATGGCTGCTGCTTCAGATTCTCCGCCATGGCCCTCCTTGCCCATCTCACCCTCGCTGTGCCATTAGACTGGTCCGCTAACGACACCAGTGCGCCCTTGGGTGCAGAGGCCACCAGCACACCCCTTACTGCTTTCAGCTGCCTCCCCCACACAGCCCCACCTGGAGGTTGGTGAGAGGATCCATCTTCATGACAGAGCCAACCGTGTTCAGAGGGAGGGAGATCTCCACAGTCTGGTTGGGAGCGAGAGGGGCATGGATCTGAAGAGGTGCTGCTGGCGCCAGGCCAAAGCTGTGGGAAGACCCCAAAGAGAGCAGGCGGGTTAGTGGAAAGGCAGCTGTAGGCTTTCAGTTGCTCGTTGTAAGTGCAGAGGCTGCACTTCCTGCCAGGTGGTGGGAGGATGCTAACAGCAGCTCCTTCCATGGATGGCGCACATGCCAGCTTGTAGGTGTTTCCACCTCGCCAATCCGGCAGTGGGGCAGATCGGCCTGCTCCCGTTAGCATCAGCTGCAGCCTGCGATGTGCTCAGAGACACACACACAGCCATCAGCAACTCCCTCTCTGCCTGTGCTCGCCACTCCCGTGGCATCATTACCTCACACACTCCACTCAAATCCTTCCCCACACCCTCCACAGTCAAAGCAGAGCACGGCATGTCTGGCCGTCACAGGTTATTGATTCGGACCAGTTACTACTCAACCCTGGTGGGTGTGGGGCATTGGCAAGTATCCAAACCAGAGACCCTACATCTTTGATTCTAGGCAACCTCACACTGGGTCTCCAACGGCTTCAGACTCTTATGTTTCGGGTTCTTATGATGCTAGGAGGGACAAATCCACAGCTCTCAGGCCACCCGTGAGCTGGCTGGACACATGGAGTTACACAACTTAGCAGGACGACGCATGGCTAACAAGGACCTGTCATCAGCGACAGAGGGGCTCCGTCAGTCTCTAGCAGCAACGCGCTGGGGTAAGAATCTCTGTTCTTAGTGGAGGACCAGCCTCTTCAGTCAACTTCTTAGAGGCTCAGGTTTACTCATCACCGTGGGCACTCAGGGAGAGAAGATCATCATGTGAGGCTGTTCCCAGCTTTCTGGGCCTACAAGATGTGCTGCTATCTACACAGCCCCTACGTGGTCACCCTGCCCTCTGGATCCACAGCCACTTCCTTCCAGCTCTGTAATGCAGAGCAATGACTAAAGGAAAAATAGAGACTCTGTTTCCCAGGAACTGGAGGAGACATGGTCACTGCTTTTCCTTTAGGGTTTGTATAGACATACAGCATTGCAGTTGTACCAATACAGCTGCACAAGTCTGGTGAAGATGCTGTATTCTGACAGGGGAGAGCTCACCCATTGTCAAAAACCCACCCCCGCCAGCGGCAGAAGCTGTGCACACAAATGCTTATGTTGGTGAAAACTCATGTCACTCGGGGGTGGAATATTCACACCTTGACTAACAGTTTTGCCGAGCTAGGTGGTAGTGTAGACACTGCCTTCGTTCGCAACAAGCTGGGGTGTAAATCTGCTCTGCACTAGCCTCCTGGGCTTTAAGTGCCCACAGGGACCCCGCTGCCACACACTAAGTTCCACTGTTCGCTCTGATCTACCCGTTTCAAAGCAGAGATGATCAAATCTCACTACGGACTCACTCTGCTTTGAAACGGGGTAGAACAAAGCGAACAGTGGAACTTATAGTGTGCAGTAGCGGGGTCCACATGGACACTTACTGTGCAGCAGGCTCGCACTGGGTAGATCAAAGTGTCTGCACAGACAAGCCACGTTAGTGTTAACCTGCCCGCTGACTGTTCCTTGCACACATCCACCACTGCCTCCTACCCCAGGAGGACAGGCTGCAGAGTCACAGTTGCTGGCCAACAAGAGATGTGGTGTGCAGCGCACACAGCATCTTCCACCCTGGGACACTCCAGCACTGCTCTTGCAGAGTCGTTCCCATCGGAAGGTCTTTTCTGAGCCTAGAACTCTCGTGAGCATGTGGCTGGTACAGCAACACTGAGCTTCCAGAACCAGAGCCACCTGCCAGGCAAGGGGCTTATCTGTTTTGCCACTGCCAAGTTCAATCAGCTGTGCTCCCAAATCAATGGGCAATGACGAGCTCTGCAGACAGCTCACCCTTTGCTTCCAACCATGCCGCACACCGCCAAAGGCATGACCCTCCCCACGCTGAGCAGGCTGCAGGGATCACCTGATGCAGCGTGCGCTGCACTAGCAGCCTGGCAGGCATTGTACCTGTTCCGGTTGAACTGGATGGCAAAGTCAGACATGACCTGCAGGGCCTTGTTAGTCAGTAAGAGATCCATGGAGATGGCGCCCACCTGGCGGCTGAACGTGCCAGAGATCTCCAGGCCCTTGGCCTTCATGGCTGGGAGCCAGACCTACATTAAGTGACGAGAGAAGAAAATTATTTTGACCTGATCTGACACATGAGGTGAACTCGCCCCACCCTGTCACAGAGCAGCCAAACTGGACTCCCCGTTCTCAGGAGTCCAGGTCTCACAGCAAGAGCGGACAACTGTCAGGACAGCACAGAGCCGACCGTTTGCCTGTAAATCTGTAACATTTTACTGCTACAGGCAGGAAGTTTGGGATTTAAAACCAAGATTCCCTGGCTCTCCGCCAGGTCTCAAAGGCAGGGCACACCCCAGACACGGCTGGGACCTCGCTGCCAAGGAACAGTCGCTTTCTAGCACGTGGGGACCCTGCCCTTTTCGTCCCATCTTCCCAGTGCACTGACTGGATCACTGAAGGAGTCATTCCTGTGCACCAGGATGGGAATCCCTGCAAGGGACTGCAGGGGAGAACACTGGCAAGCTCACTAGTGCTGCCGCTCTACCCAGATTGGCTCCGATTTCTAGGGACACAGGGCCCCATGGGACCACCCTCATTCTCTTCTTCACTCGGAGCCCTAACCAGTGGCAGGCCCTTCTGAAGGAGGGGGTCTCTTCAGAATGGCACCACCAGCAGTGCCAGGGTGGGGAGGCACCCTGCGGAGAGACCTATCCCACCTGGACACAGAGGATATCTAAGACACATTCACACGTGTCACCTTTGAACACCCTATGTGTCGTTAGGCAGGACGGGACCCGGCATGATTTCACCTGAGGATTTACACTGGGGCATCCCCAACTTCTAGCAGCTTGGGGAGCTTGAGCCTTGACTGTAGATCCCCAACCCCATGTTGATCTATAATAGCAGCAGTCCACACAACCTGACACTGTTGGAGACCAGCTAGACAGAGCCAAAGCCGTGGTCAGTACAAGCAGTGCCACTCACTGTTTTGGGTGCTACGTAGGATCCTGACAGCGTGCCGACTCCACCGGCTAGATCAAAGAGGTCTCCCAAGCCGCCGCTGAGGGGTGCCCCGAGACTTGCAGGCATCGCTGCGCTGGGAGCTGTAAAGCCCGTGCCACCCATCTGTATGATACAAAGAAGCAAGTTACTCTGGACGCCAGGAAAGGACCAAGAGAACAAAAAGGAGGGTGCAAAATGCGACAGACAGGTAAACATGGAAGATGCATACTCACTGCAGGGCTGCCTCCTACATCGCTTCTCAGCTGCAAAGAGACAAAAACAAGTACATCAGGGAGAGCAGTGGCAGGCAAATAAAGGCTGGGCCAACGCACACAGCCATGACATTTTACCAAGGGCTCTTTAAAAAGCATTGAGTGAAGGGTCAGGTCAGGAACTGTTCCAAGGCTAAGCCAAGCCACAGGGCCTGCTATGCATCATTGGAACACATAGTTATTTCACAGGCTGCTTCAGATCTGCTCTTTTTGCCCACATCTGACAAGCTAAGCATCACACACACCATCCAAGAGAAAGACACAGATGGAGAAAGCCAGGGAGACTGACAGTTTAGAGGAGATGGGTAGCTCACTGGCAGGACCTATAGTGAAGTGTCTCTCCTTTTTACAGGAGGATTCAGCTGCTCTGCCGCCTTGGAGGGGAGCTTCTGGGTGCAGGAGCAGGCTCCCTGTGGGAGCCCCAAAAAGGTGTAGGCCAGCTGGCTACAATTGGAGTGGGACAGCACTATTTGAACAGGGTCTGACTGCCTTGAACCAAGCTAACTGATGATGTTTCTTCATACCCCCCGCCAGGCATGACAGCAGGTTCACAAACTGCCCATTCCTTCTACGCTACAGTGAAGGGGAGCAGGGATGGGTGAGGAGAGGCCACGGAGGTGGCTAGGTATGTTCCAGAGAGCTAGAAAAGGGCTGATCCATACCCCTTCAGACTCGTCTCCCATCTCCAAGCAGAAGCAGGCAATGTGAAGAGAAGAGCCAGCCACATGCAGAGACACAAGCCAGGAGAGGAGAGACAGACAAAGAGGGAGACAAGAGAAGGGGAGGGAGGGAACAGACATTAGTCCAACTCTATTGTCACTCAGAGCATGAGACTGGCAGTATTCATGGGGCCACTAAAGCACAGTGGAGTCAACAGGTCCCCAGAGACATCCTCCCCCAGGACATGAACAGAGAGCCAGGGAGCTACCATGTTGGCTGGTGCTTTTCAACTTTGGATTCTGCATCTCACATGACACCCCAAGTTCCTGCCAGCTTAGAGCCCCTATGAACAGAGCCCTCTTCTGGTTTGTTTACACAGAGACCCTACTTTGTTGACAACAACCCAGGTAATGAAGAAAATAGTTCTGACTTGTTACTTGGGCCAGATCTCCACCCTTTGCGAGGGCGCTGAGCAGAACACCAGTTCTCACTGGCTATTGATTTTTCAACTCACAAACACTACTATAGAGCTTCTAGGACCCTCCTCCCACTTCAGGGACCAACTACTATGGCACCTGCTTGCTAAGAACAGAACGAAGAGGTGAGCAGCCCCTACACCAGACCAGCAGCAGGCCTGGAGTTGAGGAAACTTTCATGCTATGCCAGCGTTCCATTTGTGCGTCAGCCTAGCTTGCCAACAACTCCCAGTCCTCTTCTGCGTGGTGCCCTGCCAACATCCTGCCTGCCTAGGTCAGCGATCCCCAGCCTCCCTGGAAAAGTGGGCCAGTTTAGAAACCAGGCCATGCTGTGCCCACTGCTCTCCGTTGAATTGTGTGTGCTCTAAGTCCAAACCCCGTCTCAGGATGGTAAGAACCTAGGCTAGAGCACATACAAATGGAATGAAAGAGAAGCACTCATGGACCTGGATTCACTATTAAGATAACGCTAGCGCATCATTAGCGGGATGCTTCACAGTGGTCTAGGTGATTAATACAGCCAGGAAACAGACTAGCACAGCTGTCAGCGAGGGGGACACCTTGATTCACCACCAACGCACGGTCCATTAGAAACCAGGCACGCAAACCCGTGACCTACCAGGCTGTCCAAGCCACCTCCAAGGAGGTCCACGGCCCCCATCTGCACAGAGGACGTAGCAACAGGAGGTCCGCTCACCGGGGGGCCCAGGTCAAGGTTCAGGAGGTCACCGAGGAGGTCACCCTGAGTTGGGATGACAGCTGGTTGTTCTGAAGGCGGGGCTCCCGACGGGGCTGCGTCAGGGCTTTCTGCACTCTCGCTCCTGCAGAGGGGTGAAACACGTGACTCCATAAAGAGACCTGGGTGACCTAAGAGAAGCAGTGGATCTCATTGCAGAACAGATTTCATTCCAACGGGCCAGGGCAATGAACATTAAGAGTCTCTCTCCCAGCCGGGGCCATCCAAGCCTGAGGGCCAACATGTCAGCATTGCACTGACCAGACAGAGACTTGTCTTCCATCCGCAAGCGTACACTGAACAACGGCTCTAAAGAGAGCCACTTACTTCAATCTATACTGACAGTAGTGCAGGGGGAAGCTCTCCCTGATAGAGACAGAAGCCATGCACCAGATGGCACCTCAAAGACCCTCAGTTCAATGCTGAGATCACTGGTGGCCCCTGCAGACCCTCTGAGGGTATCAAGCCCTGCTGAACATGTGGAGGGGTACCTTGGCTGGCTCCATGGCAAAGCCCACCGCTGGGAGGGACAAACAGTGTCTCAGCACTGCTCAGTATAAAGGAACAAGCACTGGCAGTATCCAGGCAGCACCTGCAGAGGGCAGATTCTACCCCTGCTGCAGGCTGTACCAGCCCACTGAGATGCCAGGTACTCACGACCCTGTCCGCGGAGGCAAGCTCTTGTGCACGATGCCCCTGCTCCCCTCCACGAAGGCGCTGGGGGGCTTGTGATAGACGGAGGCCAGCGTGCCAATGTAACAGATCAGCTCATCCAGCAGGGTTGGCTCGATCAGGTCCGTCTCCTCAGAGATGAGAGGCTTCTCTGCCAGCACCACTTCCTTGGCAGCCACAGGGTCAGTGGAGAGCAGGCGCCAGTAAATGTAGCCGCGGTCTCGCAGGTCGGGGTTATCGGAGTCCTTTGGGAAACGCAGCAATTAGAACAATTCATGGGCTGGCTGAGACTAGCAGGGG
Organism: Emydura macquarii macquarii; assembly: GCF_026122565.2. Classification (NCBI taxonomy): domain Eukaryota; kingdom Metazoa; phylum Chordata; order Testudines; family Chelidae; genus Emydura; species Emydura macquarii. Next base: position 10,064,155 of record NW_027131391.1, on the reverse strand, counting down.
GAAGAGGGCACAGGCTACTCACTGGCCTAGGAGGCAGCATTAATAATGCCCCTGCAGGTCAGAGGCCAACTGCTCCCACATAAACCCTGCTGCAGGTATTTGGCAAGGGAACCGGGCAGAATAGAAAATGCAACCAACTCCATTGGGCCGGTCAGCCGCAGACATGCCGCAAGGTGTAAGTGTTTTGTTGCATGTTCTGTAGTGGGGAAACAGCATGGGACAGAGAAAGCCAGGCAGTCTCTCTGCCTTGTGGCTAAACACGCTCCAGCTCTCCTCCCCGGTCTTCAGAAGTCTGTTTGCAAGCAGTTTTGTGGTAAGGTGGCAACTGAGAGCAAAATGGGCTCAATAGGAGATCAAAGCTGGGAATTACTGGAAAGCTTTGAAAGAAGGTTTAATTAGCAACATATTTAGCATGAACGATAATCTCCAAAGCATTTAATCGCATGAAGACTGGCTTCTATGCTATCCCCATCTCACACACGTAAAAGTAGCTAAGAAAACTCAGCCTCTGTTTCCATAAAGCCCTTCCCAACTAACATGATCCATGTTTAACCATTTCTATTGCAGTAGCACATCAAGGCAACAGTCAGATAGTACTGCACCTCCCACAGTGCTTCCAAGCATACAATAAGTACAGTCTACACTGGCAAGCATGTGGCGAGGGACTGAGCGAGCCCGAAGGGAGGCAGGGCACTTTACTGCTGCCCCTGGGTAGCTGCCGAACATTTTGTGGCAGTCATGCCACCATCTTCCCTTTAATTCCACTGATTCACTGTGAAGGACACATGCCCTGGCTCTGCCTCTCCGGCTGGAAGGAGCAATTCATTCTCTGAAAATTAAACAGACTCCAACAGATGAAAAGGCAAAAGTTGGAGACAACTGCTCACACTAGCTCTCCTCCAGTGGCCCTGCCAGGGATCCCAACAACGTTCCTCTAGCCTCTGGATCTCAGAATTAGTCATCCAGAGTGCATCGCTCCTCTTGTGGCCATCTGATCACAGAGCAGCTGGACTCAGTGAGAAAATAAGGGAGTGATGTGTTCTTTGTGGGGGCATAGAACAGAAGAAGGGTCTTCTGAGGATCAAATCAACAAACGTGAAGGTGTATGATTCACTGTGGCAGCAAGTCAGTCCCGCTACCATGCGGATATAGCCAGTGGCTCCTCAGTACAGTACAATCATCTACCCCCAAGGTCTAAGACCTACTGCTGGAGGCATTTTAGAGTCTTGGCTGCGCTGGGGAGTGGGACTCCAGAAGGCAATTCTAAGGGGCAGCCCGGAGATCTGCCACTATGTTGGCACCAGGACAAGGTCTGATCAAATGTAGCTGTGAAGCAGCCACATGGCCATTCCATGGCTCAAGAGTCCAGAGACATGTTCTCTAGAATAATTTGAGCCAACACCTGGTTCTGGAGCACGGCTAAGTAGCCGGGAGTCTCTCTGCCTAGCCCTCCCACTACTTGGCCCTCTCCATTCTGTGATGGGAGAGCCCAGCGGTAGCCATTCTGACACACAAGCCCCACATTGTCAATAAATGCTGGTCAGAAGGCACGGCTGGCTTTGAAAGTGATGGGCAAACGCCAGAAAGCAAACTGCTGGGCATACACCAAGAGAAGCCCCTTTCTGGTGTGCCGAGGCGTGTTACACACCTGAGTAGCCAGGCTCAGCACTTGCTGCACCAACTCCTGGGTCTCAGTGGGCTTCTTTAGGAAGAGCTTCACGATAGCCGTCAGCAGCTGCAGCTGGACCTGCACAGTGCGAGCAGGAGAGGGTTAGGAATCAGGCAGACCATGGGTGGCATTGCACATCTGAATGTCCAGTATGTGCGTCCCACCAGTAAACGCAATCCCCATCATGCGCCGATGGCAGCCCGCACCAGTTGAAAAATCTAACCCAGGACAACCAGCTACAGTCATCACCCAACAGACCTACAAGACCGTCACAGGCCAGGTAGACAGCCTCCTCAAAGCACTTGCACCTGCTCAGACCTGTGAAAGCCCACAATCTCAGGGGGTTCACCCACAGGTTACTAGGTTCAACAGGAGAACTGGGGTGAAATTCTATAGCCTGCCTATGCAGGAGGTCAGGCTAGATGAGCTGAACAGGCTCTCCTGGTTTAAAATAAATAAGTCTGAGTCACACCCACATGAGGACAGTCAGTTTTCCTCTTTCCCTTGATCTGAAATGTCATGATAAAGTTCGTTATTTTATGTTCATTTATAGGCTTTCCTCCATGCCCTTCCCTGTCTCTGTATGAGAGCACTTTAAACACGTGAAGAGGCTTATCCCTCCCTTCCAGAGTGTTGCAGGAAAGTGTTACTCCCGTTTTACAGATGGGAAACTGAGGCACAGAAAGACTAAGTAATTTGCCCAAGGTCACACAGGAAGTCAATGGCAGAGGCAGGAATAGAATCTATGTCTCCCAGGCCCAGTTCATTGTCTTAATCCCCAAACCACCCCAGGGCTAGGGCAGCCTCAAGCTCACTCCCTGCATCTTCCAGGCGAAAGGAGATTGAGGGGGCATAATCTAGATCCAAAATCACTGAAACACTGATTTTGGCTTTACCACAGCAGAAGTGAATGTGCTGGGCACGTCCTGATCTCAGAACTGACAGATACCACTGCCTGGGACAAGGTGCAGAAGCTGCGCTCTCAAGAGCATCCCCTGGTGTGAAAGCGTTCAGGACGTGAAGTAATTACACTGCACTGCCCAGCATGGCTAAAACTCCATCTTTGCTCACTGGCTGAGACTCCTGTAAATGAGCAGCCAGGCACATTGACACAGGGACCCCGCTGAACGCTGGAGGCAGTTTACGGGGAACTGAACACTGCAGTCTCAGGTGACACAGGGAGAGCTCTGGAGATCAGAGATCTCCAAGCATCCAGAGAGCAGGCACAGCGTGAAGGGCAGCAATGCAAGCTTCCCCCACTCTGGTGCTGCCACTGGACTTCAGACCTCAGCTGGAGCACAGGTCTTCGGGGAAAGGATAGCTCAAGATACAGGTGCTTTGGAAGTTGGCTTCTCTGTAAAGGCGAAACAGTGACCTCGAGAGAAGCTCTGTGACCTCATCAGTGCTTTGAGCCGCCTCCTCCCCCACCCGCCACCCAGCCCACACTCCAGAGGCACCCAGCACCTGGGTGCTCTCATCATGGAAGCCCTCCAAGAAGCTCTCCAGCAGCTCGTCAGCGTTGTCGATTCGCTCGGCGTATTCTCCCACAATCCAGATCATGGCAGCGCGGGCCTCGGGCTCATCTAGGGAGTCCAGATTCTCACACAGGGTGGCAATCACGCTCTCGTACCTTCACAGCAGCAGACAGGTAAGCAATGCATGGGCAACCAGACCAGTCCAGCCACCCCGACCATCCCCGGCCCCGGAAGAATTTCTTTGCGGTGCACGAACTGGCAGGCTGTGCACTCAAGTTGAGGGCTGGTTTCCCACAGAGAGGAGACCACTGGGCAGTTGAGCCACAGCCAACGTTCCAGAGCGTGATCCTGCTGGGGGCACTGGGACCCTGTCTGACCAGAGTTTAAGTCAGGTCAAAACTGGATTGTTCCTTCTAGCATGACTAACACCCTGCATCTACACAGCCCCAGCGCACACGGCCTCAGCCTTCCCACGAGGCTCAGCACCACTGAGATGCACTCTGGCCTGTTCCACCATGTCACGGCCAGTGGGGACCATGGGGGTGATTTGTGGTGTGCGGGAGAGGAAAGCTACTGCAGGCTGTATCCTCGGGGGTTTGAAGCTACTGGTGAGTGACAAAGAAAGGAAGGCAGGACGGCGCCATGGAGAGAGGGATGGCTGGAGTGTGAACAGGAGACATTGGGAGAGGAGGGGACCCAGATATTGAGAAAGCAATGGTTTTGCTTTCGGTCAGTTGAAACCCAAGACGACAGGAAGCTCTTTGCAGGTCAGCCCTGGTCTCCACTAGGTGACAGTACCGTCAAATACTTCCCCAGCTCCTGGCTTCTCCTGCTGCCTTGGGAAGCCTTTCCTATGACTGACTGTGCTCTGTTCAGAGACATCCCCTACAGACAGCTCCTTCATTAGCTGCCGTCTGTGCACAGCTAATCGTACAGCGTGGGGCTACCATCCGCCCTACGGCTGGGTCCTACTGCAGCAACGCCATCACCTGAACCCTCTACCCCCCTGTACAGTTGAGTTCTGAGTGACTCATCCTGCTCATGCTCTGCTCTCTTCCCCAGCTCAGTGGCAGCTTCTAGCTGACAAGTACCACCAGCGACACCCATTATTTCCTGTTTGTGACTGTCACTGGTTCCCTGGAGACGTCTGAATTACCCTCTCCCGGCTGTGCGGAGACACTAGAAGGAAGAGGACTTCAGCACATTATAATACAAGGAGCCTAGCTCCCCCCTTACAGGCCCTTCACTAAGGACGCTGCTCGTTTGCAACTGTCTCACTCAGCCCTGCTGTTCTCATGTCTACAACTGGCATCAGAAAAGCTGAGTCACGATGAGAGAGCGGGCTAGAGCCAGTTGTACACGCTAATGCATGGATCCAAAAGTCACTTCAGTTCTTGCCTGGTTATCTGATCTCTCTCATTTTTGGGGCTCCAGCTCATCTTTGGGCAGAGATGTGGCTGCATTCCTGTACTCCAACTTTAGACTCACAAAAATGCACAGTTCACCTCCAGCCAGGGATTCAGACATAGACTGTCATCCTCACAGATAACTGACAGCCATCCGTGTCTTAGTGTGCTGCAAAACCCAGACGTCATACATCCTCCCTCATGGTCCTGGGAACAACTGGGCGAACTACGAACAGCTGCATGGCTGGGGGGCAGGGACCAGCATTCCCAAGCCAGGGAAGCTAATCATCCAACCAGTGGACCAAATTTGGTGATGAATCCTGGTCACATGCCACCATATGCTAAGACGACTGCATGGCTGGCACGTAAGGGAGTTCACACTGGCTCCAATTCTGCACAGTACTTAAGTCAATGGACACAGAACTTGAGCACGTGCTGAGCTGCCTTCCCAAATAGGGTGAAAAAAAAAAAAAAAAAGAGGAAGGAGCAGAAAGATTTGCCCAGAACAGGCCCTCCCCTATACCCAGCCCCGGCTAGGCTTGCTAGACTGAGCTGTGAGAACAGCAGCAAAGCACACAAGCAAGACTGTCCCCGCAAGCAGTCGCTCAGGCAGGCTGGAGCAGCACTCAGGGGAGTGCCCAGCAGGAGGCGCTCACATACTTGTTAGGGTACTTGCGGAAGATGTCCTTGATCACCACAATGGCTTCTTGCACTACGTAGTTGACTTTGGTCTGGATGAGGTCGAGCAGCGTGCTGACGCAGCGCTCTGCTGATTGCTGTGCAGGGACAAGAGGGACGTGGTCAGCCAGCAGCCGGGGAGACCCGAGAGCTGACAGCTCCTCCAGGGTGTCTCACCGCACTTGGTGCATCCCCAGAGTGCGTGTGAGAGGGCACCAGCAGCAAGGCCGAGGTTCTAGGCACTGCAAGCAGTATCCCCTTCGACAGCTCCCGTATACACGGAGGGACCGCACCTCACAGCTTGCTTCAGCTGAGCTCTCTGCACACACCAGGAGCTCCCTGTATCCTCCATCCTCCTCAAGCTCACTGGGGGCCACCCTCCCATCATCTCCCCCCCCCCTTACAGAAACTCCCTGCAACTCCCCTCACCACTGATCACTCCCTATTGCCAGGGGTTCTGTACGCTCCCCATTTCCTCCCTGCATCACGCCAGAGGCTGTGCGCTCTCTCAAGTGCCCTTTTCCCGTACCATTGTCTCCCGTTCTCCACAAGGCAAGGTTTCAGTGTGTGCCCCCATTTCCCCCTCCGCCCAGACCAGAGTTCAGCACTGTCCCCCCATGCAGGGTCTGAGCTCCCCCATTTCTCCCCACTTGCAGGTTTTTGCTTTTCCTCTCCTACAAGGTCCTCATTTCTCCCTCCCACTTCCCCCTTCCAGGTCTCTGCTTCCCTCCCCACTTCTCTCAACATCCCTGCCTCCCCATTTTCTTGCAGATTCTTGCTCCCCACGCCTCCATCACCAAGTCCATACCCACTCCTGCAGGTCCCTGTTCCTCCTGCCCCTTCCTCCTCTCCCCTCCATGGCCCTGCTTCTCCCACCACCACTGCCCCATCCCCCTGGTCCCTCCAGCTCCTCCGCAGGTTCTGGTTTCTGTTAGAGTCCAGGCTGCAGACAACCTCCGCATGCAGCAAGTTAAGCTGCTCCCTCTGATACATGTAGGCAGCACCAGAGGGCAGCAAACAGATTCCCCTTCGTGGAGCATTAGACAATTTTGGAGCTCTCGATTTTCGTCTGAATGAGGCCTTCCCAAGGTTCTGACCTGCACCAAAAATCAGAGAGTTGTCCCCACTGATCCCCTCAAATGCTCCTGGAACGCTTGGAATTGATCAGACGCAGCATTCCAAAGTTATCACATGACAGACACGCCCACGAGTTAAGTGTGGGGCCTTGCTTTGCTGTGGTAGCAATGCCAGCCAGGGTAGGTAGAGCACTGTGCTAACGACACAGGGATGAACAAGCACAGCGTGTCCTGACCAGTGATCACCTTCAGACAAACACACTTAAACAGCTGTCCTCTCTCTGGGCAAAGAGAGCCAATACTCATCTTTTCTTCATCTCACTTTAACACAAAATTCAAGCCTGAGCTTAAAATTTAAGCCTGGGCTTCTATCCCCCCCCCGTGCGTCTGAGGAATAGAATAGGCCCACTGCTCCTCCTGCATGTTGTAAAAGGCAACTAAAAGGGGACTACCTGGAGAGGGATAGGCTCTGCCAGGGTTAGAAACTTGCCCAAGACACACCATATGATGAACAAATCAACCATGTCCGTACTGGATTGGTCATAGCCTGGGTTAACAATGACCGCACCATCCATCCCCATTAGGGTGGACACGACAAGTATATTACTGGTGGAACCCCAACAAAGAAGATTAATGGAAGAGACAACATCACCATAGCCACATGGAACGCAAGGACAGACAAATAGGGAGGTTGAAAGAACTCACGTACAAAATGGAACAATACACCTGGTACCTCCTAGGAATCTCCAAGGTCAGATGGAAGAACTTTGGATAGGCACTAACGGAAGAAGGCCATGTGGAGAAGACAAACATCTCAATGGCATAGGATTTCTTGTGCATAAACGTATCAAGAACTCAGTACTAGGGTGCCACCCAATATCCAGCAGGCTTATCTCCATCCGCCTAAAGGCAAAACCGTTCAACATCACAGTGGTACAAGCCTACACCCCTACAACAGACTATGATGATGAGCAAATTGAAGATTTTTATAATCAGCTCCAAGACATTATCGATAAGCCACACAAGAAAGATATCTTGATTGTACAAGGAGACTGGAATGCTAAAGTGGGTATAGACACACAGGCAGATTGGCGAGATTATTGTGGCCCTTTTTGTAATGCGGTAACCAATGAGAGAGGACAGAGACTTTTGGAATTTGCCAGTTACAACAATCTGATTCTTGCAAACACATTAAGAGCACATAAAGCACCCAGACGATCAACGTGGCTCTACACCACATCCAGATTGACTACATCGTGGTGCAAAAACTAATTTTGTTTTGGGATCAGAGCTAGAACAAGGAGCTTCCCCAGTGTAGATATTGGAAGTGATCATGATCTTGTGATGCTAACCTTTTGGCTGCAGTTAAGGAAGATCATCAGAACCAAGTTTGACTTAGAAAGACTCAATGAGTGAAGCATTGCAGAGTCATTCCAAGCAATGATTGGTGGAAAACTTGCCCCACTGCTTGCTCTAGAGGAAGACGTAGGAACAGTGACCAACAATTTTAACACTAATGAATGAGGCAGCAATGGACATCCTTGGGAAACACCATAGGAAGATAAAACCTTGGGTCACAAATGAAATACTGCAACTATGTGACATTAGAAGAGAATTTGAGAGAGAGAAGAACAGCACTGAGGGAGCTGATAAATACAGAGAGATTGGTAAAAAGATCAGGAAAGGAATGAAGGTGCCCAAGGAGATCTGGATTGAAAAACAATGCTCTAAAATTGAAGAGTGCATTAACAATAAAATTAGCAAAAGAGCTTTCCAGGTTGTAAAAGACCTGACGAAGGAAAGATGGACCAAAGCCAACTCAATTCAAGATAAATCATAGAATATTAGAGTTGGAAGGGACCTCAGGAGATCATCTAGTCCAACCCCCTGCTCAGAGCAGGACTAACCTCCGCTATATCATCCCAGCCAGGGCTTTGTCAAGCCTCAGCTTAAAAACCTCTAAGGATGGAGATTCTACCACTTCCCTAGGTAACCCATTCCAGTGCTTCACCACCCTCCTAGTAAAATATTTTTTCCTAATGTCCAACCTAGACCTCCCACCCTGCAACTTGAGACCGTTGCTCCTTGTTCTGTCATCTACCACCACCGAGAACAGCCTAGCCCCATCCTCTATGGAACCCCCTTTCAGGTAGTTAAAGGCTGCTATCAAATCCCCCCTCACTCTTCTCTTTTGCAGACTAAACAAGCCCAGTTCCCTCAGCCTCTCCTCATAAGTCCTCTGCTCCAGCCCCCTGAGGGAAAAGTCTCAGAAGAAAGGGACATCATCAATAGGTGGACAAACTACTGCTTTGAGCTGTACACCCACCAGACAAACAGAGATCCTAGAGTCCTAGATGGTTCAGATTCAACAGAGAAGGATGATTTTCCAGTACTGCATGAAGAAGTGGAGGTAGCTGTGAAGTCACACAAGAATGGAGAGGTTACAGGTATTGACAACATCCCAACTGAGATGAAATTTGGAGAAGAAAGAGTAATAGATGTACTCACCAAGATCTGCAACAAGATCTGGCAGACTGGTGAGTGGCCCTCCACATGGACAAAGTCATTAATCATTACTCTGCCAAAGAAAGACAACCTGCAACTATGTCAAAATTATTGGACTATAAGCTTAATGAGCCAATCCAGCAAAGTGATGCTGAAAGTTATAGTGAACAGACTGAAGCTACAAGCAGAGAATATCATCACTGAAGAACAGGCTGGCTTTCGTGCTGGAAGTAGTACCATAGAACCACCTTGTGTTCCTTGTGAGAAGTACTTACAACACCAGCAGGACATCTACCATGCCTTTGTCAACTTCAAGAAGGCATTTGACAGAGTATGGCACGAAGATCTCTGGGCAACCATGGAGAAGGACAACATTGGTTGTAAGCTTATTTTTTACCATTAAACAACTGTATGCCAAGGCCAACAGTGCAGTTCTGATCAATGGCACAATAGGAGAGTGGTTTTAACCACTGTTGGAGTTCAGCAAGGCTGCCTTCTTTCACCCACACTGTTCAACATCTACTTGGACTGCATAATGACGGATGCCCTAGAGCAGGGGTGGGGAACCTCCGGCCCGCAGGCCGGGAAAGAATTTGATCCGGCCCGCGGGCGGGCGGGAAGTGAGCGCCGCCGAAACCCTGCCGCCGTCTGCCCATTTTCGGCGGCGGGGGAGTCCGGAGGCGGTTACTGCCCCACGGAACCCTGCGGACACTGCAAAACCGCGCCGCCGAAAAGGCGGAAACGGCGGCGGCATTTCGGCGGCGGGCACCGCCCCACACGTAACTGTGCCGCCGCCGAATCCCCCCCCTGCCGCCGAATCCCCGCCCGCCGCCAGGGCCACCATCAGGCCCTTGGCAACAAAAAGGTTCACCATCAGGCCCTTGGCAACAAAAAGGTTCACCACCCCTGCCCTAGAGGATCACATACGCACAGTCAGTATTGGGGGGCGAACAATCTCAAATCGATTTGCAGATTACACTGACAGCCCAGCAGGTAGTGAAGAAGAACTTGCTAACCTTGTGAAACAATTAGACGAAACCTCTACCAAGTATGGCATGGAAATTAATGCAGAGAAAACCAAGCTGATGACAAACAACCATGACAGGATCAACTCACACATCACTGTCAGTGGACAAGTGCTGGAGACAGTGAAACAGTTCAAGTATCTGGGGGCAATCACCACCGACGTGGGATCAAAGGCAGAAATTCTGGCAAGAACTGCACAAACAGCAGCACCAGCAAAGTTAAAGCCAATTTGGAGGAACAACATCCCCCTGAAGTCCAGACTGAAACTGCTGCACGAACTGGTCATCTCCATTTTTTTGTATGCATGCGAGACGTGGACCCTTACAGCAAAACTTGAATGGAAAATACAGGTAGTGGAAATGAGATGCCCAAGATTTTACAAAAAGTATTTCCTACCTCGACCATGTCACAAATGAAGAGATTCGTAACATCATCACCCAGTGTGCTGGGTCATATGAAGATCTCCTGACAACCGTGAAGAAGTGCAAGCTGAAGTGGTATGGCCATGTAACAAGATCATCTGGCCTATCAAGATTATCCTTCAAGGGACAGTCCGGGGAAGGGAAGAAGAGGCAGGCAGAAAGAGTGGACAGGAATGGACTTAGACATGGACACACAATCGTCAGGGGCGGAGACAATTGGTTGGTCGTTCATCAATGATGGTGCCCCAACAACCAGTGTGGTTATGGGAGCGATAGAGATTAAGCCTGAGCCACACGACATGTTGCCTGTCTGCGGCACTTACTAATAAACAAAGTCACCTGTTCATTTCTCCTCACGTTTCTGTGGCATTAGAACAATACTAACGGAGGCTTCCTGTCCTGATGACCATGAGACCTCTTGGATGGTCATGGAAGACTTGGAAGCCTGCCAGACCTCCATGTTAAAGGCAGAGGCTGGTAGTCTACAGTTTTATTAATGCTGTTCATCTGAGATCACAGTGATAAGAGAAGCTAGCTATCACTTTCTTAAAAGTCAACCATGAGGAAAGAAGTTCAATAGCAGAGCCACATATTCCACAGGGCAAGAAACCCAGCTCAGAAGAGAATCTCTCGACCACAGAATGATGGGATTTTGTATAAAGATAGCTAAAAACAGGGCTAGCGTGGTTCCTTACTGTCAGCGCTCCATCTGATTCACACATCCGTGGATGGATTTGAGTTAAGGCAGGCCGAATTAGCTCTGGTTATGCTTTGTTTAACATCTTATTTCCAACACGGCTGGTTTGCCATCGCCTAGCTGTTTCTCTAATTTGATTTCAAGCAATTGGCATTAATACACATATTTTAACATCTGTCAAATCAAATTCATCCTGTGTGTCTATAAATAGGCGGCCTTAGAGAGAACCCAAAGCCATGGGGAAGTGCAGTCAGGAATTTGAGGAAGGTTCAACAATGCCTCCCTCCAAATTACTCCTGAGTAGGAACAAAGCCTGACATCTAAATGAAGGATTAACTTAATCCCAAGACTCCTACAGTCTCTAAACAAGGCATACTGTTAATTTGCTGTGCTGATGAAGCTCATACATACATATTTCCCTGTCCAGTCTGTCACAAGCAATAATCACCTTAGCACTGGGGCAAAAGGCCCAAGGATGCAACAGCAGGACAGCAGAAACCTTGACAATTGAAACCAGCAAGTGGATGGTTAAATAAATTCCATGCCCCTCTCTGGCGAAAACACCTCACAGAACAACTGCAGCCCCGTCTCGCCAGCTCACCTCAGTACTGAGAAAGCAAAGACTCTCTTAGATCTTGCTCCTCAAGGCTCTAAGTGCTTAGTGCTCTGAATGGAGGAGAGCGAAAGTATGGAATCAACCACTGGATGATTAATTTAATCCAAATGTGACGTTATACCCCCGAAAAGGCTATGTGGGTTTGTTTTCCACTGTTTTGCACCCCACTTCTGAATCTGGCCTCCTGGACATGACTAGACACAGCACATGAGGAGCAGCTGATGCAGGAGGGCACTTCTATAGGAACCACATATGAAGATCAGCCTTCCCCTCTCGCAGTTGGTGTAGCTTTGGTTTATTATGCAGCTCAGGCTTGAACTTTTTGTTAAGCTAACTACAGCCCCAGCTTTCTCCCCAAGAGAGAGGTTTCTACTTGTCACACTAGCCAAAGCATCCTGCCACTCACCTCAACTTTGATGGCACAGCGGCCGATGGCTCGGACTGCCTTCCTCACAAAGTCCACATCCACTTCTGTCGCATACTCCTTCAGCTCAGCGAGCACCTGCCAGAGAGGGCAGAACGGTGAGAGCGGAGCCCTGCACCGCCAGGGAGGAGTCACGGGAGCAGATGTCCCTGCCCTTTGGCAGCAGGGAGCCAGGATGCCTCAAAAGGGACATGACAACATGCCCCTAAACAGCCAGCGGCTCAGGCTGACCAAACCTTCTTGACAGCCTCGGGGGCTGCTGGCTTGTAGGGGCACAGCTTGCCAATGCTCAGAAGAGCTAGCCACCTGTAACATCTCATTACCCACAAGGTTCATGAGCCGACAGCACCCATCCAAGCTTCATCCACTGGACTGGCTCTAACTAAAACCCTTGAAGAATGCCAACCAGCTACGGCTGCTTGCCCAGGCTACCCCTCGGAAGTAAAACAAGGAAGCATGCAGTGTTACTCTGCGGCGATGGGGAGGAGCTGCGGTAAGGCAGCCCACGCTACTGAGGTGTGACTGTGCATAGGGGGCAAAGCAGAAACTTCCCACCTCTTCTACTGCAGTAGTGAAGGTGTGGTGCTGGTGCGGGCAGCAGAGTGAGAGAAAGGGGACCTGGGATGCTGGATCCTTCTAGAACTTGCTTAGCCCTCCCAGCAAGCACCGGTCAGCCGAGAAGGCAGCAATGCTAGAGAACCCCTAGAAACTGAGGCTGGAAAAAGGGACTTCTACTGGAAGGCCAGGCCAGTCCTCGGGGCCAAGGCAGGGTTCTGCCCATGGTCCAGGCCAGTTAAAACGTAGTCAACCCTGGGGCTTCCATCACCGCCCTCAGGAGCGCACTCCCCTGCCAAAGGCCCAGAGCCACAGCACGGCTCTCAGAAAGGGAGCTATTCCACTGGCTTCTGTACACTGCGGTGCAGGCCCCAAGAGAGCTCTCCAGTAAAATTCCCACCCTTCCCAGTAAGCCTTCAACTCCTTGGCTAGCTGCACTCAAATATCATTACCCCTCCCTCATTGCATTGGTCAAAACAGGTCATCCATTTACTGTTTACAACTTTCAGGTGCTTGCAGATTGTTACACCTGGCCAAAGGGTGATAGTGCAGTGAACAACCTTCTTACAGCCTGCCCCATCCAGCGGGCACAAACAGGGGGGACTCCTGGGGAGGAGGGCTGACCTGTGCTATGTTAGCCTGAGAAGCCAGGCGGATCATGATGTCCAGTTTCTCCAGTTTAACGTAGATGGGGTCGTTGTACTTCACAAAGAACACCTTCATCTCATGCTTCAGGATTTCAGGCCTGGAGGGGGAGACACCAGGGGTGTTAAAATCTAGAGTTTGTCATTTATCATGTGAACCAGTAAAGAGGCATTATAAAATCCAGTGCTGATTCCCCCCGCCCCATGCTCTGAGGACACAGGTGCAGGTCTGATATCAATACAAGTGCTTCCCAAAGCTCAGACCCTTGTGGTGAGGTGCATGGGGAGTGCTGATCCTCATCACCGTTACTGCAAGCTTTCAAGTCTGAAAGAGCACACCCAGCTTTGACGAGAACATGGGATTCGCTCCATCAGATCATTCACCTTTCGAGTCCAATATCCTGTTTCTGGCAGTACCTGAATCTTTTGAGATAAGTGTCCCCCACTTTAGGGTGACCAGACAGCAAGTGTGAAAAATCGAGATGGGAGTGTGGGGTAATAGGCACTTATATAAGACAAAGCCCCTGCAATCGGGACATCTGGTCACCCCACCCCATTTCTCCCTTCTAACGCAGCTAGCTGCACTGTGCAGTGCTGGGCATGTGGGTGGGAGGGAGGCAGGGAAAAAAGAAATACACCCTTCCCCCTGCAATCATTGAATGCCTTGAAACATAAAACTGATTCCTTTTGTGTTAGCTAGAAATGCTGGTCAAACGCTGTAGCTGGAGTGTCGAGAGGGCTGGAGAACCAGCCGAGGATCTTAACTAGAGCTGTCTGCACAATAAGGCTTGCTGACAGCCTTGAGCAGCACAGTGCCTACCACTGCGGCAGCCCGACCTAGTGCGATAGAGCCTAGTAGCCAGCTGTCAGCATTAAATACGGCACTGAGCAGGGCTGGGAGGAGTACTGAAATTGCAGGGAAAGCATCACTAGTTTGGCAATAATTAATACAATTCCCCTCTCTCTTCCCCAACACACACACACTTTTCAAGGACAACAGGGTCATTTCTACAGCAGCAACGGCTTCTGGGGCTTGCACAAGGCAACAGGAATGGACTGAGGATAGGAAACTCTGGGGTTCTTGTATGGATCCCATTACCATAGCACCAGAGCTCAATCTTTAGAGTATTTATCTGCAGCACCCTGGGAGTGGGGAAGTGCTGTTAACCCCACTGCACAGATGGTGAGCCAAGGCAGGCAGACAGACTTGAACCCAGGTCTCCTGAGTGCTAGCCCGGTACCCCAACCACTAGACCATCAATTATCCCTGAATGGAGAATGGGACTGGCTTTTAAGTTAACTTCCTATGAGCAGACCCTCCTTTCTAACTGTTATTTGCTCTCCACTTCCCTCTAGAAGCAGCTTCTAATTTCAACACGCAATAATCGCTAGGAAAAAAACGCAAACATCTGATCTGGACTCCCCCTTGAGACGCAGCTAAGCGCTGGCAGACAGAGCTCTCCAGCTAGGTCTGGTTTGCAGTGGCTGGTTAGCCTTGTAGAACACGTAAGGAAGACACGGTCTCCGTGCCTGTAGCGCCCTACTGGACACAAGCAGACATTAGAAGTTTCATGAAAGAGGAAAGTCCCTGTCAGGTATTCCCCTACTGGAAAAGGGAAAGCTGCATTTTAAAGAGCGACACAAAAATTATTTTTTTCAAAGTCAGACGTTTGGTAACAAACAAAGAATTTTACAGTTGCATCTTGTACAGTGCGAGAAGGCAGCCAACAATAAAGACTTCACTTGGAGAATGTGGCTCATGTCTAAAAGTACGTCTACACGGCAACCACAGGGTGTGGTTAGAGCATGTTTAGACATCCCCGAGCTAGCTTTGATCTAACTAGTTCAGGTAGCAGAGCAGTGAAGCTATGACAGCATGTGCTTTAGTGACATCACTGATCCAGGCCCTGAAATAGCTCAGGTGTGTCCATGTGAACTGCAATGGCATCCCGTGATGGCAGGTAGACACACCCTTAGTTTCTAGTCCATTTCATTTCTGGATTGGCAGATTCTCTGGGATTCCAGCACTGCTGAGGGAAGAGGCAGGATTCGGTGGGGATTAAAAGCAAGCCTGTGCCAACAATTCTAAATCACTAGGGGTCTGGAAGGCTCAGGCTTTATGTCTAATTTCACTACCAGAACAGGGGCTGCGCCATATATACGAGGTTCTGCTACAGAGCTTACAAAGCAGATTGCATTCACGGTGTTAAGGTGCTGGGTGGATAAGGCTCCACCACTGAGGTCTGAGCAAGGAAAGGGGTGCAGCAGAGGTCAGCTGGGCCTGGCATCAAGGAGCTGACTATGCCTCCCTGCCTATCGACATTGAAGGCCTGCATCTCACCTCTTCTGCACAATGAGGTTGATGTTCCGTAGAGCCACGTACTGCAGCTCAGGCTCTGCCGATAGCAGCGTGACCAGAGGGGGAGCCAGTTTCTTCAGCAGGGTGCCATAATAATCCAGGTCCTTAGACAACATCTCCATGAACTTCATCAGCACTTTCACAGCCGACAGGACCACAGCAGAGTTGGCATGAGACAGGCGGGGTGTCACCCGTTCACAGATGCTGGAGGGAGGAGAATTCAGAAGAATTAAAAGAGTTTTAACCTTTAAGGCAAAGCATTGCTAGTACCACCCAGGTTACCAGCCCGTGCCACTATTTGGTTCACACGAGGGACTGCTTTCACCCAGTTCTTTCATGCTCCACCGCCCTGAAAGGAGTCTGGGCCCACAGGACTGCTGGATGGGCAAACCCAACAATGGATCAGAGATAGGGGCCCAAGCTTGAGCCCCCATTGCCAGTGCTGGTGAACTAACTCAGCTGGAGAAGAATAAGCATCTTATGCCACTTCTGAGCCATCACCTCGAGGTGACTTAGAAGCCAAAACAGACTCAGAGAAAGCAGAGTCTAGGGCCTGGTCTACACTGCCGGTGAACTTTGGTGGCAGTCGACAGGAGTTATGCAAGCTATACAGAGTAGCTTACGTAACTCCCATTGACTTTGTAACTTCCACTTCGCACGCTGTCTCCACTGCGCTGCGCCAATGGGAAACGCATACCCGTCGACCCAAAAAGCGTAGTGCTGTGGAGGTGGTTTTATTGAATTGACTTCTGGATCGATTGAGCGGGTCTTCAATTCCACTCAATGGATCCAGATAAATGGATCTGATGGCAGTGAATTTGCCGCTGTCAGTGTAGACACAGCCTAGGTCTGCTTCATAAAACGGAACAGCGCAGCAGTGGATGCTCAGATCAGGAGATATGCAGGGCACTCGTGAAGTTTGCTCTTTGTACCGATAAGGGGTATAAAAGCCAGTGGGCTGTGGTGGGCGGGGGGAGACCTGGCACTGGGGGGATGTGCTCTAACAAAACAGCCTCATTTAAAGCAGCATGCAGGTCCTGTACAGTTTACAAGTCATTGGCCGATCAGACGGATTTCTGGCTCCCTAACGTCCAGATAGCCCAGCAACCCAACAGCGGGATCCACAGCCCGTCCCCCTCACCTCTGGGCCTCCCGGTCATCCTTGGGCATGTAGTTCGCCAGACAGTCCAGGATGAAGATCTGGCCCCATTCAGTGCACTCGTTCAGGGCCGTCAGCAGCTTGTTAATCGACTGGGGGTTCAGGTCCAGCAGGTTACTGCTTGGGTGAGACTCTGCTATCTCCGAAAGGGCTGCTACCGCGTTAGCCACCACCTGAGAGAGGACAGGCAGGTCATTAACATCCCCATGGCAAGTCTAGCACCTTCCTATTCACCATCACATACAGACCAGGAGGCAGTACTGCCCGGGGGACAGCAGATGGGGACTTGGGTGTCAGGAAATCTAGGTTCTATTCCTGGCTCTGCCCTGGTTACTGTGGATCACTTTTGTGCACAGGGTGCTCCTGCTGTAAGCCAGGGGACTTATCCACCTCCGTGAAGTGGATAACTCACCTTGGCAAACGGCACTAAGAATTGCAGAACATTATTGCTGTGCCACCACGCGCTTGTAACGACCTCCTAACTGCTGCTTGCATTCCCGCCACGGGGCGGTCGAGAGCATCGCATGCTGACCGAGAACAGCATCCCTCTGACCAAGACACATCCAAATACCATATGTAAAAATGCTTTAAGACACACACCCCCTAGACCATATCAGCAGCCTCACCATTACACCAGCCACAAGCCATTTCTTAACACTACCACCAACCAGGGCTGCAGGGAAAGTCACCTGGGGATAGGAAGCAGGGACCCAGGACTCCAGTTCTGGAGGGGATCCTACATGGAGCAGAACCTGAGCTGGACTTACGAGCCCCCCAGCTCCCTGGAAACAGACACCGTACGTACATCCTTGCCATCAGCACCTCACTTGGAAGCAATCTTAGAGAATCCAAATGACATCTGAGTGCCAACCTCCCACCCCCACCCCCTCCAAGCGGTGCTGAGCTGAATCACACAAATAATTAAACACACAGAGACAGGAGAGCAATTACTGTTAGCTTGGGCCTGCCACCCACACGGTAACATCTTTGAATGTTCATTGTGTGCTGTTGAAGTTAAGCTGGATTCAGACCCAGCCCTTCACCTCGGGGCTTGGAAGATGGGAGCCTCCATTATTCAGACACTGACCACAATACTTTTGCTCCTAAACACAGAACCACCCTTAATCTCCTTTGAAGCCACTGGCTCCTTGCCTGGGAGGTTTGCACAGCAATGCAGCTGCTGCACTGGGAGGGGCAGGGGAGATATGGTGGTTAGCAGGGTTTGAAATACTCTCCCACACCAAAGTCAGGGTTTTCTTTTAGGGGAAGAGGGAGGGAAGGGGCAGGGGCAAGTCTATAAATTATCAGGGATGTGCTGAGTCTCCCCTGAACCTATCACATTCAAGGATCTACAGCGAGAGATGTTACAGACCTGCCAGTGTTACAGGGTTATTCTTTCATTTCTGAGTAGATTCGTATTGGTCCCCAGTCGCTGACTAGCAGCCGTATTGGATTTCGGCATCAGTGCTGTCCGAGAGACCAGAATGGGGCTTGGCCATCACTTAAAAACCAATCTGCTCATCCAGGCTTGAAAGAAAAAACTTAAGGGGGACCTGTTTGTCCATACAGGCCAAACAGACTTGTCAGTGTCTTGTAGTAACACTTTCCGCAGTAGTGTTCCCCACAGGGGATAGAGGGTTGGAGAGAACACGGGGGTTTGTTCCTCCCTTAGGCCCTTCTCATTGCTACACTCAAAGGCAGACTGGCAGAGCAGCGTGGGAGAAGCCAGCATTCAAAGCTGGAAATGCTCCCAACGGCTGACGTGAGGAGACAGCCAAAGCCTTGGCACTGACCAGGAGCTCGGACAATGCTGCAGGTCTAGCTGCTGCCAGGTCCCTGACACAAGAGGCAGCTCTACATGGGTGTTACATGAACAGATGGGTTTTCATCTTGGGCAAGTAGTACATCTGCATTCCCTTCATCTCAGCAGGACTCAAGAGCACTTACCAGCTCTATAGAGGCAGCCACCTCTGGGCTAGACAGGAGCAGCCCACTGGGATGAAGCACAGAGAGGGAGGGAAATTTTGGCCAATTAAGGCGAATCGTTACCCATAAGTGCAATGGGATATCTGCCCAATCAGAGCAGGCAGGCCCTTGATTTTAAAATAGTCTCAGTCAAGAGATCCACGTATCTGCTTCCAAAGGATGAAGGCTGTACTGACCTCGATAGGATGCCGAGTCATGGCTCCAGATCACTTGGAGGTTTCAGACCCAATGCTCAGACCACTCAGGTACCCAGAACACTAAAGCACTTTATGAACTAAGTGCCAATGAGCTCACAAAGGAATTGGTGAAATGCAGCCACCATTTTATGCCAGAGCCATTATACCAGAGCTTCCATTTCCCAAGACTCTAATTTCCTGGATGACAGCTCGATGGGAAGACAAGAAGTGGGAAAATCTGTCCTCCGGAAGAGCTCTGCCAGGTCTTGGACTTACACACACAAGGGTCTCAGAGACATCATGAAAGTGGCTTGGAACCACGTCGCTAACTGAACCCTTGCAAAGAATAGAGCAAGTCACCAGACCACGCGAGTGCTCTCCCCTGCCACTTTACCTATCCAGGATAGTCTCAGAAGACACAAGCTTCTCTTGAGGGCTGTGGAGAGGGTTTCCCCTGAGGAAAGGCAGAAAGCGTAGCCCTTTGACATATAAGGAAGAAACTGACAAGCTGGCAGAGCCCAGCTGGCAGAGAGGGAGAGACTGGATCTGTGACATAACCACAGTTCTTACAAGAACGCTCCGAACACTAAGCACGTCTCCTGCCCAGTGCTAGGGCTCCATGCAGATGCTCTGACAGACTGGAATGGCAGCAGACAGGCAGGATTGTTGCAACTGTTCAGGGCCACCAGGCAGGTTTAGTCAAGGTGGCCATGTTAGTGGCAATGGCTATCCAGAGAGCAGGACAGGCATTAGAACCATTTTTGCACCATCAGCAGAGTTCTGTGACACAAGCCTTCACTGCCTGCCCTGTAACACAGCTTTAATGAATCTCCAAGCCCCCTCTCCTAAGCCTGCCTGGTTTTGCATGGCCATGAGTGGGTGATGTTTGCACAGAACACCTTGCAACAGAGAAGACTTATTGCATCATCTGCTCCATTCCTCTGTCACAGCAGGAACCAACCACACAAGAGCCACTGGCTATTACAGTATCCATCTCCTTGCTCGTTACATCAAACGAGCAAGAAGGGCCTCCTCACCAGGGATACACCTTGTAGGGCTGAATGGCTGCCTGCTAACAAACAGCGCACCGCAGACAGCAAAGGAAAGGCAGCCAGGTCAGGAGGGGATTACAAGGGCAAGAAAAGAGATGGCCACAGCTCTCAGGAGAGGCTACCCCTAGATACTCTAGTGTAAGCAAGGAGAGAGGGGGAACAGGATGGACTGTGCCAAAGAAGTCGCCATTGTACAGACAAAAGAATTTTCTACGGGCCACTGAGGAGATCTCAGCCTACTTATGCTTTGAGAGATCCGCAAGTGCTCCTGGCTAAGCAAGGAATGCACAGAGCCACGCAGAGGTTTATGCTTGGATTAGTGGGAGAGGGATAAGTGACCGGGAAGAGCAGCTGACCAAGTCTGCCGCAGCCTGGAGGAGAAGAGAGGAAGGGACTGAGCACAGTACAGAGCAGCCAACGAAGGACAATCACCATAGGGTTGGAATCTGAGATGAGGTCCTTCAGTGTGTCCAGGAAACCTTGGTCCTCCACAAGCTGTGCATTGATGTCATGAAGCTTTGCCACGCAGACTGCTGCCGTCTTGCGCACGTAGGGGTCCTCATCCTTCAGACACTTCCTCAGGGGCTCGCAGAGATACTCCGTTATCTTATCCACACGGATGCAGCCCATTGTGCGCACAGCCAGAGCCCGGATCAGAGGATTGGGATCCTCACAGTCCTAGAGGGGTTAAAAAGGAAAGTTAGATTCCAGCCACTTCCTTGGGCCACAATTTTCAGACTTGGCGTGCTGAAGCTTTGAATCCATATTCAGGAACCAAAACTAAAGTGATTTGAAGTCCAGAGGTGCTAAGATCAGGTCACTTATTTATGTGTCAATATGGATTTAGGACCTCAGGAACAGGAGTTTGAAAGCCTGGGCCATAGAGCCGATATTAACCCCTTAATGCTAGCTGTCTGGGTTTTGAGGTCATCATTTCTCATTTAGATATCTTTTGGGAATCAGATATCACCGGAACACCCACTCTTCCAAGTGCTTAAATTCCTTCTGCAAAAGCAGTCACGCGCAACCATTTTCTTTACCTGTAAATCATCCCTACACAAAGGATATTTGGCTTCTAACATGACCTGGAATAAGCAAAACCTATGCCATTTCAAATTCTGCTTTGGCAGCATCTTTGCTCCCAACACATTCTTGTTCAGCAGCCTCAGACTCCTACAGCAAGACGACACAAAGACCTTCTCAGCTGCAGCCATCCTTACTGGCAACCTTTGCTGATGGTCTAGGACAGACACTAGCCATGGAAGACTCATGGAGGGGACGCACTGCCCTCCATTTATGAGGGGATAATAGAAGAACCACTGCCAGGGAATTATTTCTTCTGAGCTAAAATAAAGGCCAAATTTAGCTCCTTCATCCAGCGGCTAGGACTGATGTGAGGGGGACACTCAGTGAACATGGAGACTGGATTCCCACTCAGAGGGCAATCCAGCCAGATCAGGGTTAAGTTCTTAGGTGGAATGGTGAAAAGGGAAGCCCAGGACTAAGGAATATGTGCACAAGGGAGTTGGACAGGGGGATGGGCATCCCGTTTCCTCCTCCCCTCGAAGAGCAATACTAAGCTCAGCGAGAGGACAGCAGTGGAAACTCAGTCACAGCTGTTACTGGATGGCAGGTTTGGCTACCCACGGCAAGCCACGCTTGAACCCTCGGCAATGCACATCTGTGCAGTGAAGGCAAGCGGCACGCCCGTCTCACCTTTACGAAGGTGTTGACAGCCATAATGGCCATGTCTGGCTGGCTCTTGGCATAATTCATCAGGTACAGGTAGACCAGCTTCTTCAGCTCTAGGTTGTCCGTCTGCATACAGTTCACCACATCTGGGAAGAGCGCGCTGTAACACAAAGTACCAGCATAAGCCATCATAGTGCTGCTAGGACAGGGACAGGAGAGTGCGTTCTCTGGGACATGTTAAACCTTCACCTCTAGAACCAGAGGCAAGCATGTGCCCAGCCACATATTCCACAGGGACTCAACATGCCACCAACTCTGGCCTTCCCAGCTGCCACAGTATTTCCATAACCTTTTATACCCAAGTGTTAGACTCCACTGATCTCTCTGCAGGAGCCATTCCTACACCTGGATTTCTTCACAGACCTCCACGAAGATAAGCTCCACAAAGCAGTCCCCAACAGATCAATCTTGGGGTCATCTTCCCCAACCCAGAACGCTCAAGCCTGGAATTCTGGTTGCAAAGCCGGCTCTCCAGTCCAGGGAAAGCTGATCCGTCTTAACAGACCATCACTAATTTAAAAATGCATGCAAGATAAAGAATGTCCCTCTTCTTTGGTTATTAGTGGCTTTTGAATTCTCCCTCAGATCCCCAATTTATGACTCTTCAGTTAGCTGTGCAGCTCTGTAGCATATACGGAAGAGAGTGCACATCAAATACCTGCTTTGTACTCTGAGCAAGGAGTGTGGCTTTAAATAACCTGTGTGCTTTCCCTACTACACTCCAAATTAACCGCACTGGAAGTCTCTCTTTTTAAGGCATTTGTTGGGACTTTGGACATTTCCCCTTCTGTTACTCTTCTTCCCCTAAAACCTGTTTGATGCTCTATTAGAAAAGACCCAGAAATCCGTGTTAATTTATCAGCGAATCCAGCAATCAGAGTCAGTCTACAATACGCGACCAACCACGCTAAAGCTGGGCTGTGGATGCATCAATCAGGTTTCAAAAGAACCATACTTAAGTGTTCAAGTTTGTTTCTCCTCCATCTGCAGCCACACTGAGCAACCTTGCTTCAACACAGACAGTTCTCTTAAGGGCTGAACTCTGTGTGCTGAATGAAGTACCTGCACCTCAATAACCATCCAATGGCTGTTCAGACAACAGCATGCTCAGTCAAAAAGATTGTGTGGTCACCTCTTTCCATGGTGTTGAAGGGAAACGTCATTGCACCAAAGAAGAACAGAAAAACTATGCACTAGATACTTTACTTTAAATAGCACCCTTCTTGTCAGGGACAAGAGCTTTACAAGAACAGCACTGAATTCCAGAGCTGGAACAATCCCTTAACAGACTGCAGCTGAAATAGAAGTCTAGTTTTCTAAGTCTCTGATGCTAATGAATAGGTCAAAATATTCTAGAGCTGCAGTATGCAGCACAAGTTGTATGGAGAAATAGCCCTGCACAAGAGCCCCTTGACAGCATCAGAGCTGGATGAATGGACAGAAGCTCAGCTTGTGTCATTGCTAGAGCAGAGCCCAGATCCACTTGATTGTTAGTGAGCCTTCCCTCGCAACTGAGTCACAGAGAAAAAACCCATCTAAAAAACCTGGTTAGTCCACCAAGTCTAAAGCAGAATGAGGCTGGAACAATTCAGGAGTGAATCTGAGCAGAGGAAAAAAAATAGACTACTCAGACAGTTAACTCTCTCAGTCACAGTCAGAGATCGTTGGACCTAGGAGCTGGCCTCTCCGCTTAAAACAATGAGAGAATTGGCCAGCATGCATGCGCCAGCAAATCCATTATGGTACAATATGTGGGATGATCAAGGAACAGTTAAGGGGGAACCCATACATATGGAATATAGCAGTGATTAGTCGTCTCCCAGACAGTAAATATTTACTGGTGTGCTAAAAGCCATTCTTAAATGTCATGGTCTCCATTGATGTGAATGGACTCTCGGGGAAAGCTACCCCTGTCCTGATGCTTCCCAGCCATCTGATGAGGTGCAACAAAGCTGTGAGAAAGCAGAACCCTTCACGTGCATGGAAAAAGGACCTCAAGTGCTCAGAAGTCAAGCGTTTTTCTTCAGTTGACTTAATCTCTATTAAACACTCGATGTTCCAGAATATAAGCCTTTGAAACTCCCAGCCTTCCCCTGAACTGAAATGGATTCTGCTCAAAGCCCTAATCCGCATTTGTGTCAAGAAAAGCTTCGCTCCTGAGGAATTAGTCCTCACTTATCTCACACTTTACAGTAACTTCCCTCTGCTTAGATATAGGACTCAGACCCTGGCTACAGACACCTACTCTATGCTGCTCCCCCACCCCCTTTCTGTATTTCATGCCTTCTATCAGTGTGCTCCCATGCCAGGACCCCTCCATGCAATCCTTACATCCTCCTCACTCTGCAACTGTCCTCCTGGGTCTTGTGCTGGCCTAGCTTGTTTTACTTTGATTGGGAGCTCTTCCTGGCACAGAGCATGACTATGTAATGTGCCGTGTAAACTAATGGTGCTGGGAGCCCTGGCTGGTGCCCTGACCCTGGGGTTCAATTCAGAGCTCTGCTACGCGCTCAGTGTCACTTCGACATTCTGTGCCCGCTTCCCACATCTGTAACATGGGAACAGGGCTTCAGCCACCTTTGTAAAGCACAGATTTAAGGACGGAGGGAGCTAGGTGGTGTCTGTACTAAGACATCTTTCTAGTTAGACCTAGAAGTTTATCCACCTCATAATCTTGAGCACATTCTTTTAAAAAGGTGCAGATGGATGTAAGACAGACCCAGATCACCACTCCTAACAGAGGAAGGGGCAGAAGCTCTGTTTGGGTAGACAGCCCACGGAGGGAGGCCGTATTTCTTTAACACTAACTGATGAAGGAAAAGGAAGAGGAAAATGAAGGCGCCTTGCTTGGTATTTTGTTCTTGGCTCACCACAACAAGGTCATGAGCTATGAACCAAAGATATCTGTCCTCTGCCAAAAGGGCTTTGCTTGCTTTATTTAAAGGTGAAATTAAAGAAAGCAGTAATAACCCCAGCAAACTAATCTGGAAACTCGCCCAATCCCCCTTTAGCTAGATTACTACTAAACAAGTCAGGATTGCTGGCGGACAGGCTGCTGACCCTAACAGAACATTAGTCTTTCAGAGCAGAGGCTGCAGTGGCAGGCAAGATCTCGCACAGCTCTCATGCAAGACAAAAGGGTAGCCGACATGCAGACCATCCAGAGCCAAGAGGGACCTTCCATCACGGAAATGGAAGCACATTTCAAGAAGCGATAGGCCGTCATTTGGTGTCAATCCAAGGAGCTTTGTTGCTGGGACTTCTGGTTCACATGGGCTGCTGTAAACTACCCATTTAATACAAATTAGGTGCAGCTCTTGGGTTCTGGGCAAGCTGTTGGTGCAATCCTACAGCCAGGCTTAGTTGGACATTCCCCACGCTGGAGCAAGAGAGGGCATCCCAAAAGTGCCTCCCCATGCATGGCAGCGCACCTGACATCTTTGCCAACGGTCATGGACGCGATCACCTTCTTCACCGCCTCTTTCTTCTTCTCCTTCTTGTCGCTGTTCAACTCTGCCTTCAACTCAAAAATCTCCCCTGGAGGAGAGGGAGAAAGAAATTCAGGAGTTAACATTCCCTGCCCTGGACTGATTGGGGTAGGCAGCAGGTTCTGGCAGCTGCTAAGATGAATGCTCCATTTCAGTTAGCCACAGGAAGGGAAAGCAATTGCATGGCTGTTTCTAGCAAATGACCCAGGCCTGCAGGGCAGCCCAGCCAGTGGAGTAACAGCTCAAGATGCCACATTCGATAACAGTCTTAGCCTCACCAGCTGGGAGCACAAGAACAGCCAAGCAACTCTGCCCCATCAGGCACTCTGCATCTCCTGGGCCAACAAGAGATTGCAGTAAGGTGGCAGCAGGCAGGCAGACCCAATACAACGGGAACACAAAGCACTAACTAGCTCATGGGATGAGAATTTAAGGCATGGGCTCAATAGCTCCCCTGGGCTGGGACGGCCTCAGAATCCGTGCGCTCAGAGAGAGCACAGCTTGCATCGGCCAATTCCCCGCTGGCCGGCTCCGAATCAGTGTCACTGAGATCCAGGAGAGGCACCTAGCTGGCAGCAAAATCGGCACAATGGAAGGAGGGTGGAGGGGAATGTAAGCGGATCCTGTTACACACACTGCTGAAGCTAGACAAATTCAGACAGGAAATGAGGTGTACATTTTTAACAGTGACCCTTGGAACAGTTTACCAAGGGCTGTGGAGGATTCCACATCACTGGCAATTTTTAAATCAAGATTGGATTTCTTATTTTAAAAATAAAAAAGAAATACGCTTAACCAGGAGTTATTTTGGGGCAGTTCTCTGGCCTGTGTCATACAGGAAGTCAGATTGGTTGATCACAATGGTCCTTTCTGCCCTTCCAAACTATGAATCAGGCCTTGCGCTTCCTCCACAAAGAGGATTTGAAAGGAGGAGATTGGCAACAGCTAACGGGTAGCTCTGCATTAAACTTCCCCTTCAGCTTATTAAAATACCCAACACAAAGTAACTCTTTGGCCCATACTGTTGTGTGTACACAGAAATGGGAACTGCCAAAACTTTCAGAAGGGAATTGAAAGGGGGGTTGAAATTTCACCGTGGCTTCTTGGAATCCTTGTGTTTCTCTAGCATCAGCTATCTAGAGATATCAAAGCACTTCATGAACATTATGGAATTCAGCATCAACACCTCTGAGCAAGAGGTATTATCCCAGGTATTATTCAGAAGGGGAAAGAGGTCACACACAAAAAATAAGTCTACCCGCAAGAGGGCTAGAACCCAGGCATGAAAAATCCACTCATCAGTGGAGAGAATCATGAACTGAGGAGGGGTGGCGGGGAAAAGCGCTATGTCATCAGTTACTGCAGAATTCAAGTTCTCATTATAAATAAAGCGTTTCTAGTCATCATGTTGTTAAGACAACTTCTGAACCTGACCTGTCACAGCGCTGGCTGCCGGAATCTGTCTGGCAGACATAACACTGTGGTGGGTATTCCAGAATCTCCCCTATCCCAGCAGCTATGGGAAGCTAGACTTACTACCAAGGGGTTATCCCTAGCGTCAGTGCCCGCCCGCCCACCCAACCCTTCCTCTGCTGCATTAGGTCAGCTACTACTTGTCTGGTACATTTTGCAAAGCTTGAACCACTCTTCCTGAGTCAGTCTGAGCCTTAGCTCTTAGTTGACGCTTATTCCTCTATCTCCAGTAGCAGAATCACCCCCCGATGATCAGCGTGAGCCTGTCCTATGCTGATAGAAAGAGCATTTGGAGAACACAATGCCCAGAATAAAGCAGGAGATGGCTGCCAATGGTTTGCTTGGTGCCAGCTCACACTCCCCTCCACAATTTGGAGGGAGAGGAGTTTCCGAGGCAACATGCTCAGCTCTCACTCAGATAAGCGCAGTGGTCTGGCTGGGGAGCACTAGATTCATTCATTTCTGATTAGCTGTCCATCTCACAAAGCCAGACACTGGCACTAGCAGTAAGGATACAAGTCTATGTTTTCCCCCTCATCCAACCTCGCCTGACAGCACCAGGCACTCTGGGTCCCGTGGTATCTATGCTGGCTCATTCTTAAGCAAAGACTAACAGGCTGTGTCAAACTCTACACGGTGGAAAGGGGGGACAGGAAATAGTCCACGGGATTGGATTAGGCAGGAGGAAGAGGGCTCCAGGGGGATGGATCTAGAAAATTCATTGTGGCCCAGCATCCAGAGATTCAGAATCCAGAGCCTAGAGGACGCTGACACACCACTGTCACCACACACACACCTTTGCCAAATTAGAAGCCAGTGGTGCAGTCATATGCACTAGATATGAATGTGTATGCAACTAAGACCACAGCAACTGAAAGAACTTGCTATTGTCACAGCAATGACGTGAGAGGGTGAAGGGCCGTTTTGTAG
Organism: Emydura macquarii macquarii; assembly: GCF_026122565.2. Taxonomy (NCBI): domain Eukaryota; kingdom Metazoa; phylum Chordata; order Testudines; family Chelidae; genus Emydura; species Emydura macquarii. The sequence goes on along the minus strand of NW_027131391.1, from coordinate 10,036,587 downwards.
CTAGTGATGTATTGCTGGGATCACAGCTAACCTACGACCTCCTTTTAACTCAACCTTCCCACCTTTCACTGCCGGGAAACTAAGACTAGACACTAAGCCTCCCCTCATATACATTATTTCCTTGGTTTGGCAGATACTTTAATTTAGCATCCAGACAGCCACCTCCACTGCCGGTTCAGTGGGTAGTGAAGGTTTCGGGCCTGTAGGGATTTTCCACTAGTGCACAGGCTACCCACATGTATTAAAGAAAGAGGCCATCTGCAGGGGCCAGTCTGACAGCTACACCGATGGGTGTTACTGAGCTGCAAAAGCTGATAAAAGGACAGTTAAAAGGCGTGTCTCGGTTCATTCCCAGGGCAGAGGCTGGGTGGCAAAAGCAGTTTTTCACCCAGGAACTGGAAGCTAGAATACTTGGAATCTGTCAGGGTTTCAGAAGCCTGAATTATGGGCATTTTTGTCTGCAGCTAATGAGCAAGTTACCAACTCCACCTGCATGTACAGCACTCCATCTGCCCAGCAGACTGGAGATCCGGCAGCCCTCACCCGAAGGATGAGAGAACTGTACAGATACCAGTCACCTAGCTTAGCACCCTGCACGCAAGCAGGAACAGTTATTAAAAGCATTGAACCGTTAACCAGTTTCTTTTCCCCCTCTTCATACTATATAGTTCCTGTTACTAAAAACTCCTTCTGTCTGAACTGTCAGCTGTCATTAGGATGGCAAAGAACACTAAGGTGGGGGTTGGGGGGGCGGCTATTGCTAGTTACCAGGATTTGGGAGGTTCCCCAATTTGGACCCACCCCTCATTGTGAAAATGAGCAGGACTTGTGCTAACAATCCCATGCAATGGCATCTTCCTTGGGAATAGTTGAGAGGGCCAAGAGAGCTGTTGGGAAGCACACACAGTTACCTTTCTTAGTGGTGGTGAAGTACTTGGAGTCTGTCATTTTGGTCCCTGGTTTGCAGTGAGTCTCTGAGAAAAGAGCAAGAGAGAAAATGTTGACACCAGGATAACCTTCATGCTTTTCTGCTGAAGCAGCAACAACAGAGGAAGCGCTGGGAGGAAAAAAACAAGAGGGAAGATACTCTGCTCTCCTGCAGGAAAAGCAACCACACACACACACACACACACACACAGCAGGGCTCATCCCCTCCGGCAGGGACAGGGAGACATACATGGCAGGGGTGCCTGGGTGCTCATAACGCTCAGAGGAGGGTCAGTGAGGTTGGTTGCAGTGTATTCCTCTCCCCCATCCCGCCCACAGAGCACTAGTGAAGGAAAGCTAATGTGTCATGATCCCAGCTGGCCCATTGCGGTGGATCTGCAGCTGAACTGGATGCTAATGGTAATCACTGCAACTACACCGGTTCAAATCCAAGTTACCTGAACAGTGACCAAGCCTCAAGACCAGCTGACAGCTCTACAAAGTGATTGGCAGGGAGATGGGGAGACTGCACCACAGAGCCCACCCCAACTGGTGTTAACTGGCCCGGCCCCCTTGTCAAAAGCCTCAGCAGATACAGCAGACTGGACTCTTAAGAGATTGACCGCCCTCTCCCGCCTCTCGCATGACGACTCTCTCCCCCTCAATTTGGGGTGCAGCACATCAGTGGGGCTCAGTGGGAGGAAAGTTTATACTGCCTATGCTGTATTTATTCTGGGCTAGAACATCTGCATCCAGGGCTGTCAAGTTAGCACGTTTCATGAACACCACAACCTAGGGCTTTTAGACAAAGTGCTACGCTGCAAGGCAGCATGGAGCACATTAGCAAAACCAGCCTCCATGTAGCAAATGAAGGGGGAGCAGCTGTTTTGCTGGGGACTAACCAATCGCTTGACTATTGCAATAACCCTTGTTCGTGTCATTGCAGGCAGAACATTTCATTCCAGTGAAGAGACACACCAAGCTCTTCCCCCCTCCCCTGGAAGTGGCTCTCAGAAGAGGGGAAGGAGCTAGGCAAAACTGAGGATAGGTCCAAGGAAGCCTCCCTCTAGGGTAAATGCAAAGAATAACCACAGCTTGGAACAGTGCAAGACTTCACCTCCATATTCAGTGTATTCACAGGACATGGCCCTCTTCCAAGTCACCAAACACTACGCACCAATTCCCAAGCACTGTTCCTTTAAGTTCAAAATGTAATCCTTCTGTCAAGTGCTCTAGGCCATATTACATAATCCCAAGCAGTTGAGATCAGATATACTGTCTGGCACTCTGCAGGAGTCCAATACATACGCAGTGGGTGGACTTTTTAGAAGGTTGGTTAGAAGTTCCAGATTTCTGTGTGTCTGTGGATGTCACTAACCCTTCCTTCAGCTGTGAGTTAACCATGTAAACTAATCTGGACATTCAGCAGTCCCTCAATATACTAGAGGAGCAGAACTTCAGAAGGCACTGTCAGATTAGGTTGGTTCCACCAAAAAATGGTTTTTATTCACAGATTTTTCACCAGGATTTTCTTTTTCAAACATAACTGAACAGGACTTTTACAGGTAACTTCAGGTGCTGGAAACCCTAGCATTGCCAACAGGAGAGAACTTAGTGAAACTGGCCTGTTTAGTTTCGCTGTCCAAGCTAAGCAAGGAACAAGGAAGAAACCAAGCCAGACATGATATATATATTTAGTAACACTAAAAGGGCTTTACAACGAGAAAAAAAAATGGGGGGGGGGGGTGTAGAGCCTGATTCTAACAGGCTAATAATCCCTTCAATTTATACAGCAGCATCCAGTTGAAGTTCAAAGAGCTTTACAGACATTAATGAATTAAGACCCATCTTCCCTGCAAAGTATGTAAGAAGTGAGCCGTTTTATAAAGGCACACAGCAGAAGGCGCCAGTCTAAGGTAGCAGAGCCTGGAACAGAACACAGGTGTCCTGTATTTCAGCCACAAAACCACCACAGGAAAGTTTCATAATTGTTAGTGTTAGTTATGTCTTTTTAACACTCAGAGGGCAAAGCAGCTACAAAGGCTATGGAGAGAAGGTTGCATTGTGGCAGCCTTCACTCATCTGCCTGCGCCCGGCTGGTGCAGCTCACACTGTACGAGACGGCATCATTTGCTCAGCCCCTGCGGGTTTGCCGACAGTGCTGTGTGACACCCACTGCTGGCCAGTGCCAGCTGACTCAGCTCAAGGCTCGGGCTAAGGGACTATTTAATGAGGTGTAGACGTTCCAGCTCAGGCTCTAAGACCCTGTGAGGTGGGATTGTCCAGAGCTCAGTCTACATGGCAGCTAAATAGCCCCTTAGCTGAAGTCCTGCAAGCCCGAGTCAGCTGGCATGGGCCGGGTGTGGGTGTCTAACTGCAGTGCAGACATTCCCCCCCACCCCGCCCCTCAGGGTATAGCCCTGTGTGATGTACTCAGGTAAGACTGGATCTTCACCTTTCCAGAGGTCCTTGTTTTTATGAGTTTACAGGAAGGCAAAAAATTATTCGTGTTCTAACTTCTCTTGAATTTAAATCAGTGTCTTTCTGTAGAGTTACTTAGTAACTGATAACAGACTGTCACCATTACCAAGCAACTGCACTTCGCTTCCAGATTATGCTGCAGCATCTTTTTGCACAACATCATTGCAGATATCCTATTCCTTGCAGGATGACAATAGGGAGGATTTGCTGCAACCCCTCTGTCAGCACAGGACTACACACAATAGTTACACTTTTACATCATCATCCTTGCTTCAAAATTAAGCGGAAGAGCAGTGTAACTGCCTCCTGGAGAATTTTTTGCCCCTTCTTGTGAAGCAGCTTGTACAATCCCATGTTACAGACAAGATGCTGGCTAGCTGGAACCCTGGTTTGACCCTGTAAGAAACACAGGAATTGCCAGACAATCATTAAAGAGCCAGAGGCACAGGCAACCTCTGTTGTAATGGGCCTGTGTGTAGTACACATGACCAGACATGAAAGGAGGGGTTTCACCACAACTTTGGATAAGTGGGCCCAGGTCAGAGACATCCAGGCTGTTGCTGCATGATACCAAAAGAACAGCTACTAAAAATGATTCCTACTATCTAGGGCAAGAACTACATGGCTGGCACACAGGGCTGTCATGTCAGGAGCTAAAGCAGCGAGCTCCCTCCTGTGTCCTGGACTCCAGCCTCAGATAGTGCAGCCCATGCTTTCATAGCAACCTTTCATTTGATCTCAGACAGACAGCGACCCACCATTTTGAGAGCCATTGTATCCTCATGGACCCCTTAAACGCCAAGGCACCAACACCTTTTTTTGTGATTTTATGAACAGTTTATTCAATGGGATTCAACTATAAAGAGCAGGTAGCTGGATGTAGGGTTCTCAAGCCTTATCTCCTGCACGTGTGTTTTATTTTTATACGTGAACCTTGGCAGAGGCAAAGAGGGGCAGAAATAATCGAAGGAGAAGGAGAGTGCAAGATCCTGAAAACAGGATGTTTTCAAAGCAATGGTGAACAGACTGGGATCAGTTGCTGTGACCTTGTTTTTAGGCTTCCCAGCTCCATGCCTGAGAACATATTCTCAGCGTGGGATACCAGACTCCAAACTTGTTAAGTAATGAATAGAAATGTAAAACCATTAGCTCAGTGTCTGGTGGCGGTTGGGAAAACAAACAGGATGCACGTTGGTATCAGACGATTCGGTGGCTGTACCTCCAGTCCTGCACAAAGTATATCACTGGAAGAAGGGAAGGACAACAGGAACATGGCATTCTGGGCCAGCCGTCAAGAGAGATTTCAAAGAGGACATGACCGATGTTTATACAACCCTAAGAAAGGTAAGCTCCACAAGACACTCATTAGGCATGGTCCAGAAGCTAGAAGTAGGCAATGAGTGTAGGGGGAATTTCTTAGTGCAGAGGGCAGTGTGTGGCATGTGTTCCCCAAGGCAATGGAGAAGATGCACTATGTTAACTGACTATTTTCATGAGCACTTAGGGAAGAGGCTATAGGATACAAACTGGACAGATGGGGCAATGGATGGTAATTACCAGTAATGGCAATATTGCCTAAGGAAAACAATCCAGAATGGTGGCGTGTCATGATGCAGAAGAGTTACAAAGAGAAAGTCAAATATGGAGCTGAAAGACTCGACCATCGTCTTGGCAAAAGGAAGTCAGTCATTTAGAAGGGTGATGGGGTGCTTGGCAAATACTTCGCAGGACTTACCCAGCACCTTTCATGCGAGGATTTCAACGCTATCTACGCAGGTAGGGTTAACCACCTATTACAGACAGAGGGAGACAAGGGTAAACCATGCATCATATCCAAGGCCATACAGTGAATTGTAACAGTGAGGACTGGAACTCAGTCCAAATACATGTCAGTCCCTCTGATCTAACCACTGAAGTACACTGCCTTTCAAGCAGGCACATCTGGCTAACAGGGTTGTGGGACACCTGGAGTCATGCCCAAATTACCTTTCTGAGAATTAGCTTCTGACATCACCAGCATGCCATATAGAACAGAACCCTTTAGAGACACTAGCTAGAGATGCATCTGGCCTCAGAACAAGTATACAGGGATGAGATGGAAAATGAAAGCGCTGAGAATGTATTAGCCTCCAGTTCTGTTCCCCACTTTCAGTCCTGCTTCATAATAAAGTAAATATCTAGCTGTTATATAATGCATTTTCATCAGTAGACCTCGAAGCGCTTTACAATCCAGTGTATTCATCCTCACAACACTCCTGTGAGGTAGGGAAGTAGTATCTCCACTTTACAAATGGGAAAATGGAGGCACAAACAGGCTAAGCAATTGCCCAAGTTCACACAGGAAGTCTGTGTTGGAGCAGGGAATTGAACCTGGATATTCAATGTCTTAGGCTAGTGCCCTAACCCTTGGCCATCCTGCCTCTCCTAAGATTGTGTTCCCCCCTTCCACGCCTAGCCAGACTGAGGAAACCAGAAAGCCAAAAGAGTTTTTTTAAGAAATTCCAATCTACCAAAAACCTTGTGAGGAAGTCTTGGCAAGTGGTAGCTGTCTTTAGAAATCTCAGGCATGGATCAAATATTGAGACAGACAAAAAACGTGCTGAGGGAGCAGATGGCATTGTTACCCCAATACTGACCATTTTATGTGTGTTGCCTCTATTGCTTGATTTTGTTATAGCTACATATCATGGTCCATTCTTCCTCCTCTTCTGTCATTTCCAAAATAAGAAGTCATGGTAGGTATATTAAGATTTTGGACATTTCTGCAGACACAGACTGTGGGGTATTGCAATTACGCTTAGTTTCATAGATCCACTGCATGCAGGCACTTCATTAAGAACAAAGTGATAACAAAAATCAGTTGCTGAAGAATTCGGTGGCTTTTTGTTGGCTGCTTAAAAATAAGTTTTACTATATTATTTTCTCTCTTAAACAACTTAACAAGGTTTTAAAACACTGACCTTCGTGTTTTAGTGAGTTAAAGTATTTGTAGCTAAAAAGCCAAGCATCAAATCTGACAGTACAGCTTTGACTTGGTACAGCCTATCTGAACTTGTTAAAATATGAAGCCAGGAATCCTGGGAGTCAATGCACCACATCAAGTTTAATGATGCAGTTTTAAGCCAATGGCTGAGATGCCAAAGTTTCCTTCTACCCATTACTGGCTGCCCAGGTGCAAATTAAAAGCCCTTTCCTATCAGAGCGATTGATAACATCAATGCCCCCTAAAATAGGCTGTAATGTCACAAGCTGCAAGAGTTCCTGCTGAACTCTGATCCCAGTGTGGCCAGGGCAGCAGCACGTAACACAGTGCACTGTTAACTGCTTGGGGATACCCAGGAAGAGCAGTGCTAGAACAGAAACCACAAGTAAGGGAGAGGGAGCCAAGCAATGGTTCTCTGCAGCCAGCAGCAGCACAAACCACAAGCTCTGGTTTCACTCTATAAACTCTACTGAATAAATGCTCTAACCTCAAAAGCCTGTCCTTCAACAGGGCTTACGGTGAACCATGCCAAGCTTTTGATGATAGTGCTGACCTTCCAGAGAGAAAATGGAAAGGAGTCAGACAAAGCAAGCGTCTGCGGACAGCCAAGACGGTGTTTGTCTCCACACGAGCACGTTTATCCGACTGCTTGTAAAGCAGCCTTCCTGGAGCACTAGATAGAACATGACGAAAACTGAAGGTGGAATCCTGGCTCTGCCACGGACCTGCAGCTAGACACTTTACCTCTCTGGGCCTCAGGCTCCCTTGCCATCCTTTGACTTATCTACAGATAAACGTTTGGGGAAGGGATCGTCTAGTACTGTGTGTGTGCAGCACAATGGGGCTCCACAGAGCCACCATAATACAGGTTACTAGGCTTCATTGATCTCCATGGCTTTAAAGACAAGGTAAAGAGCAAGCACCACACCACAAAGATACATAGTGACATTCCTAGGTATAGCTAAAGCACTACAGAACCAATCAGCCGGAGGCCAAGCCAGGCAAACCCCCAAATCAAGGAACAGCTGCACTAGATCCTGCAGTTGGGCAGGAGGAAAAGTAGTGACATTCACATTCAACAAGCATCTCCCAAGCCATCTGCATCCCAGAAGGTGATCAGGATAAGAACCCAGCTTCAGCAGAAAGCAAGCTTCTAGTACACAAATTCCACTAGCTGACACGGGGATTGGGCCCATTTTCTGCCATCCCCGATTATTTTGTATTGTTCACTGCCACAGAGTAAACGCCCAGGGTATCTAATCTTCCAAACTAGCACTCTGCTATTAGATCTCATTTGCAATTTGCCTCTTCTCCCATGACCCAGAGAGACTTACGGCATGGCACAGTGAGAACAATAGGTGAAGGCAACGTGCTAATACCCCAAGGAGAAGGAGGTAAGGGCAGCCCAGGAAAAGAGCCTGAGGCACGCTGTAAGAACAAAACAAGATAGAGATTTAAGAGTAAAACACAGGGGGGGTCAGATGAGAGGATCACAACAGTCCCTTTGAATCTATGACTCTCAGAGCAGCTGGAAATGGAGCAGATCACTTATTGCTCTCTGAAGGCAAAGCAAGTTGCTCTTACGTATCTCTTTCCTCAGGGGTAAAGAGCTCAGACTTGCATTTGCTGCATGACATATGTGGCTCTAAAAAAATTTTAAAAATCCTCTCACTCAGAGTAAGCAGGAAGCTTACCCAGACAAGTGCCATCCATTTTCTGCAGATTCTAAGCTTGCTTCTTCAATAATATTCTAGCCCATGTGGTCACAAAGAAAACCTTCAAAACATCAACTAGAGTCACAAATTCAACTGTCCTTCAGTCTGCCAAACAGAAAATACCAGCACCTTTGCTGCTGCTCCGAGCTTTGCCCAGCTGCAGTCAAGAGCTTAGACTCTGGTCAGTTTTCACTTGGGCTATGGGAACCCTAGAGAGAGCAAGGAAACTGAGAAATAAGGTCATTTCCACCGTGGCTGCTTATGAAAGCAATGAGCAGCAGCAAGGACAACTCAAAAATGGAGGCTGGGGTAGGCAGAAGACAGCCTAGGAAAGCCCCTACCCCTTTAAAGCGTCCAAGACGCCTGAGGTGCCAATTCTCTTTTCCACCTGCCAGCCCCGATTGGGGTGAGGCTATAAATTTGCCAGACACCTACTAGTCACAGTCCAGGGACAGGACAGGCATCCCCGTTTCCCCAACAGCTGGGGGAAGGAGGAGGCAGATTTCTACCTCAGGAATTTCCCTGAACAGTGGGCCCTCCACATTTTCCGTATCAGTCCTGGGCTCACAGGATAAGTCCTCTGGCTACTAAGATTTCCAAACCCTCTAAGTGGTTGCATGTGTGAAGATGTCAGAGTGGGTCAGTAGAGAGACTGTTGGATGCGTTAGAAAAGAAGTGAGAAAAAAAAAGGAGAAAAAATGCAAGAGGAGAGGTAAAGAGTACATTGTAGGAGGAAGGAGGAAAAGGACACTGAAGACAACCCAGAAGAGAAGGATCTATTGTTCTAGGAAAAGAAAACAAAGACAAAGTGGAGGGAAGCCTGGAATGGAAAGAGTTCATCAAGGGCCAGAGCTGCAATCAGTTACATTTTTAAAACAGAAAGTTGACAAATTATAATTATATTCGATACACAACTGTTTTATTCCTCTAAGTCCCAGGGGGTGAGGAGACATGGCAGCACCAGTTTCCTGCTATTAGTATTAGCCCTCTAGCTAGCAAGAATCAGCTACAGTTTTCAAGTCCTGGACACAGGAACACGTAATGTTGCTTGGAAAGGGAAAAGAAAGCGGCACTGCATTTATTTTTAAACAAACATGTAATGTGAGCATTGCACAACCATTTTAGACTGCATGCATTAGACACAGGGCTCCAGCTATGATAAACTACCTAGCTGGTTATTACTCTGTTTATTAATATTTTAGTAGCTCTTTAAAGACAAAGTTTAGTTTTGAAATATACTTAGGGAATGTGACTCCTGGTGGGCTTGGAATGCAAGTTTATTGGCTTATCGTAATTGTGTATTGAAATGTGGCAGTACTGGAACATGCCTTAGAAATGATCTCATGAGACTACATGCCTTGAAATGGAAGGGAAGCAAAGCAAATACAAGAGGATATATGGTTTCCTCCAATACCTAGAAAACTGGGTGCTAGGCATCAATTATTCATGTCTAAAGCAAAGGGGAAGCAGGTGGGAAAGTCATTTGCTTCTGGGGAATGCTGCGTGAGAGTCTGTATGACAGCAGGCCAGGGAGATGCATAGCAACAAGGGCCTCATCTAACAAAGACAAGAATGAGTGTAAAACAAAGAATGACAACAGTACAGGGTTATTGCAAGCAACAGGTGAGAGAAGCAACTTCTTATCTCCTCCCCTTCAGTCTGCACACAAAGTGCTACATAGAATCCTAGAAGATTACGGTCGGAAGGGACCAGTACCGTTACTTCACAAGCGAATTAGTAAAACCCTCCGATTTTGGTGCTGGGCTTGATGTGCGGGTGCTGCGTGATGATTAGTAAAACCCTCTGCCTTGTGGGAAACCTACAACGCTTAAGAGCCATAATTACAGAATACAAAGGCAGAGTCTAAGAAAATCCACACACCAATTACAAGTTGAGAAGGAACGTCAAAGCCTCCACAGCTTCAGTTTTAACTCTGGGGACCCCAGAGCACTAATCAGTATCAATCTAGCACAAGAGCAGCTAGATCTTCAGGATCCTGGAGAGGAGCACACCACACCACACCTCTATTCTACTGTCCCAAGAAAGAAACAAGAGCAGCTACACAAAAGCCTTTGGGGGAGATCAGTGCAGCTAGGCAGAGAAACAGAAGGGTTGGGGGAAGGAGATGATCTTATAGCTAGGGATTGCACAACCCAGCAGCCTCCCCAGACACATGGGCATGGGAGAGAGATGATACACCAAATACCCCAAACTAGGCCTGGCACATAGTGCTGAGGGTGCATATTATGCTCGAATACAATCAGCTCTAACCCCCCAGCCAGCAAGAGAGCACCTAACACTTACCACCACTGTCAGCAGCTGGCACAAAGTCACAGCTGTCGGGCATAAGCCCTAAGAGAACTACAGCATTTCCATATAGGAGGGCTGGCATAACCCCAGCCAGGGCTTGAAGACTACTGTAAACCTGACTTTCACAGGAGCTGTGAACGTGAAGCCCTGAACATCTGTGGCCATTTCTGATCTTATGGTGCTTTCCGCAAAGTGGGGATGTTAACTCTGTTACCCTACCCGGATTTCAAGTTTAGGTAATTGGTTTCTGCCTTTCTGTGTTCACCTGGATACAGTATTTTCCATTTCCTGTCCTATGCTGTTGTGTAGTGCTGCAGGGCACTGTTAAACAGCTACTCCACCTCCACAGCAGTAGAAGCAATTCCACTGTATGTACAGTTTGATCCTGAGGGGAGCTGGGCCCCTGCAGCTTCCAGCAAAGTTCATGGAGGTTGCTGGAGCTCAACACCTTTCTGGATCAGGCCTATTGTTTGTAAAGCACTTTAGGTAAGAAGCACCGCAAGATCTTACACTGAAGAAAAGAAAGCTTTCATACCAGGTCTTAACTATGGACCCGATTCAGAACAATGTTGAGCACTGGCTACTTCTTAACGTCGCTAGCTGTAGAACTGAACAGACTGTTTCAAGTAATATATCGAAGAGACTTTCAACAGAAGGAAATCCCCGCATTTCTGCCTGAGTATTGGTTCCCTACTGCTGCTACAACTTCTAAGGTGACTAGAATGGCAAGAGAAAATAAAATTTTTAAAAGAAATAAGACATGTGGTTGTAAAGTCACAGACAGTGGCAGGTGTAGTGCCTGAAATTACTGTTAACTCAGTTTTAAAACTAAGTTTGGGTTGGCAGTGTTCCTTTAGCACTGGCTATGAAATAGCTAGTGTACAGAATTTCTTTGACTGACTTGATGTCTTGATCCAATATATTGATCAACAGAACAGTATCCCTTGCCCCTGGTGCTTGGATCTGTTATTAAAGGCACACTTGATTCCAGGACACCCATATTGAAACAAACAAAAAATCTTTTTCATAGCCAGCTTTTTGAATGTATTGCTTGAGAACAATAAGAAAACATTAGCTATAGGAAAGGGATGGGGGGAAATGGAGTAGAAATTCTGGGACAATCAATGAGGATAGCAAAATGCCATGAAAATAACTTAAGTATCTGTATATGGATATACATGAATTTATGTAATGCATGGACTAGAATATCCACTGGCAACTACAGAAATAAGGCCAGAAATACTCACCCCAATGCTTCACTAGGGGATTGCCTAGAAATCCCAGAACTCTAAACCCAGCTCCCTAAGCTCCAACAATGTGACAGGAAGTGCCGCTCAGATCACTCATGCTCTCTTGCGACCGGTCTACACTAGCCGTTTTCATACGCTCACACTCTTGCTCAAGCTTCCTCCACTGGTGTGTTATAGCTAGTGCATGGACGGCTGCTGTCATTTTTAATTACTGTTGTCTGGAACTGCTCTGAACAGGGTTAAAGGATAGAATGGTCAAAACACCAGCCAGTCTACACTAGCGCTAATACAGGTCCCACCAGAGGGGATGCACTGGCAGGAGCAATCAGAGGAATTTTAAAAGTCAATGTGGAGACAGACTCAGAGGGAGAAAAAAGCCTGAAAAAAAGACAGATGTTCCCAGCACCCATTGTTAGTGCCATCACTAGAGCACTCATCTTCAACCTTTGGATAACAAACAGACCTAAACTGAAAGCCTGACTGAAAACCCACATCACAACAGTGTGTTTTGGCACTAAGACAGCATTTCAGACAGTTCATGCAACCTCCTTTTTAACAGCCACACTCAAGATGGACAGTTAGCAACACACAAAGCTTGTATTCACTGGGGACTGATGACAGGCTTGGAAGGATTAGATTTTTATCAGTAAGTGCTGATTTTACAGCACACGCACACGCGAAATTTACAAATAGGCAAAGAAAGAAAAATGCTGCCTGAGAACTGAGTCTCAATCCAGTGATCTAGACTTTTAAATGAGGCTTGTTGTAAACGAATAGTAAAAACAGGTATGATTTGTTGATTTAAAGGATATTTACTATGTGGACAATTTGTATTTTAAAAGTTTATGATGCATCCATTTTTTGATTCTCAATGTCATTAGATAGTTGTCTGACCTCCCACAATAATTGCCCACAACTGTGAAAATTTCAATCAAATAAAAAATGCTTAAAAACAAACATATATGTTGAAATTAAAAATAAAAATCAAATTCTGCCAATCCTACTAACAGAACAGAGCAGATACACAGATCAACACCTCCAAAACAAGCAGCTTTATACGTAGATGACCTGAGAATAAGGAAGAACACCAGACAGTTTCCTTACATTTCACCCATATAGGATTGTTTTTCCTTGAGAAAAACAAGCATGGGAATAGGGTTTGGAACTCAATGGCTCCTGCAATATCAACTATGAAGTTAATATTATCTACTCCATAATGAGAACAACTATTCCACAAAGCAGAGGGATGAAGCGTAAGTCTATAATCTGGAGTCAAGAAGGAGAAGAAACCCACATTATATAACTAATTCAATATGTAATTTGCAACTGAAACAAGCTGCATCTGTTTTGTTTTGGATTGACAAATAAGATTCATACACTGCACAAAATACTGTCCTACTCTAAGCAAGGTTGCACTGTAATACTTTAATACAGATGGAATGAGGAGCCTGCTCAACAACCACTTTACAATACGATTACCCACACTGCTCCAGAGCATATTCAACACACTTCATTTTAAATTGGATGAATTGTTTTAAGATATTTACATTGAACTAATATTTTTAGTTTAGATCGTTACACAGGGTTAAAAATCCTGGCATCTCATAGCTCACTAACCTCCAAGGAGAAGGAAGAGAGATTTAATTGACTGTCTGTCTACACTGAAAAGTTGTATCATTGGTCAGGGGTGGGGAAAAACCCCACCCGACCAACATAGCTACACCAGCCAGCATACACGCAGCTATGAAGAGGAGTTCCATTAACACAGCTAGCTTCATTCAGGTGGGGAGGTGGGGCGGGGGGTGTCCCTACATTGACAGAAAAACCCCTTAAATTGGTGTAGGCTAGGTCTACACTACAGGACTATCATAGTTTCCATAGTGTGGACATTTACACTCCTTTATTACCTTCCTGCCAATTTCTGAATTCAGGCTTCTTTTCCCAGGACAGCAAAAGCACCAATAAAAGAACCAACTAGCATTTCCCTGCATTGTTTATGGTGCTGGCAATAGCTACACCTGTTGTAGGGTGAAAGAGCCATCCCAAACTCAGCAGATAAGTAAGAAGAGGAACTGAGGAATTAATGTTTGGTTTTAAAATGGAAGTGGATTTGTAGCTTTTTCTGCCTCGCTCTAAAGAGTTTCTTTTAAATGGAATTCATTACCACAAGACACCAGCAAGGCCAAAAATGTAGCAGGAACTGAGATGGGATTTAATATTTATGTTAACAACAACAAGATCATCAACAAATAGACTGATAACATTCTTACAGTTTGTAAGAGATGTAACCTCTTTGTTTTAGGGCATCAACCAGCCTCCAGGAGAGGATGTCAGGCAAATGCTTCCCTTCTAGACAAAAAATTTTATAATTCCTCACTCTGGAATTCTACGCCTTCTTCGGAGGCACCCTATGAGCACAATCAGAGAACAGGATGACATAACAGATGGGTCATGAATCTGAGCCACTGACAAAACCCCTATGAATGTAGATCTTTAAAAGGTGCTGGATTGAAAGCACTGGATTGAAATAAAGAAATATTTCTTTATTTAAAAAGAAGTATTTGATCCTGTTGCCCTTCGACAGTATGTACACAAACCAAAGGCTCCAATCTGGCAACCAGACCTGCATGGTTTCAATGGGCACATGGGTCCACTGGAGTGGTTTCAATTGCAAACTTAGGGCCCTAAGAAGCCCAATGAAAACAATATTTTGTCCCACTGAATTCAAACTCTTGTTTTCAGTCTATAAAGCAGTGGCCCTTCACTGAGCCACAAAAATGTACATAAGAAAAGCAGACATTTCTGCTTGTGAGAAAGTAATAATAGATTCTCCCAGAGAAACATTCCTGGAGGCGGTGGAGAAATTTTCATTCCGTTTCATCTGTTTATTCACTATCTGTTGAGTTTCCCCAGCACTTCTGTAGAATTGTGCAAACTACAGTATATGTATTACATCATTTCTTGTATTATTTATATTTCAGTTTTTGGGAGTCCAATAGAGATTGTGAATCAAGACACAACTCAGTCCTTAGTGGGTTGTGGGTTTTACCCATAGCAACACAAGCTATCTTCCTCCCAGTGTACCACAACCCTTACTTAGATGGAGCACCCTCAAGGGTCAGAAGTTGTTTCAATGTAAATATAGCTCTCAGCCACTTGTGACACTATCAAGAAAAGGTTTAACGATTGCCACAGTATGAATGATTTTCATGTCACATAATCCAGTACGCAGCCAGCAGATAGTAACAACTAATCACATTTGTAATCTGTAGGTCTGCAAATATACTGTGGTGATTTGGAATCTTAACACATCTCATCCTTTTATCTAAAACTATCTTAATTATCCACAAATCATTACAATTACGAGTTTCACTGTACCACTCCATAGCGAAAGTCCACTGAGCCACTCCAAAACAGCAACCTATGAAAAAAATGCATTCCCACAGCACCTGCTCTCAGCCTACCTAGGCTCCATGGGGAACGGAAGCATGAAGGTTAATGCCACCATAAAATGAAGAATCCATGTTACTGGCTTCATTCAATGGTGGGGAAGTGAGACACCTCTGTTGCTGCAGTGGAGACAGCTCTCATGCAGGAAGCAAAGTTGTCAGCTGATTTTAAACACCCACATAAAGCTGGATCTTTACAAAAACCTCACAGATTTGCTCATTATCAGAAGAAAAAGCAGCAAGTACAAAAGGAGTGTCAAAAAGCTAATAGACCCAGGTGTCACTTTTTACTGTGCTCGTTTCAGAGCACGAATGTAAAGGTGAATTTAAATCGTTTGCTGATGGTGCCGTGTGCTGGGTTATTTACTCAAAACATTCGTGTTTGCATCTTCAGAATGCCACTTTCCACAAAATTGAGACCAAGACTTTTAGCAGATCCGTTTGCAAAAATCAACTTCTAGTTGGACGTGTCACATGCAAGTGCCATGCCAGCTCGGGCTTGCGGAGAGCAGAGGGGAGTGACAGCCCAAGACAGGCCCACCCATGACAGCCCAGAGGAGCAGGCAGCCCGTGCATGCCACACTGAGTGTGCAGGGGCCGTGCATTACCCCGCAACACCCCTGCTCTCCCTCGGTCCCCAGGTGCATTGACATGCAGCCGGCCTGCTCGGCTTGGCAGCTGGGAGCTGCTCCGGGTCCCCTGTAGGTGCACCAGGGACAAGTCCGATCAGGCGGAGCGGCTCCTGTTCCTCACACCCGGCAGCACAACCCCGCACCCGCTCACCGCTCAGAGCCGCCTGGGGGCTCCGGCCGGGACCCGCCAACAGCGCGGGCAGCAGAAACAAGCAGCGGGGGCTAAAAAGCGCAGCGGAGAGACCAGAGCTCGCCCGGCGCGGGGCCCACAGCCCGGACACCCCCGGCCCGGACACCCCCGCCCCGCGTCCGCACCGCGCCGCGCCTGCGGGGCTCGGCTGGGCGAGCTCGGCCCGGGCGGGGGCGGGGGGCCAGTCTCTGCCGGCGGGGTGAGGAGGTGACCGGGGGTTGAAGAGCCCCGCGGCCCGGCGCAGCTCGCCCAGCGCCCCCGCCCGCTCCGCTCCGCACCTGCCGTGGCTCCGTCCCTGGGCTCCGGCCGCTCCCTGCGAGCTGTCGGCTCCGACCCCCGCTCACTGCGGCTGCCACCGGCCCAGCGGAAATGAGAGCGGGACGGGGGGAGCGCTTCCGGGGCGGGGCGGGACGGGGCGGGCGGCAGTCACGTGAGGGCAGCGGGGCGGGGCGGGGGGAGTCAGGGACAGGGGGCGGGGCCGGGGGCGGGGCCCGGAGCCTGGCCGCGGCGGGGCAGCGGACTCGGGTGGCCAAGTCGCAGAACGTTAGAAAGCAGCGCGGCCAATCACAGTAGCCGGAATCACGCATGCCCAGAGCAGCGCCCCGGGCGCGGGAGTGGGGGCGGAGCCAGGCCAGTGCGGGCGGGCGGGCGCGGGGAGGCTGCAGCCCGGCTCTGCTTCGCGGCCCGGGCCGGGGGCGCTGCTGGCTGCGCGCCGTGCTTGTTCGCAGCGCGGCCGGTGGCGGGCTGCGGGGGTTCGCCCAGGCGGGGCCCGGGCTGCTGCAGCAGGGCTGTGGCGGGCCAGTTCCGCTGCTTCTTCGGTGACTTCATTTCGGACCGGCCGAGCCCACGTGGCGCTGCTGGGGAACCCGCCGGCGATGCAGGCAGTGCCGATACACAGCCTCGCCTCGGAGCCCTGCGTACCGCCGGCCAGCGTCAGCGCCCGACAGCACAGCCGAGTGTGAGCGCGGGGCGCGGGGCAGGGCCTGTAGCGGCAGAGGAGTCACGCAGGGAGAGACACCCCCCCCCCCCCCGACCCTTGGCACGTGACCTGCACCCCACACTGCAGCGGAGGCAGAACGTCCCAGCCCCACCTCCGGTGATCAAGGAGCCCTCGAGCATGTGCGCAAGAAGCAGCCAGCCCCGCGGCAGTGCCACCGCGCAGCCCTGGCCCGCCACGCCCAGCGTCCCGTGCAGCCATGGCCATCCCGGATGCTTCAGGAAAAAGCCACACTCAAAAGCTAAAGATCCCAGACGCCATGGAGGGGGATCCCTTCCTGACCCCTGCGGGTGCTGACTGAAGCCCTGAAGAATGAGCTTTTAGGCACACGAGAGGTGAACCAGAAGTGAGCCCCAAGACTACTGAGTCCTGCCTCCCACCATACAATCCTACTGGTACATTCGTCCGGATCGCTTTCAAGGCTCATTGTTTGCCCCCACAATTCCTTCTGAGAGGCTGTCCCAGAACCTCCCTCCTCTGCTGGTTAGAAACCTGCTCAGTTCCAGCCAAAATGGATTCGTGGCCAGTTTATCCCCATTTGTTCTGATGCCAGCATCGCTCTTTAGCTTCAATAGCTCTTCATTGTCCCTGGTGTTCATTCCCAATGTTTTTATAGACAGCAGTCAGAATCCCTCCCTCTGACTTCCTTTTGTTAAACAAGCCAAGCTCTTCCAGTCTCCTGTCATAAATAGGCCTCAATTCACTGGATCAGCCACTAGTTCTCCTGTGACCCTTTCCCATTTGAAGTCATCTTTCTTGAACATGGGTGACCGCACAGAGCAGGTTCAGATATCCTGGTGATGGCTGTGGTGTAAGAATCTAGACAGATCTCTGAGCTGACTGACGGGAGAGTGGGAGCAGCAGGAGAGAGGGTTGAGGACTATCACTAGGAGAAAAGGTCTGGAACATGAAGGAACATGAGGTCACGGACATGCAGGTGGGTGCTGGCTCGTGGGTGGAGGTGAGCACAGAGGCATGTAGACACACGGCCTATGCCACCATGTACAATGGATTCCTTTGTGGGGGCAGATTTCCCTTCTAAATGGATTATGATTGTGATGCAGGCAGACCAGATGCCAGCTTATGCCAAGTCTCCCATGTCTCAGCTGAACACGGACAGATGCATGGCTGAAATCCGCGTGGCCCACCTGTATGTTTAGTATCATTAAAATAGATGTTAGAGTTATAACAATGTGCTTAGTGTTCAGAGTTTATGGAATGCTTGTAAACTGCGGCAGACATTAATCTCCCTTATCACATCTGTAACCCATATTGAAAGGTCATATTTAAGCCTTTGTATTAAAGTGTAAGCCTCTGTGACTCTGTAACACCAGATGGGAGAGAGACATTAACTCTGAAATGCTGGTCTCCAATAGAATGTGCTGCCTCCTGGCCCACAAGAAAGGTCCATCAACACCAGGTAACCCAGTGTGGAACATGAAAGACAAAAGACGTTGATTGCTGTGTCCCGCCCCCCCCACCCCTCAGGAAGATGGGTCATGCAAGTGACTCCCTTCCCTCAGCCAAGTTTGCCGCTCAAAGTGCCAGGGTGGGGGGAGGGAATAAGAACCCCTAACAAGAAGGAACTGTATCTATGCTGCTTCAACTCTGAAGGGCAAGGTTTTCTAGGCACAAGCAAGATGTCCCCAGCAGCTTAGCCCGGGTTAGCTCTTAAGGACATTTGGAGCTTGCTTATTATAGAAGCTTCTGTTACCTTTTGAACTTTAAGATTGTAACTAATTTGTAAGAATACACACACACACACATATTTACCTGCTTTAATCTTGTAAATAACTCCTTTATTTCCTTTTTCCTATTAATAAATATTTCAATAGTTTATTATAGGACTGGCTACAAGTATTGTCTTTGGTGTGAGATCTAAAGTGCAGTTGTCCTGGGGTAAGAGACTGGTCCTTTGGACTGAAAGTAACCTGAATATTGCAGTTATTTGTGACCATCTGTCACAAAGATTGGCTTGCCTAGGTGACAAGATAGATTGGAGCACCCAGAGAGTCTGAGACTCCATGTTTAGGCTGTTACAGTGCCTGAGGTGTTTACAATTGGTAACTGGTTGGTGAAATCTCAGTATCAAACTCACAACCAATGTGGGGTTTGTGCCCTGGTTCTTAACAGCCCTGAGGTTGGTACTCACGCTCTGGAGTCACTGTAGGACAGCTCAATACTGGTATTTTACAGTAATGGTCCCAAATTCCACAAGGATTGTGGCTATTACAACAAAACACTAACGTTTCTTTAAGGGGGCGAGAGGAAGCCTTTCATTTTGGTGATAAGACCCTTTATTAACTACCTGCTGCTAGATAACCATCCGCTCTTTCAGCAGTGGTTGTGATGGAGTGGCATAGTCACCTTGGGAGAGGATGGGCGAGGGAGTGCCATAATAGCCTGCTTGTTTATCCATTTCCAGCTGAGCCTGGAGCACTTGCTGCTCCTGCAGCTGCTCCTGAGTAAGGCCGGCAGATCTGGTAGTGTGATGGAAGGAAGGGTTGGTTGGGGAGGTAGCTTCCACTGTCATTTTATTAGTGGGGGACCATTCCCTGTAAATGTTTCACCTTCCCATAAGGCTGCCAAGGGCCTGTGAAGGCCAATTATTGTAACTGTCAGAAGATGGTTCAGAGCCTGTTGTATTCCTACATTTGTATAGCACTAGCCAGAGACAACCCAGTGACCCATAAAAGGGAAGCTGTACGAGGAAGTTGGGAGCAGGCCCGCGGCATTAGGAGATTGCAGGTCTTGAGGATACATTGGAAAAGAGTCTGCACAGATAGGTAATGTTAGGTTGTCTTAGCACCACGGGTCGCTGACTGGTTTATGATTTATAATAGATACAACAGCAATGGGCCCAAGCAGCAAAAATCACATCCAGGGACAGATTCCAACCACCTCAAAACTGAGAGATGTTCAGCACTAGACCGGGACAGAGAGAAGAGAGCCATGGTTGGATTCCAGTGCCAACACTTTCCTGCCCCCTAAATATGCAGGGGGGTTTTGATCCATGCCTTAGGTTTGGGTTTCTCTCTAAATACATTACATTTCTACAATGCCTTACATCCCGAAGGAGCCACGAGCACTTTGTTATAGACAGAGGTAGTGCCACCCCTGGGTGAGGTTTCCCCATGCTTTCTATGATAGGATCCTGTTTTCAGGTGCTTTTAACTTGACCAACCTTCACACATTCAGGCTGAAATTTCTCATCCTGGGTGTCTGTCTCAGGCTGATTTCTTTTTTTCCTTTAACATTTCATGTAAAATGGTTCTGCCATTTCTGAGGAGGAGGTTAGGCCCATGTTAAAAAAATCCTTACATCTGTTTTGTTGAGAGGCTGTAGCACCTCCAAACTGCTTCCCTTGGAATTCCAGCTGTCAGCTGGTATGAAGCATGAATCTCTAACTCTAGTGGTGCTCAAGGATTCAGCAGGGACTAAAATAATGTGAGTAAATAAAGCATTACTAATCAGAATGATGTGACTGAGGCCAGATCTACACTACAGACCGATATCGGTATAACTGCATCGTTCAGGCAGGGTGAAAAACACCCTTAAGTGACGTACTTATACTGACCTAACCTCCCGCCTGCCATCTCTCGGGGAGGTGGATTACTTATGCTGTTGGGAAAAGCTCTTCCATTGGAGTGGTAGCATTTTCATCGAAGTGCTATGGGGCACAGCTGCAGCGGTGTAAGTGAAGACAAGCCCCAAGTTCTAACAACTTGCCAGGGTCAGAAGGACTTAGGTGAGACCAGTCCAAATGTGTTCAAAACTGGTAAACTTTTCCAAGCCCTGGTTCTGGGCCACTAAAAAAGTGATAGGGGAAACATGGATCCCTGTGGTAGGTTTCAGTCCAGCTCCTAGCAGGCGGGTGTCCATATTAAAACACTATCAGAATGACCGCCAGCTGGCCCCTTTGTGGGCAGTCTCAGAGAGATGTCAGGGCCAGCATGGCCTTTCACTTCCAGAGGTTGATTTCTCAAGTTCAGGGTTGAGACTCATTGGTAGGGAAGCTCTGGGAAGCTTGCCCTGCTCCTGACAGTACAGTATCCAATCTCAGCTGTGGATAAACAAGAGGACTTACATTTCCAACATTGTTTATCCAGCCTTTCACCAGCAGGAAGTGCACAGGAAATCAAAAGAACATTTTTAACAGCTCTTGCCATCCAGAATCCATAGCCAGCTACCTCACCTCCACTTGGCCTAACCATGCAGCTCTTTCTAGGACCATGTTTATGCCTGGTGTAAATCTACTGACTCCAATGAGCTTTACCATAGGGAGGAATTCAGTCCCATGTGCACCATTCCCAATGCATCCCCAGGTAGCCTGTGCATGTCCTGATATTTATGGACAAACAACAAACCTGGTGGGCAGAATTACAGAGGTAACTGCCATAGGGCCGGATGTACCCTGATTGCCACCTCCGCTGCTCTTCCAGGGCTCAGTTCAAGAGGCATGGGGTATTGCACCGGGCATCAAGGCCCATCAAATGCTCTAGCTCTATGTGACTCTGCACACAATGTTGAGCTGTCAGATACCAGGTCCGTCTGACTGGCAGATCAGCAAAGCAGCCCCCCCCCCCCTCAGTGATGGTCTACCTCAAGGATCTGTGCTGGCTCCTTTGCTATTTAACAGCTACATTGGCGATTTGCCTGACAATTTCATATACATTCATTTATGCTGATGACATCAATCTTGCGGTACAAGGCAAAGACCTTACCACCATCAGTGCCACCCTTGCCCTCGACCTCAAGATAACACTTTTAATACTGGAAGCTCCATCCCAACACCTACAAAATCTTGGTAACAGCCTTTCAACTAAACAAAGCAGCCACAAAGGAACCACTCAATGTCACAGTTTGTGGTCAACGGGTCTGACATGAGCCCTGGTCAAAGTACTTGAGTGTAACGTTGGACAGAAGCTTGGCTCCTAAAGCTCGTCTGGAAAAGATATGCAAAAAGGTAAACAGCAAGGACCAGCCTCGTCTGAAAACTTGCAGGCACCACATGCAGTGCTGATGTGCACACGCTTCGAACAGCATCTCTAGCACTCGTGTACTCGACCACAGACTATCATGCATCAGTCTTTGGACGTGCAGCTTAATGCTGCAATAAAAATTATAACTGGAACATTGAAATCAACACCCGTTTAATGGCTGCCCACTCTAGCACATACACCCCCACCCAAAATCCAGAAGGGGGAGAGGGCTTGTGAGTACAGTCAAACCACAGCCAACTTGAATTTACAATTCATGAAGAGCTCCAGAACCTTCTGATGACAAACCTGAAATCTTGCAAGTCTTTTTGGGATCAGGCTTATATTATCTTCATTCAATCCCAGGGACACTGGAAAGCGTTTTCAGAGTATGCTGATGTGCCAAACACACACCTCATTGCCGACCCCACCAAAGAGCTTTCAGGCTTCAACCTACCCCAGAAAGAAGGGTCCACATTGAATTATTTCAGACCGTTCCATGGCAGATGCTGCCATCTCTTACATCACTAGAAGATGAGAGACAACGCACAATGTGACTGTCGATGCCAGTCACAAACTATGGACCACATTGTAAATTAGGGTCCGCGTCAATCGTTTGCCGGCACCATCTCAGATTTACACAAGCCACTGCTGAAACTGCTTACTAATCTAGACTTGGCTCTTTGAGTGTTGCTAATTACACCCCCCACCATCCCAAAGAAGAAGGGGTCAGTTCCAATCCTATGGGGGCTGGAAGCTCAGAGATAAATGGAGATGCTAAGAAAGATGAATTGGGCCCCTCTTCTCCCCACCAGGGCACCTGTGTGTGGAACTGTCTGTTTCACATACCTTCTCTACTAGCAAATACTGAGATCTCAGTTGCTCTGCTGGGCTGTTCAGGGTGCAATGGTGGGAAGAGCCAGGTCTTAGGGGCAACTGCTCTGAGATATTTCCACCTGTCTAAGCCACCACTGCCACATCTCCCCAGGATGGGGGGGGAGGCAGGTTCACGGATCCTCAGCACCACTCCTTGGAAATCCCTCGCGCTCTCCTTTTCAGGTCCTGGTTTGAAACATTTGAAACAGGAGCACGTGTGGGCACTGGGGTGGGACTCATACAAAAGTCTTGCTCCTCAGGTTGCTGGAGCACTGAAAAGGCAGGGAAACTTGCATCATGTGTGTGAATAGTGTTGCTATAAAGATATGATACTGAGGGGGACAGATTTCTATATTGCCTCTGCACACACCTTTCATTTTCTGGCCCAAATATGGGAATGGGCAGGCCACTTGGATGACATGATCCATTTATTTTGGGCAATTAACAGGCATTTCAGGGGTTAAATCTATGCTGTTGGAGAAAAGTCAGCTGAGCTAAGCTGTGTTATTCTTTTCTGCTCAGTGCGCACCAGACATATGCCAAGGAAAGAATTTTATACTTACATATATATATATATATATATAAACTATTTATAATTTAAGGGCAGTTTAATAACTGACAGCACCATGTAGAACTATACTTTTCAAGCACTGGGTACAAAACGGAACTGACAAGTTTGTTTGGCTACTGGCTTCGGAAGAGACAGGTTCGTCAGGGTTCGTGTGTGGAAGTTCCCCAAATGGGCTCAGACTGTCCGCTGCTGTTTGGCTTTGGTTTCTCTTGCCAGCATGTGCTGCGCCAGCCGCTTCTCTCCTCCTGGCGAAGGTGACAGTCCCATGGGTTCGTTTGTTTCGCCAATGGGGAGCAGGTGGACGTGAGCTGATGGGGAGCCAGCTTCCAGGTTCGATGTGGTCTGCTTCGTGTCCAGGTTCACTTCCACAATCTCCAGCCTTTCCAGACTGTTGCCCCCAGTGCCGGGTAAGGTCTCTGGCAGGTCAATGAAGGAGACAGTATCCCCAGTGCTCGTGTCTAACTGCCTGGGCCCCGCAGTGTCCCGGAGGCCTGCCGGACTGCTGGGCAGGGTGAGCCGGGTGCTGCTGGTGCTGTTTGTGGAGGTCAGGGCAGCACTGGCCAGCAGAGTGTGCATGGAGGAAGACACAACCGGCTCCCTGGTTTCCAGGGCAGCATCAGCAGGAGGTGTGGACTTGCCGTTTGTCAGACGACTCTCCTTCTGGGCAAACTCCTTCCGCAGGGCTGCCACCTGCATCAGCAGCAGCTCCCGGTGCTGCTGCTCCATCTGCTCCACCTGAGCGCACAGCAAACACACACTCAAACCTGCTGGAGCTGGGGGGAGCCATCACTGGCAGATTATATCATGACAAGGATCTGACATCAAAATAGAGCCTTTCATCCAGATGGAGGCCAAAGAGCTTTACAGACTCTTCACAGGACTCAGTTCACCCATCACAGACATGCAGCCCCCTCTGGTGGGGAATACAGGCTGTTTATCAGGTCATTTCAATGTCGCACAGAAGCTTAGGGCAGAAAGTGAAACTGAAAACGGCATCCAGTTGAAAGGGAAAGGGGAACACAGGGCGGTTCTTAGACGGTAATCACCCGAGCTGGAATTTGAGCAAGACACTGATTGAGGCGTCTAACTCCTATTGAATTCAATGGGAGTTAGGCACCAAAACCCCTTTGAGGATCTGTACCTGGGTTAACATTCCCACTATTTGAAAAGTGTCATGGGACCGTCAGAAGCACAACACTGGGGCTCCCGGTTTAGTAGTGACAGGAAGGGAAGAGCACCTCCTACTGCGTCACTGACATCTCTCCCTGGAGCACTTACACTTTCCTTACCGCTGACCCCTTCACCCTTAGCTCGGCTTGTGACATCATCACAGCCATGGCTCCAGCTGTCGTGACTGGGCCATAGGTAGTCTGACCTAATGGGCAGAGCAGGAGTAGGGGGTCAGGCCAGGTCAGATACCAGGAAGTCAGAGTCTGAGGCGAACCAGAGGGCAAAACCAAGAGTCCCATGTCAGGAAGCAGGCAGGGCCAGGTTACCAGGAGCAGATATCATGGAGGAAGCAGCCTTGAGCGTGGACATCTTCCTGTGCCTGTACTTGGGTTAAATAGAGGCTGGGGACCAATGAGGACCTCCAGTGTTCCACCAATCAGATCCCAGGAGTGGGGGCCTCTATCAGAGCCCAGCTACCATGCCAGCAGCTGTTAACAGGTCACTGGGTGGTAGATGGGGACCGCCTCGCTCCTAAGGGTGTATCTACACTGCAATTAGACATCCACGGCTAGCCTGGGTCCGCTGACTAAGCTCACAGGGCTTGGGCTAAGGGGCTGTTTAACTGTGGTGCAGGCATTCGGGCTTGGGCTGGAACTTGGGCTCTGGGATGCCCCCCTCGTGGGGTAGGAGCCCAAACGTCTACACCAGAGTTAAACAGCCCCTTCGCCGAGCCCAGGTCATTTGACCAGGGCCAGCTGTGGGTGTCTAATTGCAGTGTAGACATACCGTAAGAGCCTTGCGGACCAGCGTTCAAGCCCTGCGGTGCTGCAAAGCAAAGATGCGGCAGGCACCTTCGTCAGAAAGTTTGGCTTTGCCAACCGGAAATAGATCCTGAGACCTGTTAAAGGTCTAAAGCATCAGAACTACATGGCGGAAAGATAGTTTTCAAAATTGCAGGGAGGAAGAGCAGAATCACAATCAACCCCCCAGAACATACATTGTGGCGCCGCAGATATCCTGGAAACAGACATGCACTGGCACAACAGGGTGCTCACATGGTCCTGGGTCCTTCTCCTCTCCAGCTACTTCTACCAATGCCCAGGCTCTCTGCTGCAAGGCGGCAGCGCAAGGGCTCTAAAAGCAGCGGGAAATGAGGAGGGCAGCCAGCCTTGCTGCCCCTGGTTTCCATCTGGGTGGAAAAGGAAACTTCTTCAGAGCCTGGAGCTGCCAGGCAGAGGGCTGGCCAAGAACGCAGCGGGAAGGAGGCCAAGACAGGCTGGCAGCGTGTCCTGGGGAAGATGAGGCTATGATGATGTGCTTACAGGATTCAGTGTGGACTAAGGGAGCTCAGCACCCTCCCGGAGGCACCTAGCACCTACATGACTAACACTGGTGGTTTGGGTTATGTTAGCTACCTTTTGATCACTAGTGCTGCTTGTTCCTTAGTGGGGTAGCAAAACCAGGCTGGTCAGTTTCACTTCCTGGGTCACATGCCCTGGCCCCATCATGCTGAGTTTGGTGATCATTCAAGCAGTGAAGGGGAAGGAAGGAGACCTACCATCTTGCTGACTTTCTTCTCCAGGTCGTCCGAGGTTCGGTACCGTTTCAGCTCCTCTGCCAGGCGGATGTTTGCTTGGACGATGCTGGCAATCTGAAACAAAGCACCCGCCATGGAGGCAGCATGAAAGAGACCCTTGATCCCAGATTGAAGCTAGGGGCATGCTTGGCAGTGGCCAATTCCTTCACGACAAGCAAAGTGGGTCAAACCCAGTGCAGAGGCAGCTTGCTGGACACAGAGATCTTTGGTTTCCAATAGCGCAAGGCACTGGTACAACCACTGCTCACCCCCACTGCAGCACTGTCCTGCTCTGTAGTGTGCACAAGGCAGAAGTTCTGACTTTTCAGGGAGCTCTGGGGTTACCTAGACATTAGCAGAGCACAGATCAGGCGGCTACAGTTCACCTCCGGGGACCTGGGTGCAGTCTTGACTCTGGTAAATACATTTGAAGACCACAGCTATGTCCCTAGATCCCCAGTAAAACACGGTTTTATTGTTTGCCAGCCCATGGTCAGGAGACGCCCAGAACTACACGAGTGGGAGGGGCTGCTGGTGAGCACTGAGGGACAGTGGCAGAGTTGCTTAAAAGAAAAAAAGCGTGAACACAGTCTACCATCTTTGTGCCCAGGCTGCAGCCATGGCTACCAGCCCATCGGCCTCATATGGATTATATCTGCACCCAGCAAAAGTCAGGGTGAAATCCCAGCAGTGGCACAACTCTGACTGACTTCAGTAGTTCACCCAGCATGTTTCCAAAGGCAGCGGAGCGCTGAGCTAACGGGGGAGTCTCTCTTCATCTCGACAGCAGCAGACTGGGGTGCATTATCCCCAACTTCTCTGAGTGCTTTAGCCAGGTGAGAGTTGACTCTGACTCCCAATGCCATTTGAATTCCAATAGTGTCTGGAACCCCCTTGTGTTGCCCCCAAAGCATCACTGCTGTGGGGACAGTAGTTTGGGGGTGACCTGAGGCTGGAGGAGAAACGGGACTAGTCTGTAAACCTGCACACTAGGCCTGATGCAGTCTCCTCTCTCCGTACATGCCCAGGAAGGAGCGAGCTGTCTCTGCTGCACGTCCCACCTCCCAGGGGCTAAGGCAGGAGGCTTTTGGGAGGATAAAGGGAGGTAGAAAGTGACCAGGAGGAGGACCCAAGAAGGAAAAGGGATGTACACAAGTCACACCTTTAAATCTTCCATCAGCCACCAGCCAGATCCTTTCACATTCAGTTCCAAAATGTGACTGGGCAAGTGAAGGCATGCATCGAAATCAGGGCTTCTGGTTTTCAGGGTTCATTAGTTTCAGGTTTTGATTTTTGAGTTCTGTGTAGATGTCTAAAAGTCAGGAGGGCTCAGACATTCTCTCTGCGTACACGGTAATGAGCAGTGTATACGCTATAATGAGTAATCTCTTTGTAACATTCCCTAGTGCGCTTTAAAGCAGCAGTGTTTCGAACAGCATACCTTAAAGCGCAGTCGAGAACCTCTACTGCCCCCCAGCAGGGTCTCCACCGACCAATTAATGCACAACACATTCGCGCCCTTTAACAATCACAAGCTCACAGAGCACATTACTGCTCCATGTAGTCAAGGCCATAGATACAAGTAACCATTTCCAGTGTTTATTGGATAAATGCCCATTTCTTTTTTTCCGTATGGGGACATGTTATCACTCTTTAGCAGTTACAACGGAAAGTCAGAAGCCCAAGATGTGGAGGAGAGTGAAGGATGAGCCATGTTGCTTCCAGGTGCCCTTTTCTAGAACAGTCTGGTGGAGTGTGATAGGGGCCTGCACTGTGACCGCAGGACTCAGCAAGGGAGACTGGGTGTTAAATTAACTAGATGTATTCTCAGCAGCCTTGCTTTCTGCCCCCTTCCTCTGCAAGGTTTCCAAAGCTGAGTTTCCCTCTCCCTTCTCCGCCCGCATAGCAGGACATTTTGTCTGAAAGACAAGCAGCCCCTGGTTACTGTTCTCCCAGCCTGCAGGTTTTCAAACCTGATGGGATGTCAGAGCGTACCTCCAGAGCGGTGGTGCAGTGGGAGCAGACAGACAGCCTCGTACAGTGCCATTCTACAGATCAGGCTGCATGGATCACCCAGAATGGTGCCGTTGGCTCACCCAAGCAAAGAGAGCTGAAAGGATCATCCTGGAATCAGGCTTCCTCCATGAAAGCCCTGCTGAGCTGCCTCCCTCCCCAAGGCCCTAGGCACACTTGCCTTCGTAGGCCCACCGGCCGAAATAACTCATTTGATTTTAAGCTATTAATTTAAGCACATTAATTGTGAGGTTTTGTGGCCCCTAGTTATGCCACTCTCAGCAAAACATCAAATAAAACTTGTTCAAAATTGAAACCTGCATTTAATGCATTCCCTTTCGCTAATATTGTAACCATATTCCTTGAAAGCTTAGAACATTTTAAATCTCGTCACAGAATTAAATTTACAATGGATATATGTAATAGTATAATAGTCATTTGTAGCTTAGATAAATATATTTAATTTAAGAAGATAGGAATTTTGATTTTATCGTTTGCTTTTCAAATTTTCGGATACATTTTTAGTTCACAAAATTTTTCGTAGGCCCTGAAAGCTTCGTAGGCCCTAGGCACTGTGCCTATTGTGCCTAATGGATAATACAGCCCTGTCCCTCCCACGTCCAGTTGGAGGCGGCACCTGTGTCGCTTCCCCAGAGGGATTTCACACCCAAAGAACAGCTGCCACAGCCCTCCAGGGTGCTTGCCACGGAAACCCTGTACAAACCCTCAAGAGGCCCATCCAACTGTGCTGCTGTGCTCTGGGGCATGCTCCGTGAGGCCATGCTCCTGCTCTATACTTACATGTTCCTTTAGCTGCAGGATCTCTGCCCGAAGCTTCTGTTCCATCTCCTTCTTCTCCTCCAGCAGCTGCTGGTTCTGCTGGTGCAGCTCAATCAGTTGTTTCTCCAGCAGGTTCTGATCGAGCCCCTCACTGGGCTGTGGGGCGAAGGAGAGGGAGAAAGCGGTCCCTTAAGTGTAGCAGCAAAAGGAGAGGGCAAGGAAAGATGCAGTGTAGAATGCAGCCCCGCACGGCTGACTCCCTGCTCCTGCAGCGGCACTCTGGACCCGAATGGATTGCTTTGTGTCCTGTCTGTGGCAGGTGCCAAGTGAGCAGGCAGCTGGACTGGGTCTGGGAAGAACAGAAAGGTGGGACTGGGCTTCTGGGCCCATGCTAAGTTTCAGCAGAAACGTGAATTGGGCAAGAAGCCCAAGTGCTGCTACCATATAAGGGATGAGGAAGGAGAAAATCAGAGGGCGACAACGGGTCATTAAGGGGAGGCAAAACTCTGCTACTGTGTAGGCTACAAAGTGCTGCTGCACCACCAGACTAATGTGCCCTGGCCCTTGCAAGCGTGAGATGTAATGAATTTAGAGAGTTGACTAAGGCACCTTCCCCCACCTGGCCTTCAGCAGCAGACATTGGAAAGAGCCACCTCTAGTCACGTCAAAGCCCTTTCATCTCCACAGTTTGTCCCCTTTTATTCTTAGCAAGTCTTGGCAAAACTCACATCCCCCCTCAGGGATTTATGTCCAGGCCAAGAAGGAAGGTTTCAAACAAAGCCATTGGAGGGGAATTATCAAAGCAATCAGCATGAACCCTGGGATGCTCAGACACTCCTACTGAGCCGCCGAAGAAAAACCTCTGCAGCAATTTGGTGCACATGGGTATTACAAACTTAAAATCTTTTCTCAACATTTCTTCTGGCTCCAGTGTGGGCCGGAGCACACCAACGGCCTTGACTGATCGAGGAGGAAGACAGGGAAAGGAAAAACCATCCATCCACTATAGGCCAAAAGGCCCCACTGATTGGTAATGCTGGCTCCAAGAAATCGAATGGGGTCAGGCGCAACCTCACAAAAAGAACTGACTTGGGTGTTAATAAACTGATTAACAGCAGACACACAACCCTCTCTCCATACCCCTACATACACACAAAACAAAGGGGGAGAAATTGCAGCCCAGTGTCATTTTTTCTGAACAGGGGCTTAGACGCCATCTCCACCCTGTGCAATGCTACGTAACTGAATCTGCCTTGCAGCACTATCGGTAGCAGAGCCAATACGCTGCAGCAGAGATTTCATCCCGTGTGTAATGACAGCTGCAGCAAAGCATGCTGGCGTAACCCTCTGACTAAAGCTGCGCCCTGGATCTCCAGCCTCCCCACAGACAACGCATGACATGTGTGTCCAGTCTGGCTCTGACTGCCTAGCGATGGTACTTCTAGGCGCTGAGACTTCGTATCTGAGCACCAAACAATCTTTATCCTCACCACCTCACCATTGTACAGATGGGGAATTGAGGCAGAGAGAGGTGCTAAGTGACTTGCCCAAGGTCATGCATGGTGTCTGCGGTGGAGCAGAGACTTGAACGCAGGTCTCCCAATGCCCAGCCTCGTACCCTAACCACTGAGCCACCCTTCCCTTGACTGTCCTGCTAAAATCACAGCTCCCGTCTTACCTGCCCTGCCACAGAATTGGTTCCCTCTTCAAAGACGATGTTGCCGCTGTCTCCATCAGGATCCATCAGCACCAGAGTCTGATGGGTGGGAAGGGACGAGGAGGAGGTGCTGAGCCCCACCATCTCCTCTGCTCCCAGCACGATCCTGCTGTTGAAACTGCTGTCCTTTGAAAAGAGAAGACAGGGTGAGATGCTTCAGCACAGAGATCAAGACTTGTGCTGCCCTGGGGGTGTGCTAGACAAAATTTGCACTCTGGGGACTCGGCACAAGGTGCACTGGCTTAAGGAGGACGTTCAAGAAGGCAGCTCATAAACTAGAGAGGGTTCCAAGAAGAGCTACGAGAATGATTAAAGGATTAGATAACTTGCCTTATAGTGATAGATGCAAAGAACTCAATCCATTTAGCTTAACAAAGAGACGGTTAAAGGGTGACTCGATTGCAGTCTGTCTAGAAGTATGGGGAACAAATATTTAATAATAGGCTTTTCCATCTAACAGAGAAACGTGTAACACAATCGAATGGCTGGTAGTTGAAGCTAGAGGAATTCAGACCGCAAATAAGGCATCATTGTTTAACGGTGAGAGTAATTAACCACTGGGCCATTTACAAAGGGTTGCAGTGCATTCTCCATCACTGACAGTTTTTAAATCAAGATTGCCTCTTTTTCTAGAAGAGCTGCTCTACGAATTATTTGGGGGCAATTCTCTGGCCTGTACGATACAGGAGGTCAGATTAGATCATCACACTGGTCCCTTCTGGCTTGGAATCTATGAAGGAATTATGCACACCAGGGTCTGAGCCTGATGCAGGGGACAAGTCTCTCTGTCTAGGCTTTTTTGTGGCATGCATCAGTGTAGCATAGAGCGCACCTGGAGATCGATAAATCGCTCCCTCTCTTCCTTTCAGCCAGCAGGGACTGGACATTGCTCACATGCTCAAAGATAGCTTGGAGGGGCTGGTTTTGTCTTGCGTTCTGGAGGTTCTCAGGATCGTGCCCATTCTGATCCCGTCTGGCAGCAAATTCCAGATTCATGGCCCAGCCTCCTGCAATAACTGGTCTTGCTCTTGAGACTGACAGTGCCCTCTGTCGCAGCAGCTGTTACGGGAGGCCAAGATCTCACAAGGTGAGGTGGTTTCCCAGGAAAAAGCTTTGAAGAGGTCTTGAACATAATCTGGAGCCAGCGCAGAACAGGGAGCACAGGGATGCTGGGCTCACTGAGGCCTGTGCTGTGAATGGAAGGGCAGCTGTGTTCGGGAACAACTGCAGCTTCTTAGAAGTTGTTCCCTCCATACCTAGAGATAGAGAATTCCAGCAATCGAGCCGGAGATTGGGAGCATCACCGGAGCTAAGCCTGAACAGGAGGGGAGGGGGATGATCATCTTGCCACCCATAGCTGGAAGAGAGCTTTAATCCTGACTGAGTCTGTTTGTGTATCCAGGTGGACACAGACTATCTAGACAATCAGAGGGCAGTTGGCCTCAAGAGAGGGTGATGTTATAAACATGGCAAGTCTTCTGAAATTCTTCCTTTTCCCACCAGCTTATCTCGCTCTTTCCATGATTCAGTTCGAGACGGCTGCTCCTTGTCCTGCTTCAGCTAGGTTTTGGCTCTGCATCTGACGTGAAGGTCATGTAGAAGCTGGGTGCTGCCTGTGTGTGGCTGGCACCTTAGTCCATGCTGTTGTAAGATGTACAGACATTAAAATATGCCTTGAAAATATGCTGTTGACAACTTTTTCACTGCCCTTTTAACTACCTGGTGGCAATCACTCAGCTTCCTTTGGGAGCTAAAGACAATAACAGTCAATAGGCCCATCTCAATAGGTGGGACATCTTGTCTGGGGAGCATTAATTAAGCTAAAGGTAAAATGCACAGGTCCCAGGAAGGGAAAGCTCTGAGGCTTGATAAGAAATTTTCCAGCTATGGTTAGCTTGTCAAACCAAAGACTCCCATAATTTACTTATGGAGGAGACTTCCCTCTCTCTTAGTCTAGCTAAGGAGAGCCCCTGCCACGTGACAAGCAAGAGTAACTGCCCCCTTTTCCTATGCAGTGTGCCCTATTGTCTCCTATACGTTAATTAAGAATCAGAGGAGAGGAAAACAAAAAGTAGGTTTAAACCAGTTAGAAATAGCTTGACTGGCGACCCAAAAACCTAAATTTCCAGCGGTCAAACTTCCCGATCCAGCAGATGCTTGTTTGCAGCAACACCTTGGGAGAGTGGAGGGTGCGTGGCTGTTCCTCCTTGTCAGTCTCTGAGGGAGGTCACGCCCCCTCGCTAAACAGAGCAACTGCCACTTATGAGCAATGAGCAACACTTCCCCTGGGAACACTTTCCCTGCTGTGAATTGTCCACTCGGTAAGAGTATTAGATATAATCAAAGAATGTATGGATCGTGTCCACTGGACTTAGAAGCCTCGAAGAGATTTTAGTTGTTTTCCTGGTGTGACGAAGTGGAGATATTCTGGGGATTTTCTTTGAGTGCTGTGTGTGTGCCTCAGTTTCCCCCCCTGTGTGTTACTCATGTATGTCGGTGATGGGAGCTGGGTGTGTGATCATTTCAGAGACCACTAGAGGGCGAATGGGCCTTCCTCAGCACACGCAGGCAGACCTGGCCAGAACCCCCTGCCTCGGCCCAACCAGCTGCAACAGGTTGTGGCAGGTGAAGACCAGGGGGAGTGGGCACCTAGCCCGGGAAGGAGACAAAGGACAGGGGAGGGGCTAGGAGAGAGGTCTGGGGGTGGCTGGGGGGAAAGAGGCGAGTCCTGCGTGGGGGCCGGTGGGGAGGGAGCCCGGAGAACGGGGCTCTCCAGGTGTGAGTTAAGGCTGGTAGCTAGCTAAATCTTTCTACACTGTGAACCTGGGAACTAATAAACCCTTCTGACGCTCACGCTGGCTGGGAGTCGCTGCTGACTGCAAGGCGGGTGCATGGCCCTTTGGGGGTGGCGGATTCCCCGGGACCCATCCAAGGGGGGTTCCGCAGGGGGAGGTCCAGGCGGAGCAGGAGTGATGAACACGGCGGGGCCAGAGTCAGGAGGCTGCGACTCTGGTGTGTGGAGACACAAGGGGCAGACTCTGAAGCTCTAGAGTCCTGACTGGCTGTGCCCGAGGGGTCCAAAGGCACGATCCCTGTGGGACTCCGTCACACCTGGTAAAGGATTGTGCACCCCAGAAGTGATAAGAATTGGATGGCGCTACCAGGAGAAAGGAATGTTGAAAGACATATTCACTTAACCAGGGTAAAACTGGAATATTAAGAGAAATTGATTAAAAGGGGGGGCTCCAAACCAAAACTGGGGCAAATGATGAATACAATCCATGAAATGAACAAATCCTCAGAATAAAGGAAGCATCAGAGGCATCAAAGAAATGTCTTATACACTCTCGCTCTCTACTGGATAGCAGCAGAAGCAGCAGAGAAATTCAAAAGCTGAAAGCTGAGAGCCATTTGGCAAGTGGCCAATAGAAAGCAGAGGGCTGCCCATTCCACCAAGGGTGCTGCCCCGTCCATGGGCAAGAGACCATGCATCAGAGCTACCAGCCTGAAGTCTGAGTGGTTCAGGATAGTGGCTTCCCTAGATGCAGGTGGAGATGACAGCTGGTGTGCTTCTCAATTGGCTTGCTCATGAATGGGAAGGGAGATGAGTGCCAGGCTGTCATTGGAGAAATTGGTTGTGCTGAGTGCTGGTGACTTATGGGCTTCTCTTGGGTGCACGGTAGACTTCCCTCCTTAAGGGAGGTGTTGATGATCTCCTTTGTAGGGGTCCCAAATACTCTTGGGTCTTTCCTTAGCCAAGAAGGGTATAGATCAGAGTCAGAGTTGGGGGCTCAGTTTCCTGCAGTGCTTCTAGGGCTTCCTGATGTTAATATCTTGTACTAGTCCCAGCTGGACAATTGTCTATGTTACAAAATTGTCACCTTGTTTGGCAGAATTACCTATTGTTCAGGTGTCACCAGTCACAGGGGGCCCGGCCTGTCGAGCGGGGCTGCCCCCATTAGCCCAGTGCAGGGTTGGTACACCCCATCACCACCCTCCTAGAACCAGTCACCTCTTCATAGAAAGCAATCAGGTTGGTCAGGCATGACTTTCCCTTGGTGAATCCATGTTGACTGTTCCTGATCACCTTCCTCTTTTCCAAGTGCCTTAAAATGGATTCCTTGAGGACCTGCTCCATGATTTTTCCAGGGATTGAGGTGAGGCTGACCGGTCTGTAGTTCCCTGGATCCTCTTTCCTCCTTTTCTTGAAGATGGGCACTATATTTGCTCTTTTCCAGTCATCAGGGACCTCCCCCAGTTGCCACGAGCTTTCAAAGATAATAGCCAATGGCTCTGAAATCACATCAGCCAAATCCCTCAGCACCCTCGGGTGCATTGCATCCGGCCCCATGGACTTGTGTATGTCCAATCTTTCTAAATAATCTTAGACCTGTTCCTTCAGCACTGCGGGATGTTCACCTGCTTCCTATTCTGTGCCGCCTAGTGCAGTAGTCTGGGAGCTGACCTTGTCTGTGAAGACAGAGGCAAAAAAGGCATTGAGTATCTCAGCTTTCTCCACATCCTCTGTCACTAGGTTGCCTCCCCCATTCTGTAAGGGGCCCACACTTTCCCTAATCTTCCTCTTGTTGACAACATACCTGTAGAAACCCTTCTTGTTCCCCTTCATGTCCTTTGCTAGTTGCAACTCCAATTGTGCTTTGGCCTTCCTGATTTCACTCCTGCATGGTTGAGCAGTATTTTTATAATCCTCCCTAGTCATCTGACCAAGCTTCCACTTCTTGTAAGCTTCTTTTTGGTGTTTAAGTTCACCAAAGACTTCTTTGTTAAGCCCAGCTGGACGCCTACCATATTTGCTATTCTTTCTGCACATCAGGATGGTTTGTTCCTGTGCCCTCAATAAGGTTTCTTTAAAATACAGCCAGCTCTCTTGGGTTCCTTTCCCCCTCATATTAGCCTCCCATGGAATCCTGCCCATCAGTTCCCTGAGGGAGTCAAAGTCCGCTTTTCTGAAGTCCATGGTCCATATCCTGATGTTCTCCTTTCTTCCTTTTGCCAGGATCCTGAACTCGACCATCTCATGGTCACTGCTGCCTAGGTTGCCACCCACTTCTACTTCCCCTACCAAATCTTCCCTGTTTGTGAGCAGCAGGTCAAGAGAAGCACAGCCCCTAGTTGGTTGCTCCAGCACTTGCACCAGGAAGTTGTCTGCAAGACTATCCAAAAGCTTCCTGGATTGTTTGTGCTCTGCTGTATTGCTCTTCCGGCAGATGTTAGGGTAATTGAAGTCCCCCATGAGAATCAGGTCCTGTGAACTGGAAACTTTCCCTAGTTGACTGAAGAAAGCCTCATCTTCCTCGTCCTCCTGGTCTGGTGGTCTATAACAGAATCCCACGACGACATCACCTTTATAGTTCTTGCTTCTAAGCTTAACCCAGAGACTCTCATCAGGCTTATCTCCAGTTTCATACTGGAGCTCAGAGCAGTCATAGTGCTCTCTTACATACAGTGCAACTCCTCCACCCTTTCGCCCCTGCCTGTCCTTCCTGAACAGTTTATACCCATCCATGACAGTGCTCCAGTCGTGTGAGTTACTCCACCAAGTCTCAGTTATTCCAATCATGTCGTAGTTTCTTGACTGTGCCAGGACTTCCAATTCCTCCTGCTTGTTTCCCAGGCTTCTTGCATTTGTGTACAGGCACTTGAGATAACTAGCCGATTGCCCTACTTTCTCAGTATGAATCAGGAGGCCTCCCCTGCTGCACCCTCCTCCTTCTGCTTCCTAGTGTGTCCCACTTCCCCACTTACCTTTGGGCTTAGGTCTCCGTCCCCCATCGAACCTAGTTTAAAGCCCTCCTCACTAGGTTAGCCAGCCTGTCCGCGAAGATACTCTTCCCTGTCTTCGTTAGGTGAATCCCATCTCTTCCTAGTAATCCTTCGTCCTGGAACAACATCCCATGATCGAAGAATCCAAAGCCCTCTCTCCAACACCACCTGCGTAACCACGCATTTA